>NC_064621.1:344038663-344677235 GCF_023898315.1 Schistocerca nitens | reverse complement strand
TACTGAAAATTAATCTGCTTGCTAGCACGGCACCTGAAAATTCAAGGTGAGATCTGCCCTTAAATAAAAGTGTATTATCTTTTGCTCGGTATGCTATTTTTGTGTCCGGAGTACTGATGTTCTCGAAAGCAAATACAAATCAGCAGACGTAGCAGCTAAAAATTAATAATCTGCTGTAAATTTTTTTAATCAAAAACCATCTGTGACTTTGTGTGGCATAAGGCGTAATGCACACACGACTAAATATTCACAAATGAAGCTGGATTTTGCTCTAAACCACATCGCTCTTGAGAAATGGAACACTGATTACTGACAAAATGACTGCACAAGACTCTACCAATTACAAAATTCTCTCATTACAAAGGAACTACAAACATACCTTTGTAATTCCTATAAAATGTTTTCCATCATTATAAAGAACAAGAAAATAAAACGAGTTTTATCTTAATAATAAAGTATTCCACGTAGTTTCTCCCAGATTTACAGAAAACAGATCTAATTGTCTGAAAAACACAACTTCACTTTACTATGCCTCAAACAAGAATGCCCCACCGCTGCACAAATGATTCACTAGCAAGAAAACCACAGAAAAAACTAACACGGAGTCAAGTATGTTATTCACTACTCGTGAAAGCATCTCGTTCATCTTTGTCCAGTGAAGTAAAGGTGAATTACTTGCAATAGTAGGAAACATATGAAAACCTCACAACTTACTTCCGACATAATGCACAGACATCTGCACAGGACACTGATCTGACCAAGTGTGACATTTGCAACGTATTGAAGACATTGCTAAGTAGCCATTCGTAGACAAATACAACAGCGCAAATTGCAGGTTTGGCTAGCATCTACATTTATGTTTAGACATGAATTTCTCGTGAAACTTCCATATCTTCTTCCAGTCGCTATATGTCACGGTAATATCACCACATGAAATCCAAAGACCCTCCTGTGAGCACAAATGTACTACACGTAATACTATATAACTGAAGTGCCAAAAAAAAAAAAAAAAAAAATATGAAAAAATATTCAGTATTAATTTTATCTGCTTTGAGACTTAAAATACTACATCGACATGGAAATGGCACTGTAAGGCAACGTCTCTTTCAGTACAACCGACAGCACTCTCTAGAAGATGTCTGCGGGCTCGAGTATTCTGTTAGAAGTATTTTTTTCCCACGTAATATGCGTCGCACGTGCTTAAGTGAATTCAGGAAGGGAAGCCAGTCGTAAACGTTAAGACCTCCGAGCACGCCCTTGGCATGGTATTAAGTTATATCTGAAGCTGCAGTAATAACATTCTGGAAGGAATGTTCCCAGTATGCAGCACGACTACTAAGTAGAAACTGTTCTGTGCTTGAAAACACCTCTCGTCCAGTTGCAATGCTTGCTACCATTAATTCCAGTTTCAGAAGAAAACGTCTGCCATTGTCCATTTTTGGTCGTAAAAGTTGTATACATTTTCTAAAATATTCACCTTGTGGCAGACTATTGGCTTACAAGGAGATACAGAGGTTATTATTTCATTCCTGTGAACAAGATCACAGAAATGAAACAGTGCGCCGTAGTGGTATCGTACTGCATGTCTTGTGATGGTGAATGTCTTCCTTTGAGAAGGCACCATTTTACAAGCACGCTTATGATTAAGGACAAACACGAGTTGATTGTTAGAGTGGATACACCAAATAGCTGCTTATAATAAGTAATTTTTATTTACATTAACGGCAGACTGTTTCGGCTTAATCGCCATTTTCAAGTACCTGCAATCATAATTTTCGTGAAAACATGTATGGATACCAATGTCATTTGTATTAAAGTTGCTGTCTTGTACTCACGTCTAGATTGATGTGACATCCATATTGTGTCGTTTATGGACTTTGTAACTGTCACTGCTTTAATAAGATCTTAAATGTTGTCAGGATGTTGAAATTAAATGTTAGTTACGACGCGACAGCAGTTTAGCAGTTCCACTCATACGATGCTAAATGTTTACAAAGATTGTGCGGATGAACAGCGATTATATTATTAACTAAAATTTTTACGATTATTTTCGGTTGTTTTATATGTTACTTCCGATTTATCCATTTTCGTCATATGGACGTCACATCAGTCTAGACGTGAGTACAAGACAGCTACTTTAAAATGAATGACAATGGCATCCGTACCTGCTGTCACCAAAATTATAATTGCAGGTACTTGAAAACGGCGATTAAGTCGAAACAGTCTGTCGTTAACGTAAATAAAAGTTACTTATTATACGCAGCTATTTGGTGTATCTACTCTAACAATCACGTCGTTATCAGACATATATTACGGTGCTGGCCTTAAAGAAGAAAAATTGTTAACGAACCGAGACTTCACATCATGTACCTGAATGTCTTCAGCTTTATGGGATTGTTATTTTCTCTGCAAATAGTGTCTTCACCTGTTCATTGTCTTTGGAATGGGCGTTACGTACTCATAGATGACTCCGACTGTCAGAAAACTTGTGTTTTTCTCTGAAGTGTAAAGAATTTATATTTTGGTACATGGTGACTGGGAAACATGTCGTGCAAATTTATCACTGATCGAACTTACAAATCATCACTGATTGTTTCTACATTTCATGTGAGATAAATCTATTTCATTGAAAGTTCCTCTGAGGATGAGTAGGTTGTGAGAGAATATGATTCTGGACAATATGGAGTTACGAATAAGGAAAATTCAAAATTGTACGAGTCATACAGATACTCTATTGTCTTTGATTACGACAAAGATATGGAAACACAATGAGAAATGTATGCACGAACAAAAATGCGGATGCCAGACAAGCTTGCAGATTGCGCTGTAGTATCTTACCACGAGCGGCTCCTGAACAACGTCCTCAATAAGTAGCAAGTATCAATCCTACCCAGAACAGCTGTCTCTGTAGTTGTGATTGCATTACTTCAGTACCCCTCGGCCGGCCGTGTGGCCGAGCGTTTCTAGGCGCTACAGTCTGGAACCGCGCGACCGCTACGGTCGCAGGTTCGAATCCTGCTTCGGGCATGGATGTGTGTGATGTCCTTAGGTTAGTTAGGTTTAAGTAGTTCTAAGTTCTAGGGGACCGATGACCTCAGAAGTTAAGTCCCATAGTGCTCAGAGCCGTTTGAACCATTTTTGGCACCCCTCGGATACTCTGCAAGGTCACATTACTGCCAAGGTTTATGTGACCATACTGGCTGACTAAGGCCATCCCATGGATGCATTGTTTGTTTCCCAATGGTGATCCTGTGTTTCAAGATTTCAGAGCCCTTGTTCACACGGCTTGCATCGTCCAGGACTGCTTTTGTGAGCACGAGGATCAATTCTCGCCACCACAGTCAAAACATCCCAATATTACTGAACCTTTGAGGTGTAATTGGTAAAAACCTACCGTCATTTTGCGGGAAGAACTGTAATTTTTTCTTGAAAACTGTACAGGAGCGGTATTAACCATTAGAAGACGAATGGATGCCGTTTTGAATACTAACAGCATTCCTACACGGTAATTGGCATTGTATTTTCTTGTTTTTTCCTTTGTGTTTCCATTCTTCTGTCCACTCCATGTACATGGAGTAGTAATTAATATTTTGGCCATTTATGCTTAGCATACATTACAGTTTTTAACAAAATCTTTTAATCTTCATGAATAATCACAACAGTCGCTTAAAAGAACGAGCAGTGTCTTTTGCAAATATATTGTAACTAAGCAGTGAGAAAATGCTTCAACATCATTTTATATAATCTTTAGTGAAGTTTTGGCGTCCTTGGATATCATGATAGTAGCCCTCAGTGAGAAAGATACAGTGACAAAACTAATTTATAGTTGTTACAAAAATCTCTCGAAGAAATGTGTTTCAATTTTGGTTTTTGTATTGTTTTGAGGCAAGTCGAATAAAGTATCACTGAAGTATGTTACACTGGCTCGAGTCGATAGCAGAAATTCGATCGAAAGGGTATCCCTTTGCATTATCTGGGTACCGTGTAGTGGAACCGAAGTCGACACAACTCACAACGACATAGATAAAGTGTTTTGGGAGGCTGTCACTTTAATATCAGGCTGTGATACTACAACATGGGCCATCAGTGAGGTGAAATATATATACAAAATGAGGACTGAAGATTATCTGTTAGTAGCGACAACCTATTAGTAAATAATCGTCTTTTGTTTTGATTTGCTTTTATCCATTAACAACATTAAACAAACTTTGACTGTTTGATCATGTGATTACTAATAATCGACATACCAATCCTAAAAGCTAAACATGTAGGTCTAGTGAATAATGCATTAATATACCGGGTGATCAAAAATTCAGTATGAATTTGAAAACTGAGTAAAAAACGGAATAATGTAGATAGAGAGGTAAAAATTGACACACATGCTTGGAATTACATGGGGTTTTATTTGTACAAAAAAAAACAAAGTATTGCTAGATGCGTGAAAGTTCTCTTGCGCGCGTCGTTTGGTGATGATCGTGTGCTCAGCCGCCACTTTCGTCATGCTTGGCCTCTCAGGTCCCCAGACCTCAGTCCATGCGATTATTGGCTTTGGGGTTACCTGAAGTCGCAAGTGTATCGTGATCGACCGACATCTCTAGGGATGCTAGAAGACAACATCCGACGCCAATGCCTCACCATAACTCCGGACGTGCTTTACAGTGCATTATTCCTCGACTGCAACTATTGTTGAGGAATGATGGTGGACATATTGAGCATTTCCTGTAAAGAAGATCATCTTTGCTTTGTCTTACTTTGTTATGCTATTTATTGCTGTTCTGATCGGATGAAGCGCCATCTGTCGGACAATATTTTGAACTTATGTATTTTTTTGGTTCTAATAAAACCCCATGTCATTCCAAGCATGTGTGTCAACTTGTACCTCTCTACCTTCATTATTTCGTGATTTATTCAGTTTTCAAATTTATACTGACTTTTTGATCACCCGGTATACTATAAAATGGGGAGATAGGACTGAGTACACATGGGCGATTTACTCCAATTAATCCAGTATCCTAATAATCGTAATTATTCTGATTATCGATTGTTGATATACAAATATTGTATTCACATTAATTATTGTTATTATATTATTATTATTATTATTATTATTATTATTATTATTAAACTTTTTTGCCTCCAGAACGGTGGTTAACTTGAATATAACGTAATTACTCATTTTATCTTGTTACCTTCTTCTCCTTTTCTCTTACCAAAACCTATTCATTCTTCGTCTGTGTTCCTGTTTTTTGTGCTCTGTCCATACTTTTCCTGTTCTCTCCTTTCTTTTACTTCAGATTTCATGCTCATAATCTTGTTCCTGAATTTGTCTCTTTCATTTATCATTTCAGTACTGATCCATACTTGTTCTGGGTCCTCTTCTATTTCTTGGAACCGATTGTATCTTTGGAGTTAACTGTTTACTATATCATAAACCGTCTTAGTGAGATGGTTGCCGACTGGAGTGGCCGACCGATTCTAGGCACTATAGCACCGCGCGGCCGCTACGAATGCAGGTTCGAATCCTGTCTCGGGCATGGATGTGTGTGATGTCCTTAGATTAGTTAAGTTTAAGTAGTTCTAAATTCTAGCGGACTGATGACCACAGTAGTTAAGACCCATAGTGCTCAGAGCTATTTGAACCATTTGAGATGGTTGTTGTTTCTTCTATGTATATGTCAATCGAATGTTAGTCGGCATTTTCTGATCGTGTCTGTAATTGTTTGGTTCGTCTCTTCATCCTTCCCTGTGTACTGCTCCAAAATTTTTCTGAGCCCTTTACGTTCCATTTTTTCTGTCTCTGTGATGCCTGATGCTCCGATTGTGGCCGTTTCTGATGCGAAGAGTGTAGTAGAACTGTATTGTAGTAGAACTGTATTGTAGTAGTAGAACTGTATTGTAGTGCCTGAGTTTGGCCTGAATTGAAATATTTCTTTTACTGTAGTGCGTCCTTGTGAGTTTGTACCATTTCTGAAATTTTTCTATTCCTTCTATGTTGGGTGCCTTGTTTGAGCCTCCTGTTTGGTTACATTCCCCAGGGTATTTGAATCCTACACTGTGTTAACCTTCTCGTATTTTGTGTACATGGCTTGGTTGTTATTGTTCTTCCATGTAATTCGTTTTCTCATATGATATATGTAGACCTATTTTGGCAGAGAAGTCACATAAGTATTCCAGTGAATCTTGTCTACTGTTCTTGAGTTTTCCCAAGTCATGTGTAAATGCTAGGCATTTTATGATCGTCTTGTTTGCACACGTTCTTCCTAACTGAATTCTTCTTATTTTCTATCCACATTGTTTCATAATTTTTTCCAAGATCATGGTGAATAAAATCGGTGGGAGGCCGTCTCCTCATCTGACCTCTGTACGAATCTCAGATGGTCTGAGATTTCTCCTACAAATTTTATTTATGTAAACTATGATCTATTCCCCATTCTTGTTGGTGCGTTGTCGAACTGTTTGTGGAGCGGGTGAATCAAAGCGTGTTTCCACTCCTGTGGAATTTGCTCTGTATTCCATATTATTGTGAAAATTTCATGGATTTTCTTTGTGATTTGGTCTTTGAGTTTCCAGAGCTCAGAGATAAAAAGTCTTCTCCTACGGTTCTGTTCTTTTTTAGTTTTATAATTTTCTCTACCTATGTTATTGTAGGCAGCTGACTTTGGTATTGTTTCTATGAAGCCTAATTTTTCTTTAGGCATCTTGCAGCTGAGGAGTTTATCAAAATAGCTTTTAAGAATTTTGCAGTTTCCTTTAGTATTCGTTTCCAGAGATCTGCCTGTTCTTTTGGAAGCAGATATTTGCAGGCTTATAACCCTTTACACTTTCCCTGAAAATTCTATTGAAATTTCTCGTGTTATTTCTGTAGAATTCTTCCTCGCTTTCACTTAGTCAACTTTTGTTGTATGTCCCTTTCCCTCTTCTAATATCTTTCGAGAATTGTTTCTGGATTTTGTGAAAAGCCTATCTCTGTTGCTCTGTTACAGCTAACTTCTTCTAGGCCTGGATACTACACTCCTGGAAATTGAAATAAGAACACCGTGAATCCGTTGTCCCAGGAAGGGGAAACTTTATTGTCACATTCCTGGCGTCAGATACATCACATGATCACACTGACAGAACCACAGGCACATAGACACAAGCAACAGAGCATGCACAATGTCGGCACTAGTACAGTGTATATCCACCTTTCGCAACAATGCAGGCTGCTATTCTCCCATGGAGACGATCGTAGAGATGCTGGATGTAGTCCTGTGGAACGGCTTGCCATGCCATTTCCACCTGGCGCCTCAGTTGGACCAGCGTTTGTGCTGGACGTGCAGACCGCGTGAGACGACGCTTCATCCAGTCCCAAACATGCTCAATGGGGGACGGATCCGGAGATCTTGCTGGCCAGGGTAGTTGACTTACACCTTCTAGAGCACGTTGGGTGGCACGGGATACATGCGGACGTGCATTGTCCTGTTGGAACAGCAAGTTCCCTTGCCGGTCTAGGAATGGTAGAACGATGGGTTCGATGAGGGTTTGGATGTACCGTGCACTATTCAGTGTCCCCTCGACGATCACCAGTGGTGTACGGCCAGTGTAGGAGATCGCTCCCCACACCATGATGCCGGGTGTTGGCCCTGTGTGCCTCGGTCGTATGCAGTCCTGATTGTGGCGCTCACCTGCACGGCGCCAAACACGCATACGACCATCATTCGCACCAAGGCAGAAGCGAGTCTCATTGCTGAAGACGACACGTCTCCATTCGTCCCTCCATTCACGCCTGTCGCGACACCACTGGAGGCGGGCTGCACGATGTTGGGGCGTGAGCGGAAGACGGCCTAACGGTGTGCGGGACCGTAGCCCAGCTTCATGGAGACGGTTGCGAATGGTCCTCGCCGATACCCCAGGAGCAACAGTGTCCCTAATTTGCTGGGAAGTGGCGGTGCGGTCCCCTACGGCACTGCGTAGGATCCTACGGTCTTGGCGTGCATCCGTGCGTCGCTGCGGTCCGGTCCCAGGTCGACGGGCACGTGCACCTTCCGCCGATCACTGGCGACAACATCGATGTACTGTGGAGACCTCACGCCCCACGTGTTGAGCAATTTGGCGGTACGTCCACCCGGCCTCCCGCATGCCCACTATACGCCCTCGCTCAAAGTCCGTCAACTGCACATACGGTTCACGTCCACGCTGTCGCGGCATGCTACCAGTGTTAAAGACTGCGATGGAGCTCCGTATGCCACGGCAAACTGGCTGACACTGACGGCGGCGGTGCACAAATGCTGCGCAGCTAGCGCCATTCGACGGCCAACACCGCGGTTCCTGGTGTGTCCGCTGTGCCGTGCGTGTGATCATTGCTTGTACAGCCCTCTCGCAGTGTCCGGAGCAAGTATGGTGGGTCTGACACACCGGTGTCAATGCGTTCTTTTTTCCATTTCCAGGAGTGTATGTTCAGTGGCCTGATCACAAGTTACTTTCCACCATATATGTTTTCTTTTACTTTGAAGCTGACCCCAACCCATTGCATTCTGAATTCTCTTCGCGAAGTCTGCCAGTTTTCTTGAACTTTGATTAATTTCTTCGATAATTTTGTTATTGTTTATCTTCAAGTATTCTGTGGCCGATATTATAATTTGGTTTTGTAGTGTCTTTCTATTTCTTGGGTTTAGCCTAATTTTTACTTATAGCAAGTGATGGTGAGATTGGAAAAATTCTTTGCCTGCTCCCACAACCAGAATTTCTCTTCAATTTTTGCTTGTTATGGCTACGTGGTGTATTTGGAATTCTCGTTGTATATTTTTGGGCGTTGCCCATGTTGTGAGTTTCCACCTTAGCTTTTGAAATAGTGTTGACATAATTTTTAATTTATCATTTTGACAGTAATGTATGAGATGTTCCCAATTCTTGTTGGTACGTTTGTGTGCTGTATGTGAGCATGTGATTTGCTTGTACTTCTTCTCTTTGCCTAGCTGTGCACTGAAATCTTCTAATACAATTTTAAAATGTTCTTCTGGTATTTTATTTGCTATTGCTTCCATGGCTTCCTAAGAGTTTTCGACTTCTTGTGGTTTATTGCTGTTGTGATTGTTTGTTGGTGCATGAGCATTGTTGATTGTGTAGCTTTCTTTTCCTGATTTGAAATTTATTGGAGAGATTCTTTCTGACACTGAACTGTTGTCTATGGCTAATTTGTGAACAGTAAATCCTGTTGCAAACATTGTTAGTGTTCGTCTTCTGACAGAAGGTTTTTCTTTGTATACCCCGTAGTTTTTTGCTTTGAACTGGCTTCCGACTGTGAAAAGCGTCTCTTGCATTGCGAGGATGTTGTTGTAAAATTTTTCCAGAACATCTGTAATCTGTTTTAGCTTGTCTATATTAACCGGTGTATTTGTGCTGAGCATGCCATTATGCCATTACAGTGTTCGCAAAGAGGTTTCGAGAAGCTTCCACTCTTCTCCTTTTCACGATGTACCATGGCTCAAACTCCAGTGACTATGAAACTCCAGAATATTTACTAGGACTGTTGTTCCATCATGATTTTTTTTCAATTTTAAGGTGGTTGTTGGAGATCACAAATGTTAAAGACTTCGTTGTTGAGATAAAGACACATTTGCAGTAGCCGCAATAACCTGGTGAACAGACGCTGACCACTAACCGCTGGGTGCCAGAACAGACACTAACGGGTTTAGACTTAGGTAATTATTTGATACATTCAGGGTATTTCATTTCCCAAGTATTACTCATATCCTGGAGGCTTTTCCCTATCCGCTATTCGGGGAGGCGTCAATTAATTTGATATAAGCTATCATCCTTCCAGTTAATTGTTTCATTTTTTTCTCCCTTGTTATAAGACTCGCCGAGTGCTGACCTGTCCGACTGTGGCCTAGTACTCATCGCGTCACGTCGATACAAGTCGGAAAATTTCGCGTCGAGTGTGTTCGGTTTATGAGTGCTGTCAGCATCAGTGTTCTAAGAGCAGTGGCTTTTAAGTAGAGTGGTAAAGTCTAGTGCTGTGTGTTATCAACTCAAAAATAAATAACTTGACAAGTATGTTTGAACATGAACTTATTGTGTGCTTTCACCATTCACCAAACCTTGTTACTTGTCTCATAGCTTGTGCCACAGCTGCTTATCGGTAAGTGGTGCACGAATCTGCAGTTGTCATCGCAGGATGGAAATAAGTAACATTCCCCCTTATCGCGGCTCCTCAATGCACGACGGCAGTGTCATTCTTCGCTTGCTCCCTCTGCCCGCCTATTGGCTAGTAGGATTTACATCCAAAAGCGATATTCATTGTAGTTACCACTTTCCAAGTAATTATGTTTGGTTACGCGCAAAGTACCGAAAGTGCAGTATGGAGATATTTTGAGAAGGGTGTTAAAGGTTTATAGAGATGTAATTTGTGTTCCAAGATTGTGAAATAAATGAGAAATACTAAAAATCTAATAGGTTACTTGTTATCGTGTAAGTACTCCGGCGGTCTGCTTCCCATTACATTGTAAAGTTAAAAAAAAAAAACAACATTTTATAGAACTGTGGAAGTGCACCGAGGTAGTCTATCCTGCTCTGCATAATGTGGCTCTTAAACATGTGGAAATAGCGACTTCCTCGTTCGTTTTGATTGATTGTTTTTTAAGGCCATGTGAAACAATGTTCCAAGGTACAACATGGCCATAAATTCTGAAAATCTTGTGAATACTGAATTTAATAGTCTATCTGTTATGCTAATACTTCACTACACACCAAAAAACAAGATGTGATGTAAAATTTATTAGACGTATTATCAGAGATCAGTTGCAAGTTAAAGGTGTTTCAGAATAGTAGCTATTAGAAACTAAAACATATTTTCATTTCGAAGGTACACAAAATTGTCAAGAGATCAAAGAAACGCTGTTCATTTGCAAATATCACATGTTAACCGTAAAAGGTCTTCCGTTTTATCATGCAAATGGTGTATGATAGACAAAGTGTAAGACAACACTTTATATAACTAGTTTTGAAAAAGTAAAATATTTTACTTGCCAGTAGGAGGAATCAACAATGTTTTTCAAATAAGTAAGATGGTTCTGAACACCACAATTACTAGAGATACTCCTGCCGAGTATGGGACGAGCAAATGTGACTGAAGAACGTGATGGACGAGTGAGAGAGTCTTTCACGCGTAGCCTCAAGCAATCAGTGCAGAAGGCTAGTCGTGATTTAGCAGCTCCACTGACGTCTCTGTGGAGTCTTCTAAGGAGACGCTAACAACTACATCCTTATCGTTGGCAGTTGTTCTAAGCTCTAAAACTTACAGGCTATGCTTTACGTGCCACGTTTAACTTAGAAGCAGATATCGTCGAAGTAGTGAAGCAACTAAAATCGCTTAATAAAAGCATGTCTTCCGGTCCAGTCTGTACACCAATTAGATTTCTTTCAGAGTATGCTGATGCAGTAGCTCTATACCTAATAATCACACACAACTGTTCGGCAAGACGAAAGATTCTTACCCAAAGTCAGGAAATTTGCACAGGTCACACCAATATTCGAGAAAGGAAATAGTCATAATCCTATATATTACAGGCCCATATCGTTAACATCGATGCGCAGCAGGATTTTGGAACTTATATTGAGTTGGAACATTATTAATTACATCGAACACAACGGTCAGTTGACATATACTCAACACGGATTTTGAAAACATCGTTCTTGTGAAACACATCTAGCTCTTTACTCACACAAAGTGCTGAGTACTGTCGACAAGGGGTTTCACATTGATTTTGTATTTCTAGATTTCCAGAAGGCATTTGACACAGTACCACATTAGCGGCGTATAATCAAATGGCGTGCTTATCGATTATTGTCTCAGTTATGCGACTCAATTCGTAACTTTCTGTCAAAGGGCTCACAGTCTGTATTGACGGGAAGTCATTGACTAAAAAAAGTGATTTCTGGCGTTCCCCAAGATAGTGTTGCAGGTCCTCTGTTGTTCTTTATCTATATAAACAATTTAGGAGGTAATCTGAGCGGACGTCTCAGGTTTTTTTCAGGTGATGCTGTCGTTTATCGTCTAGGAAAGTCACAGAAGATCAAAGCAAATTCCAAAACGATTTAAATAAGATACTGTATGGTGTGAAAATTGGCAATTGAACCTAAATAATGGGAAGTGTGAGGTCATCCATGTGAGTACTAAAAGGAATACGTTAAACTTCGGTTACACGATAAAGTAGTAAAATCTATTGCCGTAAATTCAACTAAATACCTAGGAAATCCAAAAGAGACTACCTACACTACGCATTTCCGTTCACGTTTGGAGTACTACTGAACGGTGTGGGATCCTTACCAGATAGGATTAATGGAGTAAATCGAGAAAGTTTAAAGTGTTGCATACTCGTCAGCACTGTAGGAAACAGAAACACAGTCACCCCTGCAAGTGAAAACACAAGAAAGCAAAATCTTTCGTCACGTCAATTAACTTCGATCGCCACTGAATTATCCCATCCTAGTCGCCACTGTAGTATCCTCGTCGCCATTGCAGAGTCTTGCACCGTTGGAAGCCAGGGATGGAATGCTGTTATGGGTGGCCAGTATCCTCTTTCTACGACACAAATGCACGTGTGGATTAATAAGGTTCTATATTTACATGAAGCTGCTACGTAACTTGAAGAGTCCATGTTCGTGGTACAAGCTCATTAGGAATAGTCCTCTGGCAGTCAATGTCAATAATCTTGTTATTACAAACTTTAATCACTAATCTGGCTACTAAGTACTGTCGTAACCTGAGTGAGTCAATGAACTGAGTTTGCTCTGCGAATGTGCTGACAGGCGCCAAACTGGAGTGTGAGTATGTGGGTCAGTGACTTCGGCCATCCAGTCAGCGGGGGCGGCCTAAATACATGCTGTAGAGAGGGTGTTGGCGGTGTGTTGCTTGTCAGTGTGTCTCTGGCCTCTCTCATGATAGGCACAGTGCTTCATCGAGCACCTAATATCGATTTTCGAGCTACATCTTTGCCGACCAGTGTGCTGGCAACAGCTTACACCGGCACATTCCTCCTCCTCCCCCCCCCCCCTCCAAAATGCCGCTCCATTGTCACGTATGGTGGATGCGAACGACAAAGGGGGCAGGGGTGGGGGAAGCAAGACGCTGGACATAGAGATAAGCTAGGAGCCATGACTGTGGAGGATGGCATACTCCCGGCTGTACCCCACCACCATCTAGCCTATGAGGTAACAGGAACATTCTCTGGCAAACTGCTGCCAGGGTACACGTCCAGGCCTGAGGGCGCGTCCTGGGGTGATGACAGCGTCGGCGATGGTGGGTCCATGTTCATGGTGTCAGCATGCGGGAACGGCTGGGGACCACGGCGCATCGTCCATCCGCTCCTCCTGGGGTGCTCTGGTGGCACCAGTGGGCGGCTGCGAAGGCTGCGCAGTCCCGTGAGGCCGTGAATCTGGCGGGGACAAGCACGAATTTGATTGTGGTGGCGGCGCTGAAAACCATCGGGACCTGCAATGAAGCACACGCCTCTATCCCAGCGCCCACGGTTGCCATAAATCGTGAAAAGGGCTAGATCGCGAGGCGCAAAGCGATACTTCGGACCATGGGCGCCGCCAGATGCTGCGGTTGGTGTAGCCAGTGTAGCAGCGTCCATTGGCGGCGGCCATGCAGAAGTACTGCCGGTGGTGAACTGTCTCGTGGATGGGAGCGATAGGAGGCGAGAAAGTGTTGCATTCTGGTGTATGGGTGGTGAGAAACTTGGTCATCTCTTGTTGAAAAGTGCGTACGAAGCGTTCTGCTTCTTCGTTAGACAGGGGGTAAAACGGAGCACTTGTTAGATGACAAATGCCGATTCATTCACAAAACTGTCGAAAATAACATGAATTGAACTGTGTCCGTTGTCTGTCACAAGTATTTCTGACAAATCTAATACGCAAAATAAGGAGGAAAACGCATGATAGGTGCTATGTGCTGTGGCAGAAGCCACAGGCACCGGAAATGGGAACTTAGTGACAGAGTCTACCACTACGGGCCAACGAGTGTTCCAAAATGGGTCTACATCTACATCTACGAGATTACTCAGTTATTCACAATATAGTGCCTGGCAGAGGGTTCAACGAAGCACCTTCATGCTGTCTCTCTCCCGTGCCACTCTCGAACGACACTCGGGAAAAACGAGCACTTAAATTTTTCGGTGTGAGCCCTGATTTCTCTTATTTTATCGTGATGATCATTTCTCCCTATGTAGGTGGCTGGCAACAGTATGTTTTCGCCATCGGAGGAGAAAACTGGTGATTGAAATTTCATGATAAGATCCCGTCGCAACGAAAAACGCCTTTGTTTTAATGAATGCCACTCCATATCACGTATCATGTCTGTGACACTATCTCCCCTATTTCGCGATAATACAAAACGAGCTGTCCTTCTTCGTACTTTTTCGATGTCATCCGTCAGTCCCACCTGATGCGGATCCCACAACGCACAGTAGTACACCAGAATAGGGCGGACAAGCGTAGTGTAAGCAGTCTCTTTGGTAGACCTGTTGCACCTTCTAAGTGTGCTGCTCTACCCACAATATTATCTATGTGATAATTCCAATTTAGGTTATTTATAATTGTAATCCCTAAGTATTTAATTGAATTTACAGCCCTCAGATTTGTGTGAATTATCGCGTAATCGAAATTTAGCTGATTTCTTTTAGTACCTATGTGAATAACTTCGCACTTTTCTTTATTCAGGGTCAATTGCCACTTTTCGCACCCTACAGATATCTTATCTAAATCATTTTGCAAGTCGTTTTGATCATCTGATGACTTTACAAGACGGTAACTGACACCATCATCTGCAAACAATCTACGACGGCTGCTCAGATTGTCTCCTATGTCGTTAATATAGATCTGGAACAATAGAGGGCCTTTAACACTTCCTAAGGGAACGCTGGATATCACTTCTGTTTTACTCGATGACTTTCCGTCTATTACTACGAACTGTGACCTTTCTGACAGGAAATCACGAATCCAGTCGCACATCTGTGGCGATACATCGTAGGCACGCTGTTTTATTAGAAGACGCTTGTGAGGAACGGTGTCGAAAGCCTTCCGGAAATCTAAAAATATGGAATCAATTTAGCACCCCCTGTCGATAGCACTTATTACTTCATGAGTATAAAGAGCTAGTTGTGTTACACAAGAACGATATTTTCTGAATCCGTGCTGACTATCTGTCAATAAATAGTTTTCTTCGAGGTACTTGATAATGTTCGAATACAGCATATGTTCTAAAACCCTACTGCAAATCGACGTTAGCGATATAGGCCTGTAATTCAGCGGATTACTCCTACTTCCCTTTTTGGGTATTGGTGTGACTTGAGCAATTTTCCAGTCTTTAGGTTCGTATCTTTCTGTGAGCGTGTGGTTGTATATAATTGCTAAATAAGGAGCTATTTTATCAGTATACTCTGGGAGGAATCTGACTAGTATACAATCTGGACCGGAGGCCTTGCCTTTATTAATTGATTTAAGCTGCTTTGTTACACCGAGGATATCTGCTTCTATGTTTCTCATCTTGGCAGTTGTTCTTGATTGGAATTCAGGAATATTTACTTCGTCTTCTTTGATGAAGAAGTTTCGGAGAACCGCGTTTAATAACTCTACTTTAGTGTGTAAGTAGGCTGTTTAGGTTTTTTTATTGGTAACGCCACGTAGCGCTCTGTATGAAAATCACTGGCTGTGCTGTGTGCAGTCTGTGGCTGGTTTGCATTGTTGTTGGCTATTGTAGTATTGGGCAGCTGGATGTTAACAGCGCGTAGCGTTGCGCAGTTGGAGGTGAGCCGCCAGCAGTGGTGGGTGTGGGGAAGTGAGATGGCGGATTTTTGAGAGCGGATGATCTGGACGTGTGTCTATCAGAAGCAGTACATTTGTAAGAATGGATGTCATGAACTGCTATATATATTATGACTTTTGAACACTATTAAGGTAAATACATTGTTTGTTCTCTATCAAAATCTTCCATTTACTAACTATGCCTATCAGAAGTTAGTGCCTTCAGTAGTTTGAATCTTTTATTTAGCTGGCAGTAGTGGTGCTCGCTGTTTTGCAGTAGTTAGAGTAACGAAGATTTGTGTGAGGTAAGTGATTTTTGAACGGTATAGGTTAATGTTAGTCAGGGCCATTCTTTTGTAGCGATTATTGAAAGTCAGATTGCGTTGCGACAGAAAATATTGTGTATCAGTTTAAGCACAGTCATGTATAATTATTCAATAGGGACGTTTCAAGTGACACTGTCATTAGTGACTTCACCGTTGTTATCGGGCAGTGAAGGTATTGATAGTGTCTTGCCACTGGTGTGCTTTATGTATGACCAGAATCTCTGCGTTTTCTGCCAGATTTCGAGACAGAATTTCGTTGTGGAAATTATTAAAAGCATCTCGCATTGAAGAACGCGCCATATTTCGAACTTCTGTAAAACTTTGCCAATCTTGGGAATATTGCGTTGTTTTAAATTTGGCATGCTTTTTTCGTTGCTTCTGCAGCAACGATCTGACCCGTTTTGTGTACTATGGGGGATCAGTACCGTCAGTTATTAATTTATGTGGTACATATCTCTCAATTGCTGTTGATACTATCTCTCTGGAAACATTCCACAACTTTTCTACACTTACATGATCATATCGGATGGAGTGCAGACTGTCTCTTAAAAAGGCGTTAAGAGCATTTTATCAGCTTTTTTAAATATATATACTTTGCGTTTCATTTTGATGGTCGTTGGTGTTACGGTATTCAGCCTAGGAGCAACTGCCTTGTGGTCGCTAACCCCTGTATTCGTCACAGCACTCACTATTTGTCCAGGATTATTTGTTGCTAAGAGGTCAAGTATGCTTTCGCAACCATTTACGCTTCGAGTGGGCTCATGAACTAATTGCCATTCGGAAGGCAAGGAAGGCGTCAGCATTGCCATGCTTTGCCATTGGTCTGTACACAATTTCATACTAATTCTGCGAAAGAACAAAGCCCATCGTTGCAATTTTTGAGCAGTGCGTGTAGCAAACGGCTTTGATGAATGAACCAAGGACTGCAAACGCCTGTGATCTGTCACAAAATAGAACTAGCGTCCATACAAATAATTATGGAATTTGGTTACACCTTACGTAACGGCGACAGCCTCTTTTTCCATTTGAGAATAATTACACTGAGTTTGAGTTAACAACTTAGGTTATTAGGTCATTAGGTGTGTCTTGTGCACCAGTTCTGTGCGAAAGTACAGCGCCGATTCCGTAATAAGCGTTGACTTGCAAAACTACTGACTTGGTAGGGTCAAAATGCCCTAAACACCTATCACGAAGGAAGGCATTTTTGAGTTTCTGAAACGAGTCGTTATACTCTTTGGCCCACATGAAAGGCACTTTTTTCCGACTCAAGCGATGCAATGAAGCTGCGATCTGAGCCGCATTCTGTATGAACCGAATGTAGTATGCCATCTTGCCTAGTAGTGACTGCAGTTCAGACACATTGCGAGGAACAGGCAGGTCACGGATTGCAAGCAAATGAGATTGGAGGGAGTGCACAACCTGATTGCTTAACACACGACCTAAGTGCTGTAGATCAGTTTGATAAAACTTTAAAGTTTTCGAGACGACACTTGGGCCCTGCTTCTGACAGCACTCGAAAAAGAGTACGCAAATTGGCAATGTGTTCCTCTGGTATACTACCTGAGACGACAATATCGTCAAGGTAGTTTGAACAAAATGGAACTTTTGCGGTTAGCTGTTCCAAGTAACATTGAAAAACGGCGAGTGTGGAAGCACTGCCGAAGAGCAAACGCAAATACTTTAACAGTCTTAAGTGTGTATTTATAACAAATATTTTCTGTGATTCTTCATCCCACCGTCTGTGGGTTGACTGTAGACTTGAAATTAACACAAATGCGAATGCGACCAGAAGGCTTAGGCAACAAAACCAATGGAGTTGCCCACTGACTAGCTTGACTTGGAGCAATTACACCATTATCTTGCAATGCTTTCAATTCACTGTTTACTTTGTCTCTTAAAGCAATTGGAACGCTGCGGCCCCGGAAAAACGAGGGCTATGCATTGCGTTTCAATGTTTTATGCGCTACAAAGTTATTATCCTTTCCCGTTCCTTCTGAAAATAGTTCAGGAAATGCTTTAAGTAAGCTACCTGCACTGTCTTTTGGTGAAAAAGCTGACATTTAAAGCACATGGTCTTGGATGCTCAGTCCAAACAAATCAAAGGCATCTAAACCGAATATGTTCTTAATGTCTCTTGATTTCAGCACAGTTAAATTCAATGTAATAGTGTGAGTTTTGTAAGCGGCAGGCAAATTACACTGTCCAAACATTGGAATTTCCTGTTCATTGTAAGGAGTGACCTGCTTGCTCGATTTAGAAACGTGTAGTGAGCCTAACTGTTCGTACGTGGCATGATTAAGCAAAGTTATTGAGGAATCTGTATCTAACTGGAAGTTCACACGACGGCCAGCAATTCGTAGTGAGAAAAAAGTTCGTTAGAGCGTCTCTGCAGGGCACTAGGGCGATAGGGAGGCACAACCTTCATTTTACTTTAGTCAGAACATGTTGCAGGTTTTGAAAACACAGCTTGTTTTTTCTGGGCGGGGGAAATATTGGCGTTTTTGTGCCATTGCGAACAAATTGATTCGACATGGCCTTTTTCCCACACGTGTAACACGTTGCGTTACGTGACGGGAAATCCTCTTTTTATGGCGAGCAACATCTACAACAAGACTTCACTAAACTCACAGGCAGTGTAAGCACCCTTTGTTGTGGCTGCTTGGTGTGGTCGCGAACCCCGACAAATCGGGGCCTGGTCGAACTTATCTGCCGCTATGGCACGCCAATCATATTGCTCTAAGATTTTCAATAATTGGGGAAGTGCTGGATCAGAGTACTTTAAGATCTGTGCCCTTATTTTACTTTCTGTGGCATTGAATGTTGTAGCAATCGCGGATCATTAAATCACTGTAAAAGATGCCGCAACTACACGTACATTTATACTTCCTAGTCATGCCCTATAGTTCTGTGTGTATCTGGTAGTACGTCTGATCGGACTTTTTCTGCAAGTGAAGAAACATATCGCCGGCCGCTGTGGCCGAGCGGTTCCTGTCCAGAACCGCGCAACTGCTACGGTCGCAGGTTCAAATACTGCCTCGGGCATGCATGTGTGTAATGTCCTTAGGTTAGTTAGGTTTAAGTAGTTCTAAGTTCTAGCGGACTGATGACATCAAATGTTAAGTCCCATAGTACTCAGAGCCATTTGAACCATTTGAAAGACATATCTAGTTATCAGGAGAAAGAAAACTGGCATTCTACGGATCGGAGCGTGGAATGTCAGATCCCTTAATCGGGCAGGTAAGTTAGAAAATTTAAAAAGGGAAATGGATAGGTTAAAGTTAGATTTAGTGGGAATTAGTGAAGTTCGGTGGCAGGAGGAACAAGACTTTTGGTCAGGTGATTACAGGGTTATAAATACAAAATCAAATAGGGGTAATGCAGGAGTAGGTTTAATAATGAATAAAAAAATAGGAGTGCGGGTTAGCTACTACAAACAGCATAGTGAACGCATTATTGTGGCCAAGATAGACACAAAGCCCATGCCTACTACAGTAGTACAAGTTTATATGCCAACTAGCTCTGCAGATGATGAAGAAATTGCTGAAATGTATGACGAGATAAAAGAAATTATTCAGGTAGTGAAGGGAGACGAAAATTTAATAGTCATGGGTGACTGGAATTCGTCAGTAGGGAAAGGGAGAGAAGGAAACATAGTAGGTGAATATCGATTGGGGGGAAGAAATGAAAGAGGAAGCCGCCTGGTAGAATTTTGCACAGAGCATAATTTAATCATAGCTAACACTTGGTTCAAGAATCATAAAAGAAGGTTGTATACCTGGAAGAATCCTGGAGATACTAAAAGGTATCAGATAGATTATATAATGGTAAGACAGAGATTTAGGAACCAGGTTTTAAATTGTAAGACATTTACAGGGGCAGATGTGGACTCTGACCACAATCTATTGGTTATGATCTGCAGATTGAAACTGAAGAAACTGCAAAAAGGTGGGAATTTAAGGAGATGGGACCTTGATGAACTGAAAGAACCAGAGGTTGTAGAGAGTTTCAGGGAGAGCATAAGGGAACAATTGACAGGAATGGGGGAAAGAAATACAGTAGAAGAAGAATGGGTAGCTCTGAGGGATGAAGTAGTGAAGGCAGCAGAGGATCAAGTAGGTAAAAAGACGAGGGCTAATAGAAATCCTTGGGTAACAGAAGAAATATTGAATTTAATTGATGAAAGGAGAAAATATAAAAATGCAGTAAATGAAGCAGGCAAAAAGGAATACAAACGTCTCAAAATTGAGATCGACAAGAAGTGCAAAATGGCTAAGCAGGGATGGCTAGAGGACAAATGTAAGGATGTAGAGGCTTGTCTCACTAGGAGTAAGATAGATACTGCCTACAGGAAAATTAAAGAGACCTTTGGGGAGAAGAGAACCACTTGTATGAATATCAAGAGCTCAGATGGCAACCCAGTTCTAAGCAAAGACGGGAAGGCAGAAAGGTGGAAGGAGTATATAGAGGGTTTATACAAGGGCGTTGTACTTGAGGACAATATTATGGAAATGGAAGAGGATGTAGATGAAGATGAAATGGGAGATAAGATACTGCGTGAAGAGTTTGACAGAGCACTGAAAGACCTGAGTCGAAACAAGGCCCCGGGAGTAGACGACACTCCATTAGAACTACTGATGGCCTTGGGAGAGCCAGTCCTGACAAAACTCTACCATCTGGTGAGCAAGATGTATGAGACAGGCGAAATACCCACAGACTTCCAGAAGAATATAATAATTCCAATCCCAAAGAAAGCAAGTGTTGACAGATGTGAAAATTACCGAACTATCAGTTTAATAAGTCACAGCTGCAAAATACTAACGCGAATTCTTTACAGACGAATGGAAAAACTGGTAGAAGTGGACCTCGGGGAAGATCAGTTTGGATTCCGTAGAAATGTTGGAACACGTGAGGCAATACTAACCTTACGACTTATCTTAGAAGAAAGATTAAGAAAAGGCAAACCTACGTTTCTAGCATTTGTAGACTTAGAGAAAGCTTTTGATAACGTTAACTGGAATACTCTCTTTCAAATTCTGAAGGTGGCAGGGGTAAAATACAAGGAGCGAAAGGGTATTTACAATTTGTACAGAAACCAGATGGCAGTTATAAGAGTCGAGGGGCATGAAAGGGAAGCAGTGGTTGGGAAGGAAGTAAGACAGGGTTGTAGCCTCTCCCCGATGTTATTCAATCTGTATATTGAGCAAGCAGTAAAGGAAACAAAAGAAAAATTCGGAGTAGGTATTAAAATCCATGGAGAAGAAATAAAAACTTTGAGGTTCGCCGATGACATTGTGATTCTGTCAGAGACAGCAAAGGACTTGGAAGAGCAGTTGAACGGAATGGACAGTGTCTTGATAGGAGGATATAAGATGAACATCAACAAAAGCAAAACGAGGATAATGGAATGTATTCAAATTAAATCGGGTGATGCTGATGGGATTAGATTAGGAAATGAGACACTTAAAGTAGTAAAGGAGTTTTGCTATTTAGGGAGCAAAATAACTGATGATGGTCGAAGTAGAGAGGATATAAAATGTAGACTGGCAATGGCAAGGAAATCGTTTCTGAAGAAGAGAAATTTGTTAACATCGAGTTTAGATTTAAGTGTCAGGAAGTCGATTCTGAAAGTATTTGTATGGAGTGTAGCCATGTATGGAAGTGAAACATGGACGATAACCAGTTTGGACAAGAAGAGAATAGTAGCTTTCGAAATGTGGTGCTACAGAAGAATGCTGAAGATAAGGTGGGTAGATCACGTAACTAATGAGGAGGTATTGAATAGGATTGGGGAGAAGAGAAGTTTGTGGCACAACTTGAGTAGAAGAAGGGATCGGTTTGTAGGACATGTTTTGAGGCATCAAGGGATCACAAATTTAGTATTGGAGGGCAGCGTGGAGGGTAAAAATCGTAGAGGGAGACCAAGAGATCAATACACTATGCAGATTCAGAAGGATGTAGGTTGCAGTAGGTACTGGGAGATGAAGAAGCTTGCACAGGATAGAGTAGCATGGAGAGCTGCATCAAACCAGTCTCAGGACTGAAGACCACAACAACAACAACATCTAGTTGCAGCTCCTTGGAGTTGTTGGTCATAGTCCTGAGTTAATGCAGCGATTACTTGGTCATAACTGAGTTCGTCGGGAGTCGTGGTGTCGAATAGTTTTTGTATTAACCCGAACACTGCGGTCCCCGCAGTCGAAAGCTTGAACACGATGAAGTTGACAATCTGCTTGTAAAGTCAAGTATTCAATCCATTCCGCTTCTCATTCTATAAATTGTAGGAACGTTGGTATGCTTGTCGGCGGCACTTGTTGAGCTGGTTGGTTGGTCGGTTGTGGTTGTGAGGCCATCGCAGCTTTTGCAGCCACTAGATGCTGTACCGTCGTCATCAAGGCAGCATTTTGTTGGTTCTATAACCGTCTGCGGCTGAGGCGTCGAGCAGGGGGGTGGAGAGGGCGAGGAATTCATGGCTTACACAAATACGTTATAGCAAAAAGCAATAAAAGCTTCTAAAAAGAGTAACATGATTAGTCGTGTGGCACCCCTCCAGGAATACATGCAAGAACACAACAACAAATTAGCAAACAGAAACACAATTACCCCTGCAAGCTAAAACACAAGAGAAACAAGTACAATATTGGCCATTAAAATTGCTACACAACGAAGATGACGTGCTACAGACGCGAAATTTAACCGACAGGAAGAAGATGCTTTGATATGCAAATGATTAGCTTTTCAGAGCATTCACACAAGGTTGGCGCCGGTGGCGACACCTACAACGTGCTGACATGAGGAAAGCTTCCAACCGATTTCTCATACACAGACAGCAGTTGACCGGCGTTGCCTGATGAAACGTTGTTGTGATGCCTCGTGTAAGGAGGAGAAATGCGTACCATCATGTTTCCAACTTTGACAAAAGTCGGATTGTAGCCTATCGCGATTGCGGTTTATCGTATCGCGACATTGCTGCTCGAGTTGGTCGAGATCCAATGACTGTTAGCAGAATATGGAATCGGTGGGTTCAGGAGGGTAATATGGAACGCCATTCTGAATCCCAACGGCCTCGTATCACTAGCAGTCGAGATGACAGGCATCTTATCCGCATGACTGTAACGGATCGTGCAGCCACGTCTCGATCCCTGAGTCAACAGATGGGGACTTTTGCAAGACAACAACAATCTGCACGAACAGTTCGGCGACGTTTGCAGCAGCATGAACTATCAGCTCGGAGACCATGGCTGCGCTTACCCTTGACGCTGCAACACAGACAGGAGCGCCTGCGATGGTGCACTCAGCAACGAACCTGGGTGCACGAATGGCAAAACGTCATTTTTTCAGATGAATCCAGGTTCTGTTTACAACATCATGATGGTGGCATCCGTGTTTGGCGACATCGCTGTGAACGCACCTTGGAAGCGTGTATTAGTCCTCGCCATACTGATGTATCACACGGCGTGATGGTATGGGGTGCCATTGGTTACACGTCTCGGTCGCCTCTTGGTGTAGCAATTATAATGGCCAGTAGTGTAGAAACTTCGGCCAAGCAGAAATTTCGGCCAAGTCGCTGAACTATCCCATCCTAGTCGCCACTGTAGTATCCTCGTCGCCACTGTAGAGTCTTGTACCGTAGGAAGCAAGGGAGAGAATGTTGTTACGAGTATCCTCTTTCTACAACACTAATGCACATGTGGATTAATATGGTTCTATATTTACATGAAGCTGCTACATAACTTGAATAGAGTCAATGTTCGTGGTACAAGCTCATCAGGAATTGTCCTCTTGCAGATAATGTCAGTTATCATATTGATCTGGTCACTAAGCACTGTCGTAGCCTGAGTGAGTCAGTGAGCTGAGCCCGCTCTGTGAATATGCTGACAGATGCCAAACTGGAGTGTGAGTTAGTGAGTCAGTGACGTAGGCACTCCAGTCAGCGGCGGTGGCCTAAATACATTCAGTAACGAGAGCGTTGTCAGTGTGTCTGTGGCCTCTCTCGTGATAGGCACACTTGATCGAGCGGTCACTATCAACTTTCGCCATACATCTTATCCGACCAGTGTGCTGGCTATAGCTTATGCCAGCATACAGAGAAGGCACCACTTTTCGTATCATCGACAAACAGGGAGCGAGTATCACAGATACAAATGAGTCATATGGTTTTAAGTACTTTGGGACTTAACATCCGAGGACAACTTAACATCCACGGTCATTATTCCCCTAGACTTAGAACCACTTAAACGTAACTAACCTAAGGACATAACACACATTCATGCTCGAGGCAGGATTCGATCCCGGTACCGTAGCAGTCATGTGGTTCCGGACTGAGGCGCCTAGAACCGCTCGAATACAACGGCCGGCATCACAGACAGAAGATTAAATTAAAACTAAGGCGGTTTTCGTTGCGGTGGGATGTCATCATGGAATCTAAGCGACCACCTTTCTCCTCTGAATGCGAAAATATTTTGTGGACGCCAAACTTCGTAAGGAGGAATCATCATCATAATAAAATAACGAAAATCAGAAATCACACCAAAAGACGTAGGTGTTGGTTTCTTCCACGCTTTTCATGGGTGGAATAATAGAGACTTAGTGTGTCGATGGACCGATGAACCCTCTGCCAGGCGCTTAAGTGTGATATGCAGGCTAGCCATGTAGATATAGTTGCAGATGTCGCTGCATGACGATGAAGATTTTCTGTGTCGTTTTCCGTGATAATAGATATTTCACCTCAGTGCTCATCTGGGGGTCACCAAACCCCATGACAAAATACAGTTGCAAAGAGACTCCACTACATTCAGTGTTTTTGTGCCATATCCCGGCGGAAAGTTTATGGTCTTTTCTTTTTCGGTGAAGCAACTGCAACTGTCATTTCTTAATTTGATGTGCTAGAACTATGGCTCTTTCCTCAGTTGGAAGAAGCTGAAACACAAAACTTCACTTGGCAGTAAGAAGATGCGCCGCTTCACTGGCTTAATGTAATTTGGGATTGGCTAAACTACGTTTTAACCGACCGCTGGATTGGCTGCAGGGGGCCGGAGGACAGAGCTTGTTTCGCATGCCGTCTGGGTTCACACGACCAAACGTCATGCGATATTTACCTCTGGGACTCGTAAACGATCATTTGTATGTGTCTGAGTTAATAGCTGATCTACCAGATTTAAGAAAGAGGATTGAAGCTGTTTTTGCAACAATTACTCTAGGAACACTTATCAAGGTTTGGGAAAAACTCGCCTATCGACTCAATCTGTGACTTGTGACGATTGATGCTCACGTTGACACAGGAAAAACTGTTTCAGCTGGTATTTCACATGATGCGTTAATGATAATTGTAATTGTTGTGTAAGAAATGCTGCAAAGTCTTAAAATCCCGATATTCATATGGAAACACCCAGCATTAACTTTGCATGTCCTGGAAGTGACTAATTCTTTGTCCAACTTAATAGTGCTTGTTCTTGTTGTTACTGACAGTTTTCACTCTGAAACCTGGTTTGATGTAGCTCTTGCAGGCTCTCCACGCTAGTCTATCCCTTGGAAGCTGCTAAATAACTACTGAAACCTACATCCAATTGAATTGTTTACTGCATTCGTGCATAATCCCGTCAGATCACCGAGAATAAGCGTTGTCGGGCTGGGCTAGAACTTGGATGGGTCTGCCGAGCGTTGTTGGCAAGCGTGGTGCACTCAGTCCTTGTGATGCAAACTGAGGAGCTACTTGATTGAGGAGTAGCGGCTCCGGTCTCGGAAACTGACATACGGCCGGGAGAGCGGTGTGCTGGCCACATGCCCCTCCATATCTGCATCCAGTGACGCCTGTGGGTTGAGGATGACTCGGCGGCCGGTCTTTGCCGTTGCGCCTTCCAAGCCCTGCTCGGACGGAGTTTAGTTTTAATTCGTGCATCAGTCCTAATATACTATTCCCATTTCCCCTCCTCTCCACACTTGCCACCATTTGCAAATTGACGTTTGCTTGATTGTTGAGTATTTTTCCTGTCAGCTTGTATTAGTCAAGTTGCTCTATACGTGAATTTTTTTTTTTTTTTTTTTTTTTGCAATTTGCTTCAATAACTATTAGTTAGTTGCTCGATCTTCCCATCTAATGATCAGCATACGTCCGTAGCATCACATGTCAAAAGCTTCTGCTCTCTTCTTGTCTCAACCGATTAACTTCGAGGAATGACTTCTATACAAGGCTATAAATCAGAGAAATACCTTCAGAAAAAATTTCCTGCAGTTCGGCCATCGTAAGTCATTTTGTGTCCAAATATTAAAATTGCCTTAATGTGTAATTTTCTAACCTAATTTCCTCTACAGTGGCTGATTTAATTCTACACGATTCCATTACTCTTGTTTCACTTTTGTTAACGTTCACCTCATAAAAACCGAGAACTGCACAGCAACCATTCGCTAATATTCTGTTTATTGCATATCTACCTAGATTTTAACCACTGTCTGGTTATTATCAGCACTAAACACATATAAAACTACTTTACAATAAGACACATTCCTGAATCAATGTATGTTACTGTTGCATAAGTTGTACAAGAATTGGTTGGTTGGTGGTTTTGGGGGAGGAAACCAAACAGCGAAGCCATCAGTCCCATCAGATTTGGGAAAGATGGGGAAGGAAGTCTGCCCTGCCCATTCAAAGGACCCATCCCGGTATTTGCCTGAAGCGATTTAGGGAAATCACGCAAAACCTAAATCAGGATGGCCGGATGCCAGTTTGAACCGTCATTTTGCAGTGTACAAGTGTATGTGATAAAGTAACATGCCCGTAAGATGCATGTCGAATCATCATCATCATCTGGCTACAAACATTTCCGCAAATACACTATCCACGTTTGTATTTCACTTCACACTGAGGCCGCTGTTCGCTATTGTTACACAGCTAACCTCGGTGTACGTCATAACGGTGTGGAGAGAGCTCTATACATAAGTAGTTCAGATTACAGAATTTAGTGGCCTAGTTCATACAGTGTTAGCTAATATTTGGTAAACATCAAACATAATAAATAAAAAATGCTAGAAATAACCACGGTAAGTATTATTTAAAAGATAACCGCGCCTTATTTTCCGATCGATATTGCTGTTTAATAATGTAAATAAGTAACAAGAAGTGTACAATCACTCTTGCTTACAGGGAAACTTTTGTAAAAACTATTTATTAAAACGCGGTTGGCTTTATTTTAAGGCCAACTGCTACTAAAAATATACACCAGAGACTTTATGAACTTACGTACCAGCAGAGGTGTATTACTAGAAACAAGACACTTTGCACTTTACAATGCATTCACACCCAGATTGCGCATAGAGTCATATAACTGCAGGTCCAGTTTTGTGCTAAGCCCATTAAGCTTTAAAGTACTCTGGGTGCTGATGTAGAAATAAAACTTATATTACTTGGTGCCGCACAAGTTCTCATATGTGAGTCTGGAGGGGTAATATTGTAATAGGTCACAACAGGACGGCGGAACACAACGCAGATTATAAAAAGTTTCCAAAAATGGGAGCTTTCCGTTCCACCTGCCCGCTGAGCGGCGTATTAGCTTCGCCGGCACCTCCATAAGTTTCCCCTTCTCACATGAATAGACCATGTTCACGTGTGAGGACATAACTGGAATGACATATTCACTTTTAAAGAGGTGGGCTATGAAGCTCGATTTTGTAGATAAATTTGTCCCATCTGTAGCGACATGCTCGCTAAATCCAACGTCAAGTCGCTTTCCAGTTGATTCCACGTAACAAGCATCACAATCTGGACGCTCTAACTTATAAACCTCGATTCATGATAAAATAACATTAGCTTTGTCAACAGCATTCTTTAAAACTCTATACAAGGTATACTTGGCCGTACAAACAACCTTAATTTCTGGTATCTAACAGCGGACGTCATCCAATCATTGATTTTGTCATAGTATAGTATACAAATGCAATTCCTGAATAGAACTTTCCATAAGGTATCTAACGTGTTTCATTTCATAACCTCTTTTCCATACAGTATCCATTCCGTTCAACTGCTCTTTCAAGTACTTTGCCCAGTCTTCATCATAACATGCGACAACTCCTCCCCGACTTTTTACGCAGCTGTCAACAGAATCTACTTGCGATATCATTTCTAAGCAAACGAGCGGACTTCCAGTGGCCAGGGCTGCCACGCCACCCAGTCAGTCCCGGAATCCTTTACCTGCTGAGCTAAACGCACTGTAACAGCCTGGCCGAGCGGTTCTAGGCGCTACAGTCTGGAACCGAGCGACCGCTACGGTCGCAGGTTCGAATCCTGCCTCTGGCATGGATGTGTGTGATGTCCTTAGGTTAGTTAGGTTTAAGTAGTTCTATGTTCTAGGGGACTGATGACCTCAGAAGTTAAGTCCCATAGTGCTCAGAGCCATTTGAACCATTTGTAACAGCCATACTTGCAGCTGCACTATTACATGCCTTCTGCTTTTACTCGTCTTGTGGTCGTCAAAGTCCGTCCGAACAGACCTCGGAAGGCCCAACGCCCCCGACCGACCGCCATTTCCTCCTCAGTAAATAGGCGTCACTGGATGAGGATAAGGATAGACATGTGGTCTCCCACCCGTTGTTAGCTTTCGAGACTGCAGCCGCTACTTCTCTGGCAAGTAGCTCATCTGTTGGCCTCACAGCGCGCGTGGGACTAGACGATTATCCATACAATTTATAGCCAAGCCTGGCAGCACTTAACTCGGGTGATCTGACGGGAACTGGAGTTACCATTGCGACGAGACCTATGGCGCAGGGTCGTTATAGCTTACTATTATTTATGGAAGATTTGGTTGATCCGAATATGATTCTCATGGCATTACACAACAATTATGGAATCTTATGATGTACCTTCCCATAGACACTAATGAATTAAAAGCTACAAAACTACATACGTATCACATTGACAAGTTGATTAAATTTCACGTCGCTCGTTTTTGTACTACTGTTGAATCACTGTTATTCACAAATTAAACCATCATAGATGCTGAATGCACTGAACCTCGCAAACACACTGTCATCTCTTTCTAACTGGAAATCCCCACGCTGTTCCACTGAGTCTGGCCGGTTCTAACAGCTAGGCCACTAATGTCTGCTCGGCAGCTGTACTGGTTTCATTCGACACAGTCCTATGTAATTTAGAAGTAGGTAAATTTGGCAAGAGAGGAGATTCCATAAAAATGGGCAGTTTAATATACTATCAGCAGTCTCAGATTTGATCATAATGCGATAGCCATCTAAAGGTTACTCGACCGACGACCTTTCGCTCACAAGCAAGTGATTTAACGGGTAGTTTTTCATGGGCGCCATCGTTTGCATAACCCTCATAAATTGCGTCATTTTGGAGACACTGACCATGTTCCAAATGACGCCCTCGTACGACGATATTACACTTAATTACTGGAGCGACAACATTAGTCAAAAACTGACATATTCAGTATGTTGATGAGCTCCGTGGAAGGAGGACTAGTCAGGTACTCGAGTGAACCGTTCACTTCCAAAATGAAACGTGCATTGATGGAACTCCGAGTCCCGGATTAGTGTTTCGACATGTCCTTAAACGAAGTCATAGGTAATTTCCTCATTAAAGACGATTCCATCAGTGAATAGTTGGTACTTAGAAATTCTGCTGTCACGTTAAGCGGTGCAGAGGTGGTGAATGTAGAATTGGAAATTAAGCTCATACAATGCTACTACCAGTCGTTGGCGCTGACGCTATAAAACAGAATTAGGGAATCTTAACTTTGATATCCTGTTCAGCGTCCTGTGTCTAATGAATCGTTTGCCGGCCGGTGTGGCCGTGCGGTTAAAGGCGCTTCAGTCTGAAACCGCGTGACCGCTACGGTCGCAGGTTCGAATCCTGCCTCGGGTATGGATGTGTGTGATGTCCTTAGGTTAGTTAGGTTTAATTAGTTCTAAGTTCTAGGCGACTAATGGCCTCAGAAGTTAAGTCGCATAGTGCTCAGAGCCATTTGAACCATTTTTAATGAATCGTTTCAGATTTCACCTCGAACAGTTTCTGAAAACCTCAGAGGGTCAGTGATAGTTGAGCAAGTTCGTGTACTCGTACTAACAGATCTAAAACAATGCTTACAACTATTTGTACCTTTGGCACGTGTACCATGCTCACTTTACTAACAAACGTTTCGACAATTTCTCGGAATATTGTACCAGTCTCACAATCAAAATACTCACTTAGCCTGTCTGTCAACAACGACTATTACATTTATTTATTTATTCACACAGGGACCGTAGTATATTGATAATAAATAAATAAAAATATACATACATGTATACAGAATATATAAGCATGTTTTAAGAGAATATGACAGGTGATAATTCGTGGCTTTCATAAAGGAACTATCCTGGAATTTGCCTGAAGTGGCTTAGGAAAACCGTGGGAAACGCAAATCAGGATGGCCAGACAGAACAAGCTCCATAAATTCGAATATGAGGTCACCAAACAACTGTAAATTCATCGCTGCTCGAATAAAGAACGCCCACTGATGACTCAGGAACCGCGAACTTACTTCTGTGACCCTTCTACTAACTCCAGTCCATTTGGAAATCTATCTGCAGAAATAACATAATCTTCCGCCAAACACTTCGCTTTTAGTTTAACTAAAATCAGTTTACCTGCTGTGAAGTTAAACAGACTGAAATGGATTCCGTCACTCTTTCTTATCATGATAGAAGTTTATTATACCTAAAGCAGTAACAGTCATGATCACTTCTTGTAATTCGATAAATAGGAAACAGGAATCACATGGACACGAGACATATATTTATGTTTTTTAAATCTAAATAAATCGTTAGTAATTTACCTCATTTTTTATTAACAGTACGCAAAAAAAATTATGATATACTAACACTGAAGCCATATAGGTTGTTTACTGCTGTTATTTACATTATATTGGATGATAAATCATTCTGTATGAAAGCAACGCTTTGCGTTCACAAAGATTATTCTTTAAGTCCGAAAAAAGACAGAACAATATAGTGTCTCACTGAGATACTTACGTACAGGTCAGCAGCGTGGCTATGATCCTTATGTCGCACTTTGCTTATTTTGTGGTGCCATGCATTCAAGGACAGTGATCTCTCCCTACGATGTCATAAGCCAAGCCCCTTGATTTATGACGTCTTCATTGTGTGTAAATTGGCAGGAAATTCAAATACTGAAGATGTCAGTAGGCGGTAAATTTAAAAATTTACATATTTTTCAATCATTTGCGTTGTATTATGGTGAAAAGTTTTTAGTAATCACAGTATTTCTTTGGAGTTGTATTTAATCATACTACAATAGTTTCTTTGGTCACAACCTTGAAAAAGAACGATTGCCAGTATTACAGTACTACGTAAGAGTCCTCGCCTTAATTGTGTAAACTGGTGATATTCAGCAAAAACACACACACACACACACACACACACATACACACACACACACACACAAACGCGCTCACACTCACACTGCACTCCATTTCCAGTAACTTTCATCTCGCATCTATGTCACAAGAAAATATCATCTGTCCTTTTTTTGGCTTTAAGATCCGCCCATTGTGAAAATACACCAAAAACATGTTTCAGCACATCTGTGCCAACATCAGTTGGTTTCAGTTTTCATTTAATCTCTGATATGAACATTTCACTAAATTATTACAAAGTTGCGGAAATATTTAGTTCGAACAACTATTTGTTTCTGTTAGTTAATATCTTTACACTCGGTTTGCATGGTTTTGCAAGACCACTCGCGTATTATTTCGTACTGAACTGGCGGACCTTACATCCAACAATTTTAACTGAAAACACGAAAAATACAAGAGCTGCTAATCCAAATGATGAATTTCTTTGTTTTATACTCTAAAATGTTTGTGCTAAAGTACAGGACTGCCTCATCATCGGTGTATTAGAAATCTCTCTTTCATTTCATGTCAAATACTTTACTGCCTGAAATCATCAGTAAAATATCCCTTTGTCTTTGTGATGTGTATCGGGATTAAATGATGATGATACAGCCTTTTAGGGGCGATGGATAAGGATAAATGTATCACTTTGACGTAAGAGCCTCTGGTCCAGAAACGACACAGTCGAAAGTTTCTAGGAACCCTTTTTAAATTATCATTTTTATGTAAAAGTTTGTGTAAAAATTTTGTAACCAAAGAGTCGATATTGATATTTGCGTTATCTGTACGCGGCCTCCAGTTTTTTCAGAGAGCACCTCCCCCCCCCCCCCCCCCCCCCGCCGTCCTCTCCTCGAGAGGCCTGGCTATTTGCATTGGCCTTCCTCTTACAGCCGTCAGAATGTAAGCATTGTAGTCTATAGCTATTAATGATTTCTAATATACGCAGTGACTGCGACTTAAGGACGGGTTGTATCTTTATTTTCTTCATCGGATCACATGTTTATCCCAATGTATATTGTCTTGCAAGTTCTAGTTCAAAAATTCATCATTATATGTTCCATTTTATAACGTCACTGGATTGATTTTATTACTAATCTGCAATTTTCATTTTTCATATCGTACGACCAGGGCCTGCAGTCGTTCAAAGTTGAAGTCTGAGATATTTTAATCATTCATATAGCACAAAGCAGCTTTCAAATCGCGATACGCAATTTACGTTTTCTAAACATTATTGGTCCACATTCTCTGTTGTGCACTCCCAACACCAGTCCGGGACACTTGCAGAGCTAATTCTGGTAACATCAAACAATGGGAAAACCTTGATGGACTGTAACAATATTTCTGGCTTCAGCTGCCAGAAACTGCCCTCATATGTGTAAGAGTTGTGTGTGTGTGTGTGTGTATTTGTATTTTTGTTTAAACAACAATCAAATAACCCCTATTATATGCCACTGCAATGTTTTCATTCCTTCAATTGTTTGGCTTTTTTATGTTGGAGCGATCCCTCGAAGTATTATTGTTTAAACAACAGTAAATGGAAACCTGAAGTAGAATTGTTCGGGCGGAGATAGAAAAGAAATAAAATAAGGAGGGGAATATTTAAAGAAACCAGTGACAATCCAGACAACAGTAAACGAAAACCTGAATCAGGGATTGCTCAGGCAGAAAGAGAAAAGAAATAAAATATGGAAAGAAATATATAAATAAACCAATAAAAATCCGGAAACAGAATGAAAGGATTTAAGGTAAGAGAAAATTCAGCACTACGCTTTATTGCTTAAGGTAGTGATTGCTGGGTTGCGATCTTATTCTCTTTTATTTAAATAACTTAGCAGTACATTACTTTTCAGTGTTGGATGGTCACATGCTTTCGCAAAGTACAATGTAGTTAACAGTGAAAAACTTAACAACACGCAGTTCAGGTGGTCCAAGATGGACGATCTTACAGCATCTCGCTCGTAATGGCATATTCTCTTTACTGAATTGAATGCAATCAAAATGGTGGGAATTCAGCAACGGCCGGCCGGAGTGGCCATGCGGTTCTAGGCGCTACTGACTGGAACCGAGCGACCGCTACGGTCGCAGGTTCGAATCCTGCCTCGGGCATGGATGTGTGTGATGTCCTTAGGTTAGTTAGGTTTAATTAGTTCTAAGTTCTAGGCGACTGATGACCTCAGAAGTTAAGTCGCATAGTGCTCAGAGCCATTTGAACCATTTGAATTCAGCAACGGTGTTAATATTTTCCATTATCAATTAATGTCATTTATTACAAAAAACGCTTTATTGTGATTCGTCAGTCTTTCATTATTATGATCACAATTGATAAAACAGAAAATATCAGAATGAATTTTAGGACCTCATCTTCAGACGAAGAAAACAACGTGGTAGAAATGAACTTAACGTTGAGAATATTAATGTTGCTGTGAGTGAAACCAATATGCAAACTGAAGGTCAAACATTTCAGCCAGATGTGCAACCATCCACAAGTAATGAACAGATGAACAGATAGCAAAGGAAATGGATCGACCTTCAGTTGGACTTGCTTGCATTCCCACTAGCACGAGTTTCTAGTGAACTCGAAATAAGACAATTGTTGCAAAACTATTAGAGGCTTAGCTATCCATTCTTAGTACTCAAATATCGACTCTGACTACCACAGATGAAACGACCACGTTTAAAAGTGAAATTGTTACAATTGTATCAGCTAAAATGACGACAAACGTCGATGAAGCAAAAAAAAAAAATAATAAAAAATAAAAAAAAATAAAAAAATCACGAATCAAATTTCAGATCTTCAGTCGAGTGTAGCTACTCTGCAGACACAGTCTAGTGCCATTTCCCTAGATCTGTGACAAATATTACAAGAGAATAAAAAATTTAGACGGCAACAAGAAACAATTTTTAACAAAGAAATTCGTCAAACAGCCGTGCAGATTAATAAGTTAGTTTATTTTCGCTAGCAGTTGCGGCAATCCAGTATTCCATCTTCAGGCCTCATATATGAAAATGGCGTACTGGAAGCGAAAATAAAACAAAATAAGATCTTAATTTGTACTGCTGTTTGGCGACTTTCTTTGTTAAATATATACGACCTGCTGTCCCACGTCCACAATGGATCAACAGAGACAAGAAACAATAGCCAACAATGTATCAAAATTATCAAATGTTTGTCAAACTTTGTCCTCGAATGTAGTTAAGCTCACTGGAGAAAATATTATGCTCAATGAAACGGTACATACACTTCAATCTAAAGTACAGTGTGGGGAAATAAAAGTGCCCAGACGTGTAGCTACGACTGGACATGAATGTATGCATGTAGTCACACTTCGTGAGGCGCACCCCACGTGTACGAGCGCCATGTGATCTACACCGGTTCAGAGCGTAGTGCAGGCTGCGTCAGTGTATCTGGAGCAGTGTAGGTGGACGATGGTACTCACAGTGGAGCTGTGAGTTTTCGTTATGGAAGGTTGCGTGACCACAAAGTCGTGGAAACTGTGAGATGTCAGTTGTTTGCTGAGGAGTTTAACGGTGTCAAAGTGGCAGCAAAAAATGTCATGCAACGTTTGGCCAATAAACGGCGTCAGACAGGACTTATTTTGAACAAGTCAAAAAATGTTCCCAAATTTGCCTGCATACTAGCAAATTGGCTGCAGTTCACCAGAAAATGCTTCAAAGTCCCACCAGTCAACCTGGCCCTGTCTCAAGAGACAGATTACGACGATCATGCAGATAAATATTCCAGCTGAACCCCCATGTGCATCCCTACCAAATTTCTGTTGTTCATGCATTAAAACCAGCATGTGTTCCTCATTGATTCCAGGTTTAGGAGTGGCTGTTCAATGACATAACAAAGAATGGCTTGCAAATGAATCTTTTCTTTACGTCTGATGAAGCCAGGTTTCACCTAAGTGGTTATGTCAACTCACAGTATGACATATTCTGGCCAGCAGACAATCCGCGTAACTTCAGTGAAGTATCATTGCAGGATCGGAAGGTTGGAGTTGATGTGAAGTGCTTGCACGGCGCATTACTGGTCCCATCTTCTTTCTTCTTTCATCAGATGCTGATTTCGGCACGTTACATCGCCAACATTTTGAAATCATTTGTGGCAGCAATGACGGAGAAGGAAAAGACCTACAGCTACTTCCAGCGGGATGGAGCAACTGCCCATATAACCGGCCGCGCCTTCGAACACATTTACGCAAACTGCACAGCTGACATGGTTGTTAGCAGAGGTCAGTCTGATCGCAGTCCTGGCTGGCCACACAGGTCACCTCGTCTTTCAGTGTAAGATTACTTTCTGTTGGGAGCCCTCAAGTCTAAGGTGTATCGCAACAACCCTCATAGTCTTCACGAACTGCTGCAGAACATTTAGTATGAGACTGCAGCAATACCAGCACTCCAGATTCGATCCGCCTTCAGCGACTTGCTGATCAGGGCCCAAAAGTGGCAAGAGATGAAAGGAGGTCACCTTCAACTTCTGCTGTAGGCAGGTTAGTACGGTATTTCATTTCCTCTTCTGCGTCTCTTTATACCCTGGAACTCTGTTCTCTGGGACACTTTTATTTGCTCCATCCTGTAGAATATTTCACTACAGACCAGTTTAAAGCTATAATTCGAGACGTCCATATTCATATCTTTAGCAGCCGTTATTGAGAATGGATTGACAACAAAGATAAACACAACGATATATTTGTTAGTGAAGAGTTACCGTGAGCAATGTGCCGGACGGTAAGTGAATACTGCGCAAGTAATAAGGTTGCAAAACCTGAACAGATTCATGAACTGAAACAACTTTTAAAAAAAGTTTAACAAACATCTGCCGGTTTGGCAACAAATGTGTCTTCACAGTTGTGTAATTTTCAAAAGGAATTAAAACAAGTACAGAAAAGTGTAACGCATTCCTCACTCACTGTCGCACCTAGGCAGGAAATTCCACCCGCCTGTAAACTGCACGAAATTATGGTAATGAAAGTGTGTCTGGTACTCATTTCTCTAATAATGACCTGTTTTATAATCAGGGAGCACTACGTACCTTGTCGACTGATTACTGAACGAGAGTTTACTAAAACACCGTCAGTTTTAGGCAAAATCTAAGAGAAAACGACTGTCCACCCTCTCATAGTAGTTTTGCGTCATACCTTTAGGCCTTAATATTAGTTGTGGAAATTACATCACTGCTTTAGATGCAGTACTAGGTCGAGAACTGCTAGAAAGTGTAACATTGCATGTTGAAAACATTCTCACAGCAACAAATAGTTGGAAGAACACCTACACATTCTAGAGAGAACACTAGAGAAGTTTTCACAAGCACTAGTAATGGAAAATTTACAGCGAGCAGATCAAATTCTTAGTTTATATAATATCTTCACAAAGAATACTACCAGATCTGACAAAATTAGTCCAATCAAGAACTTATCATATCCAAACACTTACAAGTAGTTACAGGCAATTTTCGGTCTGTGCTCTTTCTTCCAGCCTTTCGTTCCAGCCTAATTGTTAAATTGCACAGCGTTAGTAGGTTTACTTAAAAAAAAATTATGACCCTGGACACAGGAATGCTTCAATGATTTTAATGCAATAAAATTAGCATCAGTTAATTCAGATATTCTATATCACCCTGATATGAGCAAAGATTTTTGTGTTGCTACAAGTGCCTAGCTTTCCACACCCAGGTTGTTATTTTCTCATAAATCCTATAACCAAGAATTGTACCAGCACAAATGTTTGAAGAAGATTCAGTATACACAAAATCAGCAAATGAATAATATGAAAGGTAAGCACCAGCTGCGAATATATTCATCAAACTGACCGTCAGATGAACTAAAACACGTGAAGCATCATGTATGCTGACTTCGTTCTGAAATGAGCATTAAATTTACCACAAGCATATGTATCAGTGATACATGATTTACGCTACCTGGCGTTGTATTTATCCATTTTCACACGTTTGTGTACGCACGTGTTAATCTGAAGAACATATGCAGCAGCAACTATTCACTTTTATCTATGGTTTTTCTGTGTTTATTGCAACGCTAAGTATTTTTAACTGTATGAGGTTGTTTTCTCTGTATGCAAACTTACACGTATCTGAATACTTCTAATACTTGGCGCGTTTAAAACTATGACATTTAGTCTGTGAGGACAGCAAAAGGTGGTGATGAACTGAAAGATTGAGCAAATACTTATAATTCCAGAGGCTGACGTCCTGTCAATAAATAAAAACATAAGCAGATACAGAGCTCTGTGTGCCTTGCATCACCTACACATGACACAATCACACTCATGTGTGTAACGCACCAGCCTATGCACAAAGTAAACATCAATAGTACGCATACATAAAATACGGCTAAGCGAGATGAATGGTAATGTAGCTTGTAACTAGAGATTTTTTCCCTCTGCTTCCTTTGATGAGTATCTGTTTGTTTTGTAATTGAATCGTTTCTAAAAGCAGGTACTTTGCTATTTTGCGCTCACTTATTTTAGGTAGTGACGTGTTGTTGCGCCTTTACTCTGAACGGAAATTAATATATATACTAGTAATGAAACATTAATTTCACAATGTATGAATCCCACACCCAGATTGTAAGGCATATTTTAAAATGCTGAAAGTAAGTTAAGTAAATTTAAGACAGTTGAATGGTAAACTACAAAAAAAAATTAGTAGATAAAACGACTTGGAGAGAAAACTGGTAAATGTAAAAGCACCTAGTAAATAATAAATCAAGTACAAACATACATACACTTTTATTATAGTGAAAAACAAACTAGCGATGCGTAATAAACAGTCACCAATCGTATGTTTGGGTGGAGAATTAATGCGTTTTGTATAATTCTGATTCAGGGTGGGTTGCTTAACGAAGACTAGGACAAGTAAACAGTACTCGTCTTTCTGCCGTAAATCAATATTGGCACTTACCTGAAGCTTTTTCCTCCAAGAGAATGTGCTACCGAAGAGGTGTCGACGGATTCCGCTGCACAGGAACTTAAAATTCGCTGAGAAAACTTCACAACACATAAACGCGCCATGCCGCGCTCAACAGTCACGTCTGAACTAAGGCCGTGGGCGCACCATAAGTAAATGTAACTGTCGACGGACGACTGTGCCGTGCACATTATTGAACATTATAATCTACACGCCACTACGTGTACAAGTAAACAGAATTATGGTCAAGTTATGTTCGTGTGAATTTTAACAACTTTTGAACTTTGGAAATAAACAATATATTATCCAAACAAGCCTTCAGATTTGTCTGAGGTTACATTATTTTTAGGCAAAGAGCAATTTCCAAGTCTGTCTAGTTGACAATAATCTGATGAAAAAATTATTTGTTGTACTTAATGACCAAATTTTGTTATCTATTGTTGAGAGACGAATCCTAAATTTTACGTTATACATGTATTTATCTACGTATTCTATCTACGCATATATCACACAATGTATCTTTTCAAAAGACTGATATCACGCTGCAAATGTTTCATGAGTCATGGAGCTTTGGCAGTGCTGCACGTATTGAGTGGACACTAGAGTGAGAACCAATCAGACCACCCTGTGTCCGTGGACGGCGGGCGCACTAAGGAAATCCTTCCGGCCGGCCTGACGCCACCTGGTGATGTCACGCAAACCACGTCAGACGGCCACAACTCGCGTCTGCCGTCACAATCCACGTATGATGTCATTCCTCCAATGGAATCACAGCCAGCATTGTATCGTGTACACAGAATGATGAGTGTTTGAAATCAACGCTCAGCCTCAGAACATTCTGTTGCGCACATACCAGATTAATAATGCAAATAGACAAGTTTGCACGAAGGATTCCGTGATGGAGTAATTGTACACTAACTGGAACTATTTCTATCGAACAAATAAAATAAATTTATACATGTTAATTTCTCGTTCCACGTGAATGCGTGCTCGCAATGAAGAAACAAATTGTCTCGTCGTCATTCAGGGGGCGTTGCAATACCCCCTCCCAAAGAAATTATTTTTACGTGAAATTTTGTGTAATGATTTTGTGACCTAAGAGTCAATGTTCATATTTGCATTATCTGTACAAATGAAGGAAAGCGCGGTATTCAGCTTTTTTAGAGAGTGCGTAGGAGAAGCCTGGCTGTTCGAATTTGCCTTTCCTCTTCCAGCCGTCAGAATGTACGCATCGTGGGCTGTAGTTGATAATGATTTCTAATAAGCGAACTGACTTCGAATTAACAACGTGCTGTATTTTTATTAATTCACCTGATAATATGTTTACGCCAATATTTGTGTTGCAAGTTCTATTTTTCAGCTTTTCTCCGGGTAAGATGCAACACTTCACCGTGACACAGCTCCGCCATTGGTATGGTTTTATTAGCAGTTTGCTATTTTCATTTTTGATTGTTGTACGACCCGAGCCTGCAGTCATTTAGAGAAAAATTCCAATATTTCTTAATCAATTCTATAACACAGAGAGGTTTTCAAATCACGATATGTAATTTATGTTTTCTAAAATTCTATCGGTCCACGTCCTTTGTTGCTTCCCTCCCATCACCAACGTGGAACACTCGCAGACATAATCCTGTCGCGTCCCAAAACAGTTTTGTAGTGAAATAGGAAAGGTGACCACAATCTGAGGATTGGTGGGGTGTCCACCTTTGCTGTCGTAGATGAGAGGGAGAAATCTCTCCGAGACAGATCTTTGATTATTGGTTGCAGTGGTAATCTATTAGGATTAATCGCAGGATGGGTATGCTAAAGAGTTCAGTATTTATTTAAGTAATTCATTAATTACCTCTTCGATGACTTATAAAATAAGTGCCAGTTCCTAACTCCTTCTTTAATAAATGTCAGACTCAGTTTATTATTATCAACAAGGCACTCGCCTAAGCTTACAAGAGACAATTACTATTACGTAAATTGTTCTTGTTAATTACGAAACTACAAATGCTATCTATTCCTTGAGACAAAGACAGACCGTCTATATTCAAAGCTATTCCCCAGAATAGATAATGATTACTTATCTTGCAGTTGAGGTGTGTGTCACCAGATCTGATCACCGACTTCTCGCTGAGAGTATTATTTCTGCATCCTTCTGCTGTTGCTGCTTGGCGTAGCTAACGGTGGCTCCTCAAAGTGGCTACTACTGCTCTCCCTCTGGATCCTCCCTCAGAATCTCTTGCTTATATACCGTTCTAAGTCGAGGCTGACCTTCAATAATAGCCGTTCGGGATATTTCCATCAGCTAGCTCCTTCGACGCGAAAACACTTTACTGTTACATTTCTCTTACAGGTTTCCACTCAATGTTACCACTTGATGTATGCTGGAAAGCTTCCTTTAGCGTCAGAGCTTGTGCCTCTTGGCGCAGTCTCCTTTCATTTGATCTGACGAGTATTGCTTATTAAATTTTTTTGCTTGGGACTGGACACCTCCCCTATAATTACATTAATGTGCGCTATTCAGAGTGCCTTTAATACATTTAAACATTTATCCATTTGCAAGAAAGCTTGTTGTATAATTTCAAACGTGTTAACATTTTTACACTTGAAATCGTTATAGTAGACAATTTTACATTTAGTTTAACATAAGAGTTTCACATTTCCCTTTTACATAGTTCTTATTTTATACCCGAAAGAAAGCATCTTATAGTCTATTGGTAATTATTACTCGGTCATCTGTGTTTATGTGTTCATGACGGAACCAAATCGAATGACTTTGTAAGTGGCAACTAAAATCTCTTGTGAATTAAAACAAGGCCACAACAGTTTTCATATAGAGAATGAACATTAATATCTCTTTTATTTTCATCGCATGATACCTTATGAAAAGGAGCTGACATTTTTATATACGCAGTTTTCTACTGGTCATATATGAAAAAAAAGATAGCATCACTATTTTCGAAATCGACAGCGTCTATGAAGCAGTTGTATATTTTGTATTAAATTGTTTATTACGACATTCACTTTATTTAGGACAGACAGCATATTTTTCAAGAAGTAATTAATGCTCCTGGAAGTTCATCTTCAACAGACAATATTTCACTGTCATGTAAGTCATTGCTTATCGCTTTCAAAGCTGACAAGAAACCTAATCACTTTACCAATTCATTCGGGTTATTCCAATCGAAGTCTACATCTGATTTGTCGGACAGCCTCTTCCAGATGTCAACGTCATCTTCCTCTTCATAATTATCCGCTTCTTCTCTATAATAATAATGATAATAATAATAATAATAATCCGCTTATTCATAATCTTTCGCATAGTAGTCATCCTCTTCTCTGCTGATGTCTCCACCTTCTTCTTTCGGGAACACAGTGTTTTCATTAACTAAAACGTTTTCACCTTGGTCTTTCATCTTCTTCCTTTGGAATATCTTCCCCAATCTCTAAGAAACGAAATTGAAATGAATGCTTTCTGAATTGCATCTTCTTCTCCTCTGACATAACCTGGCGAGATATTTTTGTGTCCAATACTAGGCACAGCTATATTATGGTCTGAAACGGCATTCTCTCCCATTCCGATATGTACGCCATCTCTCAGTAATGATTCACCAATTTTATCTAATGCTGACTTAACGACATGCAAGTGCTTACAGTATGTGTTGGTATATGTTTGTCTGTTGGAGGAGATACCTGTGCTTATCAGTCCTGGTAGCCTTGAGAGTTTTACCATAATTTTGAAGATCTCATGTTGCTTAACACATTTTAGGAGATTTTATTTCAAACAATAGATTATAAAATCCTATCACTCCTGGGTATCGTATATTGTAAGTTACTAAGTCGGCTTTATCAATATCTTCCAGTCGTTAACCAATCATCTACACTTCTGATATAAATTGAAATCTGATGTCGGATACAGTATCATTCTTTTTGTCTGTTGGCTCAACCAAAAATTATGGTGCTAGTTTATCCCCTGTCTACTAGTATTTTCTTTCACGACTCTTCTCCATCATCATCACCATCATCTTACATTTCATATCCATTATCATCATCTTCTTCATCTTTCCTTCTTCTTCTTCTACCTCCTCTACAGCTTCCATAAATTCATAAATACGTGGTTTTTCTTGGCTTCGTCTTGGCCTGTCATCTCCTTTCGAAATTGCTGTCATGGTCGAGAAACAGATTTAAATTAATTTTCCAGTACAGGATGAGCTTCAGCTTGCCTTCTTTCTTTTCGACGCCACTTTACTGCGGTTGTTTTGTCGAAATTTCAGTACCAACTTCTAAGACAAATCTTCCGTCCAACAGAACTGAGAGAGCTATTGACAAGCGCGGTTCTCATTTACAGTTAAACTGATTGTAGGTAAACGTTATGATTCATACCACTCCTCACGACGTTTGGTGCGAAGCACACAGATCCGCCCTGGATTTGAGTATAGAGGTCATGGCTTCATATCCAGAGAAGTTATTTCTCCTATGATGTCATCAATAACCATGAGTCCTGGTGACATCACGTGATACCAATGACATTGAATATATGATGTCATGAAGTTGGCGGACAATTTTTAAAAAATAGGGATGGAGGTGGACAGAATTATGCAGCTATAAAAAATGTGTAAACTTGCCCTAAAATATATCAGATTCCTGAAAAATGAATTAAAAACCAATGTTGAGTTACGTTCTTGGATCTTCTATAAATTTTCAAGCAATAAATACCTGCGCCATCTACATTACACAATGGATGGGCTCATCACGAAATTGTGGTATAGATCTCAGTTAATTCTGTAAGTTGAATATGAGTCTTTGTCGGCCACTGCTTTCCATGGTACATGTTGGTAGCACTTACGTTAAATACACATTGCCGCGTTATTATCCATGGATTACTAGGTTTATTGAGGATTACTAGCAAGATGGCTGTACGTATCGTTTGGGACGTGTTCTACCGAGATTCCCACGACTATAACGGAGCATTTAATTCGCCCTTCATAATTTAGAGGTATCTGTTTTATTAATCAGCATTTTCTGATACTGGGTTTCCGTAAAACTGTGACCGATGGACAAGACTCCACATCATTTATTCAGCTAGTCTTTGGTCCCGTCGTGAGACTAAATCTGTAGCTCAACACTGAGAGTTGCGAGTATATCTTGCACGTAGCTTGTTTGTGTATCTCTATGTTGGCAGCGCTATAGACTGCATTAATATTACTGACAGAGCTGTCCGCCCTCTGTAAGAGACTCTGTGGCTGGTCGGACTCGCAATTAAGAGTTAATAGTTAGCAGTGATGGAGGTTGGCAGTGTTAGTGGGAGCGGACGGTCTTCACGTGTGTCCGTCATGGAGACTTAGTACTGCTTAGAAATCGATTTTAAAATGATGATTAATGTATTTGCTAACGCTTGGATAGTGGAATTATTGACGATTATATAATTTTTGGAATTGGATGTCACATGATTAAGGTAAAATCTGATAAATCCATTGTTTGGTCTGCAACAAAGTCTTTCCTTTGCTAACCACCTGCCTGTTGGTAGTTAAAGCCTACAGCAGTTAGAATCTTTTTATTTAGCTGGCTGTATGCTTGCTGTATTTGCTGTAGTTCGTGTCATGAAGATTTTCAGTGAGGTAAGTGACTTATGAAATGTAGGGGTTATTGTTAGGAACGCTCCCAATTCAGAGCCATTCTTTTGTGTTCATCATTTGCAGTCAGATTGCGTTGCGCTTGTATATTGTGGGCAATAAATGAATAGAATAAGTTTTAGTTGTATTTGTCAGGGAAAGTGCTGTAGGTCAGTGCTTAAACGATAAAAACAAGCAAAGAGACAGTAGGTTCTATGTCATTCAGCAGTTTAGGAACATTCAGTTGCACTTAGCAATTTAAGAAGGTTCAGTTGAATTCAGCAATTTAAGTAGAAAAACGTAGAATCTTGAAGGTAAATTTTGCGTGATTCGTTTTGTAGCTTGGACTGATTTTCCGTGAAATTCTTACTAGAAAATTGTTTCTTCATTTATTTTCCTGGCAGTTTTTATGTGTCGTACAGGATTGTTTATTTGATACATGTTGGGTTCTCAGGATTGGTTCAAAAATGGCTCTGAGCACTATGGGACTTAACTACTGAGGTCATCAGTCCCCTAGAACTGAGAACTACTTAAACCTAACTAACGTAAGGACATCACACACATCCATGCCCGAGGCAGGATTCGAACCTGCGACCGTAGCGGTCACGCGGTTCCAAACTGACGCGCTTAGAACCGCACGGCCACACCGGCCGGCTCTCAGGATTAATACCAGATTGGCTACTCTTGTAATTATCTATGGTATTTATCAGCGTGCACTTGGTCGTTTGAGTCACTTTAGATGTGCACGTGCGCTTAGTTTGACCTGGCGTTTCGATCATAGAAATTTTGAATTCCTCAACTGTCTCAGGATGTTTGAATTAAGAGCAGTCGACTCTAAGGTAATCTGTTACTCTTGAAAAACAAGTTCGGGACCAGCTCTAGTATATTATTGACGTGTTGTATCATAGTACTTTTAAATGAGACTGTTTATGCCCTTTAATTCGATAAATGTCATAGTTATCTAAACGCCCACGCCATCTGCTATAGAATTTCTGCGTTTAGACCTGCAGAACTGTGCCATAAGTGGTTAGCTCTTGCTGTGTTCGATCCTGTGTAGTTTCGTAAGATATATTGTAGTTTTCACATCTCTCCACATGTTCACATGTGTGCTACCTGCATCTACGTCTACATTTACATAGATACTCTGCAAGCCACCGTACCACTACTTGCCATTTCCTTTCTGTTCCACTCGCAAACAGAGCGAGGGAGAAACGGCCACCTATATGCCTACGCATGAGCCTTAATTTACCGTATCTTATCTTCGTGGTCCGTACACGCAATGTATGTTGGCGGCAGTAGATCTACTCGACACTCAGTTTCAAATGCAGGTTCTCTAATTTTCTCAACAGCGTTTCTCGAAAAGAACGTCGCCTTCTCTCCAGGGATTCCTATTTGAGTTCCCGAAGCATCTCTGTAGCACATACCTGTTGTCCGGAACTAACGGTAACAAATTATAGCAGCCCGCCTCTGAATTGTTGAGATGTCCTCCTTCAATACGACCTTATATGAATCCCAAACACTCGAGCAGGACTCAAGAATAGGTCGCACCAGCGCCCTCTATGCTGTCTCCTTTAAGGATGAACCACTCTTTCCCAAAATTATCCCAATAAACCGAAGTTGACCATTCGCCTCCCCTTCCGCAGTCTCACATACTCGTTCCACACCATATCGCTTTACAACGTTACTCCCAGATATTTAAACAACTTAGTTGTGTCAAGTAGGAGACTAGTAATATCGTATCCGAACAAATCGAAGTCGACCATTCGCCTCCACTACCACAGTTCTCACATACTCGTTCCACATCAAATCGCTTTGCAACGTTACGCCCAGATATTTAAACGACTTAACTGTGTCAAACAGTTAGTAATACTGTATCCGCACATTATAGGTTTGACCTTCCCAATCATCCGCATTAGCTTACATTTTTCGACATTTATGGCTAGCTGTCATTCGTCACACCAACCGGAATTTTTTCAAAGTAGTCTTGTATCTTACTACAGTCACTTAAGTTCGACACCTTACAGTGGACCACGGCATCGTCAGCAATCAACCGCAGATGACCGCCCACCCTGTCCTCCAAATTATATATATATATATATATATATATATATATATATATATATATATATATACACTACTGGCCATTGAAATTGCTACACCAAGAAGAAATGCAGATGATAAACGGGTATTCATTGGACAAATATACTAGAACTGACATGTGATTACATTTTCAAGCAATTTGGGTGCATCGATCCTGAGAAATCAGTACCCAGAACAACACCCTCTGGCCGTAATAACGGCCTTGATGCGCCTGGGCATTGTGTCAAACAGAGCTTGAATGGCGTGTACAGGTACAGCTGCCCATGCAGCTTCAACACGATACCACAGTTAATCAAGAGTAGTGACTGGCGTATTGTGACGAGCCAGTTGCTCGGCCACCATTGACAAGACGTTTTCAATTGGTGAGAGATCTGGAGAATGTGCTGCCCAGGGCAACAGTCGAACATTTTCTGTATCGAGAAAGGCCCGTACAGAACCTGCAACGTGCGGTCGTGCTGAAATGTAGGGTTTCGCAGGGATCGAATGAAGGGTAGAGCCACGGATCGTAACACATCTGAAATGTAACATCCACTGTTCAAAGTGCCGTCAATGCGAACAAGAGGTGACCGAGACATGTAACCAATGGCACCCCATACCATCACGCCGGGTGATACGGCAGAATGGCGATGACGAATACACGCTTCCAATGTGCGTTCACCGCGAAGTCGCCAAACACGGATGAGACCATCATGATGCTGTAAACCGAACCCAGATTCATCCGAAAAAATGACGTTTTGCCATTCGTGCACTCAGGTTCGTCGTTGAGTTCACCATCGCAGGCGCTCCTGTCTGTGATGCAGGGTCAAGGGTGAAACACGTATGTATTCAGTGTATTCATTGACAGCGATGGCGAGGCATGACAGAATCTCTGACCAGAGAGTTATTTATTGTGGCTAGTCTGCGCTTGACCGCGCGAGTGTTCAGTTGCGAGTTGCACTCTCTCTGCAGTAGTAGTCAGTCGGCAGTTGCGTGTAGGGAGTCGCGAGGAACAGTTGCGAGTAGGCTGTTGTGTGTGAGGAGTCGGCGGGCGTCGACATGGGTCTCTGGTCACGGTTCTGGACGAGGTATATTGTTATCGAAGGTAATGAAGCAGCATTGCGCTCAGCTAATAACATATGTTAATTGTAATTAATTTGTTCAAGAATTGCCCCAATAATAGTTTTCTTTTAAAGTAACTCTTTTAAACAAAAAGGATTAATTTCAAGTTAAATAATATTTCCCATGCATTCCCTCCAAGAATAAAAATTAAACATGGGCCAGCATTGCACGGAGCTGTGCCGAAAAATAAGAGCAGATGTAGATGCAGTAAAAATAAGAGCAGATATTCATGCAGTTTTACTGAGGTAAGAATTTTGGTTTCTCTATTCAGATTTACTTATTTCACAGGGCCGAATGTCAGCGGAGCTGCCCTTATAAAATTTATCAGATTCATCTTAACATTAATTTTGTGGGGACTTAACATTTTTGCACATTTTTATTATCATTGACTTTTATTACTGTGGGAAGCTAACATTTGGCACTATTTGCATTTTTATTCAAATATTGTCATTTAAAATTTTGCGGGGAGGTTACACTTGGCGACATCCGGACCAGGATAGTATTTCTTTGAGGATCTTCTGAAAAGTAGCCAGATATCTGCTCTTATTTACTTAAATAATAATTAGCACTTGGCGCAACGCTTTTACTAATTTTGTGACTTTCTCTCACAGGTCATCGGCAATTTGTTGCTCTTTGTTGTATTTGTGTTTGTTGGATTTTGCATTGTCTTTGTCTCATTTGTGAATAATTGTGACTTGTGTAAAAATGCCGCGAAAAAGTATTAATAGTACATCGCGAAGTATAATGAATCAAATAACCGACTTAAACAACTTGAGCGATAGTAATTGTGACACGCAATGTAATGATGACAATCCTCCATTTAGTGTCAATCAGTGTGTACCGACCACCAATGTTGATTTTGATCTTATTGATGAACAGATAAATTCAATTGCGTCGTCTGTTAATTTAACGACAATTGATGACGCGGGGCGTTCTGTTGCAATGAGCGCTGCCCAGTTTAACACACCCGGTTTGCAGGATTTACGTGACCAACAGACGAATTTTTCTAATGAAAATGAACAGTGTAATCAGAGTACGGCAGATTTTGTTAATTGCAGTGTAGTGACCAACAGTGTACATCCGATTGGCAAACATTTTCAAGAATCACAGAATATCCAAATGGATACACAAAACGTGACAATTGCGGGTACACCATCAAACAGCACAGGCAATAGAAATGCTAATTTTGGCTTGGATCAAATTATGGCAATATTGCTACAAGATCTTAATGAAAATTTTAAACAACAGAATGAAAAACAGGACAACAAGTCCAAACAACAAGACGACAATTTCAAACAATTTAGTGAAAATCTCAAACAACAACTTAATGAAAATAACGAGAATCTCAGACAAGAATTTAAAGAAAATTCCAAAGAAATTAGTGAAGATAACAAACAATTTAAAGAAGATTTCAAACAACTTAGTGAACAGAACAAACACCTTAATGAAAAATTAGACAACAATTCCAGACAGTTAAATGAAAAATTAGACAACAAATCGAGACAGCTTAGTGAACAGATTAGAGCCGTTGCCGCGCAGTGTAATGACACTAAGGAACAATTACGTGTGGAAATTGAGGCTTGTGCTAGGAAAAGTAGCGAAGAAAGTAGATCTGTTGCTCAGGAATTAAGGGATATGCAAACAGCCACAACAGAAACACTTAGAGACGAAATTAGTGCAGTCGGTAAACAATGCTCTGAAAAAGCAACACAATTACGCGACGAGTTTAAAGTAATGACAGTAGAACTTTCGTGCACAATGGATGCAAAGATAGACGCGAAATTCGACCAACAGAACACTCAAATTGACGAACGTTTTAATCGTCACCTACAAAATAGTGATACGCGTTTCCGCAAATTTATACAGGATCAAAATAAAGTAAAACGTCAAGTCATGGAAACAATCACTGCATAGAGACAAGAAGATAAACGTAAAATGTTTGCGAAGGCAAAAACATACGTAGACAACAATATTGCTACAGTATCGGACAAAATTAATACCATCGAACAGTTGAACACCGAATTACGTGATGAAATTTCTGATCTTAAATCAAAAACAGATACACACACAGTAGATATTCAAAGAGTGACCGACAGACTCGAACAATTAGAACTAACATAGGATTCCGACGACATCAAAGCTGACGTTAAAAAACTGAACGAAACCACACGTAAAATGCAAAAACAGATTAATGACTCTGACACTAAAACCGATGATCAGGTAAAAATACTGACTGAAAAATGTGATGAATTGGCCAGTCGTATTGATATTACTGAAAGTAATAATGACAGCAAATCAGACGATACTGCACCGATTTTGTTTAACTAAACACCTGAATTCCAAAATTTACAGCAGACAATCAATGAGATCGATTCATCTAATAACACATTGCGTAGAAAATTGTCAAGTTTACAGCAAGAGGTAACAGAGATAAAACATATATCAGTTAATAACACATCACAGCAGACGCCACTTTGCGAACATTTGTCAAACTCACGCAGCGCATATAATTTGGGTAATATACAGAGAGTACGCGACTTAGATTCCGAACAGACACAGACAAATAGATTCTCTTTCAATCCTGAACCTGTCCCATCATACAGAGACGATAATTTTGATTACAAACATTTTGCTGTCAGTGAGAAAATTTAAAGTGTTTAAAAATGACAGAACACAGATTCACCCACTGGATTGGATACAACAATTTAGCTTTGCTTTTCCACCGACTTGGTCCGTTACACATAAACTTGAATTTATTTGCAGTTTTTTGGAAGGCGAACCGGCAACTCGTATGAGACCGATCGCGAGGCAATGCTATTCGGTAGAAGAGTTTCAGAATACTTTTCTGTCAGCGTATTGGTCGAAGACGACACAGCGTGGAATTAAAGATCAACTAATTAGTTTACCAAATTACGAGAACACAAATTTTCCCAATGTCACGCAATTTTTTGAGCATATGGTCCAACAAAACCAGTACTTAAGTGAACCATATTGTGAATCGGCACTCATTCAATTATGTATTTCTAAATTGCCACGATCATTAAGAGTGTCTCTTTTAACGGGTCAGCAAAAAGAAAATATCTCGGCATTCAGGGATCTGTTACAGCTTTTGGAAGTGCAGCAATCGGATTATTCCTTTATTAACAAAAATTTTTCATATAATAACCAAGGTCAACAAACATACAGTAATTATGATCAGGCACGCAATTTCAATAGCAAAGCTAATAGACGTTTTAGGAACGACAGCCACCAGAACTTTAATAACAGACACAATTTTAATTATCAATATCGTCAAAATTATCAGGAACAGGAACCACATTTTGGTAACAATAAACGTTTTTCAGCACAACAGTATGAAAGTCAGCCGGTTAACATACCTAACCAACAATGTAATGCACAAGGTCAACCAGGCTTTAATGTTACGCCGCGTGCGCGTATAGTCCCAGCTACAACAAATAGTAACGCACGCCAGCAAGGAAATAACTATGTACAGAAAACTCAATATTTCAATTCCTATCGCAATGCACCGTATAGGAATGACTATCACGACAGACGTAAAAACAATGAGCACAATTATCAGCTTACGTATAATAATAGTCGGTCTTACGAGCAGCAAAATCATCGGCAGGAACATATTCTCATGAATGAACCAGATAGCAGATATCATCCCGAACGTAATACGTCAGGAAGGAATAACAGAACCGTACAAATAGTAGAAATGCCACAGAATTGTCCTGAAAATAATAACACGTCAGATAGAGTCTGACTAGATACTGTACAGGTCGCATCTTCCAGTAACACAAGCACTACTTTTGACACGCAGAATGTTGTTCACGAAAATGTTATTACTTTTGACGACATCGGAGACACTCTTTTGCAGGAAAGACCAGTTGTTCAGAAAACCATTTCACATCCTGTCATCGAAATTAAAATTGGTTCATCGAAATTCTCAGCAGTAATCGATTCCGGATCACCTATGTCAGTAATAAATGAAGAAACTTTCAATGAGTGTAACAAAGAGAACGCCTATCCTACATTACCATTAGGCAAAACGAAAGTGAAAGGAGCAGTATCGAGTAAAGGAATAGATGTTAAATTACAGACGCATTTATCATTTTGTATTGCAGGTCATACTTTTCACTCAAATTTTTGGATTGTTCCTTTATTGACAACAGACGTTATTTTAGGTACTAATTTTCTGGTACAACATGACGCAGTTATTGTTTTTCAAAATTCCTATTTAATGCTGAAGGATGAAAATGTACAATTGCCTTTAGAATTTCAGCACTCTTTATCTGCGGAAGAACAAACAGTTAATCGCACAGAGCTCATTTCCGTATCAGTGGCATAGACTGTATTTCCACATTGTTCACAGATACGTACGTACATAACTATAATACTCCAGACGAAGCTGAGTATGACGTAATACAGACGATTTGTGATAAAGTTAAACAAAGCAGTGCAAATACAGACGACGAACGCACGCAACTACACAAAATTCTTTTACAGCAAGCTCCAGTTTTCGACAACATCCCTGGTACTATGTCAGGTTTTTTGTATGAATTTCAAGTCAAACAGCACGACACATTTAAAGCAAAGCATTATCCCATTCCATATATCCACAGAGAACAAGTGCGTGGTAGAGCACTTGCCCGCGAAAGGCAAAGGTCCCGAGTTCGAGTCTCGGTCGGGCACACAGTTTTAATCTGCCAGGAAGTTTCATATCAGCGCACACTCAGCTGCAGAGTGAAAATCTCATTCTGGAAACATCCCCCAGGCTGTGGCTAAGCCATGTCTCCGCAATATCCTTTCTTTCAGGAGTGCTAGTTCTGCAAGGTTCGCAGGAGAGCTTCTGTAAAGTTTGGAAGGTAGGAGACGAGGTACTGGCAGAAGTAAAGCTGTGAGTACCGGGCGTGAGTCGTGCTTCGGTAGCTCAGTTGGTAGAGCACTTGCCCGCGAAAGGCAAAGGTCCCGAGTTCGAGTCTCGGTCGGGCACACAGTTTTAATCTGCCAGGAAGTTTCAAGTTAAGAAAGAATTGCAGGATATGCTTGACCAAGGAATTATTGAACCGGCAGTCAGTCCGTACATAAACCCGCTTCATATTGTTAAGAAAAAGGATGGCTCACTTCGCCTCGTGCTTGATTCACGTCACATCAATGACATAATTATTAATGAAACAGATCGACCACAGACACTGGAGGAACTACTACAGAAATTTCACAGTACTGCTATTTATTCTACATTAGATCTGAAATCGGGATTTTCGCAAATTCAGCTCCATCCGAACTGCGGAAAGTACACAGCATTTCTCTGTTTTGGTGACTGTTATCAATTTTGTAAATTACCGTTCGGCTTAACAATTTCTTCAGCAGCTTTTATTCGCGGTTTGAATACAATACTTCGGACTGAACTTAAAGACAGAATTACAACGTACGTAGACGACATTCTCATTGCAGAAGCTAACTGGTCTGAACACAATCAGATTCTTGAACAACTGTTGCAAACTTTTCGTGCACAAGGACTCACAGTTAATCTCAGTAAATCGCATTTTGGCAAAACTTCTATAAAATTTCTTGGACATGTAATTTCAGCAGAAGGCATTACGCCTGACCCGGAAAAACTTCAATCTCTACGTGACATTACTGTTCCTACGACGAAATAACAGCTACGCAGCTTTTTGGGTTTAATTAACTTTTTCCGTAAATTTATTCATTACTCTGCTTTAGACACCCCCAGATTATGCCAATTGACAGGTAAAAACACTATTTGGTCCTGGGATAAGCAAGCACATTCTGAATTTGTGAACCTGAAAGAAGCCTTGTTGAATGCTCCACTTTTATCGCACCCAGATCTTACCAGAAATTTTTCCATTGCCACCGACAGTTCTAACACCGCTTTAGGCGTACATACCTTTCAGGAAATTTAAGAAGATGACTCTACAGTAATTAAAAACATCGCATTTGCAAGTCGCATTCTGTCACCTGCTGAACGAAATTATTCTGTTACAGAACTCGAAACATTATGTGTTGTTTGGGCTTTTACGAGATTTAGGCATTTTCTTTATGGAAGACACACTACAGTTTACACAGACCACAGAGTTATACAGTTTTTACTTTCCGCTAAATTTACACACGACAGATTAAGCAGATGGAAACTTTATCTACAGGAATTTGATTTTACAATTGTTCACATTCCCGGCACACAAAATGTTGTAGCAGACGCACTATCTCGTTCTCTCGGTAACAATCAGCAAGACATCGCAACCAACTTCTGCCAAGCAAATTTCAGCATTATGTACAATCAACAAGTTGCATTTGAGAATTTCATTTCGTCGTCATTACAAGACATAGCACAAGAGCAGAATAAAGACAACGAATGGAAAGAGATTAAACACCTTTGGCAAGATAGGAATAATGTTACGATTAGAAACCATTACACTGTACGCAATCACATTCTGTTTCGCCGTTCTCATCCTGACAGCAATGTTTGTTTATTATGCATTCCTGACGAGCTTGTTAACAAATTAATCTGGTATACTCATTTAAGTTACGCACATTACGGAGCTGGAAAATGTTTTCTTATACTGAGACAGAACTGTTATTTTACCAACATGGAGAAACGTATTCGACGAGTTTTAGCGTCATGTAAAATCTGCCAGAAAGCTAAATCAGACACGACTTCACATATTCCTCCATTACATCCTATTGTTCCTGTTAAATTAAGACACATGGCCGCTGTAGACATTTTTGGTCCGATTCCCAGAACTAATAGAGGTTTTTGTTACATCTTTGTCGCTGTTGAACTTACTTCAAAATTTGTTACCTTCACTCCGTTACACAAAGCTACTGCTAAAACTGTTTCGAAAGCATTTATAAAACATTTTCTATTTCATGTAGGGCATGTGATGAAAGTAATTTCCGACAGTGGATCACAGTTTCGTTCTGCTATATGGACACGTATGTTACGAGCTAGAAACATTTCTCCGATCTATACATCCAGGTACCATGCTTCTTCGAACCCTTGTGAACGACTAATGAAAGAAATTGGTAAACTATGTAGAATATACTGCCATAAAAGACATATTGATTGGGACACACACATACTCTCATTCCAAGATGTAATTAATTCCATACCAAATGAATCTATGCTATCTCCGTCTGTTATACTGAAAAATGTTGAACCACATAACAAAATTAAAGAATTAGTGACATTTCATACATCTCGTCGACTACGACACCATGAAATAATTGACATTGCGCTGAACAGCATCAAACTTGCCGCAGAGCGCCGGAGAAGACAACAAAAACAGGTTTGTACACGCCGTGACTTTCACATTGGAGAGAAGATATTAGTACGTTCACACCATTTATCTAATAAAGGAAAAGGTAGGTGCAGTAAATTTGAACTTCTATACGCAGGACCATATCGGATTCGCAGCATTCCTCACCCCAATGTTGTACACGTCGAAACTTTGAGAACCAGAAAATCGAAAGAAAACCACCACTGGTCAAACGTCAAACCTTTTATTGAATAAAGATACTTCATGATTTAACATGCTATAATGCCATTTGCTAATTTTATGATCACTTATGCAATTATATTCACATGACTACTTACTGATGATTATCGTATTTTTTCTTGGCAAGTGCCCGGCAAGGTAAGGTTAGCAGGTCGCTTTTCTTGTCGTTACACATTAGACCGTGCATATTTTTCCAGATGAATTTACACATTTTATGACCATTTATGCAATTATATTTATGTGATTACCTACTGATGATTATCGTATTTTTTCTTGGCAAGTGCCCGGCAAGGTAAGGTCAGGAGGTCGTTCTTCTTGTCGTTACATATCAGACTGTGCACATTTTTCCAGATAAAATTACGTATGCTATGAATAATTATGCAATTTTATCTAGTGACATATTAATTTTATTAAATTCTCTCCCCATTAAAGTCTTTAATTCTCGCCTCTATTAACTACACAACATACAAGCTGAACTCAAGGAAGGTCACATTTCTGGTCATCATTTTGTTTGTGTATGTACGATTGTTTTCATATTTTGTTTGTTGTTGTTGTTGTTGTTGTGGTCTTCAGTCCTGAGACTGGTTTGATGCAGCTCTCCATGCTACTCTATCCTGTGCAATATTCTTCATCTCCCAGTACCTACTGCAGCCTACATCCTTCTGAATCTGCTTAGCGTATTCATCTCTTGGTCTCCCTCTACGATTTTTACCCTCCACGCTGCCCTCCAATGCTAAATTTGTGATTCCTTGATGCCTCAGAACATGTCCCACCAACCGATCCCTTCTTCTAGTCAAATTGTGCCACAAACTTCTATTCTCCCCAATCCTATTCAGTACTTCCTCATTAGTTATGTGATATACCCATCTCATCTTCAGCATTCTTCTGTAGCACCACATTGCGAAAGCTTCTATTCTCTTCTTGTCCAAACTATTTATCGTCCATGTTTCACTTCCATACATGGCTACACTCCATACAAATACTTTCAGAAACGACACCTGACACTTAAATCTATACTTGATGTTAACAAATTTCTCTTCTTCAGAAATGCTTTCTTGCCATTCCCAGTCTACATTTTATATCTTCTCTACTTCGACCATTATCAGTTATTTTGCTCCTCAAATAGCAAAACTCCTTTACTACTTTAAGAGTCTCATTTCCTAATCTAATTCCCTCAGCATCACCCGATTTAATTCGACTACATTCCATTATCCTCGTTTTGCATTTGTTGATGTTCATCTTATATCCTCCTTTCAAGACACTGTCCATTCCGTTCAACTGCTCTTCCAAGTCGTTTGCTGTCTCTGACAGAATTACAATGTCATCGGCGAACCTCAAAGTTTTTATTTCTTCTCCATGAATTTTAATACCTACTCCGAATTTTTCTTTTGTTTCCTTTACTGCTTGCTCAATATACAGATTGAATAACATCGGGGAGAGGCTACAACCCTGTCTCACTCCTTTCCCAACCACTGCTTCCCTTTCATGCCCCTCGGCTCTTATAACTGCCATCTGGTTTCTGTACAAATTGGAAATAGCCTTTCGCTCCCTGTATTTTACCCCTGCCACCTTCAGAATTTGAAAGAGAGTATTCCAGTTAACATTGTCAAAAGCTTTCTCTAAGTCTACAAATGCTAGAAACGTAGGTTTGCCTTTTCTTAATCTTTCTTCGAAGATAAGTCGTAAGGTTAGTATTGCCTCACGTGTTCCAACATTTCTACGGAATCCAAATTGATCTTCCCCGAGGTCCGCTTCTATCAGTTTTTCCATTCGTCTGTAAAGAATTCGCGTTAGTATTTTGCAGCTGTGACTTATTAAACTGATAGTTAGGTAATTTTCACATCTGTCAACACCTGCTTTCTTTGGGATTGGAATTATTATATTCTTCTTGAAGTCTGAGGGTATTTCGCCTGTCTCATACATCTTGCTCACCAGATGGTAGAGTTTTGTCAGGACTGGCTCTCCCAAGGCCATCAGTGGTTCTAATGGAATGTTGTCTACTCCCGGGACCTTGTTTCGACTCAGGTCTTTCAGTGCTCTGTCAAACTCTTCACGCAGTATCTTTGTTTGTATGCACTGTGAAATAGTTAAGATATAACACACACCAGTTGACTTGGACATTTTTGCCCTATGATATCTCAACATTGTGACTGTTTTACATTTTTTGCTGCTGCATTGTGATATTCTGTGTACATTTTTGCATTTGAACACTGTCTATTTTTTTGACGTATTACGTTTTCTGTCATGGTATGCTGTATGCTTAATTATGTTACCATAAACCAATCATTATTTAGTGAGTATATGATGTAAATGCAAGACATTAATCTTTGTTCATCAATTTCAGAAAGAAATGATGTGTAAAGGAAATAAATTAAACAGAAATGGGAATTTCACCTTCGGAATGAACGAAAGAAGATGCAAACCTCGTGATGAAGAGGAAATGGATCAGGATTAACAAGCATTAACAAGAATACACTATACACATCGTAGAATAGCAGTCTTAACTAATTTTTTCTTTCAGAATACGAGGCGATTGATGCAGGCTGTCTGACAGAACTACACATCTTAGTTTTAGTGATGAAATATGGTAGAAATAAGGAACAGTTGTATAATGAATAATGAAGTGATTTTTTGCAGATAATAATGAATGGTGATGAATAATGATGAAGAATATGCGACTATGAATAATGAAGTTTTTCTTTACAGGTGATGATAATAATCCATTTTTTTGTTTAGTATATTTTTTGCAGGAGAAATTATTTATAAAATTAAGGTGCTATATGCAGTTGTTCATTAAATCTATGTCATTTGTGAATGTGATCACATATACTCTACTTGTTTCATAATCTTGCTACAGCTGACTCATGACGAATGACGTTACACATTTTCATTTACAGCAACAACCCAAAAGCAATTTTTTTTCTTTCCCCTGTAATTACCCAACGCAATGCATTGCTAACAAAAAAATGTATTACCAGTCCCAAATAATGATACCAGTTTAAGAAAGTTCTGAGTAATACTGCTCAGCTCTGAATAGTATGTCACTTGAATAATGAATAATAATGCTTTGTAACTGGGAAATGAATGCTACTGATTACTGTATTGAGATGAGCAATGATTAATTATGAACATTATTCTCTAATACTATGTTATTGACTACCTCCTGTTTTAAGTTATGACTTCTGATGATTTGTAATTAGAAAATGAGTGCCTATGTTCTCTGTAAATCATTATATAAATATTATTATGTAATGACTTCTGATGATTTGTAATTAGAAAATGAGTAACAATGTTCTCTGTAAACCACCACATGAATCTTATGACTTCTGATGACTTATAATTAGAAAATGAGTGCCTATGTTCTCTTTAAATCATTATATGAATATTATTATGTAATGACTTCTGATGATTTGCAACTAGGAAATGAGTGCCTATGTTCTCTGTAAATCATTATATGAATGTTATTATGTAATGACTTCTGATGACTTGTAATTAGGAAATGAGTACCAATGTTCTCTGTAAAGCACCACATGAATGTAATGATTTCTGATGATTTATAATTAGGAAATGAGTGCCAGTGTTCTCTGTAAAGCACCACATGAATATAATGACTTCTGATGATTTGTAATTAAGAAATGAGTACCAATGTTCTCTGTAAAGCACCACATGAATATAATGACTTCTGATGATTTGTAATTAGGAAATGAGTGCCTATGTTCTCTTTAAATCATTATATGAATATTATTATGTAATGACTTCTGATGATTTGTAATTAGGAAATGAGTACCAATGTTCTCTGTAAAACACCACATTAATACTTCTGATGACTTGTAATTAGGAAATGAGTGCCAATGTTCTCTGTAAAACACCATATGAATATTATGACTTCTGATGATTTATAATTAGGCAATGAATGCCAATGTTCTCTGTAAGACGCCAATTTATGAACATTATTCTGTAATACTACATACATGGTACAGAAATGTTCAATAACTGGGCAATGAATACCGCAACCTACTAATGTAATTCTCAGTGAAGACTAGTATGTGACTTAATGTCCTTCACCTTCTGGCCTAACTACCCTGAATTACTGCAATATCCGTTTATCCTGTATATCCTCTTGATCATGGAGCACTATATTTGGTTTTTGCACTAATTCTACGTTGGTGTACCTTACAAGAACGTGGTGTTAACACGACATGCTGACCACCACCTTGAGCGATGGAGATGTTATTATGGTCCCACTGTTTGGTGTACCTAATGTACTGCTAAAATGATAACATGGAATATTACTACGACATTTCAGTGTCTTGGCTACGCTGATAAATACTTCTGGGAAAAGAACTTCAGATTGTTTCACTTGGTGTTGTGCTACAGTAGAAAGATATGGACTTTCAGTGCAGCTGCGTGCAACCTAAAGTGCTACAACCATGATGCAATCCTTCCCTTTCCTATCCTAATTCTTGTAACATAGTGAAAATCATTTTTTGCTAATATGATTTGTATTCATGACCAATACATTTTTTTTTTGATTTGCTGATATATTCTGAATTATAGTGCGTGTGAATTTTTGTCATTTTTCTAACATGATTTCTACTCATTGTATGTACATTTTTTTCATTTGCTGATATGTTCTGAACTACAGTACATGTGCACTTATGTCATTTGTCAATGAGATTTGTACCCATTATGTCTATTTGTTGTGAAGACTTTGAAGAATTTTTCAGTGCATGTGCACTTATGTCATTTGTTAATATGTTTTGTGCTGAACGTCAGTAAGTGTGCACTCTTGTCATTTATCAATATGATTTTTATATACATTTTTCTGATTTGCTGATATGTTCTGTACCCATTGTATATATATTTTTGTCATTGTCTGAAATGTTGTGTACTCGGTGCATGTGCACCATATTTACTTCATGTTCTATATCTGTATATTTTATGTTTGTAAAGTTAATCAGTTAAGAAAAAATTTGTTGCTCATGGCAAGTCCAAATGACTCACCATCGCTGCCAAATTTTTGCCCCCCCAGTGGTGGGTTATGAAACACGTACGTATTCAGTGTATTCATTGACAGCGATGGCGAGGCATGACAGAATCTCTGACCAGAGAGTTATTTATTGTGGCTAGTCTGCGCTTGACCGCGCGAGTGTTCAGTTGCGAGTTGCACTCTGTCTGCAGTAGTAGTCAGTCGGCAGTTGCGTGTAGGGAGTCGCGAGGAACAGTTGCGAGTTGGACTCAGTTCAGTTGCGTGTAGCGAGTCGGCAGGAACAGTAGTTGTGTGTGAGGAGCCGGCGGGCGTCGACATGGGTCTCTGGCCACGGTTCTGGACGAGGTATATTGTTATCGAAGGTAATGAAGCAGCATTGCGCTCAGCCAATAACATATGTTAATTGTAATTAATTTGTTCAAGAATTGCCCCAATAATAATTTTTTTAAGTAACTGTTTTAAACAAAAAGGATTCATTTCAAGTTAAATAATTTTTCCCATAAGAGCAGATGTAGATGCAGTAAAAATAAGAGCAGATGTAGATGCAGTTTACTGAGGTAAGAATTTTCGTTTTTGTGTTCAGGTTTAATTATTTCACAGGGCCGAGGGTCAGCGGAGCTGCCCTTATAGAATTTATCAGATTCATCTTAACGTTAATTTTGTGGGGACTTAACATTTTTGCACATTTTTATTATCATTGACTTTTATTACTGTGGGAAGCTAACATTTGGCACTATTTGCATTTTTATTCAATTTTTGTCATTTAAAATTTTGCGGGGAGGTTACAAGGGTAACCGCAGCCATGGTCTCCGAGCTGATAGTCCATGCTGCTGCAAACGTCGTCGAACTGTTGGTGCAGGTGACTGTTGTCTTGGAAACGTCCCCAACTGTTGACTCAGGGATCGAGACGTGGCTGCACGATCCGTTCAAGCCATGCTGGTAAGATGCCTGTCATCTCGACTGCTAGTGATACGAGGCCGTTGGGATCCAGAGCGGTGTTCCGTATTACCCTCCTGAAGCCATCGATTCCATATTCCGCTAATAGTCATTCGATCTCGACCAACGCGAGCAGCAATGTCGCGATATGATAAACCGCAATCGCGATAGGCTACAATCCGACCTTTATCAAAGTCGGAAACATGAAGGTACGCATTTTTCCTCCTTGCACGAGGAACCACAACAACGTTTCACCAGGCAACGGGTCCGTCCTTTTACTCTTCTTGTTTACTGGATTCACCTACGCCGGCCGATGTGGCTGAGCGGTTCTAGGCGCTTCAGTCTGGAACCGCGCGACCGCTACGGTCGCAGGTTCGAATCCTGCCTCGAGCATGGATGTGTGTGATGTCCTTAGCTTACTTAGGTTTAAGCAGTTCTAAGTTCTAGGGGACTGATGACCTCAGATGTTAAGTCTGATAGTGCTTAGAGCCATTTGAACCATTTTTATTATTCACCTACTCTTTTTTCCTGTCGCTTGGGACTTTGTGCTGAGCAACAAGTTAACGATAAATGGAAGCTAGGTAAGATGCCAATGCCGTGGAGTACTCTTTGTAAAATCGAACTGGGATTCCATCCAGCCATGGTAACTTGTTTACATTCAAATCTTTCAGTTATTTTTCTACACCTTGTTTGCTTATTACTATGTCGTATCTAAGGGAATCTGTTTCATGGTCAAATGACGGTATGTTTATAGGATTCTCCTATGTGAACGATTTCTTGAACGTCAAATTTAGAACCTAGACTTTCGTTCTGCTATCTTCAGTTGTTACACTAGACTGCTGGACAACAATGGCTTCGACATTAGGATTAATAAAAATCTCCCACTCCATTGTTTGTGATAATTATTCATAGGCAGTTAACACTGCACATGTCTTTAATAACGCATTTGCAAGATATTCGTAGTGTAAACCTAGGAATTCAAATTAATTTACAGCTGTTACCTTCGCTAGACTGTCGTGTCATAGATTTACATCTGTTTCTACATGATTACTCTGAACTTTGCACTTCGCAGAGGGTTCACAGAATCACTTTCAGACTATTTCTCTACCGTTACACTTGAAACGGTTCCTTTAGTGTATCATAAATTGGGTAATCTCCCAGACTAGAAGAGTACCGTAACGTCACAAAGGAAAGGACCCACTCCAACGGCGACAAAAAAAGGGGAGGGCTACTATTGCCATTTGTACTTGAAATTGTTGTAAATGCTGCTCAATTTTACTTCAGATTAAGCTATACTTCTTGATTTTAACCGACAGAACGATAATTAGCTTCAGTCCACAAGGCCACTGTTGGTTAATGGCGCCCTTGGTGATACATGATCACTTAAGTAGTCAAAGTCGAAACAAAAGAAGTTATTTTGTCAAAGATTAATAAGACTCTGAACTAGTATGCAGATTTGACTTTGTAATAATAAAATAACGAATGACGGTGCGCTTAGGTCGCTTGATCGTTGCCGCACCAAACAAGAGGCCTTCAACTTAATTTAAATGGCCAGAAATTAACTGAAACAAGAGAACCGAGAGGTTTGTTGATTTACAGAATAAAAGCATATTTGAAGTGCCATATTCCAATTATTATTGGCAAAAAGGTACATCCAGCACAACTTACATTCCTATCGTGTCGATGCCATATCAAGAGAAAGATATCAATATAGTGTCGTATATTTCACACAGAAAACAATTATCAGAATACCAAGATTGCTATGACATCAATGTGTTCAAAATATCGTTCTTCCAAGTCTTTGCTTTCACTTAAGTACAACCAAAAGAAAGAATTTTGACTGTTTATTGACATAAACTCGCAAACATTTTAAATTTAACAATATTACTAGCTATTACTTGACAGCCAACAAGCAGGAATATCATTGGACATTATTACTATCATCTCCCTTCAGCTTTATTTAATAATAGGCACAGGACATCACCTGTGTCTCTATATCCAAAGATACATTATATAGGCCTCTCTAATGGTGAAGGCAGTGTTCATTATCGTAACCTGGCTTCCACCATTCGATTACTTATTATTCACTTCTAAAAACTTTAGAAACCTATAATGAATGTTAATGACTTAGATGTTGTAATTGTCAACGGCCTTCCGTAGAGGTAACACCGGTTCCCGTCAGATCGCCGAAGTTAAGCGCTGTCGGGCTGGGCTATAACTTGGATGGGTAACCATCCGGTCTGCCGAGAGCTGTTGGCAAGCGGGGTACACTCAGGCCCTGTGAGGCAAACTGAGGAGCTACTTGATTAAGAAGTAGCGGCTCCGATCTCGGAAACTGACATACGGACGGTAGAGCGGTGTGCTGACCACATGCCCCTCCAATCCGCATCCAGTGACGCCTGTGGGCTGAGGATGACACGGCGGCCAGTCGGTACCTTTGGGGCTACCAAGGCCTGTTCGGACGGAGAGAGAGAGAGAGATGTTGTAATTGATTACACAGTACTCGTGATCAGGGAATTATTTGACTGACTTTTATTGGTTGTTATTCGAATGTAGCTTTGCGGAACAAACATTATCATCAGAGTCTTTCTGTGACGTGGTATTCAAGTCATTAATTAGTTACAGATCTCATCAAATTTTCGCTAGGTGATTAAAGACGATACCTCCTTGTTAAAGTCTGGATTACTTAATCACCGCTCAGGATCATATTTAACATGTTAGCCCTCCCGAGTACAGGCGAAGTCCGTGGGAAACCTGAGCTAAAAACCGGGAGAAGGCCTCCAGACTTTACAATCATTCCTCATTATAAGCGTTATGGACCATAGTCTACAGGAGGTTTACACCGTATAAAATTCAGAGTTTATTTTACGTTCAACTAATGAAGAATTTAAGGTTCTTGAAGACTAGTATAAATGTATGGCGCGTAGATGAAGTTGATGTATCTCATAAAATGTTTGTAAACGTATAGAGGTTTCCGCAAGTGTAGCGTTCAACAAATTTTGTATTTTATCCCTGAGCAGTAACACAACGTTGTATTCAGAGTCTTTTGCCTGAGCACAAATACCTAAATTCCATAGAGTTCTTGAGCTGTAACAATTTATACAAACACACGATATGTAAATACAACGTAAAAGGAAAATTCTTTTTCGTTCCTACACTGGGTAATTTTAGGGTTTTCAAGAGCCATGTATCTTTTGTTGTTTCATGTTTCACACTAATTTAGCGACGCATGACAAAGAGAAACACATGTTAGTACGTACCTTAGAACAATTTGGTTTGAGAAGTTTGGACGTTTTGGACTGTAGATATCGACGTATGGTCTTCCGTGTTGAGATGGGATGGGCTTGATCACAGGCGAGAAGGATGTAAGGAGACGTCAGGCAGCTCGTCAGATACAGATTACACAAAACAGTTGTACGCTTGTATCAATAATACATCAGGCTTTAAATAAATTGTACAGAAATAAAAACATTATTAACATTACATAAAATTTACCTAAGTATATAAATAAGTTGTTATTCGTTTGAGTACATTAAATAGATACTTAGTTTCATTCGGGACCGATTTTACTTTTCTTTTATTCTTACAGGTTTGCTTATTGTCCATCATACCGCACACTTTCATATGTTTACTTACGTTGTTGCCTGTTATTCACGACCTGTAGTACATTTCATATGCAAGTCTAACAAATGTCAATGTCCACTACATGGACCCGATCTTCATAGGGCCAAGTTTCAGTATTAGTACTGCACAATTCAATAATCATCACGGCCCCAGGGTTCCACGTCAATAATCATGTACAATTGTCGCCTACAGTAAGTGCGGACACAATTGCCGTCTACAGTTCTTTCACATTGTCCTTGATACGTTTGCTTGCCGAAAACGGTTCTTCAAACTCGTCTGGAGTTGAGGTCTCTCTCTCTGGATCACGGATGAGGGCACACCTCACTACAAACTCGAATAAGGTGAATGAGAAATCACTTTTTTTTATTTGTTCACTAGACTTGCTGTCCATTTTAACACTTCCTCGCATTAGTCGAAGGAATGTTTTCGTGAAGCTCAAATACAAGCACTTCTACATAGAGTTCGAAGCATCGCAGTCTTTCATTTCTCGTGTTACATTTGGTATTGTGCTCACGGCTCGTAATTTCTCTTAGTATAAAGTACAAACAAAAGTGTTTACATTGTTAATGTAGACCTGTATTATTAGACATCTATTGCGCTATGACCAGTTTAGTTCGATAAATATCTTTAGGTTGCCGATTTATTCTTAAATCATAACTCAAATGGTCTGGCTGTCGTACGTAATGTTGAAGACCAAACTTGAAAATACCGATCATAAACATTGTGCCGACGGCCTGGAGGAAGTAGGGAGAGCAGAGATGGCCTGCAGCGTTCAATTCACCCATGTGTCTTCATCAAAAAATATTTTATACTCTGTAGAACAGCATGTGGGAGAAATTAACATTTAAATCTTTACATGCACTTTTGTTTTCACTTATTTCACTTCGCTTGTAATTTCTCCTTACGTAGGTGGGACTCAAAAAATTATTTGACAGTCCGGAAGATAAAGTTAGCTGTTGTAATTTCGTGAAAAGAATTCGCCGCAACGGAAAACAGCTTTGTTTCGATGGCTGCCACCCGATCTCCCTTATCGTATCCGTGAGATATCTTACCAATTTCGGGGTAATAGAAAATGAGTAACCTTTCTTTGTACGTTTTCGGTGTCATCCGTCAGTCCTATCTGGTAAGAATCCCATACTGCACAGCACTACTCTAGCAGAGGACGGGCAAGCATAGTGTAGATGATCTCCTTAGTAGATCTGTTACATCTTCGAAGTATTCTGCCAATAAGGTGGAGCTTATTGTTTGCCTTCCTCAAGAAATGATCTGTGTCATAATTACAATTTAAGTTGCTCGTAATTGTTAGCCCTATGTATGTAGTACAAGCTGAACATCAACAAAAGCAAAACGGGTGTAGTGGAATGTACTCGAATTAAATCAGGTGATGCTGAGGGAATTAGATTAGGAAATGAGACATTTAAAGTAGTAGATGAGTTTTTCTATTTGGGGACAAAAAAACTGATGATGGTTGAAGTAGAGAGGACTGGCAATGGCCAGAAAAGCGTTTCTGAAGAAGGGAAGTTTGTTAACATCGAGTGTAGATTCAAATATCAGGAAGTCTTTTCTAAAGGTATTTGTATGGAATGTAGCCATTTACGGATGTAAAACATGGACGATAAATAGTTTAGAGAAGAAGAGAATAGAAGCTTTCGAAATGAGGTGCTACATAAGAATGCTGATGATTAGATGAGTACATCACGTAACTAATGAGGAAGTACTGAATAGAATTGGGGAGAAGCGGAATTTGTGGCACAACTTGACTAGAAGAAGAGATCGCTTGGTAGGACATATCCTGAGGTATCAAGGGATCAGCAATGTAGTATTGGAGGGCAGAGTGGAGGGTAAAAATCGTAGAGGGAGACGAAGTGATAAATACACTAAGCAGACTCAGAAGTATGTAGGGTGCCGTAGTTACTTGGAGATGGAAACGCTTGCACAGGAGAGAGTAGCGTGGACTGCTTCATCAAACCAGGCTCTGGACTGAAAACCACCACAACAACAACAACCGTGTAGTTGAATAGACATACTTTAGATTTGTGTGATTTTTCGTGTAACCGAAATTTAACGGCAGTTTTTGTTAGTTATGTGGAGGGCGTCACCATTTTTATTGTTTTAGGTGAATTTACATTTTTCATACCATGCAGATACGTTCTCTAAATCATTTTGTCGTTCGTTTTGATCTTCTACAGATGTTACTAGACAATAGACTAAAGTTAACAGAGGACATATACCATTTCCTTGGGGACCTTCGGATATACTTTGAGTTCACTAGATTACTTCCCACCAATTACGTTGCTGACATAAATCGCGAATCAAGTCGCAAAACTGGGACGATAATCTATGGGCACGCAGTTTCATTAGAAGCTACTTGAAAGAAACAGTGTATCAAATTTTGCCTCAACCCGCGTTCTGTTGCCCTGGCACCAAGTACTTCCCTCTTTCATGGCAGGCGTTGTCAAAATGACGACGCATTGATGAAACGTTTGCTGAACGGTCAGAATGGAGACTTCCACAACCATGGTCTCTGTTAACTATTCCATTATTAGGAAACCGATCGAATTGAAGGATGAGTATATAGAGAAGGACCAACATCTTGAAGTGTCATGGTCACAACTTAAGTTTAGCAAGATGATGAACAAATTTCATCACTAAATCTCATATGTTACGGGAATTTTATTTTCTTGGGAGGATGTCTGGTACTGGGAGACACATTTTCAGAATAAGACTGTATACTTTTTCTTATACGAGGCCTGTTCAGAAAGTAAGCTCCGATTGATTGCCAAATTGAAACCACAGTGAACATCAGAAATGTTTGACTTGTAACAATTAGCTACACCTTTCAGCTACTTCTCTACGTAGTCGCCGTTCTGACTTAGACTTTTGTCATAGCGTTGTACCAACTTTTCAATAGCCTCATCATAGAAGGCAGCCGCCAGTGCTTTCCGCCAATTCTCCACGCTGGCCTACACCTCGTCGTCTGTGTCAAAATGTTGTCTTCAAAGACAGCGGTTCATGTGACCAGAGATGAAACTCAGGGGGAGACAATTGCGGACTGTATTGTGGGTAATCTCACATTTCCATTTGAAAACGATGCAGGAGCATCTTCATTGCCCCTGCAGAATGTGGCTGAGAATTGTCTTGAAGAAGAAACAGCACGACAGTTATGTAATGTTAGCTGCATAGCTTCAGGCGAAATTTCTCACTAGGCCCTCGTACTTGGCGGCAGACACTATTTTCTAGACATCTTTACGCACTCACTGCGAGCTCAGAAATGAGAAGAGCGACGTGATGCTAACTGGGGTTATACTAGACACACTACCCAACACATTTGTGCAAAGCTTTATCGGATTTTCATAGTCGTTTCCATTTCGCGACCGATCGGAGCTCACTTTCTGAACGCCCCTCGTATATACAACATACCCAGATTGTTCTCGGAAATTTATGTGCAGAGTGTTTCCTCTACCCCTACCAGTAGGTATTTAGAGTGATTTTTCTGCTCCTACCAGCGGGTATTTATGCCCACCACAATGCCTTTGAATACCATGCACAAGATTTTCGTATTCTCTCACTAGCCATGTGCAAACAATTAGACCTACAGAGAAAATGAACTGGACCTTTTTGTAGGATATTTAAAATAGTCAAATATTGTGCTGGGATACGTTTCTGATAGCGGCGATACTTCTCGAATTAATCAAGAAAAACGCACCAAAGTAATCTTCAAACGTGTTTTCCTTGAATAACGTGAATACCGTAGCTTCCAGCGAAAAAATATCCCAACTCCCAGTATAAATTTAACTACATTAAATATCTTACAAAAAGCACCTGATCATTATCTGCGTAGGACTAATAGTTTGATCATAACGATCAAAGGAATATCAAAATGTCGCATGTGGTTTTGAAGGCTTAGTGGGTTGCATAAATCCCCTCAGTACGGGCAGCTAAGTCATCAAGTATTTACCTGAAGCTACCAAACAGAACCGTCTGACCAGCAACAGGCATATGCATATTCGAGAGGAGTAGGTTGCAAATCTCATTCAGTCAACATGTTGTAGGAAATCCATTTGACTAATGGAAACCTACATTAGTTAACGGGACTGCCGTGATGTTTGGATCAGTAGATACTCAGTAGATTTATTCGCACTGTCCTGACCTACTTATCAATTAGTGTTCCGACTCTGATAAACGAAATGGTAATTCCTTTACGCGGGTAAGTGAACAGTTGTGCAGTGAAGTTTTCACAACCAGTGTTTGCGTCTTTGGTGAATTTAATTTTATGGACATTACGCCATTTCCCAGGGCATATCTCAGAGCGAAATGCGTCGTCGTCACCTTGTGTTATGGAGCTTGCAATGGGCAAATTACACAAATTATGGGGCTAAGTGCAAAATAAAGCGAACAACCACAATTCTTTTCCGCTATAAACAATGGGGACGTCATAAACTTGAGTTACTCTTCTGTTTTATCGATTTATAAGAAAAGATTTATAAGAAATTATGAAGATGCAAAAACAAACTAAATACTTATTCCAGTTACCAGTTGATTTATCAAATGGCAGAAGTAACCTGTTTAATCATCGGTCCATAATACGACATTAAGTTACTGCACAGATGTATTACCACTCGAGGCTAATTTCAGTTCACTGCGCACTTGGTGAAAACTACTCAACTAGGTTTGTGTTACTTTTTGTTACCCTTTGACGACACTAGTACTGCACCACTAATCACAAATTGTTCTCAGTGAGATGAAAATTTCATTCACACTTGCCTCTGGCTACTTGAGGAGGCCCTAATTTACTGTAAATTATTTTCTTGAAATATTACTGCAATACGGAAATTTATTTAGGCAAATCTATATCGATATAGCCGTACGTCATTTTAAACTATCGGAATAAGTGCATTACCGGTTGTCTAATGTTGTTGACTGCTTAATATTCCAGTTATCTGATACGGATTCGGCAACTTATGATACGGATTCAGCAACTCATTCAAATCACGTACGGGAATGCAGCCTGGTGACGTCTTCGACAGCTGCCGATATTTCGACGGGTGCTCACCCTGTCATTTTAAAGATAATACTGCAGCAAGCAAGCACTGTGTAAGGTACTTTAAGAAGTCCATTTGTAGAGTAATTCCGGAAACATAGTACAAGGATACGTACGCGCGCACACACACACACACACACACACACACACACACACACATACACATACACGTGCACTATAGAAACGAGCGCGGTCACACAAGGAAAGATGATCGACGTCAAAAAAAAAAAATGGTTCAAATGGCTCTGAGCACTATGGGACTCAACTGCTGAGGTCATAAGTCCCCTAGAACTTAGAACTACTTAAACCTAACTAACCTAAGGACAACACACACATCCATGCCCGAGGCAGGATTCGAACCTGCGACCGTAGTGGTAGCGCGGTTCCAGACTGTAGCGCCAGAACCGCTCGGCCACCAGCGGCCGGCAGATCGACGTCAGAAGTTATCGACAGCGAAAATTAATAACCGACACCCGAGATGGCATTAACTATATCTCTCTGTTCTTCAGTAGGGTAGAGTGCAGGACTCCACGCAGAATTTAAACAAAAGCTTCCATGTCTCTTCCTACTAATAGCATGCCAACAGCTGGAAGTACGTGCCAGAATATCCGTGTTGTTATATTCCACGGGATGACTGGTGCCAAGGCAATTTTTTTCATGTTTGTTGAAAGCGTATGTGAAGTCTATACTGACGCTTATGCTCAGTACGCCGGTCCTCCACAGTCCTGATAGTCTGAACAATGTATGACATGCCGCAGCTACAAGTAATATAGTAGACACCCTCGTTACGCAAACCAGCGTTACGGAACCTATTCTTAGATGGTTGTCGAAAAACATATTTCGCATTATATTATATGAAAATACGAGCACTACTTTTGGAAACCCTCCCCAAATTACGAAAATGGCCGTAGACATTGGTGCTACCTCGTTATTATCACCATTCGCGGTTGATCGATAGCGCAATGCACGTCTGATCTGTCTTCCGCTATAAACATTCTGACGAAAGGCCACCACAAGATGGGCTAACTCAACTGACAAACTCTTAAGCTCCGCGATGATTTGGGCCCTGTGAAACAAGGTACAAATTACACTTTCACATTGAGCCGGATGGTGACAACTGTCAGCCTCTAGATACAAGTTAGTGTGAATAAGCTTTCAATAAACAGCATGTCCCGGCGCACCATCAGCTTTACTCCTGACCAACACATCAAGGAAGGGAATGCAGCCATCGTGTTCCACCTCCATGGTCCAGCAAATATTTGGGTGGATTGAATTTAGGTGTTCTAAAACGCTGTTCAGAACCTCACTGCCGTGAAGTTAAACAGAAGTATCGTTTATATATCTGGAAAAAAACGCCGGTTTCAAGTCGCCGGCTCCAAGGCACGTTCCTCGAAGTCTTCAATTAACAAATTGGCAAGAATGCGTGACAGTGGGATTCCCATTGCAACTCCATCTGTTTTCTCATAGTAACTGATCACTAAATACAATGTAATTGGAGATCAACACATGTAGAAATAGGTTCATCCGTTCAACAACGAACCTAACCTCAATTAGCCATAAAGAATCACACAGAAAAACACAAGTAAAGAGAGAGAGAGACCACATCAAAACGTACCAGAATGTCAGAGTAATTCAAACACATGCCCTCTAAACGATGTAGGAAATCCATCGAGTTCTTAATGTGATGCTGACTCAGACCTAGAAGTGGGGTCAAGGGAGTAGCAACGTATTTTGGTGCACAGCACGTCGGAGTACAAATATTACACGCAGTTGTTCTAAGAAGGAAACATTGTGGAACTTTTGAAGGCCATATGGCCGATGGGGAACAGCACAATAATAATTACGACTCCTGAAAGTGTACTGCGACAAGGAACTTTTTCCATGGAGCCATTTATCTTTCTTTCAGCAATTTTTGTTGGGTCAACTCTAAGTGAACGTAAAGCAACCTGCTCTGCTGCTGTTATACGAGGGTTGTCCAGAAAGTAAATTCTGATCTGTCACTAAATGGAAACCACAGTGAAAATCAGAAACATTTTATTTGCAAGATTTAGCTACACTTTCCAAATACTTCTCTACATAGTCGCTGCTCCGACTTACACATTTGTCGGAGCGTTATACCAAATTTTCAACACCATCATCATAGAAGGCAGCCGCCTGTGCTTTCCGATAATTCTCTACGCTGGTCTATAGCGCGTTGCCTGCGCCCAAGGGTTGTCATCGTATCCAGCGTTTCATGTGAACAGAGATGATACTCAGGAGGAGGCAATTACGGCTGAGTTGTGGGTGACCGAACACTTCCCTTCGGAAAGGCTGCAGGAGCGTCTTCACTGCCCCTACAGAGTGTGGCTGAGAATCGTGATGAAGAAGGAAGTGTGTGGCAGTTAGGTGGGCTGCATTTATTGAGGCGAAGCCTCTCAGCGAGCCCTCCTACTTGGCGGGAGACATCGTTGTTCTAGGCAACTTTAATCGCTCACGGTGCGCTCACAACTGGAAACAGCGTCTTGATGCGATCGACGGTCATGCTAGAGGCACTACCCAACACATCTGGGCAAAGCTTCATCGGGTTTTCACTGTGGTGTCCATTTCGCGAACGATCGAAGCTCACTTTCTGGACAACCCTCATATTACTGTTGGGTGGACGTGCTCCTGTCAATACATGACATCCCTCTCTCGTAGTCTTCTCGGCAACATCAGGAGATGGTTTAGACTCAGCCTATTGAACAGCACTTACTGGCATACGCTTGGGCCTCTGTGCAATGTTTAAAGTTTTCCTTAGAAAGGATAAAGCTGCGTCGTCTATTGTCGTCTCCGTGAGATTTATCACACAACGCCTAGATACAGCCCCAGATTCTGAGCCACCGAAACACTGAAAAGCTTCCAGTCACCGTGAACTTGCTGAATGAAATTCCCAGTCAGACTTCGACCATGAAGCACCGTCCAGCCTATCCAAAGATAAACCTAAAATTTTTGAAGTAATCATTAAATGAAAACGAAATCATTCCTTCTAACTAAAATCCAGTAGCTGATGAGTGTAATAGATCATTTCACGAACAAGAACTAGCTCAGCGTGTTGCATGGTGCAGAATTAATACGATGCACAACTTTGACAAACGTTGGATGATTATTTTTCTGTACATTCATTACGTTATTATAGTTTCTGTAAAGTTCGATGAAGTGTTCATCCGGACTTGATGCATTATCGAAGGAACAGACACCGGAGACGATGTATAGCGTTTTTAAATCATGTCTGTATTCGTAAAATCTGAATATGGGACCACCACAGATGTACGATTTATCCAGAAGGAGCATTGTATCGAAATTTACAGACATTGCCAAATACAGACACTGCACTAATGTATTTCATGCCAATGTCAAGGAGATCTGACGAGAAAACTGAGTGAGCCCCTCACTGAGCGTCTGTGCTATAACTGCCGTTAGCAGACACTGGAACATATGAAAACTTAGGTCTGGCCGTGAGGAGTGCTAGGGTAGCCGAATCTCTTAAGACGATTCTTCGCGTGAAACAGGAAAATCGGTTTAGAGGCCCAGTACGGCTCATTTTTTTTAATTTTTTTCAAGTCAACAGTATATCTCCGATGTGTGGAGAAAACGGTTCGCGTGAGTGGGTGTGCATTTATTTGAAGTTTTAACAGAAATAACGTAACTGAGTAGATGTCTGATTATTTTCTCCCAGAAGATATCGTTTTACTTCAGAAATGTGTAGCTGTGGAGATGTGATTCAACCCAGTCATTAATTTCTGATAATCGGACACAATTCTGATACTGATCCCGTAAACACCATAAGATTAGACTATGCATTTATTCACTTATCCCAGTAATCATCAAGAACTAACTAATTCTGTCGTGAAGATGTGGTAACATGACTCAAAGTATTATTTGAATATAATCTACGTAGTTTGACAGCTCTCACATTACTTTTGTCTTGGCCGTGAAGCTTGGACCAATAGCGAACAAGCAGCTTTAATTCTATTGGTCGACGCCCAGAAAACAATGGCGGACGCCGCAATTTACACGTGCGACCGTATCAAACAGTAAGGTTTGCAACTCACTTTAAAAATAACACTGCACACCCATTTGTAACTCTTCCCTCCAAAAGACATACAAAATACATGCAACTGCAATAGCCGTAATTTAAAAGAAACCGATAATTAAAGTAAAAGAAAAATACATATAATACTTATAACTAATTGTGGGTCGCCGGCCGGGGTGGCTGAGCGGTTCTAGGCGCTACAGTCAGGCACCGCGCGACCGCTACGGTCGCAGGTTCGAATCCTGCCTCGGGCATGGATGTGTGTGATGTCCTTAGGTTAGTTAGGTTTAAGTAGTTCTAAGTTCTAGGGGCCTGATGACCTTAGAAGTTAAGTCCCATAGTGCTCAGAGCCATTTGAACCATTTTTGAATTGTGGGTCAACAAAGTTACGTTTGAAGTTAATAGGTCACGTCCAGCAATTTTATTGACCTAGTAAAGCTTAAGAAACGGAAAAAGAGAGAAACAAGTTTTATAACGAATCATAACAAATGGTTCAAATGGCTCTGAGCACTATGGGACTCAACTGCTGAGGTTATTAGTCCCCTAGAACTTAGAACTAGTTAAACCTAACTAACCTAAGGACATCACAAACATCCATGCCCGAGGCAGGATTCGAACCTGCGACCGTAGCGGTCTTGCGGTTCCAGACGGCAGCGCCTTTAACCGCACGGCCACTTCGGCCGGCGAATCATAACATTTACAATCTTAACTTCTCCATTCGCCTTAGTGTGTACCTGGGGATAGGGCACAACAATGCATTTTGTCTGTTGTTGGAGCAGCATGCTGACCTGTTGAGATGGCAGAGGCGGCTCGTGATGTTGCAGATGAGGTTATTACAGAAACTCAGATTGTTCTATTTCCACGGTGAAATATTCAGATGAAGCCTCTTCTTGATTAGGCTGTAAAGTCATCCACAGTGACATTTAACAGACCACTGTGTCAGTAAGTGTAATTGTTAGTGATAACACACAGGCTTAGCAAGTGCACGTTTATTACTCGTTATACACACCTAGTTTCAGTACCTTATGCACTGTTCGTGATAATTTCTGACCGCGATATAACTGTTCGGCAGGTTTGCAAATTACTTCTGCTATTGCAAACTCACGCTCAGTAGAACCGTTCTTATATCAGATCCACATTGTAATTATGTTCACTGCGACAGTTAGGGCTTCAAACACTCGGCTGTTCATTAAGAAGCCAAATACATTAAAAAGTTTATGGATCCTTTGCTCTCGCGATTCAGTTCAATGTAAAAGAGGTTTCACTTACACGGTAGCAATAACTATAATGTCTCCTCGTGAAAGCATTGTCAGTACCGTTTGAGACACAGTCTATTTAGTATTACTTAAACTGTACGAAATTTTTGTTCATAATGATCACTACAATTTTCATTACGCACCGCGGAGATAATCCGAAATGCCAGTCGTTTGTTCCACCATTACTGTCTCGATAAGTTTTTGCATCTCAAGCCAACAACGCGCATCGCTCCATACTGTCGTACACACACTCAGTCACTTATTCACTCCCACTGCATATCGCTGTTCCACTGTCACTCTCGATATCTGTCTCAGTGCTTTCATGCTTGTGATTTACAAAGCAGTTACAAATTCAGATAAAATAAACAAAAGAATTTAAATTCTTTTCATATTCAAGTAATATTAAGAAAATATTCTTATTCATTATAGATAACAAATAAAATGCACTAATTTTTTAACATTATTACCAATCATAGCCCTGCTAGACCATACAAGATATGAAAAGTTAGTCTAAGAAAATTAAAGAAATTATAGATAAAAGGAAAAAAGTTACCTCTCACTAATGGCTATATTTTCACATGTGCCCCACATTTTATTGTGAGCTATTTGCAAGAACTTTTCAAGATAAAAAGTTCTCTACGGACGTGAGATATTCACTATTTTAGAAAATGTCAGAGTTTCTGTGAGTATTAAGACGTAATATTCAAAATTACTGTTAGAAACGTAACTAAATAATATGAAAATTAGTTGGTAGTTCTCTCAGCATTAACGAACACAGTACCTTACAAATTTGACATTAGGTAAACAAAGAATTCAAATAATCATGTTCTACACTCTAACATTAAGCAATGTGTGAACTGGTATTTCAAAGTTTACAAAAAATTTACACATTGGTGAAGATTGACATACCTATCAGTCGTCACTTTTTATCATTCACCTTAGGATGTCATTGTAACTCTTCTATTTTTCGCATTTCGGTATTTCCACTTATTCTCATTTGCATACTCTTGATTTCTATTCATAACAGTGTTCTTGTTCTATATATTCATTGATTTACCGTCCGCCTCCGGTAGCTGAGTGGTCAGCGTGACAGACTGTCAATCCTAAGGGCCCGGGTTCGATTCTCGGCTGGGTCGGAGATTTTCTCCGCTCAGGGACTGGGTGTTGTGTTGTCCTAATCATCATCATTTCATCCCCATCGACGCGCAGGTCGCCAAAGTGGCGTCAAATCGAAAGACCTGCACCAGGCGAACGGTCTACCCGACGGGAGGCCATAGCCACACGACATTTCATTTCATTGATTTACCGATTCCTCTTATGTGTTGCTGTTGCATGGAATATTCTCATTTTATTTTGTACAACTCGAAAGTTACATTTCTGCGAGTCCATCTGAATGCCTAAAGATACAAATTAATTATCCTGTCATAATACCACAAATATAACATCAGATATCATCCTGTACTTTCTTTTACCAAATCAATATTTCAATCCCCTATGCTAAAAAAAATTACCAGAACTCATTTTTAAATATGTTCCTCAGTTATCACCAATGTTGGAAATGTGTCCACCATCTGGATCACAAATACTGCATTTATTAACAAGCATACTCATGAAATTTTTATGCTTTGTCTTCGGAAAAAATTGCACAGTCTCTCATTCCTCATCACTACGTTATGGCGAGGTGCCTAACAACTTCGACTTATAACATACCTTACTTCTCCTCTTATCTCCTTTTTTCTATTTCTCTCAATCTCATGCCCCTAAGCCGGCCGGAGTGGCCAGCTGTTCTAGGCGCTTCGGTCTGGAACTACGCGACCGCTACGGTCGCAGGTTCGAATCCTGCCTGGGACATTGATGTGTGTGATGTCCGTAGGTTAGTTAGGTTTAAGTAGTTCTAAGTTCTAGGGGGCTGATGATCTCAGATGTTATGTTCCATAGTGCTCAGAGCCATTTGAACCATTTTTTTTTCATGTCCCTACGATCATCGTTTCTCATCTTACATTACCGATTTCCTCATGAACTATTATTCTCATTTACTCCTGTTTCACACTTTCATTCATACGTATAAGCAAAACAGTCACACTTCTCGACTACTCTCCTACACGTACCTATTTTGCATAATTAATTCCTTCCTATTTTCAGTCATTATTCGAACACAGCAACGAAATATTCAAAATTCTTTGATATTACTGTCCAAATTAAAACGCCCAAACCAAATTTCTCTATTCAAATACTGCCGCACTACTGCACCCACTTTGCCTTTTATTGGTACTCCCAAATTTCCTTCTCAAAGCTGTTCGCAATCATTTAGCTTATTCTTGTTGTTTTCACCTGTCACTGATTTATCTATTCATTATCATCAGGAATTATATCTTATTTGTAGGATATTTTCATATCAAGTTACATCAACCAGATTCTTACTCTAGGCAGTTTCACAGATGAAGAGATGTTTTTACAGATATAAAGGAGAGTAGATGAGTTAGAAGCAGTGTAGAGAAGTAAAGAAAGAAACAGTACTGTCACAGCTTGTGGTCCTATTCACACTACTGCACATATTTACTAAAGCGTAGTTAACCCCCGAGGTTTACTTCGTCACAGCTGGTCGCTTTTCAACCATTCCACTTGGGTCCACCATTCACGATCTTTATCACAGTTTGCATTTCCCTCCAGACAACAGCAAGATTGTCATTTAGCAATAACCACCACTCTGTTCAAGAAATCCTGTAGTCTATAGTTTTGACCTCCCACCCTACATCTCTTCTGATAATGCAAGTTTTTTACCAATACTTCAAAAAATTACTTTTTTCCATTTAATGTCTGTATGTTCTAATTTGCTGATCGAATCCTGACTATATTCATTCACACATTACATTGACTTCCTATCATAGACTCGATATGTTTGACAAACTTTCATCGCATCATTATGTTTCTCATCGAACCACTACACATAGAACAATTCTGTGGCAAGTTCCTGAAAATATTTGTACCTCTGGAGTATATGCTCCCCATTTCAGTCTTTTTCTTTTTAAGTTAAAGCAACCTCTTCTCAAGGTTTTTTTTAAGTTAACTATAACTTAACTCCTCACTGTATTGAGAGCGTAAATTGAGTTTACTTCTACACAGATATCAACAGCTATGTTTCCAGTGTTATTACCACCCTCCATCTGCATTACTAAAGATGCCAATTATCCATTATTTTTCTGTCGCTGACGCTCTTTTCTAAACCATCTATTTCATTTTTTTGTTTCAGAAGTGGTCTCTTTAGCTTCTTCCACTTCTGCCTCATTCTTCATACTACATTCATGGAATATTTGACCGCAGTCACTCTCTACTTCGGCTTTCTCTTCTTCATTCTCAACAGTCTGGTCTGTCACGAGTTTTATCCAAGCATTTTACCTCTTCATTTCTGATACATATTGACTCGTGTTGATCTGTAAACATTGTACTTTTCATTTCTTCAAATGTCTGATCTATTGTTTTACCTTGCTTAGCTAACATTCTCTTCTGCTGTATAAAACATTCTTGGACTTCTTTAAGCGTCATTTCCTGGTAAAACTTCGAGCTTTCGACGGTTATCGTCATCGACTTCGTCAGGGGTAACTGACTGTCAAAACTTCTGTGGTGATGGCCTTGTATTGACCATAGACCGCTAGACCGCTTCTGATTGGTCGATATTACGTAAAGATGTCACAGATGGTTTCAACTCCTGCTCCTGCCGTAGCATACTGATTGCGGCGAATATCTGTAACACCTCTGTGCATCGAGAGCTCACTTGCATGCACCATTAACATTATATCCGCTGTCACGAGTGAAGATTTTCTCGCACAATCTCATTTAGACAGTGCCATGTTATTTGCAAGACGAAACGTCAACAAGTAAGTACTATGCAGGGAAATTAGTTGCTGCAGTTTTGCCATGAAAATCACAGCATATGCACCTGTCGTAATATCGCCGGTTGTCGACGACGTCATCCTACTGCATTACTGTGAGTGTGAGAAACTCACGTAATAAGTAGTTTACTTCTAGAAGTAGACCTTAGGGGTTGCGAAGCAACTCAAATCGCTTGATACGGGCAAGTCTTCAGGTCCAGCTTGTATACCGATTAGGTTCCTTTCAGATTACGCTGATACAATAGCTCCCTACTTAGCAATCATATACAACCGCTCGCTCACCGATAGATCTGTACCTACAGATTGGAAAATTGTGCAGGTCGCACCAGTGTTTAAGAAGGGTAGTAGGAGTAATCCATCGAACTACAGACCTACATCATTGACGTCGGTTTGCAGTAGGGTTTTGGAGCATATACTGTATTCAAACATTATGAATCACCTCGAAGGGAACGATCTATTGATACGTAATCAGCATGGTTTCAGAAAACATCGTTCTTGTGCAACGCAGCTAGCTCTTTATTCGCACGAAGTAATGACCTCTATCGACAGGGGATCTCAAGTTGATTCCGTATTTCTAGATTTCCGGAAAGCTTTTGGCACCGTTCCTCACCAGCGACTTCTAATCAAGCTGCGGGCCTATGGGGTATCGTGTCAGTTGTGCGACTGGATTCGTGATTTCCTGTCAGGAAGGTCGCAGTTCGTAGTAATAGACGGCAAATCATCGAGTAAAACTGAAGTGATATCAGGTGTTCCCCAGGGAAGCGTCCTGGGACCTCTGCTGTTCCTGATCTATATAAATGACCTGGGTGACAATCTGAGCAGTTCTCTTAGGTTGTTCGCAGATGATGCTGTAATTTACCGTCTAGTAAGGTCATCCGAAGACCAGTATCAGTTGCAAAGTGATTTAGAAAAGATTGCTGTATGGTGTGGCATGTAGCAGTTGACCCTAAATATCGAAAAGTGTGAGGTGATCCACATGAGTTCCAAAAGAAATCCTTTGGAATTCGATTACTCGATAAAATGTACGTACAATTCTCAAGACTGTCAATTCAACTAAGTACCTGGGTGTTAAAATTACGAACAACTTCAGTTGGAAAGACCACATAGATAATATTGTGGGGAAGGCGAGCCAAAGGTTGCGTTTCGTTGGCAGGACACTTAGAAGATGCAACAAGTCCACTAAAGAGACAGCTTACACTACACTCGTTCGTCCTCTGATAGAATATTGCTGCGCTGTGTGGGATCCTTACCAGGTGAGATTGACGGAGGACATCCCAAAGGGTGCAAAAAAGGGCAGCTCGTTTCGTATTATCACGTAATAGGGGAGAGAGTGTGGCAGATATGATACGCGAGTTGGGATGGAAGTCATTAAAGCAAAGACGTTTTTCGTCGCGGCGAGATCTATTTATCAAATTTCAGTCACCAACTTTCCCTTCCGAATGCGAAAATATTTTGTTCAGCCCAACCTACATAGGTGGGAATGGTCATCAAAATAAAATAAGAGAAATCAGAGCTCGAACAGAAAGGTTTAGGTGTTCGTTTTTCCCGCGCGCTGTTCGGGAGTGGAATGGTAGAGAGATAGTATGATTGTGGTTCGATGAACCCTCTGCCAAGCACTTAAATATGAATTGCAGAGTAATCATGTAGATGTAGATGAAATGGGTACGGATGCGACAGCATGCACTGCTAATACCTACTAATATGCCAAGAATAAAAACGGTATTTTTCCGGGCTCATACTTAGGATTTTATTGGTCCTGGAAAGATTGGGTAAAGAGTTTTCCATGGCCCTTGGGCTAGCGGCCATTTGTATACCCAATAGAAGGATCATCTTTCTGTCACTATCCTACAGTACAGGGTCAAAGTTAGAATACAACACACATTCTCCGGCTTAGGCAATGAAGAAAATCGGTTGGTTTCTTTTGAATTAAATATAGTCTACGGCGAGCCTTAACGGGTTTTTGGAGGTACCATTTAGATCAACGGTAGTTGCTGATAAAACCCGAAAAAAGCATTTTTCACCATGTTTTCTCCGTCAGCAGCGAATATTCAAATAGCTAATCGCAGCAAATTGGGCAAATTTTAACGTTGTATTCTCTAGGCATTTATCTAGAAGTGCGATCATTCCGTTTTCAAAAATTTTTATACATTATTGAGTAAAAGGATACAAACGTGGTTTTTGGGTACCAAAACCGAACCCCGGATTCCAGGACGGCTAATCACAGCCAATGGCTGAAATTTTTGCGATAGATTGCTACGTCTCTGATCTCGAACAACCTCTGAAATTTTCTTGGCATCTTTATGCGTTTCCATGATCCAGAGATTCACATTTGTGCTACGTATGTGCACACGTAAAATCCGGTGTGAGCTGAAAACTTAGTTTATAAAGTGACGTAACATGGAGAAATATGCGTTATCATATGGGAGCTTAATGTTGTAGTACCGACAGTTGGCAACACAAATCAAAACATTGCTACAAAACAAGTTTTTAGTTCCTAGTGCTGTGAAATGTGGAAAAAACACAAGTGGCAATTATAAGAAGACCAACGGCATCAAAAATGGAACTGGAAAGTAATACGTAGAAAGTAGTCCACGCAACCTGCCACAGAAGATGCCTTGAAGAAAATAAAGGCGAAACGCGTATGGCACGAAAATTGTGTTTCATTCAGTTGTAGTCAATAGACCGCAATATTACACGCAACTGAGGAAGAGAGGACTACAAAAGTTGAAGATATTTAAACGTTGTATGCGCTGGAAGAGACTCAGGTTTTATATTCAATAACTTTGTCAGGGGCTGGTTTCAGATCCCGTTGACCTTAAAAACGAGTCTCTTTCGTATATACTGCAGCTACAAATGTCTGAATAATTTCACCTTCAAGCGCAACTGTCTTAAACTCTCTACAAAAGGAAAAACAGACTCCTGCAAAAGAAACAGAAAGTTGTATTTTTTCTCCAATCTTATACTTCACGTGTGTTGTACAACAGATTTATGGAAAGAAAGCAGTATATACCTGCTCAGTAGTTCCGCTTTTCTACTTGCACTGAACTTGAACAATGACGCAGACGTTATCGGTGCTATAAAAATTGGTATCATGAAATCTCCAACCGTTAACTGAAAATTATGATAGGTACTTGTTTACAGAAGGCATTTAACTGGTGTAGTATTCTTATGAATTTAAAAAAGTCTTTTATGGAACTTTTACAATATTTTACCGGATTTAAACCATAATAAGAACAACTAATTGGTTACTCTCTGACGATATTGGGTAACATATGACTCACAAGTACTGTGTCCGTGACTGTCACATTAATAACCGCACAGTACATCATCATAACTTACAACAAACTCATTTTTAATTTGTGTTTAAATCCTAAAAACATATAAAATATGCATAAAACATTCTGGACGATAATAAGGTCAATGCAGACTGTACGAAAGCTATTATGTACTGAATTAAATACAGACTGTAAAGGTAGAAAGCTAAAGTTCATTCTGCTCCTATGTTATACTTAAATTTTTCTTGCCGCTCATGATTCCGTATTGATCTATGTCTGTTGTAGAAATTCAGTTTTCTTTTCTCTAGTTGCAGAATGCAGCACTGAATTGCAGTGTAGTTGTATGATTATTTTCGTCCAAATTAAACAACACAAACGTTGATATTTCGTTTCATTGTAGGATTTATTCAGCATGCGACAACATGACACGAAATGGAGGGAGTATTTCTTTGCAAGTGCGCATGAAACTGGCGTCTAGCATCGCCGTGGAGGGCCACAGAGACGTCGGCGCTAACAAGCAGACATCAAAAAGGCAAGCGAGACTAAAAATAGGAATAGTTCCGTCCTTTGATCTTGTTGACAGTGATGAGCTGATAACTGTACCCCATTTGTCACACTGTATTGGGCAAACTGAAGGAAATGTTTTCCTACATCTCTCCCTTGTCACAGTAGGGTATCTTTGTTTCTGAAGATATGCTGCACTGTCTAAAATATAAATCTTCCGTTTGTTTCGTTCTGTGCAAGTGAATGCACTGCTTGGAAATCTATTCGCCACAAGGCCCATATTTATTTGTAGTTAATCCACGACAGAATGTGGCGACGTGTTAGGGAATAGTTTATTAATATTACTCCAGAGGCGAAAAACTGCGAGCGTCGAAATGTTAAGTAATAATCACTGTCTACTCCATTGTTGCAGAATAGGGTGACAGTTTGTAGCATAACTTTATTAAAAGAACTTTATAACGCAGAACAGAAGAGTTTGGAAACGACCTTCCACGGCGTTCATTTGGCGAGATTATTGTTTACAACCAAAAATTCTGCTTTAATATCCGAAGGTTCACTGAGAGAAATGCCGTGGGTTTAAGAAATATATGGGTTTAGCTATGTTAAATTAATTAACGTTGTGTTTTGCGGTGGTCAGTTTTTGTTTAGCGTTAGTGTTGATGTGCCTTCCAAATTTCGTTTTGTGTGCCACAAGCAGTTACTTAATGTGCGTTTTCATACTATACGTGTTACACGTGTATAATTTCAGTCTGTAACCACTGAAAAGTAATGGTCTTGTCGTCTTCTCAGCCAAGACATCATAGGATTTGCGTGCTGATAACCTACCAGTAACACGCTATATCAGCTACTGGATGTGTTACAAAGTCATAAGGAGTAAGTTTCCACCGTTAGTGACGAAAAACGTGAATATGAAAATACTGCAGGTCCTACACCTTGGCGGCAGGAAGAACATCCGGTCACTCTGTATCACAAACATGCCAAATTCCGTTTAACAGGCAACTCCGTTAGATACGGTATGAAGGCCAAATAAGAAGTAGTGAAGTTACTACACCCATAAGTGTGGCTGCAGAACCTAGTATTTCCGCGAATACTGAAGCCAAACGTGATTCGCAAAGAACTCAGTGTTTTTCTTTTTTTTTTTAAGACGAAGAGAGAGAGAGAGAGAGAGAAAGGGAGGGAGAAGTTGTATGTTGCGTAAAGTCTTTCTAGTTACTCTAATAACTGCGACCACAACGCAGTATTTAAGCAGAGGCCAGACAAACATATTGTTCCTCCCGCAGTCAGGCAATGGCTTCCTCATTAGAAGCAAGAGCTACAGTCTGGATGATTGCCCTAGTGCGAAGTTCGGTTTTTTGTCGGAGTCTATCCCCGAAACGCTTGCCGTGGTAGTAATATGTTTGCTGATTCTTTTAACATTAGCGAAATGGCTTCTTTATGCTGGTACTGCCAACGGCTGAATGCGAGGGAAAACTGCAGATGATGATTTTCGTTGGGCAAGTACGTCTTCAGTATGGCTTAATGCTGGTGGAACTCTCTTGGTTGAAATATTCTCCATTCGGATCTTTTCGGACGGGGATTACTCAGGAAGGAGTCGTGAGAAAGGCTCTGGTTTTCTGTCGGAGTCCTTCACCGAGATGTATGTAGGTAGAAGTAATTGGTTAACTGATTGCTTTCGGAACGAACTCTCTTGAATTTTTAACAGTAAACTGTTCGATTCAACAGTGCCTTTCTTGTGGCGTCAACGGCTAGAATTCGTTGTACATCTCTGAAAGGCTCTCGAGCCTACTAAAGTATGCTATGGCGAATATGGCGAGACGCACTGCACTTCGTTGGATCTTCTCAGCCTCTTCTATTAACACAACATGAGAAGGGTCCCAGAGTGATGAAAATACTATATAATCGCTCGAACGAGTAAGCGTAAGCCACTTATTTCGGTGGTAAACCCCACGTGATTAAGAATTTAAAAAAAAAGGTTCAAATGGCTCTGAGCACTATGGGACTCAACATCTGAGCTCATCAGTCCACTAGAACATAGAACTACTTAAACCTAACTAACCTTAGGTCATCACACACATCCATACCCGTGCCGGATTCGAACCTGCGACCGTAGCAGTCGCGCGGTTCCAGATTGAATCGCCTAGAACCGCTCGGCCACAACGGCCGGCAAGAATTTTTCACTATTTCTGAAACTGTCATCTGCTTTTTTCATGTGGTAATTCCAGTTCAGGTCGCACCGTATGGTCACTGTTGGATATTTTACGCTAGATACAGTTTCCAGCGATGTATCTCCAAGTTGTACGGAACAGATTATATTCGTGTGCTCAGAATTACTTGGTGGTTCCTAAAGCAATCATCGATCCTATGAAGGTCTCCCTGCACGTCACTACTGTCTTCTGGCGTCCCAACCTTTCTATACATTATAGCATCGCCTGCCACATGTGTCACTGAGCTTCCAAAATTGTCCTCAAACTCATATATATACACATGGTACAGTCACACTGATGAGACCACCAACGATGTTCGAAGTCAAAGTGCAATAAACACTCACAGGCGGCTGGTGGTAGCATTAGCAGTGGGGTACGCTGTAAATAGTGCCGACGTTGTAATGCAGAAGCGGGATGACCATTGGATTTTGGGCCAAGGGTGGACGCATTTTCGAAACAGCAAGTCTGTAAACTGTTCTCGTGCCGTCATGATTACAGAATACTTTACATGGCAAAACGGCGCTGTCCGAAACTGGTACCGAGGCAGGTGTGGTACACCATGGACCATAGATGATAGTGGTGAAGATGTTAAGTCTCATAGTGCTCAGAGCCATTTGAACCATTTGATAGGGGTGAACGATGGCTGCGGAAATATGCAGCACCGAACAGACGTGCAACTGTTAAGCAACTAGCCGCCCAGATGAACCAATGAACTACCAATAGAGTCTCCTCAACGAAAGATCAGCGAAAGTTGCTGCGTATCGGCCACTGCGGCAGGCGCTTGGTTCATACACTGATACTGACTACGGTTGGTCGGCGACGAGGGCTGGAGTTTGGACGCCAATAGCGCAATTAGACGTCCACTGAGTGGTGACAGGTGGCTTTCACAGATGAATTACATTTTATGCTCCATTGAATTGTGGACTGTTGGCGTGTACAGCCCGATACATCTGAAAGCAAACACCCTACAACAACCGTCGGAGGGGTCCAGGCCAAAGGAGTGAAAGTTATGGTCCGGATAAAGTTTTCGTGGCATTCCCTGGGGGATCTCGTCGTTCTGGAAGGCACAGTGGATAAACAGAAGTATGCATCTGTCCATGTGGACCTTCTCCACCCATATATGCGATTCGTTTTTCTTGCCATGAAGCCGCCTACCAGCAGAACAATGCAACCTGTCAGGCAGCACGCAGTGTGCATGCATGTTTCTAGGTGTACGAGGATGAGATTACCGTACTCCCTCAGCTACTATACTCCCTGTATTTAAACTCAATCGAGAATTTTTGGGTTCACCTCGACCGAGCTGTAAGCACCATGGACACTCAAACTGGAAACCTGGCCACAACACTGGATTGGACATGGCTCCACTTCCCAGTCGGTAGCTTTCATTACCTCATTGACTACCTTCCAGCACGTCTCGCGGTGATCCACACTGAAAGAGATGCTTATTCAGGCTTCTGACAGGTGCTCACATTAATGGACACTGGTGCAAGGGACAGGCAAAATAATGTGAAAAGTGATAGTAATGGGATGGTTGTGTTTGACGGTCAACAACCCAGGTAAGGCACGTGTCGTGCTGAACTGTGCGTGTTCAGTATGGACTAGCCATCAGCCGGCCGCTGTGGTCGAGCGGTTCTAGGCGCTGCAGTCCGGAACCGCGCTGCTGCTACGGTCGCAGGTTCGAATGCGGCCTCGGGCATGGATGTGTGTGTTGTCCTTAGGTTAGTCAGGTTTAGGTAGTTCTAAGTTCTAGGGGACTGATGACCTCAGACGTTAACTTCCATAGTGCTTAGAGCCATTTGAACCATTTACAAGCCATCAGCACAGGTTGTTTATGTGTAGTGCACACTTCGTATTTGCATTCAGAGGACGTGATCGACGTGCAATAAAAGACCTAACAGAGTTCCAAAAATGGCAGATTGTTGGGGCCCGATTAGCTGGAGCATCAGTAACCAAGACTGCCAGCTTATTGAATGTTTCAAGAGCAACTGTTTCAACAGTTATGACAGCCTACACGAAACATGGAAGGATATAATGTTGTAAACGTAATAGTGGGCGAAAATCAAAACTAAATGACAGAGATCGTCGTATGCCAACACGAATTGTGTGAAAACAACACAAAACTACTGCGGTTGAAGTGACTGCAGAGCTCAATAGCAATCTCCCAGACCCCGTATTTATCGACACTGTCCGCCGAGGATTCCATAAGGCGAATATTCGTGGACGAGCTGCTATACCAAAATCATTAGTGACAACCAACGCAAAGAAGCGTAAAACATGGTGGTAAGTGGAAACACGTCATAGGGTCCGACGAGTCAACGTTTTCGTTATTTCCAACATCGGGCTCGGTTTACATTTGGAGAATGCCAAAGAAAGCCTACAATTTTGATTGCTTGATTTCAAGGGTTAAGCATGGAAGTGGAAGTGTGATGGTGCGGGCAGCCATATCATGGTATTCTGCTGGTCTCGGGCTGTGTTACAGCAAACGATTATGTGATCCTTTTAGGTGATCAGGTGCACCCCATGATTCAAATGTTATTCCCCAACAATGACGCCATTTTTTCAGGACGATAAGGTACGAATTCACACAGCCAGGACAGTACAAGCGTGGTATACGGAACCTGCAACTGAGCTGCAACGTCTTCCCTGGCCAGTACAGTCACCAGACTTGAACATTATCGAATCCTTGTGGACGGTATTGGTGCGCAGACCCCCTAGCAGATTTTCTTCTCCCTCGTCACTAGAGGAGTTAGAAGAGCTTCTGATCGAAGACTGGCATAACATTGCACTGGAGACTATACAATCATTATATTCCAGTACTTGAAGAAGAATCGCAGCTGTATTACGGGAAAATGAGGGTCCAACCCCTTCTTAATAAACTATTCCCAAGTAAGTACAGGTGTTTACGTTATTTTTCCTATCCCCTGTATGTTGCAAACAGAATCGGGAAAACATCAGTTATTTTTCACCCCAAAAGACAGTGTGGCACTGTGTCGTACGCCTTAATAATTCTACAATAGAGTGGCGTCAACGTCCTAATCGGCCTACTGGATTGTGACCGCATATGCAAATTTTACAGTGAGCAAGGCTATCGTTACCGAAGGAAAATAACATTCTGAAGGAAGGATCAATTCTAAACGTAAGCTAAATACTGATTACAATTTTGAAATGTGTGGAATATAGTGCCATCGCTCACGAACCACATAGGGGGGGGGGAGGCAAGGGTACCTATTTAATACAAAAATTACTGATAATACAAAGAAAACTCTGATTATCTGAAAAGGGGATAATTAAACGGCCGACAGCCAGCTAGGGCAATGAATCTCTAGAATCCTTAGAAAGGTAATGGCAAAGAAATTTAAGCAAATAATGACTGGCTTGGCAACAGAAGGTTGTCACGCTTTTCCACAGCACAACAGTTCACGAGAAAATAAATGAATCAGAAAGCACTGAGTTTTCAGCTACAAATTCTGAAACACTAAATTTTGAAATTAAAGTTAATTGGAATTACTTGTTATATAAATGCCTGGCTTAATTTAAACTTTGTTATGTAAAAATGATTTTCACTAACCTTAGTGTAACGTAATACAAAATTTAGAAAAAGGCAAGCAATATACTTTTCATTGCTGAAAGATTGTAGTGACTTTACTTGAAGCAAATGAGCAACTGATTTTACTTTTAAAATACCAACAGTAAGATCCATACCAAGCCGGCAGAAATCACTCGCTAAGCTAAATACAGAATAAATGAAATGTGCACTCGTAAATTGTGCTGTATGTTTAGTTATTAGATTTGCCACTGAAATTTTACGTGACTTTAAGTGAATGAAAGTAATATTCAAAAGTGCGAACTAGTTAAGCCTCTGCTATGCCCTACAGGCATGAACAGTTACTGAGGCAGAAAATTTAGAATGAAGTTGGTCATTAGCAAATACACAAAACTGACAGTAAATAGTTAATCACTTTTCATACTCTTACGGCACTCGGTGAAGAAAAGGGACCCTGTCAGGTAATAATGTCTGAGGGCAATTACAACACTGGTGCTCTAAAGATTTTAACTATTGCAGGTTGTTATTCAAGTCAGTCATACTTTGTGAAACAAATTTCGCTGTGTAATGCATATGCGAGTTTATAATTTTTCACTTAACAGTTTTACGATGCTGCAGCTGTGTGGACGACGAAGAATGTAGCCGACGACATTGCATAGCTCCCGCTGCTGTTGCTGCTGCCGCTGCTGCTACGGAATGAGAACTCCGAGTAGTTTCCAGAGCCACAGATAATTATGGGACAGGCAATAGTTGCAAATGCAGGTCTCCGCCTGTCCACTCCTACCGTGCTCTCAATACTCGCGGTGTGACGAATAAGGCGCTCCTGCACTGCCGCGATCATAGTTGCAGTCCGCGACTGCGGGAGCGCCCAACAAACACTTCCGCACTCTTTCATGTCTCAAGCTGCTCTGCTTCCTCTCTGCTCCCAACGCGACAGAGACTCTCCATTCGCAAGGATAAAGAACGGCACAGATACTACCTTTTCTCCGTTGCTATTGAACTTTTAAATAAAGCTCCCTTAGCTACACTACTGGCCATTAAAAATGCTACACCACGAAGATGACGTGCTACAGATGCGAAATTTACCCGACAGGAAGATGATGCTGTGATATGCAAATGATTAGAGTTTCAGAGCGTTCACACAAGGTCGGCGCCGGAGACGACACCTACAATGTGCTGACATGAGGAAAGTTTCCAACCGATTTCTCATACACAAACAGCAGTTGACCGGCGTTGCCTGGTGAACCGTTGTTGTGATGCCTCGTGTAAGGAGGAGAAATGCGTACCATCGTGTTTCCGACTTTGATAAAGGTTGGATTGTAGCCTATCGCGATTGCGGTTTACCGTATCGCGACATTGCTGCTCGCGTTGGTCGAGATCCAATGACTGTTGGCAGAATATGGAATCGGTGGGTTCAGGAGGGTAATACGGAACGCCGTGCTCGATCCCAATGGCCTCGTATCACTAGCAGTCGAAATGACAGGCATCTTATCCGCATTTCTGTAACGGATCGATCAGCCATGTCTCGATCCCTGAGTCACCAGATGGGGACGTATGCACGAACAGTTCGATGACGTTTCAAGCAGCATGGTCTATCAGCTCTGAGACCATGGCTGCGGTTACCCTTGACGCTGCACCACAGGAGCGCCGCCGACCTCGGTGACCGTGCGGTTGTAGGCGCTGCAGTCCGGAACCGCGGGACTGCTACGGTCGCAGGTTCGAATGCTGCCTCGGCCATGGATGTGTGTGATGTCCTTAGGTTAGTTAGGTTTAAGTAGTTCTAAGTTCTAGGGGACTGATGACCTAAGATGTTAAGTCCCATAGTGCTCAGAGCCATTTGAACCATTTTGAACAGGAGCGCCTGCGATGGTGTACTCAACGACGAACCGGGTGCACAAATGGCAGAACATATTTTTTTCGGATGAATCCAGGTTCTGTTTACAGTATCATGATGGTCGCATCCGTGTTTGGCGTCATCGCGGTGAACGCACATTGAAAGCGTCTATTCGTCATCGCCATACTGGCGTATCATCCGGCGTGATGGTATGGGGTGCCATTGGTTACATGTCTCGGTCACCTCTTGTTCGCATTGACGGCACTTTGAACAGTGGACGTTACGTTTCAGATGTGTTACGACCCGTGGCTCTATCCTTCATTCGATCCCTGCGAAACCCTACATTTCAGCAGGATAATGCACGACCTCATGTTGCAGGTCCTGCACGGGCCTTACTGGATACAGAAAATGTTCGACTGCTGCACTGGCCAGCACATTCTCCAGAGCTCTCACCAATTTTAAACGTCTGGTCAATGGTGGCCGATCAACTGGCTCGTCACAATACGCCAGTCACTACTCTTGATGAACTGTAGTATCGTGTTGAAGCTGCATGGGCAGCTGTACCTGTACATGCCATCCAACCTCTGTTTGACTCAATGCCCAGGCGTATCAAGGCTGTTATTACGACCAGAGGTGGTTGTTCTGGGTACTGATTTCTCAGGATCTGTGCACCCAAATTGCATGAAAATGTAATCACATGTCAGTTCTAGTATAATATATTTGTCCAATGAATACCCGTTTATCATCTGCATTTCTTCTTGGTGCACCAATTTTAATGGCCAGTAGTGAATTAACCAGCAATTTACAATATTTTCATTATAACTACAATCAATTATATAGCGTCAGAAATAAATGAACTATTACATCCATTACGCATTAAATATAGTTTTTGCAATAAAGATTACAGATTCAGAATAAGAAGTACAGTACAAGTTATCAACGGATATTAAACGGTGAAAAACTTTGAATGGTGCAGTAGGTATTTTATCTGCATTTTCTATGTGAAAATCTGTAATTACATCTACATCTACTCTCCGGAAGCCTCCTTACAGTTCGTGGCGGAGATTACTTTCTGTGCCACAATCATTTTCCCACTTTCCGGTTCCGGCTGAGAATGGTTATTGCGAAGAAGGACTGTTGTTAAGCCTCGGTGCGAGCTTGAATCCGTGTAATTTTGTGGTCATTGTGTTTGCCGAGATATACATAGGAGCAAGCAAGGAAGCGATGTATTGTTTGACTCTTCTAGCAACGTATGCTTTCCAAAATTTAACAGCAAAGTACACGGTTATAACCCCTCGCTTACAGCGTCTGCCATTATAGTTGACTGGGCATTTGCATGACGCTTAATCTTCTGAGGTTCCTCTATCAGTCCTGTCTGGTACGGATCCAAATTGATGAGCAATATTTTAGTACTGGTTGAACGGGAGTCTTGTAAGCCATGTCCTTTGCGGGTGGAGCCCATTTCCTGAGGATTCTTCCAGTTAATCTGCTAATCTGCCTCGTATCTGCCTTCCTTGTAGTTAGTTTTACGAGGTCGTTACACTTTAACTCGTTCTACTGTCAGATATGTAATGTTTGTGACTGCTTCCCACGATTGTTCTGCAATAGTGCAATGGTACAACAATAGGCCTTTCTGTTTTTTTTTTTTTTTTTTTTTTTACTCGCAATACGTTACATCTTTACACCATACGTCGAGTGTCTGTAGGTCTGTCTTCCTGCATTTCGCTTTAATTTTCTAGCGTTGGGATTGTTTTGTATACAACAGCATCATCCGCGAAAAGTCTAAAGGAATTTCCGACGTTATCCACCACGTCGTTTATATGCCTGAAATTAAATTACAATTATATTAATACCTTCAGCTGTTGACGGGCGTTGATATATATCAACGGGGTCAGGTAAAAATGGGCGCCCCGACCGGGACCCAAAGTCTCCTGCTTACCGGGCAGACGCTCTATCATGAGCCACCGAGGGCACAGAGGATAGTGCGACTGCAGGGAGTATCTCGCGCACGCCTCCCGCGAGACCCAATTTCTCACCTTGTATGTCCACACACTACATTCGTAGTATCCCACCCCAACACACTCATTACTCGTGGAAGACATTGTTACCAAGTTGCGTAGGAGTTCGGGGAATATGTGTTCATCCGCACAGAAGAAGAAGGTCATGGCCGGTATTGCCAGGACTATATACTCGTACTTACATGGATATGGTGCCTGTTCTTTCGGACTTGTCTGTTCTTTCGGACATGTCTGCAAGAACAGAACCATATCCATATAATTATGTAGTTCTGGCAATACCGGCCATGACCTTCTTCTGTGCGGATGCACACATATTCCCGGAACTCCTACGCAACTGGGTAAGAATGTCTTCCACGAGTAGTGAGTGTGTTGGGTAGGGACACTCGAATGTAGTGTGTGGACATACAAGGTGAGAATGTGGGTCTCGCGGGAGGAGTGCGCGATATAGTCCCTGCAGTCGCACTATCCTCTGTGCCCTCAGTGGCTCAGGTGGATAGAGCGCCTGCCATCTAAGCAGGAGATCTCGTGTTCGGGTCCCGGTCGGGGCACACATTTTCACTTGTACCCGTTGATACATATCAACGCCTGTCAACAGCTGAAGGTATTAATATAATTCTAATTTCGTTCTAGACAGCTGCAGTTCATCAATGGTGTCTGTTATTTCGGACATGTCCGAAAGAGCAGACACCATATCCATATAAGTTTATATGTATTGTGAAAAGTAATAATGCTGTAAGATTCCCATTCGGTAGGTTCGAAGTTTCTTTTACGTCTGAAGATTTCTCTCAGTTGAGAATGAGTGTCTGTGTTGTGTTTGCTAGATACTCTTGAGCTCTGCTTTTCCGAACGCTCTTGTGTTGTACACAGGGGGGTAGTTTGGAACTGTACCGAGCGCTTTCTCGAAGTCAAGGAACACAGGATCAATAAACACGCTGCTATCTACCGCTTCTGCGTCTCGTTGAACGTGCATCTCTCCAAGGCCTTCTTAAAATCGGACGTGAGCTGTACTTGTTTCTAATCGCTACATACCCTTCATTTCAGTAGCCTACGATAAGCTCCTTTCGGAGGTGAAGGGATTTCTGTCGCATATTCGGTACAGAACCTTAGTTGCGCTATCAGGTGCAGATGCTGTTGTTGAGCAACTTAGCTGATTGTCTATTCCTCAGTCACTTATTTGAATGTCTGTCATTTCGGGTTTTGTGGGATGGTTGAAAGGAAGGTCTATTTACGAAGGTGTGCAATAAAGCAATTTCAAAAGACCGAATTCAATATTTTGTCCCTCGTTCTCATCCTCTGATTCGATGCCAATACTGCCACTAAGCGACTGATTCGATGGTTTCGATCTTGATATCAAAACTTCTTAGGAATTTTAGTCAGATTATGTGACATAATTTTACATGCTAGTTTTTTGAATGGTTCCCTCACTGATTCGCTTCGGTATCGTTGAGCTTTCAAATGCCAACAAGTTGTCTATTACGCTTTATTTTACAATGTAGTGTAATGGTATGCATGGAAGAAGCTACAAAAGTTCACATATTACGCAAGCGAAAAGGACACTCAAACCTAAATTTTCTGTTGGTGTCTGTATTAACGGCTTCAGTTATCGCCGACACTACTGGTATAGAAAGAAAGGAAAGTAACAGAGCGTAAAGGCAAGGAACGGACATAAAAGGAAGGAATAAAACAAAGTATAGGAGAAGAACTAACATCTCCTCCCTAACAGAGCAAGTGGTTTTGAAGCGTTGGTTATATTCGAACGATTCTCAACAGCTAATCGTCAAATTAAGGTGCAGTCAACCAGAGCTTTTGCAGCCTTCTCAGTCTTTGATCTGTAATCAGAAGTTTGTTGGATACCAATGAAGAGGATGCGGGACCCTGCCCTAATTCGAGGAACTGCGGAAGCCGGAGAGAGCGGCCGTTTAATATCGCAGCGCTAGGGACGCTGCGCCCTCTGGCGGAGAGTGCGGCGGAGGGAGGCGGCCGGTTGACCCCCGATACTGCGACAGGTTTTAACTCGAACTTAGCGTCATTGTTAGGCTTTTCGAAACATTTTCTAACATTTTAAGCCTAATCTGAATATGGAATTTGTTGGCTGTTCTGTTTCAGCTGCCATTTGTATAGTTCTCTGATGCTAAGTAGAAGTTTCTCCACTTCAGCAGTTAGCTTTCAGCAAAAGTTCTGTTCATGCTACCTTCTTATCTACAGAGTTTATTACTTTTAATAGTACTATTGACCACATGTACGGCGCAATGTCATTATAATGGTGCCGTGTTTCTAAGCTACTATTTGTAAATTTCTTTAACGCTAAACGTAATATCACTCTACTCGCAAGTCGTTGCTTGTGATTATATGTGTTCTTGAGACGGGTATCTCATATGGCAAGAGCCGTTTGCCAGTTCTGCATTATGTGGCGTTTTTAAACTTTTCTAATGCAAAACTGAAATTTCTCCATTTTAAATATTAGCTTTTAACGAAAGTTGTAGTTCATGGTAATCCCTTCTTTCCAGTATTTCTTGTTTTTAATAGCACTTGTACTACAAAAAAATGTTCAAATGTGTGTGAAATCTTATGGGACTTAACTGCTAAGGTCATCAGTCCCTAAGCTTACACACTACTTAACCTAAAGTATCCTAAGGACAAACACACAGACCCATGCCCGAGGGAGGACTCGAACCTCCGCCAGGACCAGCCGCAAGTCCATCATTGCAGCGCCGTAGACCGCTCGGCTAATCCCGCGCTGCACTTGTACTCCATGCTTGGTGAAATGTCGTTGCAGTGTTGCTCTGTTATCCGCTACTGTTTGTAAACGTTTTTAATGCTAAGCGTAAAGCCACTCTAGTCGTAAGTCATGGCTTGTGATTATATGTGTTCATACGACGGGTCTCTCATAAGTCACGAGCCGGTTGGCTGTTCTGCTTCATCTGTCGTTTGTAAACTTCTCTCATTCCAACACAAGTTTCTCCATTTTAGCATTTATCTTTTAACAAAATTTCTAGTTCACAGTACTCTTTACAGTATTTACTTCTTTTAACAGCACTGTTTACTACATGCACGGCACAGTGTTAGTGAAGTGTTGCTCTGTTGTAAGTTACTGTTTGTAAACTTCTTCAACGGAAGTTCCTCCATTTCAGCAATTAGCGTTTAACAAATTTAGTGCCCCCCCCCCCCCCACTTTACAGTACTTGCTACTTTTAATAACATGCATGGGCGGTGAAATGTCGTTGGAATCTTACACTGTTAAAATAAATGTTTCACATTCAATTTTTATACCCACTTTTATATTGTTTAGTTTTATCTTATTTGAGATTAGCAGTGGACTTGTACAACACACTAGTCTCTCTTCTTTTCTTACTGCAATGACTTCATCTACTCAGTTCACTCTTACGAGTGAAATTTAGCGCTCTCTGCAAGTAGTTTTCCTTAGCGTCTGAGCCTATACATCAGGGCAGCCGACTTCTGCTACTTGTCACACACTTACAGCTGTAATCCAGTTACCATCATCGTGTGCTACTTTATACAGTTCAACTTTTACGTCGACAGCAGCCTTATATTAAAGGGCCACTACACTTGGTACTTGATCTGGACACCAATAATACTATAATGCTGCAATCCGAAGTCATGATTTGTGATTATCTGTTGTCTTAGGATGGACGTCCCACATGACAAGAGCCGTGTGGCTTTATTCAGCGTACTTAATGAGCATTTGATGTAACAATTGAGTACCCTTTTCGTACAACCTTTCGGCTACAGTTGTCACTTAGTTCTCTTTAAAACATTTTTGTAAGTACTAACGTAACTTTTAGGGTCCATTGCACCCTTTGAAGAAATCAATTTTAAAAATGTCAAAACAATGGTCAGGGACTCCAACAAACCTTTATTTGCAACTGATCGGCTGATTATTTCAATGTATGTAAATTTACTGGCATACAGTTGAAGTTACAGCCATGTTCAATATTTTAAAATACAAAAAAATGTTACAAAACCTTATCGGCGACTTGTTCACAAAACTGTCTTAAGTTTATGCAAAAATACTGGCCTGGAATAAGCATTCTGTCGTACATTTTTAACTTCCTTTTCACGACACAAAAGTCGCCGTCACATGGTAAATAAGAATGCCCACAAATGGGGAAATAATGGTAGATTTTGTCAATTCTGCCACTGTCCTTGAAAAATGACAGCCTTATACCAGTATGATGGCAATTTTGCCTTCCGGATGCATGATACGTTTTGGGGACAAAGTTCTCAATGTTATTGTATAGAAACGTGCACACTTTATTAAGACCTTTTCACTATGACATCTAAGATAAAAAGACAACATTTCTTCATTTGTCCTCATATTGGTATCCGAAAACTAAAAAAGAAAAAAAAACATAACCATCTAAGATCTACATTTACATTGATACTCTGCAAATCACATTTTAGTGCCTGGCAGAGGGTTCATCGAACCACCTCCACAGTTATCTATTATTCCAATCTCGTATAGGGCTGGGAAAGAATGAACACCTATATCTTTCCGCACGAGCTCTGATTTCTCTTATTTTATCGTGGTGATCGTTCCACCCTATGTATATCGGTGTCAACAAAATATTTTCGGATTCGGAGGAGAAAGTTGGTGATTGAAATTTCGTGAGAAGATTCCGTCGCAACGAAAAACGCCTTTCTTTTAATGATTTCCAGCCCAAATCCTGTATCATTTCTCTGAACCTCTCTTCCATATCTCGCGATATTACAAAACGTGCTGCCTTTCTTTGAACTTTTTCGATGTACTCCGTCAGTCCTACCTGGTAAGGATCCCACACCGCGCAGCAGTATTCTAAAAGAGGACGGACAAGCGTAGTGTAGGCAGTCTCCTTAGTAGGTCTGTTACATTTTCTAAGTATCCTGCCAATAAAACGCAGCCTTTGGTTAGCCTTCCCCACAACATTTTCTATGTGTTCTTTCCAATTTAAGTTGTTCGTAATTGTAATACCTAGGTATTTAGTTGAATTTAGACTGGTTTATCGTGTAACCGAAGTTTAATGAGTTCCTTTTAGTACTCATGTGGATGACCTCACACTTTTCGTTATTTAGTGTCAATTGCCACTTTTCGCACCATTCAGATATTTTTTCTAAATCGTTGTGCAGTTTGTTTTCATCTTCTGATGACTTTGTTAGTCGATAAACGACAGCGTCATCTGCAAAAAACCGAAGACGGCTGCTCAGATTGTCTGCCAAATCGTTTATGTAGATAAGGAACAGCAAAGTGCCTATAACACTACCTTGGGGAACGCCTGAAATCACTTTTGTTTTACTCGATGACTTCCCGTCAATTACTACTAACTGTGACCTCTCTGACAGGAAATCCTAAATCCAGTCACATAACTGAGACGATATTCCATAAGCACGCAATTTTACTACGAGCCGCTTGTGTGGTACAGTGTCAAAAAAGCTCTTACAGTGTCAAATATGGAAGATGGCGGCCCTGTACGGAATCAAACGGCAGAGTCTAACAGTCGTCATCATATGAAGCTTCAGACTCTGAGCTGCTCATTTTAATATTATCTGTGGAATAGCTAATCACTGTTTACAACAAAAATTAGTAATTGGTTCATCATGATTCAAGGCCTGCCATACGTTTATTTCGCGAACGTGAGTACTCCAGGAGCTGTCCCTTATTAGAAATAACTACAGATGACTGCATCTTGTTTCAGTTTCAGTCGATACACGTATGTCTAAAGAAAGCGAAACTGACAAATTCTGCATTATCAATTTTGAATATGTCATCGCCTTTCAGCAATAAGCGATTCAGTTTATCCGAGGCTGTGCTGTAAAGTAATTTTTAATGGGAAAATTCTTAAAGCTCTTTAAATTAAAGAAACATCATTAACATTCCACATATTTATTGTTCATGTTGTAAGTAGGCTGTTTATGTTTTCTTATTGGCAACGTTACGTAGTGCTCTGTATGAAAATCACTGGCTGTGCTGTGTGCAGTCTGTGGCTAGTTTGCATTGTTGTCTGCCATTGTAGTGTTGGGCAGCTGGATGTGAACAGCGCGTAGCGTTGCGCAGTTGGAGGTGAGCCGCCAGCAGTGGTGGATGTGGGGAGAGAGATGGCGGAGTTTTGAAATTTGTAACACTGGATATCATGAAATGCTATATACATTATGACTTTTGAACACTATTGAGGTAAATACATTGTTCTCTATCAAAATCTTTCATTTGATAACTATGCTTATCAGTAGTTAGTGCCTTCCGTAGTTTGAATCTTTTATTTAGCTGGCAGTAGTGGCGCTCGCTGTATTGCAGTAGTTCGAGTAACGAAGATTTTTCTGAGGTAAGTGATTTGTGAAATGTATAGGTTAATGTTAGTCAGGGCCATTCTTTTGTAGGGATTATTGAAAGTCAGATTGCGTTGCGCTAAAAATATTGTGTGTCAGTTTAAGCACAGTCATATATAATTTTTCAAAGGGGACGTTTCAATGTCTACAATTATATTTCTCAGCATTGTCTCTCTGGCGATGAGCATATTTCTCCCAACGAGAGATCAAAGTATTGATACCGTCACTAAAGGATGTTTGGTTTGTTGACGGAGCCACAACTTCACCTCTGCTTGCACCGCTTCATCACTATCAAAGTGAAGTCCTCGAAGGTGCTCTTTAAGTTTCGGAAACAGGTGAAAATCGGATGGGGCAAAGTCGGGCCAGAAAGGAGGATTATCGATGGCAGTGAACCCAAGGCATCGGACTGTTGCAGTTGTCTCAGCGCTCATGTGTGGTCTGGCGTTGTCGTGCTGAAGGAGAAGGTGCTACATGTGAGGGTTAACTCCTCCAATTCGAAACTCGATTACAACACACGCTGTTTCTCATTCTCCGGCATAGCCACGTTACACACTCCCACTTACAGTTCGAACCCTTCTACCAACAGAGGGCTGCAGATATCTAGATACGTAGAATAAAGATGCAGAATGTTAATAAGGTTTGTTTTATATAAAATGCTTTACGAGTTTTCTCACACAAATTTCAGAGGTATTGCATTTCAGCACTTTTCTTAGGAAGCCTAACAACTCAACTGGTTCTTAGGCACCTCTTCCAACAAGCACCCTGCTCAAAAGCGAATCGCCCTAAACACTCTGTCATCCCATGCATTTCGCATCAGACTGTGATCAGAGATAGATCTACTAAAGGGAACATTTATGACCAACGGCTATGAAGACCTATCTACAGCCAGCGTCATCAAATGAAGCGGTGGTAAAAGCAAAGCAAATAAGTAGAACGAGGGACATTCTATAATATTAGAGTAACGTGGCTCATACGTGAGAGTAGAATCCTTCAGGATTAGATAAAATCGAATGAATTTTCGTGTGCATGTGGCGAAGTACATATCGGTGAAACTAGAAGGTACTGGCCAATTAAAGTAATATTTATGGAAGGGCAGTCCGACGAGCAGTTGAAATATCGAAGAATGGTTGTAATTCAATAGAAATACGGCTACAAGATTCCGTTTCTGTGGCTAACAGCTGACAAGAAAGTAAACATCCAGAGACAACTAGCGAAGAACCTGAGTATCTACCAGAAAACGACCGAGGCGTCACATTAACAATAATGCTCTCGATTCCCCCTCTCTTTCAGTATCTACTTTCAGGATTTATCCAATGACGACGGCCACCAGATGACAGAATGAAGATTTTCTCACAGTAACTATGCTTCTCCGGTGCAGGAAAGGAGACTTTTATAAGTGAACGCGATACTGTCATTCGGCAGTGTTCAGCCATACAAGGATACCAGTTGCAACCTGAAGAAGATCTCAACAGAGGGACTGAAAAGTTGAATTTCCTAGATATCTGAAGAAAAATGTGACGCGGCCTAACGATTCAAAAGATTTTAGCAGCCATGACAAGGTCCACGAATTCCCGAAGACCTGTATAAAGCGATCTTGTTTCTCAGTATTGTATAATAAGATCTGATAAAGAACAGTTTCAGAGGAATTAATTCTTCAAAATTTTGCCGGAACATCCTAGGTGCATTGCCCTAAAAACGAGTACCAGGATTTGATAAGTAGCACTTAAAAGAATTGCCATCGCTACATCTTAAGAACGCTTCTATAAAGTTGGTGCAAAAGTCCGTAGCTTCTTTGTTTTGCATGTTGGTATTTCGGTTGCTATGGCTTTATTTATCGAGTGTCGTATTTTATTTGTTGTTCACTGTTGCTATTTCAGTTTACATAATGTCATTTCGTCAGTTGGAGATGGTGAGACGAGCTGTGCACACTAGAAACTGAAATACCAAGTGGAAAAAGAAGGAACATTTCCAATATATTCTGCATTTGTGTTCGATAGACTGGCGACAGCAGCGGAGGCAGCCTGAAAAAAAATGGTTCAAATGGCTCTGAGCACTATGGGACTCAACTGCTGAGGTCATTAGTCCCCTAGAACTTAGAACTAGTTAAACCTAACTAACCTAAGGACATCACAAACATCCATGCCCGAGGCAGGATTCGAACCTGCGACCGTAGCGGTCTTGCGGTTCCAGACTGCAGCGCCTTTAACCGCACGGCCACTTCGGCCGGCGGCAGCCTGAAACGTTTGCGCCGTGTATGGGGATAATGCCACTGAACAGAATGCCGCAAGAAAATAGTTTCCTCGTTTTAAGGAGGATCATTTTGACTTTAGTGAATCTCCACATTCAGGAACACCTTCGGAGTTTGATGAACATCGTTTAGTCGCAGTAAGGCAGAATGATCCACGTCAGTGTACTTGAGAATAGGCAAATGTGATGAACTGTGGCAATTCCACCATCGCGCGACTACATAGGAGTTGAGATGGGAAGTCAACCCGCACCTACTTGATTCTCCTGATCTTGTGCCCTCAGATTTTCCTCTTCTCCGCTCTCGAACAGACAACCTTCAAGCAACTTCCTTTCGGATGAAAATGCGCTGCGAACATGGCTCGACGAGTTCTTCTCGTCAATACCACGTAATTTCCACAGTCGCGGAATCGAAAAGTTGCCACATTGTAGGCAGACTATTGAAATTAGTGAAGGAGAACATATTATTGGCGACTAACGTCTGTGTTCAAATGGTTCAAATGGCTCTAAGCAATATGGGACTTAACGTCTGAGGTCATCAGTCCCCTAGATTTAGAACTAATTGAACCTACTAACCTAACATCACACACAGCCATGCCCGAGGCAGGATTCGAACCTGCGATCGTAGCAGTAGCGCGGTTCCGGACTGAAGCGCCTAGAACCTCTCGGCCACAGCGGCCGGCACGTCTCTGTTATGTGTATCTATTGTATTTATTAATCTTGTAGAAAAACGCTATAAACTTATGCACGAACCCAATATCACGCCTTTTGGTATTATTTTTGTGTCCTTATTACGTCTGTATTGGACCATTATTTGGAATATGTAGACTATTTCCGAAAAAAAATGTAGTAACAGACTGCCAATAAAACTTAAAGAACCCATATAAAAGACAGAAGAAAACATTTTGACAACATAATAGCTCCTTGGCAAGTAGATTAATGCCAAAAGAAGGATCTCTATAAAGAGCTGCAAATACGGAATAAGATGCTCGAACTGAATAAATTAATTGCATAAGCTCTCAGAGGAACATATTAGTATCTATTAAGATATACACTATGCGATCAAAAGTATCCGGACTCCCCTAAAAACATAGGTTTTTCACATTAGGTGCATTGTGCTGCCACCTACTGCCAGGTACTCCATATCAGCACCTCAGCAGTCATTAGACATCGTGAGAGAGCAGAATGTGGCGCTCTTTGGAACTCACGGACTTCGAACGTGGTCAAGTGATTGGGTGTCACTTGTGTCGTACGTCTACGCGAGATTTCCACACTACTAAACATCCAAAGGTCCACTGCTTCGGATGTGATAGTGAACTGGGAACGCGATGGGACACGTACAGCACAAAAGCGCACATGCCTACGTCATCTGTTGACTGAAAGAAACCGCCGAAGTTGATGAGGGTCGTAAAGTGTAATAGGAACACATCTATCCAGACTATCACACAGGAATTCCAAACTGCATCAGGATCCACTTCAAGTACTATGACAGTTAGGCGGGAGGTGAGAAAACTTGGATTTCATGGTCGAGCGGCTACTAATAAGCCACACATCACGATGGTAGATGCCAAACGACGCCTCGCTTGGTGTAAGGAGCGTAAACAGTGGACGACTGAACAGTGGAAAAACGTTGTGTGGAGTGACAAATTACGGTACACAATGTGGCGATCCGATGGCAGGGTATGAGTACGGCGAATGTCCGGTGAACGCCATCTGCCAGCGTGTGAAGTGCCAACAGTAAAAATCGGCGGTGGTGGTATTATGGTGTGGTCGTGTTTTTCATGGAGAGGGCTTGCACCCCTTGTTGTTTTGCGTGGTACTATCACAGCACAGGCCTACATTGATCTTTTAAGCACCTTCTTGCTCCCGCTGTTGAAGACCAATTCGAGGATGGCGATTGCATCTTTCAACACGATGGCGCACTTGTTCATAGTGCACGGCCTGTGGCGGAGTGGTTACACGATAATAACATCCCTGTAATAGACTGGCCTCCACAGAGTCCTGACCCGAATCCTATAGAACACCTTTCGGATGTTATGGAACGCCGATTTCGTGCTAGGCCTCACCGACAGACATCGGTACCTCTCTTCAGTGCAGCACTCCGTGAAGAATGGGCTGTCATTCCCCAAGAAACATCCCAGCACCTGATTGAACGTATGGCTGCGAGGGTGGAAGCTGTCATCAAGGCTAAGGGTAGGCCAACACCATACTGAATTGCAGCATTACCGAGGGAGGCCGCCACGAACTTGTAAGCCATTTTCAGCCAGGTGTCCGGATATTTTTGATCACATAGCGTACTGTGGTTGCTTTCGAGAGCTGTAGGTGGCGTACACCTGTCACCAGCTGAACACTTGGTCTTCCTATGCTGGTCTTGGCAATGAAGTGGTATGTATATATCAGATGGTTGTATGGAATCAGTTAACTAAGATGGGCAGACACGGGAATTTGACAGAATGACAGATACGAACTATCGCCTTAGGACGTGCGCCCGACCAGATTGTGAATGGAGTTACCCGATTTGTTGATGTATTAAGGTGGACTGACCAATGAGTCTACAAGGAATGTGATACCACTAAGTACCATGTAATACGGTACAAGAAAAGACATAAAAGTGAATTCTCTGTCACGCTCCTGAAGCCTCTGGACCATGATTCAGGCCCTGTGACAGGACATTTATTCTGCTGGAAGTGCCATCACCGTAGAAGAGGTCATCAAGCGTCAAGGGAAGTAATGATGTTCACGTAGTTCGCAGCTGTCATACCACCTTCGATTACTACCACAGGTCCCATAGAAGCCTAGGTGAATATCTTCCATAGCATGTTAGTGCCCCCACAAGCACGCATCAATTGCGCGGTGCACGTTTCGAACAACCTTTCGCCTGAATGACTGCGTTTGCGGATACGACCATCGTCCGGGAGTAGCAAGAAACGCGATTCTTCCGACCAGGCAACGAATTTCCCTGATCGATGTGCAATTTCGATGAACCGATATCCACTACAATTGTAACTGTCGATGTCATTGTGTCAACATGGGAATTCATAGTGGTCGTCTGAAGTGTTGTCCCATATTCGACAATGTCTACTGCACAGTGTGCTCCGAAATATTTGTGCATGCACCAGCGTTATACTCGATATTCCAGTGCCAGTGTTATTCTGATTACGATGCGAAGTTACTTTTGAGATGCATGCATTCCAAAGGAACTAGCACTGCGGCGACAACAGCCGTTGTGAAGTACAGCATTAAATGTATTCCCATTTCATATCAGCACCTGGCGATTATTGTAGCGAGCATCACAGTATGCCCTGAAACTTGAGCCCTGATTGGTTGCCTCAGGGTCACTCCAGTAGTGCCCCTTTCGACGGTACTAATCAATACGCTTGATCTGTGAATAGTTGCATTGTATTTACTCCTGGTGAGCAAAGAGTAGTGACTCTGCAGCCTAAATGCAACAATACTACTGGCTAGCAGTGACCTGCGATGTGCTAGCAGCAACCTGCGGTGTGTCAACAACGAGCAGCGAGGTGCCAGCATCGAGGATGCACTATTAACATACCATTTAAGTCAAAGTCCGTCCAGCTGGACACTGGAAACGTCATTCCCTGGAGAACGACTGAAGCAGGGAGGACCAATTACACTGTTAGCCATAAATTGCAATTCTCTATAAATGGTAGTAAATAAAATTCTCCTTATTGTGTGTATACAGCAGAGTAGGAAAACTGCAGGTATACTGGGCGCAAAATATCGAGCACTGCCCTCACGTCTAGCAGCTACAGAGGCTATAACTTGTCTGGGCATCGACAGGGATGCCAGATACAGGAACGCAATTTCGTTCTTCGACAGCTCTATGCCAGAGTTCATCAAGCGCAGTGGCTGGCGATTGGTGGTATGGCACTCTCTTGGCAGGCCATGACCAGGAAATGTCAGTGAGTGTGAGATCTGGAGAGTTCACAGACAGGGCGACAATCGGATTTCCTCACTATGGAGGTAGATCATGGAACAATTTTCTGTATTGACTCATCGCTTAGACACAAAGTACTGATTGCACAAAAGCGAACTTTAGGAATAACACGTGGTGTTCACCCATGGACGTTACGTCGGTGCCTCCTGTAAAAGCTAGGCATTTTAACTGCTGCGTGACAATACATACATTCGCTAGTAAAATTCATCGTACATAATCAATCACACCTGAAGACCGTTTTCGCAAAAGTCAACATCTACAAAAAAGTAAAATGAAATAAAATAAAATAAAATAAAATAAAATAAAATAAAAAATAAATAAAAAACTAAAACAATCTAGAAAACACGCTGAGCAGTGCTGGCTCGGCCTTCTATCGATTTCGCCACACGTTTACGATCTTTGTCTGGATTACTTCTGAGGTACGCCGGTGGTACCATCGGTGGGGACAAAAGCTGCGAAGCAGGAGGGTTTCAGGGAGAGAGTGTATGGTGTGCTGAGCTAGTCGTCTGGGGACGCAGGTGGTTTGGAGTTGTGGATGATGCACGAGAGAGCGAATCGTCTCCTGTGGAGGTACAGAGCCTGGTTTTGAATGTCAGTTATGGCCTGCACTGCGAGGCGGTTTCCGTGAGGGAGCATAATATATATCAACGGGGACAGGTGAAAATGTCCTAAAGAACAGACACAATATCCATATAAGTATATAGTTCTGGCAATACCGGCCATGACCTTCTTCTTCTGTGCGGATGGCGGATGCACACATATTCCCCGAACTCTTACGGGACTTGGTAAGAATGTCTTCCACGAGTAATGAGTGTGTGGACATTCAATGTGAGAATGTGGGTCTCGCGGAGGCGTGCGCGAGATAGTCCCTGCAGTCACACTATGCTCTGTGCTCACTGTGACTCAGATGGATAGAGCGTCTGCCATGTAGTCAGGAGATCCTGGGTTCGAGTACCGGTCGAGGCACACATTTTCTTTCACCTGTCCCCGTTGATATATATCAACGCCCGTCAGCAGCTGAAGGTATTAGTATAATTCTAATATCGTGCAGGTAGGCAGCGGACCATGAATACACCAGATTTGAAGGGCGGAGTTCTGCATCTCGACAGTTTCCATCTGCTTAGCCGTGCACTAACACCATCTTGGATTGTTCCCGAGATGAATACCGGACCATTCTGCTGCTTACAGTCAAAAAGCCTCCAACACAGAAGGAACACACGGCACGTGTTCAGAGGAACTTTCATTCACTGCTAATGCTCGGTCGCTGAGACCCAATATGATTTTGAATATGGCCCTCCTGAACAAACAGAATTCATACTCACACGATAGTCAAGGGGTCTTGATCAACGATATCACCAATATCGTGTAATGATAAACATCACTCTCGATAATGTCGGATTTCGATACGTACTGATTGACTTTTTCGTCCTTATACGAGGCATAACACTATCTTCCCTCAAAAGATCACATTGACGTGTACCATGAGCAACCAGAACATTAGGACCACCGACCTACTATCGATATAAACCCGTTCAGGTGACAGCAGCGTCACATGGCGAGGAATGGCTGCTAGTCAGACACACGCACGGTGCTCGTAATATCACTGGACGTGCTGTCCGTGTGTAGAATGGGAAAGACGCGTGATCTATTTGAGTTTGACCGAGGGAAGACTGTCATGGCCGGAGGCTCGGCACGAGCATTTCTGAAACTGCACGACTTTTCTGGTGTACGAGGAGTGCTCACGTGTCTCCGACACGTGGCGAAACCAAGGTACAACCACGTCCAGACGCTGTGGGGTTTGGCAGCCACGTCTCATTATAGATATCTGACGTCGTGGGCTTGGCAGATTCGTGAAACAGGACAAGGGGAGAACTGTGACGGAAATAACATCAGACTGTAATACTGGGCAGAGTACAAGTTTGTCTGAACAAACAGTGCACCAAACACTGCTAACAATGGGCCTCCGTAGCCGACGACCCATGCATATGCCTATGTTAACTTCACGACATTGGCAACTACAACGGAAGTGGGCATGTGACCACAGGCACTGGAAATTGGCGCAGAGGCAGAGCGTTGCATGGGCTAATGAAACCCAACATTTTCTTCGTCATGCCGATGGGAGGCCACGATCCGTCGTCTTCCAGGAGAACACATCCTTGACACCTGTACTGCGGGACGGAGAGACAGCTCCATTGTGCTCTTGGGAACATTCATGTGGGCATCCATGAATCCAGCGTAGTTCGTGAAACGCAGCATAGTCCCTGAGGAGTATCGTACACTGGTTGCAGATTACGTCCACTCCTTCATGATAATCCTGTTTCCCCACGGCAATGGAATTTTTCAACAAAATAATGCGCCATGTAACAACGCCAGGAGTGTGGTGGAGTAATTCGAGGAACACAGTGGCGAGTTTCAGTTGATGTGCTGGCTCACCGGGTCTGAACCCGACCGAATACATCTACATCTACATCTACATCTACATGATTACTCTGCAATTCACATTTAAGTGCTTGGCAGAGGGTTCATCGAACCACAATCATACTATCTCTCTACCATTCCACTCCCGAACAGCGCGCGGAAAAATCGAACACCTAAACCTTTCTGTTCGAGCTCTGATTTCTCTTATTTTATTTTGATGATCATTCCTACCTATGTAGGTTGGGCTCAGCAAAATATTTTCGCATTCGGAAGAGAAAGTTGGTGACTGAAATTTCGTAAATAGATCTCGCCGCGACGAAAAACGTTTTTGCTTTAATGACTTCCATTCCAACTAGCGTATCATATCTGCTACACGCTCTCCCCTATTACGTGATAATACAAAACGAGCTGCCCTTTTTTGCACCCTTTCGCTGTCCTCCGTCAATCCCACCTGGTAAGGATCGCACACCGCGCAGCAACATTCTAACAGAGGACGAACGAGTGTAGTGTAAGCTGTCTCTTTAGTGGACTTGGAATGTGATTGATCGTGGCGTCAGAGCTCATCGCCTCTCTCCCAGGGATTTGTGGGAATTAGGTGAATTGTGTGTGCAGATGCGGTGCCAATTCCGTCCAGCGACATACCAAGGCCTTACTGCTTCCAAGCCCTAATGCTTCGCTGCCGTTATCCACGTCAAAGGTAGACGTACCAGTTATTATGTAGGTGGTCATAATGTTGGGGCTCATCAGTGGAATTTATGAACGAGAAATGCGCTGTGTAATCATTCCTGTGTATAGAACGCAGATGGAATTAATCTTATCTTCTTTATATTGTTGCGCTGAAATGCTAATAATTTGAAAATCCAACCATGTAGTATACATTTAATATTAGTTTGACGATTGTTCCACGCCACGTTTATGGTGCTGTAGTTTTGGTGGGCATCAGTGTACACAAAAAATGCCATCAGAAAACTGCTAGTCGACGAGAAACTGGCTGTCAGAGAAGGATTTCCCATAGTTAGAACCATGTGGAAACCTAACACCAAAGTTTTGCTCACATTGTGTTTGTAAGTGAATTCGTTTGCTACAGTGGTGGCTTCTGGAAAATTTTATCAGTGTGCTATATCGTGGTGTATAGTCTTTTGACTTTCAAGAATAGTAATCTTATTTAAACTGAATATATTAATTTGACATATATAATTTATAATTATGTATTTTACATACGTAAATTTATATTTTTAAATTTTATAGTCAATCGTATAAAATTAAGAGGATTAAATAAAATGAAAAATAATTTTGGTTGCCAGAAGATTGGAACACGAGGTGGCGAATTACCAGTCTGTATGCTAAACCATTCAGCCACGGGGCCATTAAGCCAAATCCTCCTCTAAAATACCTCACAAACTACGCTTGCCGAAATTTTATACACAGTGCTAAAAGAAAAATACTGTTGGACCGATGACATCGCTGTTTGGTCCCTTCACCCGAATCAGCCAACTAAAAATACAGTCCTCGTGTTGCGAGCGGCGTAGCATCATGAGTGGAGGTAGAGATGATGTCACATCAGAGCATGCACAGTCGAAAACAGCGTGGTTGATTGTCATTTCAGCACTCACCATAGGTTTCTACACGGATCAGACACATTAATGTGACCACTGCGTATGTTCACTGTCAACGCCCAATAACCAGTCAGAGACAGACGGCAGCACTATCAGTGGAGGGTGTTTGAAGCATGTCGAGGGGATGCGGAAAACAGTGTAGGCGTTGTCGTATTGTGGAAACGGAGCGATTTATCTCAAGTCCAAAAGGGCATTGGCTGCCAGTGAACTGTGGTGCACCATAGGCCATAAATGACAAGGGTTAACTACGGCTGCAGACACGTGTACGGGCATGCAGAGTGCAACTATAGAGTAATTGACAACCCTGCTGAACCAATGACTGTTCAGCGACTGTTGCTGCGTTTGGGCTTCCGCAACAGGTGCCTGTCCCATAAACTCATGATGACTACTGTCTACCGGCGTCGAAAGCTGGGATCTGCACACCAACACCGCAACTGTACGGCATGAAACGTCTGAAAGAAAAAACAGTGCAATCAAGAGGGAGCGTAATTGTCTGAGAAATATTTTCGTGGCGTTCCCTGGGTGATCGCGTCATTCCGGAAGGCATAATGGATCAACACGAAAGAACTTGCCCCCATTCTAACGGCCGTGTACCGCACATCTCTAGAGGAACGGAAAGTTCCAAATGATTGGAAAAGAACACAGGTAGTTCCAGTTTTCAAGAAGGGTAGTCGAGCAGATGCCTAAAACTATAGGCCTCTATATATGACATAGATCTATTGTAGAATTTTAGAACATGTGTTTTGCTCACGTATCATGTCATTTCTGGAAACCCGGAATCTACTCTGTAGGAATCAACATGGATTCCGGAAACAGCGATCGTGTGAGACCCAACTTGCTTTATTTGTTCATGAGACCCAGAAAATATTAGATACAGGCTCCCAGGTAGATACCGTTTTCCTTGACCTCCGGAAGGCGTTCGATACAGTTCCGCACTGTCGCCTGATAAACAAAGTAAGAGCCTACGGAATACCAGACCAGCTGTGTGGCTGGATTGAAGAGTTTTTAGCAAACAAAACATATCACGTTGTTCTCAATGGAGAGACGTCTACAGACGTTAAAGTAACCTCTGGCGTGCCACAGGGGAGTGTTGCGGGACCATTGATTTTCACAATATATATAAATGACCTAGTAGATAGTGTCCGAAATTCCATGCGGCTTTTCGCGGATGATGCTGTAGTATACAGAGAAGTTGGAGCATTAGAAAATTGCAGTGAAATGCTGGGAGATCTGCAGTGGATATGCACTTGGTGCAGGGAGTGACAACTGACCCTTAACATAGACGAATGTAATGCATTGCGAATACATAGAAAGAAGGATCCTTTATTGTATGATTATATGATAGCAGAACAAACACTGGTAGTGGTTACTTCTGTGAAATATCTGGGAGTATGCGTACGGAACGATTTGAAGTGGAATGATCATATGAAATTAATTGTTGGTAAGGTGGGTTCCAGGTTGAGATTCATTGGGAGAGTCGTTAGAAGATGTAGTCCATCAACAAAGGAGGTGGCTTACAAAACACTCGTTCGACCTATACTTGAGTGTTGCTCATCGGTGTGGGATCCGTAGCAGGTCGGGTTGACAGAGGACATAGAGAAGATCCAGAGAAGAGCGGCGCGTCTCGTCACAGGGTTATTTGGTAAGCGTGATAGCGTTACGGAAATGTTTAGCAAACTCAAGTGACAGACTCTGCAAGAGAGGCGCCCTGCATCGCGGTGTAGCTGGCTGTCCAGGTTTCGAGAGGGTGCGTTTCTGGATGAGGTATCGAATATATTGCTTCCCCCTATTTATACCTCCCGAGGAGATCACGAATGTAAAATTAGAGAGATTCGAGCGCGCACGGGGCTTTCCGGCAGTCGTTCTTCCCGCGAACCTTACGCGACTGGAGCAGGAAAGGGAGGTAATGACAATGGCACGTAAAATGCCCTCCGCCACACACCGTTGGGTGGCTTGCGGAGTATAAATGTAGATGTGGATGTACTTAAACCTAACTAACGTAAGGACATCGCACACATCTATGTCCGAGGCAGGATTCGAACCTGCGACCGTAGCGGTAGCGCGGTTCCAGACTGAAGTGCCTAGAAACGCTATGCCACAGCGGCCGGCACTAAAGGCAGATTTTCGTTAAAGCAGAGCAGATTCTCAATATCAGCTAACTGAAAAATATGGAGGACTTCCCTCTTTGGTTCTTTGCCCCTTGGACTATATTAAGGCCTCCGATTGTGTTCAATGGAAGGACTGTGGAGTGTACTTGGAGAAATAAGCATGATTGATCACCTTATTCCTCTTATCACACATCTCTTTCCTGATAACATGGCCGTAATCAAACCAGATAAAAAAAGATTTCAAGTTGTTTTGAAACATATAAAGAATTACACAGTGGTGCTTTCTATTACTGGTTAACATCTATGGAGAATACTTAATGAGAAAATTCTTCACGGCTGGACTTGTGGGTTCCGAGCGAAATGGAGGACGAAGAATCAGTAATTTAAGACTTTCTGATGACATCACATTGGGCACAAAATCACAAGTGGAAATGAAGGCCCTACTGGACAACGTTAAGAGAGAAACTGAGAACTTTGGATGAGCAGTTGATAAGAAAAAGACCACGATCATCATAACTGGTAGAGGTGAGTCACTATCAACTACCAATGTTACATCGGAATACGGGTATGAGGAAGTTGATCGTTTTGTATGCTTGGACTTACTGGTTCAGAAAGAGGGTAGCTCCCCATAGGGAATACGACGTAGAACTAGTTTGAGCAGAGATGCTACACTACTGACCATTAAAATTGCTACACCACGAAGATGACGTGCTACAGACGCGAAATTTAACTGACACGAAGAAGAAGCTGTGATATGCAAATGATTAGCTTTTCAGAGCATTCACACAAGGTTGGTGCCTGTTGCGACACCTACAATGTGCTGGCAGGAGGAAAGTTTCCAACCGATTTCTCATACACAAACAGCAGTTGACCAGCGTTGCCTGGTGAAACGTTGATGTGATGCCTCGTGTAAGGAGGAGAAATGCATACCATCACGTCTCTAACTTTGATAAAGGTCGGATTGTAGCCTATCGCGACTGAGGTTTATGGTATCGCGACATTGCTGCTAGCGTTGGTCGAGATCCAATGACTGTTAACAGAATATGGAATAGGTGGGTTCAGGAGGGTCTTACGGAACGCCGTGCTGGATCCCAACGGCCTCGTATCACTAGCAGTCGAAATGACAGGCATCTTATCCGCATGGCTGTAACGGATCGTGCAGCCACTTCTCGATCCCTGAGTCAACAGAGTGGGACCATCTGCAGCAACAGTTTGACGACGTTTGCAGCAGCATGGACTATCAGCTCGGAGACCATGGCTGCTGTTACCCTTGACGCTGCATCACAGACAGGAGCGCCTGCGATGGTGTACTCAACGACGAACCTGGGTGCACGAATGCCACAACGTCATTTTTTCGGATGAATCTAGGTTCTGTTTACAGCATCATGATGGTCGCGTCAGTGTTTGGCGACATCGCAATGAACGCACATTGGAAGCGTGTATTCGTCATCGCCATACTGGCGTATCACTCGGCGTGATGGTATGGGGTGCCATACGTTACACGCCTCGGTCACCTCTTCTTCGCATTGACGGCACTTTGAACAGTGGATGTTACATTTCAGATGTATTACGACCGTGGCTCTACCCTTCATTCGATCACTGCGAAACCCTACATTTCAGCAGGATAATGCACAACCGTATATTGCAGGTCCTGTACGGGCCTTTCTGGATACAGAAAATGTTCGACTGCTGCCCTGGCCAGCACATTCTCCAGATCTCTCACCAATTGAAAACGTTTGGTCAATGGTGGCCGAGTAACTGGCTCATCACAATACGGCAGTCACTACTCTTGATGAACTGTGGTATCGTGTTGAAGCTGCCTGGGCAGCTGTACCTGTACACGCCATCCAAGCTCTGTTTGAGGCAATGTCCAGGCGTAACAAGGCCGTTATTACGGCCAGAGGTTGTTGTTCTGGGTACTGATTTCTGAGGGTGTATGCACCCATTTTGCGTGAAAATGTAATCACATGTCAGTTCTAGTATAATATATTTGTCCAATGAATACCCATTTATCATCTGCATTTGTTCTTGGTGTAGCAATTTTAATGGTCAGTAGTGTACATATAAGGTGACAGTGATTTTGAAAGACCGAGCCCGAGCCCTAACCAGCCATAGTAAACAGAGAGTGCTGAGTTCTCATGTGTTTTCAGTTCTCCTGTATGGCCCTGAAACGTGAAAATAACTTAAGGGGACTACAAAGGAATTGATGGTTTTGAAATGTGGACATATTGGAGATTTCTGCGAATATCACGAATGGACAAACGGACCAAAAAAGTCAATCCTTCGAGTACTCAGGGAGGATAAGTGGTTGCCAGCGAATCCTACAGTGCTTTAGTCACATGGTTGGACGGCAGGAGGATAATTAGGAAAAGATGATTATCCAAGACAAAGTTGAAGGGGAAAATGATTGCATAGAAGACCAGAGAGATGATGGATGGACCAAATAAAAAAGACTCACCAACTATTCCGATATGGAGAAGACCGGGAAGAATGGAGTCAGATCGTTAAGTGCATTGTGTGATATGTCACCAACTTTCAACAATGAAAGTCTCAGTGTTGATGAAACGTATATGAATGTTGGTTGTTTGTGAGAAGATCATTTTGTATCTCCAGAAAGAGAGAGAAATGTACAAGGTTATTCCAAATGATGGACCCATTTTCAAAACTTCCTATTTATTCAACTACAAATCCAAAATAAACATGCTTTATACCAATGAAAAGCGGGAGTTTCACAGCTTTTTTTCATAATGTTTGATATCAATTTAATAAATTTCATAATTTGTAATTAATTAGTTTTTAATAATTATATGATAATTGAAATGTGATAAATGTTATAAATATTCAATGCGACCACCGTTGGCTGCACAGAAAACATCGACGCGGTAGACAAACTCATCCCACACATGTGAAAGCGTATCTGCTGTTGCTGAGTGTCAGGCAGCAGTAATCCGGTTCGGCAGATCGTTCAAAGTGGTTGGTAGAGGCGGGACGTAAACAGCTTCCTTCACATAACCCCATTAGAAATAGTCGCCCGTTTTCGGCCTCCAAAAACTTTGAAACTTCCTCTTTTCATTGGTATAAAGTTTGTTTATTTTGGATTTGTACTTGAATACATGCGAATGTTTGAAAATGGGTCCATTATTTAGAATAACCCTGTATATCAGTACGTGTCAGAACCAAAGAGCGACAGTATCATAAGGCCGCTCGGATTGGTCAGTGTCTCACTACCGTCTTGCAATGTGGAACTCATGGTTTAGGCGTCATACTCAACGACATGCAGCATTTAGCTGCCCCATGCGAGAGGCTCCAGAGAAGTCAGACATATTATATATTCGGCCGTGCATGATCACATACTGTAGGCAAAACCTGGAAAAAAATTGTTTGCGGCAATACACGTGCGTACAATGGCCAGCTGCAGTTTTTAAAATTTTTTCCAACCTACATTATGACTACTATGGTCTACAATCTTATTAATTTATGTGGGCTGTAGTGCTCAACACAGACGTCATAGTCTGCACCCATGGCTGGAGCCGTGCAGCAGAGTCATGCCACGCAGTTCGGGCTGCAGACACCGTTGCCAATGCAGTATCATGTGGAGGTGGGTCTGCGTGGAGTTTTTTCGTCTGCTCTTCGACATTATCTTTCATTTTCTTACAGCAGTTATATTCACTTCTTAAAGAAAAAGAGATGAAAGAAGTAAGAAATCATAAATCCATGCCATAATTTAGGGAGAGAACAAAAAGAAGACAGGGAAGAGTAGATACAGATGTCCCTTCAGCAAAGCCCCTGGGGAAGGGGCTTGGTATTATAATTCAAGCCTAGCGTCCCCGTATTATTATTATCCACCTAATAATCACTCCTCGCGAAAATTCGAACTTTTAAATCCATAAGATATAATATAATACACTCTAAAACAGGAGAAGAAGCACCGCGAAGAAATTATCCGAATGGGACACGCATAGATGGAGGAGGAGGAGGAAATTAGTGTTTAACGTCCCGTCGACAACGAGGTCATGAGAGACGGCACACATAGATAGATGTGACGTACATGTTCAGTCAAACAAATGTTTACAGTTTCAAAAAATTGGATGATCTATTCAATAGAAGACCTCCACAAACTGAGCGAGTCAGTAAAGCGTCGGTCTCCCTCTGGCTCTTATGCAAGCAGTTATTCGGCTTTACATTGATTGACAGAGTTGTTGGATATCCTCTTGAGGGATATCGTAACAAATTGTGTCCTATTATATAGTCAAAATCCTGTGCTGGTGAGAGGCCCTGCGCATAATCCGCCAAATATTCTCAAATGGGGAGAGATCTTCCGACCTTACTGGCCAAAATAGGATTTGGCAAGCACAACGTCAAGCAATAATAACCATCTCTGTGTGTGGGCGGGTGTCATCTTTGCGAAATGTAAGCCCAAGATGTCTTGCCATGAAGGGCAACGAAACGGAGCTTAGAATACAGATGATGTAGCGTTGTGCTGCAAGGGTGCGTCGGATGACAACTAGTGAAGGTCTACTGTAAAATGAAATGGCACCTGGACCATAACTCCTGTTTGTCAGGTCGGTCAGGTCGTATAGCGGGCGACAGTCACACTGACATCCCACCACTGCCTGGGGTGTCTGCAGACACGTCTCCGCTGGTCATAGGGGCTCATTTCGAAGCCGGACTCATCGCACACTTCAGTCAATGAGATTTCAGGCCGAACCACTGCAAACGACGTTGGTGTACAGAGGTCAATGGTAGTCGGCGCAAGGGGCACCGTGAGTTGAGCCCCATTTCTGTGAGCCGCCTCTGAGTGGTCCCTGTGGTCCCTGAAACCAGGGGTGCAGGTCAGATGAATGATAATGATGAATCCGGGGCTCCTAATTCCATCCTGATGTTTGCTCGGTCCTCACGCTCTATCGTGTCTCTAGGTCGACTGCTTCCTTCTTGACGTTGTGTCCGGCCATGTTTCACCCATTCCTTCCAGCGTCATCGTTAGTGGCATCGCTCCTGTTAAATGTCGAGTGATTCGCCGATTATTCCAACCGGCTTCTTTGAGCCCATCTCCAAGTCCTGTCTGAAATTCGGAATTTTGCATATACACTCCTGGAAATTGAAATAAGAACACCGTGAATTCATTGTCCCAGGAAGGGGAAACTTTATTGACACATTCCTGGGGTCAGATACATCACATGATCACACTGACAGAACCACAGGCACATAGACACAGGCAACAGAGCATGCACAATGTCGGCACTAGTACAGTGTATATCCACCTTTCGCAGCAATGCAGGCTGCTATTCTCCCATGGAGACGATCGTAGAGATGCTGGATGTAGTCCTGTGGAACGGCTTGCCATGCCATTTCCACCTGGCGCCTCAGTTGGACCAGCGTTCGTGCTGGACGTGCAGACCGCGTGAGACGACGCTTCATCCAGTCCCAAATATGCTCAATGGGGGACAGATCCGGAGATCTTGCTGGCCAGGGTAGTTGACTTACACCTTCTAGAGCACGTTGGGTGGCACGGGATACATGCAGACGTGCATTGTCCTGTTGGAACAGCATGTTCCCTTGCCGGTCTAGGAATGGTAGAACGATGGGTTCGATGACGGTTTGGATGTACCGTGCACTATTCAGTGTCCCCTCGACTATCACCAGTGGTGTACGGCCAGTGTAGGAGATCGCTCCCCACACCATGATGCCGGGTGTTGGCCCTGTGTTCCTCGGTCGTATGCAGTCCTGATTGTGGCGCTCACCTGCACGGCGTCAAACACGCATACGACCATCATTGGCACCAAGGCAGAAGCGACTCTCATCGCTGAAGACGACACGTCTCCATTCGTCCCTCCATTCACGCCTGTCGCGACACCACTGGAGGCGGGCTGCACGATGTTGGGGCGTGAGCGGAAGACGGCCTAACGGTGTGCGGGACCGTAGCCCAGCTTCATGGAGACGGTTGTGAATGGTCCTCGCCGATACCCCAGGAGCAACAGTGTCCGTAATTTGCTGGGAAGTGGCGGTGCGGTCCCCTACGGCACTGCGTAGGATCCTACGCTCTTGGCGTGCATCCGTGCGTCGCTGCGGTCCGGTCCCAGGTCGACGGGCACGTGCACCTTCCGCCGACCACTGGCGACAACATCGATGTACTGTGGAGACCTCACGCCCCACGTGTTGAGCAATTCGGCGGTACGTCCACCCGGCCTCCCGCATGCCCACTATACGCCCTCGCTCAAAGTCCGTCAACTGCACATACGGTTCACGTCCACGCTGTCGCGGCATGCTACCAGTGTTAAAGACTGCGATGGAGCTCCGTATGCCACGGCAAACTGGCTGACACTGACGGCGGCGGTGCACAAATGCTGCGCAGCTAGCGCCATTCGATGGCCAAGACCGCGGTTCCTGGTGTGTCCGCTGTGCCGTGCGTGTGATCGTTGCTTGTACAGCCCTCTCGCAGTGTCCGGAGCAAGTATGGTGGGTCTGACACACCGGTGTCAATGTGTTCTTTTTTCCATTTGCAGGAGTGTATCTTTCACATGCCTGTGTGTAAGACCTAGTTACAGTCCAGCTGAGTACACGGAATAAAGTTCTCAATATTTTTACACCTGGTATCAACATGTCCCCTGTTACTATCAGTGCCATGTGTGCAGGGAAACTGGACTGCAGCGCCACACATTCATGCCGAAGAAGTTTATAGTTCTGAATTTCCCGTCGATACCGCTGTGATCAGTTTGGATTCCGTAGAAATATTGGAACACGTGAGGCAAGACTGACCCTACGACTTGTCTTAGAAGCTAGATTAAGGAAAGGCAAACCTACGTTTCTAGCATTTGTAAACTCAAAGAAAGCTTTTGACAATGTTGACTGGAAAACTCTCTTTCAAATTCTGAAGATGGCAGGGGTAAAATATAGGGAGCGAAAGGCTATTTACAATTTGTGCAGAAACCAGATGGCAGTTATAAGAGTCTAGGGACATGAAAGGGAAACAGTGGTTGGGAAGGGAGTGAGACAGGGTTGTAGCCTCTCCCCGATGTTATTCAATTTGTATATTGAGCAAGCAGTGAAGGAAACAAAAGAAAAAATCTGAGTAGGTATTAAAATCCATGGAGAAGAAATAAAAACTTTGAGGTTCGCCGATGACATTGTAATTCTGTCAGAGACACCAAAGGACTTGGAAGAGCAGTTGAAAGGAATGCATAGTGTCTTGAAAGGAGGATATAAGATGAACATCAACAAAGGCAAAACGAGGATAATATAATTTAATCGAATTAAGTCGGGTGATGCTGAGGGAATTAGATTAGGAAATGAGATTCTTAAAGTAGTAAAGGAGTTTTGCTATTTGAGGAGCAAAATAACTGATAATGGTCGAAGTAGAGAAGATATAAAATGTAGACTGGGAATGGCAAGGAAAGCATTTCTGAAGAAGAGAAATTTGTTAACATCAAGTATAGATTTAAGTGTCAGGTGTCGTTTCTGAAAGTATTTGTATGGAGTGTAGCCATGTATGGAAGTGAAACATGGACGATAAATAGTTTGGACAAGAAAAGAATAGAAGCTTTCGCAATGTGGTGCTACAGAAGAATGCTGAAGATTAGATGGGTATATCACATAGCTAATGAGGAAGTATTGAATAGGATTGGGGAGAAGAGAAGTTTGTGGCACAATTTGACTAGAAGAAGGGATCGGTTGGTGGGACATGTTCTGAGGCATCAAGGGATCACCAGTGTAGTATTGGAGGGCAGTGTGGAGGGTAAAAATCATAGAGGGAGACCAAGAGATGAATACACTAAGAAGATTCAGAGGGATGTAGTTTGCAGTAGGTACTGGGAGATAAAGAAGGTTGCACAGGATAGAGCAGCATGGAGAGCTGCATCAAACCAGTCTCAGGACTGAAGACCACAACAACAACAACAAGATGACACAACCGCTGTGAATACCAGTTTGCATAACTCCTTTATCGTGTGATGCTTTTTGTCCTGGAACGTATATGTTAGTATTGTACTTTAGCATGCTGAGTGCGTTAAAGTTTATTAGGTAAAGAAACAACAATTTCTACTACTAGGTGAGTAAGTAAACATATTTTGCGTGAGTTTGAAGAGCTACTACGATGTAATCGAATTAAGTTAATACTGATCTTACTTCGCTGTGGAAAAAATAAGAAGCCACAACTAACCTAATTATTAATGTTGTGAAAACATATTTTTATAATAAACTTATTTTCTTTGAGTATTGTACCTGTTAATTTGAATCTATGTATTACACAGGCAGTCCGAAGACATCTAAACATCCCGAAATGTCACTATGACAACCACTGTTGCAGATTCCCTTGATGAGGCAACAGAGTAAGGCAGTGAATTCAGGGATAGGTTTTTACATCGTGTCATCCTTTCAGACGAGTCTTGTTTCTACGTATACAATCACGATTTATGTACTCGCAATTGTGTGTGAAGGCTCCTGTGAAAATCGACGTTGCCAGAATTCATTCTAGATCGTCATACGAGACTAATTTCTGGTGTTATAGTATTGGTTCCATTGGGAATACAACACGATCACTTCCTCTGTATATAGAATAGATGGATAGAATTCTGGGCAGCAGCCGTTACAGCTCTGACGTGTTAAGGTCAATGGCTGTGCCCCATTATTGAGGTCCCCGATACATCAGCTGACAACTACAGTAGATAGTGCAAGACTGCTTGTTGCCTGTGCTCTCCTGGCCTACTTCGGTACAGTGAGGGTTTTACTTTTGCCCTGACTACCACTTCCTCGCCCTGTGTGAGTATTTTATTGCTGTATACGTAATATTGTAAGCATCCTGTAGTGTTGCTGCTATCCCGCCTGCGGCTCCGGGTATCGATGCCTCCTGGTGGTGTTGACGTTACTTGACGCAGTAGAGAAAGAATATAAGCGGAAAAGAGACGAATGGGCAGTCATTATAGCAAAGATATGGGCCACAAATGCGGAAATCCACTGATATAAGCGGTTTTGACAAAGGGCATATTGTTTCGGTGCTGAGACTGGAAACGAGAATCTCAATCTGTTTGCCTGTTGGCGTACTACTGTCGTGAACACCAACAGAAAGTGGTGGAAGGAAGGGGAAATAATAAGTAGGCCGTATGGTATTGGACGACAATGTTTTATTGCAAAACGTAGAGTTAGGTGGATCCCCTGTTGTGTAATCCAGGATAGGCAGCAATCTGTGGCAGATCTAACGGAAGAGTAGAATACTTGTGCAGGCACAAGTGTTTCGGAGCACACTGTTCAAAGGCCATTGTTAAACATGGAGTTCCGTATCACACGACCCCTACGTATTCCTGAGTTGACTCAACGTCATCGCCACTTACGACTGTGGTGGGCACAGTACCACTGAGTTTTCACGGTGGACCAATAGAAACATGTCGCCTGTAGAATGAGTCGCATTTATTGTTACATCAGGGTCCTTACACGCCGTCATGTAGGCGAAAGGCTGCACGAAACATTCACTGAGCAACATATGCAGGCCGGTGAGGGCTGAATTATGATATGGAGTACATTTAATTGGGCTTCCATGGGATCTGTGGTGGTAATCGAAAGCATTAATGACACCAGTGAACTACGTGAACATTATCGTGGAGCACTTGCATCGCTTCTTGCTAGAAAGCTCCCCCTACGGCGATAGCACCTTACAGCAATATAACTACCCATGTTGCAATATCAGTATCGTTCGACTGTGGTTTGAGAGGCATTATAGTGAACTTATACTGATGTCTTGGCCAGCAAATGCATCTAATCTGTACCCATCGGAACACACGTCGGGAGCCAGCTGCGTTCCCGTAAACCACCATCACGTAATTTTGCGGGAATTGCTTCACCTGTGTGTAGATACCTGGTGCCATATATCTCTGAAATGCTATGAAAAACTTTTAGAATCTATGCTAAGCAGAATCTCTATGTTTGAAAAGTGGAACAACACGCTATTAGACAGGTGGTCGTAATGTTTTGACTCATTGGTGTATATTGAGAACACAATATCTGTTTTGCCCATCTGAGTGCTCACTGCAGAGATATTTCTATTTTATGCTCAGCTTCTGTGGTGCGTGTGTCATGCAGTCTCCATACCGCGACTACATAACGCAATTTGCAGTAATTTCGTGAATGTTTTTAAAAATTATTGCCACGGAAGTTGTGTATTTCACATCAGTTGTGACGAGAAATAAGAATCAACCGCGTGTGGATGGTAAAGGAACTAATAACGTGGACTGTACTCTGAGGGAGGTGTACGTAATCGTTCTGGCTAAATATCATGAGCGTAAATGCTTTTCTTTCGGATGTCATACTGCTGAATCTCGAAGAGGCGAATCGCGTTCGGTAACTTGTAGGCTCGTGAAAATAACATCCATCCGGTGTAGTGGCTATGCTAGTTAACTACGAGCACTTTGGTGCTCGTCTAAATTCACCGGAGCGTACTTCAGGAGGTTCTAGGGTTTTTGTTTTCGTTTATTTTTGTACTTAAAGCATTTGAAATGGGTGATTAATGTTTCGGCAATATAACACATTCCAACGGACTACTTGCCTGAAGTGACTATGAATGATTACATCGATTTGAAATATTGAGAAGAGCCCAGTCCCAAATTTAAAGTGTTTAATTACCTGAATATATTAGAATCTTACCAGATAAACTTGGATCTCATTATGTGTCTCCCCAACCTGTTAAATGATAAAAATTACAGGATTCCCCTTTTAGCTGGCAGCGGTAGAAGTAAGAAGACAACCGTGGGGAAGACAGGTACGTACTATTTAGGAACTAGGTCGTAAAACATCTAAAACTCGTCCCCGTGCCTACATAAATTTGTGCAGTATTCGAAGTGAAGAAGAGAAGATGTGTTAGTGGTTTTCTTCCTCATGCTTGAAAGGGTAGAAAATCGGGTGCACATAATTACCGGTCAATTTCACTGACATCGATTTGTTGTAGAATCATGGAACATATTTTGTGTTCAGACATAATGACCTTTCTAGACTCTGAGAAGCAGATCTGCAGAAACCAGCACGGTTTTAGGGAACAGCGGTCTTGCTAGGCACAGCTGACCCACTTTGTGCATAATATACAACAGGTTCTTGATACCGGCTCCCAGGTTGATGCTATATTTCTCGACTCTCGAAAGGCGTTCGACTCAGTTCCGCACTGTCGCTTGCTACAAAAAGTGCGCGCTTACGGTCTATCCAATGACATATGCGGTTGAATAGAAAGTTTTCTAACAGATAGGGAGCAATATGACGTCCTGAACGTCACAAGAGTGACTTCAGATGTGCCCCAGGGGAGCGTAATAGGTCCTTTGCTTTTTACGATTTACGTAAACGCTCTGGTTGATGGTACTGACAGCGGCTTTAGACTGTTTGCCGATGATGCTGTTGTCTACAGGAAACGAGTATCAAACGGAAGTTGTGAACAAATAAATCAATGAGGACATGCAGAAAATAAATGCGTGGTTTAATGACTGGCAGCTATATCTCAATATTAGTAAGTGTAACCTACTGCGTATAACAAGGCGAAAATCCCCATTAATATATGAGTACAAAATAAACGATCAGTCTTTGGAAGCGGTAACGTCCGTCAAGTATCTGGTTGTGACTATTCGAAATGATCTCAAATGGAATGATCAGATTACACAAGTAACGGGTAAGGTGAACTCTAGATTGCGGTTTATTGGTAAAATCCTGAAGCGATGCAGTCCTTCAACAAAGGAAATATCATACAATACGTTAGTTCGTCCAGTTTTAGAGTATTGTTCGTCTGTATGGGACCCTTACCAGTTGCCTCTGATTCAAGAGATTGAGAAGGTCCAAAGAAGAGCGGCAAGATTCGTGACTGGTACATTTAGCCATCACGAGAGCGTTACAAATCTCATGGAATGTTTGAAGTAGGACACACTAGCAGATAGACGACGCGCTAAACAGAAGGGGTTGCTCACTAAATTCCGAAATCCAATCTTCACCGAGGATGTAGAGCATAGATTATTACCACCAAGTTTCAAATCGCGTAATGATCATCATTCAAAGATAAGGGAAATAAGAGCTCGTACTGAGGCGTTCAGACAGTAGTTTTTCCCTCGCGCGATCCGCGAGTGGAACAGCGGGGGGGGGAAATAGGATTTTGGCGTGAATTGTGCCCTCCGCCGCACACCACTTGGTGGCTAGTGGAGTATATATGTAGATGTAGATGCGTCTTACAATATGTATAACAGGTGATATACCGTATCGTATGAAACAGATACGCAATGAAAGAATATCTATACAGCTGCGAACATATTTCTCCATCGTGACAAAAACAAAAATGTTACTAAGCATTCCATACCTAATTATGCAGGGCAGCAGCAACAAACGTAAATGTGTAAAACAGTGGAAGTCCAGACTAATACGTAAATTGAACTCAACCGAAAGAATGTATCCAGTGTCACGCTAATAGTGACGGTTGCTAACCTAAACGCAAATACTAAACGAACTTCCCTTTAACAGGTACGACAAAATCCAAGCAAATGAATACAGTAAAAACGCAGAGCTGGAAAGTGAAAGATCAGTCTTAGTGAACGCTGGGCTTGACAAACTATAACCGTATCAAAAAATAAATACATGACACGTACCTGTGCTACAACGAAAAAAGGGGTGAGGAAGAAGACAAGAGATTAGAATTTAACAACTCTTCGACAATGAAGTCATTAGTGACTACGTCCATAAACACGGATATAACATCAATCAAATAAGAAAACCAGATAACATACTGAACAGACTAACTAGTAACGAAATGATTAAGAAGAGGCAATTTAGGCACAGAAGTACTGAGAAATGTTTGTTTTGCCAAATAAACTGTCTGTCTATACAAGTTAAAGGCAGTGGCTTGCAACAGGAAGATACTCTGGAATCAGCCTCATGAAACTTAATACTTCTGACTGCTTCTATTAGAATTGTCATAGAGGGAAACGACCAGCCAAAAAAAAAATCCGACTCTATTTTTATTGACAATCTTGTATGGAAAGCTATCATTCAAGAAACGTTCCCGCACAAAAATACTAACACTCCTCCTCCCCCCCCCCGCGCTCTCTGTCTCCCTTACCCCCCCCCCCCTCTCTCTCTCCCTCTCTCTCTCTCTCTCTCTCTCTCTCTCTCTCTCTTCCCTCTCCCTAACCCCCCCCCCCCCCCACACACACACTAGAAACACATGCATACCCGCAAACGAACACGAACAGGACGCTAATAGGTACGAATACACGAACTGGAGTGTATCCTCAGTAACATATAAACTGTGTTTATGATACAGTATTGTGGCAATTGAAGTGACCGGAAACTTTGGAGAACTGTCAGCGGCAGTTGCTCGTTAGCTGGAAAAGTGCAATCATGGTGCCATTTACTCTCTTCTGTCGCCACTGTTACTGTGTATATGAATTTCTAGTTTCTTTCTATAAAAACGTGGTTATTATTTACAGGGAAGAAAGGCGTTGAGAATCTATAAATGACTAACTTTTGGTCGCACAATGTACGGAGACAATTACTTAAGCTTTTGCCGGCCGGTGTGGCCGTGCGGTTAAAGGCGCTTCAGTCTGGAACCGCGTGACCGCTACGGTCGCAGGTTCGAATCCTGCCTCGGGCATGGATGTGTGTGATATCTTTAGGTTGGTTAGGTTTAAGTAGTTCTAAGTTCTAGGCGACTGATGACCTCAGACGTTAAGTCGCATAGTGCTCAGAGCCATTTGAACTTAAGCTTTTATGGACAGATTTTCCTTCACAGAATTGAAATCGAACAGCACCATATGTGGGGAAAGCGAAATCCTTTTTTCTGCTAATAGCAGCGACGGACTACCAATTACCTCCCTCCATCGTCCTCGCTCGTAGTGTGTGAATTGCTCGCACATCCGTGCCTGGAAATTGATTTAATTCGGCAGCTGTCAGCGTCAGAACTCTTTTTCTCACTTTCGCATCAGACCTGAATGTCCATCACACAAGCATAATATTTCTTCAGATTTTTGAATATAGATCAAACTATCAGTTATGCAAGCCAGAATATGAATATTCAGAACTCATATCAATCTCCGTTTAAGTGTGGATGATACTACAAGACTCGCTGTTTCTTACACTCTGTTGTAACGGCATTGTTTCAAGTAACTGACATATAAAAAAATACAACACCGCTGTAGTTTACTAGGGAATTGCGATATTGTGTGCCTTATTACCTCAGAAACAACAAATTTTCCCAAAACGTTGAAAAAAATTCTGATTGATATCCTTTGAGCAAGAAGGATAAATCAACTCGTCGAACTGGCACTCGTCAGTAAGTGCCGAAAGAAAAAGACTGCGATGCGAAAAAGAGGAATAAGACGACGAAGTGGGTGAAGATACAGAAGAGAAGGTGGAGAAAGAGAAGGAACTTGAGTTTTCACAAAATTAACTTTTGTTATTACAGTAAGCAACGAATACAGGAAGACATTGTCAACAAGTAAACTATCAATTGTGTTAATCAGGTGCTTTCACTTTGTAACCATTGAGACATACCGTTTTCAACCACCCTTCATTTCACGTAACATTTCTGAAAGCAGTTCCGCAGTTTTCCTTGTCAAAGTCCCACGTCTCGAGATTTCCATAAATTCATAACGCATAAAAAATTTATAGTCCTAAATAACAAGAAAAGGTTGGCCTGAAATTTAACAAATTTATTTCAAAAGTTCGTGCAGCAACATTGCTTCCTTTTCGAAACCAATTACAAAAGAAGTAGTAACTGCCGCTTTGATTGCTGCAGCTGACTGCTAAAATACATTACATTACGAGAATTGTTTTCACCCATAAATGACTGCGGTTGGAGGTCGGACTCGTAATTATAATAGGCAAACCCTCACGTGCAGTAAAACCTCAGTATTGATTTCACTAATCGCTCTAAGCACTGCAGAGCTAAGCTCTTACCAGAAAATCTTTAATTTTGAATTATTGGAGTCGCTAAGGTAACTTGACAAGCAAACAAGGGGGAGGAGAGCACACAATTTAAGTCATAACCACTTTGAAATAGCGACATACACTGCATATGAACAATATGGATCCTACACACGTATTACTTTCCTTACTGCAGCAACAGTCACTTTCATTAGTACAGAATATATCTGTTTTAAACTTGAGACGATTTTATGTAAAATAATACTGAAATGTTGAATGAAAAGATCCTGCTTAGCACTTAAGATGCATAGCTACTTTGTTGGTGTTATTTGTAATTTTTGTAACTAACAAACTTCATTCCTTAACATTATTTTTACACAGGGTTGACCACTGACTGAAAATGAATTTTTACACTTACATTTACTGATAATTATCAACGTGAAGAATTTTTGAACTGATAGTCCTTCAATGCAACGTAGCAAAAACACTTCCCTGCACTTTTGTTGAAACATAAGTTTCACACACCATGAATCAATAAAATCATATATTCTGAACATCACAGTAATAATCTATTTTTGTAGTAATGAAGAGGTCCGCAATACCTTTTGTTGTCTTCCTTTGCAACTGCTTTCATTATGCTGATTAATGTAATAAAATAGCTGGTACCTTGTACACAATCTGATGCTTTGCTTAATGTGCCAGTAATAATTTTAAGCACTTTATATAGGCCTACGTATATCCAGCTTATGATCTAAAATGTTGCTGGTTAAATATCACAGTATGTGACAAGGTCACACTAAACATCTACTGAGATAGCAACTCTAGATAAAGCTTGTTGCTTTTGACCACTTAACTCGTATTCGCTTGTACTAGATGATTACGAATCATGACTTTCACAATGTGTCCGTCACTATGAAAAGTAGAATATACTAAACTTCACCACAGAAATGAATACTTCTGTTCTGTGTTGCTAGAGGAGGCCGAAATACACGCGTTTAATCTCACGCAGACTGGCGTGAGGTCTGGAACAATTAAAGGAGTTGAGTCCAATAAGAAAAGAACGTAGTTCTTGGAATACTTAACTTTAATCCATAATTGGTGTACAGCGCTCTTGACGGTACATGTTTTATAATTTCAATATTAATTGAATACGACGCCTTGCCAGGTCGTAGCAAATGATGTAGCTGAAGGCTATGCTAACTATCGTCTCGGCAAATGAGAGTGTGATTGTCAGTGAACCATTCCTATGAACGTCGGCTGTACAACTGGGGCGAGTGCTAGTAAGTCTCTCTAGACCTGCAGTGTGGCGGCGCTCGGTCTGCGATCACTGACAGTGGCGACACGCGGGTCCGACATATACTAATGGACTGAGGCCGATTTAAAGGCTACCACCTGGCAAGTGTGGTGTCTGGCGGTGACACCACACTTCAGTCCTTTTGTGAGCAATGTATGCAGCCTCTGACGAGATTTTGCTACCGATCGATGGTTTAGCAGCTTTTACACAGTGACTTCCAGTTCGTAATTCCCATGGCAATATTTGGCCAGTACAGTGGGTAATGCTGCAACATAATGTCTGCCACCTTCATAGCAAACAACGACTTCCCACTGGCCCTCGTAATAACATTGCCACTTCTGCTTGGTTGACAAATAGCTGCTTAATACTGCAGAATTATGTGTACCAATAATTTCCGTCCATCCAAGCCCGTTTAACCATGACTGTGCTCACTTTAAGCACCACACAATACAGTGTGTGGGCGCCGCACCACATGCTACTTCACAACCTTTCCGATTCAAACGGAGAACTGTTCCGGGACTTTTTGTCGCAATGTTTCTCCCACCTTGTCTTTCCACAGGGAAGTCCATTTAGATTTTAGCTTAAGGCTACAACCATGACTCGTTACAGCTTTAATTACAAAGGTTCATAATACTTTTAAAACTAACATCTACTTTACAATACATAGAGAGTAATATGAGCATTATTTACCACTATACATTTAAAGCACAGCTGCAAATTAATGGTAGCGTACTCTCCAGGCTGGTGGAAGCACCTTAGCAGCGAGCTGCCTTACTTTACCCTACTGCCGTTAGCTGGATTATGCGCCCTCATTGCTCTATCATCTCCCTGCTTGCTTTATACAGGTTTTTACAACTGTCCTGCTACTGATCGCATTTTTAAGTTACTACAGAGAATAACTTAATAACTTCTAATAAATGAAGTGGAACAACTCCTACAAAGTAACAAAGGTTCATAATGCTTTTAAAACTAAGATCTACTTTACAATATAACACCAGAGACTTTTGAATGATCAAATTTTGAAGGTCAGTCAGAGAGGAGCTTCGGTAACACGAAGGAATAAAATATCGACATAACATGAACCAAAACACACATACACTCTAAGGAAAAAAATGCAGTTTCAGAAAAATTGAATGATTTATTCAAGAGAAAGAGCTTCACAAATAGAGCAAGTCATCAGCCCGTTGGTACACCTCCAACCCCTATGCAGCCAATTATTCGACTAGGAATTGACTGACGGAGTTGCTGAATGTCCTCCTGAGGGATATCATGCCATATTCTGTACAATTGACACTTTACATCGTCAAAATTCCGAGCTGGTTGTAGGTCCCTGACCATAATTCTCCAAACGTTCTTTATTAGGGGGAGATACGGAGGCCTTGCTGCTCAAGGTAGAGTTTTGCAAGCACTAAGACATGCAATAGAAACTCTCACTGCGTGCAGGCAGGCACTATCTTGCTGAAATGTAAGCCCATGGTGGCTTGCCATGAAGGGCAACAAAACTGGGCGTCGAATATCGACAACATACCGCTGTGCTGTAATGGTGTAATGGTACCGCGGGTAACAACCAAAGTGATCCTGTTATGAAATTAAATGGCACTCCAGATCATCAGTTTTGGTTGTGAGCCCCTCATATTGGTACCCCACGGCTGAGTGTGGCGTCCGCAGACACGTCTTCGTTGGTCACCGATTCCTTGAATCTCACTGACGGGAGTAGAGTTATCTCCACTAATGAGCCCCGCTGCGAGTTGAGCCCCGATCACCGGCGAAAACGTTTGGGGAGAAGCCCGGACTGTAATGAGATATCAACCTGACTGTCGGCCGCCATACGGCCCAACAACCACAAGTGATGGTCTGGGGTGCCAGTTCTTCAACTTGTTCTAATGAATCGTCCTAGGCTTGTTTAATGTGGTCAAAGGCACCATTTCCACTGCTCATTGAATGCCTGCATTGTCTACACACTGCTTTCAACTGACACAGACAGTTGAACTGTTGATGGATACCATTGCCATCAGGGAAGGAATACTGGTACTCTCAGATATCACAGTGCCTTCGATTACAGTCACAGGACCTGTGGAAGCTCTGGCGAATATCCCCCGCAGCACTATGTCGTCCTCACAGGTCAGTGTCTAACGCGACGTGCATATTTCGAGCAAACGGTCATCTGGATTATAGCGTATCTAGACAAAACTATCAAACTGGCGTAGCAAGAAAAGTGATTGAACGAACCAGGTGACTCCTGTAGACGAGATTCTGGACGTCCAAGTAGCACAGACACCCACAAGGATCATCGTATCGCAGGGGCAGCACAGAGAAATACCTGTGACACCAGACGAGTCAACACGAACTATTGCGAACTGGTTATTAGCAGCGGGACTATGGGCACTCACGCCTCTAGCTTGTCTTCCACTTACGCCACAGCATCGACGTGCACAACTCTACTGGTGACCACCTGGAAGATGGAATGGCGCGTTTTGGTCTTCAGCGATGAAAGCCGATTCTGCCAGCATGTGTTGGTCGTTTGCGCATACGACATAGATCTGGTGAGAGCCTTCGTGTAGAGCGCATTCGTTCAAAACACACTGGTCCTACCCCCGGCTTTAGGCTTCTGGAAGTGAGAAGCTACAGGTTTAGTTCACCCTTGGTGTTTCTAGAGGGGTCGCTAACCAGGACTCAGTTGTGCCAACTGTTGTAGGACTATTCTTTTGCCATTCATGCAACAGGAAGTAATGTGTTCTTCCAACCGGATAATGCTAGCCCAAACACTGCCATCAAATTCAACATACTGTGCAAGACGTGAAGTAACTTCGCTGGCCAACACAATCACTGGACTTATCTCCAGTCGAGAATGTGTGGGATATGATGGGAAGAGAAGTGACTAATGTGATTCATCAATCAGCAACTGTTACAGAACTATGTGAACAGGTCGAGCAGGCATGGCATAAGTTATCCCGGGAAATATTCGCTACCTGTACGATCGACTGGATGTCAGAGTCAGTTCCTGCATTCCTGCCCATGGAGACAAACCATGTACTAATACTGGTATTTCAGTATTGGTCGATACATGATATCTCAGAACCGCTTGTGCCACTAATCTGTAAATGTAATCATTTCACGTACTCCTTATGCAATGTTGAGTGAATTGGAAACCTCTGAAAGGATCTATCAATTCTTTGATTGGGATGAATCGCATTGCCTGGGAGAGGAAGTTTTGAACGAATGAGACATGGAGCGTTTGTAGATCGAGGCGCAGTGTGGTGTGTTTCTAAAGGTGCGGCAGAATAATAGAGTTGGTGATGAGAGGCGAGACAATGTTGCTATTGCAGTCTGTACTGCGAATGGTATAGGAGATGCGGAGGTGTTCAATGTAGGTGAGCAGTGGTGGGAATTTGATGAGATGGTGGAGGATCCATGTGAGGGAAGGTAAATGGAAGCGAAAAGCGGGAAAGAATGGGGTACTTACAGTACTTTGATGAGGCAGACATCCATGCAACATTTACGTAGCAGAGGATGAGCCGCTTTAGGATTTTGTGACTGAAGAGGATAGTCGAGGGGTGTAATTCTCAAGTTCGACCAGTTAGTAATTGTAGTAGGTTATTATATTGTGGGCTTTCAGTTGGATAGTTAGTAGGTGAGTTTTCATGTTAGTTGACAGTCGGAGGTTATTGCAAGATATTTTAGTGTATTAGTTAAATGGATCAGGCAGATCGTAAATGGTGAGCTAAAAGTCATGGAGATGGAAGATGTGGAAGACTGTTATTGCCTGGGTTTTGGAGGGGTTAATCTTGAGGAGCCATTGGCTGTGACAAGATGTAAACTGAGTGAGATGGTCTTGGAAGGATCGTTGGAATTTCTCAGTGTAGTGTAGAAAGCGAAGAAAGCGTTGGCATGGAAGTACTAAAGGTGATGATTTTTGGAGGTGATTTGGGCATATCAGCATTGTCGACGAGATAAACGAGAGGAGAGAGGATTGCGCCGTGGCGCTCACTTGCAGTGGGATGGAAGTTATTGTGACAAAGGATGGGCGATGAGATAGGTATGTTACCTTACAGGCGGACACAGTTAACTGTGAGTGTTACGTGTGGAGTTTGAAAAGGAGACCAGATTTCCAGGCACGGTCATAGGCTTTCGCCAGGTCGCGGGGGACAAAGCTGATTTACGGGAGCTGAACCGATGGCAGAGTTGTAGGAGAGAGTCATCAGAGGAGAAATTGCGACAGAAGCCACATTGTTAACTGAAAGGAGGTGCTGTCGGTTGAAATGTTGATAGATACGTCGGGAGAGGATTCGAAGAACCTTCTAAACACTTAGGTAAAGCGGATGGGGCGGTAGATGGACGCTGCAGTGGGAATTGTGCCGACGAGAAAAAATACGATTCTGGAGGTTTTGTAAACGTATCCTGTGGAGAGGATGATGGTGTATCTACATCTACATCTACTGGATACTCTGCAAATCACATTTAAGTGCCTAGCAGAGGGTTCATCGAACCACTTTCACAATTCTCTGTTATTCCAATCTCGTATAGCGCGTGGAAAGAACGAACACTTATATCTTTACGTACGAGCTCTGATTTCCCTTATTTTATCGTGGTGATCGTTCCTCCCTATATAGGTCTGAAACATTTTCGAGGTGTCCTGCCAATAAAACGCAGTCTTTGGTTAGCCTTCCTCGGAACATTTTCTATGTGTTCCTTCCAATTTATGTTGTTCGTAATTGTAATTCCCAGGTATTTAGTTGCATTTACTGCCTTTAGATTTGACTGATTTATCTTGTAACCGACGTTTAACGGATTCCTTTTAGCACTCAGGTGGATAACGTCACACTTTTCGTTATTTAGGGACAACTGCCAATTTTCGCTCCATTCAGACATCTTTTCTAAATCGTTTCGCAATTTGTTTTGATATTCTGATGACTTTATTAGTCGATAAACGAAAGCGTCATCTGCAGGCAACGTAAGATGGCTGCTCAGATTGTCTAAAAATACTGGAAATTTGTGATAAGATCTTATGGGACCAAACTGCTGAGGTCATCGGTCCCTAAGCTTACGCACTACGTAAGCTACCTTAAACTAACTTACGCTATGGACAACACACACACCCATACCCAGGGGAGGGCTCGAACCTCAGACGGGGGAGCCGCTCGGACTCAGATTTTCTCCCAAACCGTTTATATAGATAGGGAACAGCAAAGGGCCTATAACATTACCTTGGGGAACGCCAGAAATCACCTCTGTTTTACTCGATGACTTTTCGTCAATTACTACGAACTGTGACCTCTCTCACAGGAAGTCACAAATCCATTTACATAACTGAGACGACATTCCATAAACACGCAATTTCACTACAAGCCGCTTGTGTGATACAGTGTCAAAAGCATTCCGGAAATCCAGAAATACGGAATCTATCTGAAATCCCTTGTCAATAGCACTCAACACTCCATGCGAATAAAGAGCTAGTTGTATTTCACAAGAACGATGTTTTCTAAACACATGTTGACTGTGTGTCAATAGACCGTTTTCTTCGAGGCAATTCTTAATATTCGAACACAGTATATGTTCTAAAATCCTGCTGCATATCGACGTTAATGATACGGGCCTGTAATTAAGGGGATTACTCCTACTACCTTTGTTGAATAGTGGTGTGACCTGTGCAACTTTCCAGTCTTTGGGTACGGATTTTTCGTCGGGCGAACGGTTGTATATGATTGTTAAGTATGGAGCTAAGCATGAGCGTACTCTGAAAGGAACCTAATTGGTATACACACTGGGCCAGGAGACTTGCTTTTATTAAGTGATTCAAGTTGCTTCACTACTCTGAGGATACTCACTTCTACGTTATTCATGTTGGCAACTGTTCTTGGTTCTAATCCTGAAATATTTACTTCGTCTTCTTTTGTGAAGGCATTTAGGAAGCCTGTGCTTAGTAACTCTGCTTTGGTAGCACTGTCTTTGATAGTATCTCCATTGCTATCGCGCAGAGTAGGCATTGATCGTTTCTTGCCGCTAACATACTACACATACGACTAGAATCTCTTTAGATTTTCTGCCAGGTTTCGGGACAAATTTTCGTAGTGGAAACTGTTATAAGTACCTCGCATCGAAGTCTGCGCTAAATTTCGAGCTTCTGTAAAACATCGCCAATCTTAGGGATATTGCGTGTGTTTAAATTTGGCCTGTTTGTTTCGTTGTTTCTGCAACCGTGTTCTGACCTGTTTTTTGTACCAATGAGGATCAGTTCTGTCGTTTGTTAATTTATTTGGTATAAATCTCTCGATTGCTGCCGAAGCTATTTCTTTGAACCCAAGCCGCATCTGGTCTACACTTATATTATTAACTTGGAAGTACTGGAAAGTGTCTCTTAGGAAGGCGTCAAGTGAATTTTTATCTGCTTTCTTGAATAGGTATATTTTTATTTTATTTTTGGATGATTTGGGGGTTACAAGATTCAGTCTCGCTACGAGAACCCTGCGTTAACTAATCCCTGTACCCGTTTTGATGCTCGTTATTAACTCAGGATTATGTCTTGCTAAGAGGTCAATTTTTTTCACAACCGTTTACTATTCACGTGGGCTTATGAACTAACTGGTCGAAATAATTTTCAGAGAATGCGTTCAGCACAATTTCGGATGATGTTTTATGCGTACTTCCGGAATTAAACATGTATTTTCGCCAACATACAGAGGGTAAATTCAAGTCACCACCAACTACAATTGTGTGAGTCGGATACGTGTTTGAAATTAACATCAAGTTTTCTTTGAACCTTTCAGCAATTGTATCATCTGAATTTGGATGCCGGTAAAAGGATCCAATTATTATTTTATTCCGGTTGCCAACAATTACCTCTGCCGATACTAACTCACAGGAACTATCTATTCAATTTCGCGACAAAATAAACTGCTTCAAACAGCAACAAACACGCCACCGAAAACCGTGTTTAGCCTATCCTTTCGGATCACCGTTACGTTCTTCGCGAAAATTTCGGCTGAGCTTATCTCCGGATTTAGCCAGCTTTCAGTGGCTGTAACGATTTTAGCATCAGTGCTTTCTATTAGCGCTTGGGGCTCTGATACCTTCCCAACACAGCTAAGACAATTTACAGGTGTTATACCGATGGTTCCTGTAATGGGATGCAAGGATGATTGGAAAGGAGACAAGCATATTTTGAGGTGTCAACAGGTAAAGCGGTTGTGGCCAGGGGAAGTATTGCGTTTTTCGTGGAGTACTTGTTTGAAATTACGTGCTATGACTGGTGTATTTAATTCTGTTCGTGGTCTGCTGCCCACGTACTGGAAGCTCGGAGCAAGAGCGCGAGAGGGGCAGGAGGGGGGGGGGTCGATAACTGAGTGATGACTGCGTGTGATAACTGTAACAGTAAATGGCCGAGTGTCGGAGTGCAGTCGCATAAATCATGCGTTCGGCGTATGTCATCCTGTGAACTACGATGCCGATGCTCCAAATAATTCTGGGTTTCAGCGGTGGTGGCCGACCTAACTATCTGCATGTGAATGACCTCTTTGAAAGTTTTTTAGTGGGAGCACAGAGTGTTTGTTCGTTTGAGCTCCATCTGGAGGCGACTGCCCATAGTGTGTCTGAGGCGCGGCGCTGTATTGCTTGGTTCGTAACTCCCGGCTGATTTGGCGAGGGACCAAACAGCGAGGTCATTAGAACAACGTATTAAGTAGGATGGGGAACCAAGTTGGCCGTGCACTTTGGTAGTAACCATTGCAGCTTTTGCCTGAAGCGATTGAGGGAAATCACGGAAAACCCAAATCAGGATGGCAGGACGCGGGATTGAATCATCGTCCTCTCGAATGAGAGTCCCGTGTGCTAACTACTGAGCCACCTCGCTCGGTACCGTTTCTGTCGGAGACGCAGAACACACATACATCTTTTAGGCACATCCTTAAGTTCTCAACATAACTCCTCCCGCACAGGCCATGAAGACCCAAAAGTACCGACCGACCGCCGTGTTATCCTCAGTCCACAGGCGTCACTGCTTGTGGATATGGAGGGGCATGTGGTCAGCACACCGCTCTCCCGGGTGTATGTCAGTTTTCGAGACGTGAGCCGCTACTTCTCAATCAAGTGGCTCCTCAGTTTGCCTCACAAGGGCTGAGTGCACCCCGCTTGCCAACAACGCTCGGCATACCGGATGGTCACCAATCCAAGTGCTAGCCCAGCTCGACAGCGCTTAACTTCGGTGATCTGACGGGAACCGGTGTTATCCCTGGGGCAAGTCCGTTGGCACATCCATAAGTAGCTGTGAATATTCATCAGAGCCTCATAGTACTTTTTTTTCATTTCTGAATTTTGTTGTCAAAAGTTCACCTGTATTTGGGTGTAACTGACATATTCGCAAGTACAAAACTAGGAACAAAAATGATCTGCATTATCCTCCAATGATTATAGCTTTGGCACAAAAAAGGGATAAAATAGGGATCTTTAAAACTCTTTGAAAGTCTGGCTCTTGAAATATAATGTCTGCCAGGCAGCAGATGTACTTCTGAATCCAGGTGAAAATTGTTCCGTCTTAACAATTCCTTTCATACCATACATGAATTACCGAGTTGAAAAACTATTTATACAGAGAAAATTTATAATTGCCCAAGCATGCAGTCATATAAAAACTTAATAAATTGTTTGAAATATATTTTCTGTGTCTGTTCGGTTGAATGTTTCTCATCATAAAGTTCATTGCAAATAACGCACCCCGGCAACAAAATGACTCAGGTCGATAAACGGCGTCTTTATTTTATGCCACTGAAAAATAGGTGTGAAGTGCCCCAACATGCACAAAAAATACAATATAATGTACTGCCAACAATACTAACTTGAAATTTAAAGGAGACTAAGGAGACTTATACTATCTCATTACAAATTTTATAGAATTAATTTTTTAAGTGTGTAAAGTCTCTAATTTATGTTTGATATTCAAGAGAAGTGATATAAGCTCCATTTTCATTCCATATGTCATATTTCACATGTGTACACTAGAAATGCTTCAAACAGAGGTTCTCGGTTGTCGATATATGACGACAAAGAGCTTCTGAGTACAAGCACTGTTGACCTTGGTTGGCAATACTGGTGTCGCTGCGGTAAGCATTCTAAGTGAAGGTAGTGTGAGAGTCCGGTATTGGCTACGCTTCTGAGAGTATGGAAATGATTTAAGGAGTTTAGAGACAAAGATGCAGAGAAGGATGAAGTGAATCATGATTTGGTAAAGATTAACTAGAAAATTGAAGATGGTCAGGTGATGCTGTTACTGCATTATTTGCTTACGCTTAATTGTGATGCATTTAGAAAACAGAAATTTTATTGGAATTTGTTTTCATTGGTTTCAGTTACTCGATTTCCGTGTTCAGAAGTAACTTCGTGAAGTTATCAATTCACATGGCTTGCACTCAGAAGTTATAGATACACTTCTCCTTACCATTTTCAGTAATTGCTTGGCAGAGTAGAATATTTCTTATAAAAGTTAATTTTTGTAACGATTATTGTAATAGACATACAATGAATTTCATTTTGGCGACTCATTTATCAGATGGCTTTTCCGGTAATACACAATTTCCATTGATCATGGTTACAACACAGGTACACGAATTATAAAGAATAGCGGTTCATTTCATTCTAGTTTCAGTTCACAAATTTACAAATAGAAACGTTAGAAGTGATGTATCGTCAAGTATTACGTTCTGTGGTTGTGCCACTGTTCTTGCCGATATGATTCATGGACCACGTAACTAACTAACTAAATTTACGGTATTCGTACGTGATGTGTACTTCCTCAGTGCGGGACTTGTGATACAAATTTGCCTGACTTGAAAGAAACGTCAGCATATATTGGTAGCAGGTAGTTGCTGAGAATCCCCTTTACTCGTCTGTCTCATTTAATTTTGCACGGGTAAGACGATACGTGAACTACTCTTCCGATGCGGATCTTCAAACCAAATAACTGTTTCAATGAAATATTTAGCGTTAGCAAAATAGTAATCTAATTAAACCACAAAATTCGCAGTTACGATTCGAGTCAGTAACAGGAGAGGCTGTTTGGTGAGGACTAACACGATTCCCTTCCGGTAAACAGCGCCTCGGTACAGAGAAGCAGTTTCAGCTGTCGAGGCTCAATCGAGCTGCTCAAATACAGATCTGAAACGTTTGCGTGCAGGCCTTTGCAAACAGGCGCTATGCGAGAGAGCTTTGCGAGCACGCAAAGCAGTCGAGAATGACTCAACGTGACCATCATTACCCTGTGTTGCAAGCAAGCGACGATGAATTGGAAGGTACAGAGCCACTCGCTTATTTCATGCCAAACGATGATGGTGCGATGAAGCCTCTCAGAGACGGTTTATGAACCTAACTGATTAGGGTTACAAGCTGCGGCACTAAGACACTGAGACACTGAATGTACTCATCAGTTCACATAAAGGTATAAAACACTGTTTCTTAAGAAGTGATTCTATCTACATTGCAGTAATATGCTACGGTTACTAAAAGACGATTACGATATTCAGTGTATTTTAATATTAAAAAAGAAACGCTTACCTTATGACCAAACAGTCCACAAGTGCCAGTTCATAGTGTCTAACGGGATCAATATCTGTGCCCGTTCGGCACAATGAATCAAATCGTCAAATACGCCGGGAGAAACTGAAGATTCACAACTTCCTAATGTTCTGCAAATACTAGTTATTTGATCAACAACTGGATTTCCGCTTCTTTGGTCACAGTCAAGCGGAAACTGAATTTCTCAAAGACAAATAAAATGACGTGCAAATTGTATAGACAACAGTGGCACATTCCGTCTCGAGCTTAAAGAGAATCTCGTAGAACAGCTAATACTTCCCATAACTGATTGTGGCAATGCTATTCTACAAAGACTTTCGTAAGAGAGCTCTCGAAGGCTGGAACTGTCGAATAAAGCTTGTGTGTTTTCATTTGTGACGTTCGCTCTTTCAACCGTATCACTACCGCCTACAAACAATTATTATTTGCCTAAAAGCGTAGAAACTAGCAGATCGTCCATTTGCTGTATAGTCGTCTCAGCAATGGACAAATTTATCTTCATCTCTTGCACAAGTGTCTGAAAAACGTAGCAGAAATATTCATTCCCAACAAAGTGAAACTTTCTCCACGCTACTACATAATACACCCGTTTTCTGAAAAGTCATGACTTTGACACAATTTTTCTGTAAATATTAGAGAAATTAAATTACTTTCAAATTTCAAAAAGCAGCTAATGGTCCGCCTTCTACCACGACAGCTATCTCTCCCACATACTTGTCTGCAGCTCACTCTTGTAAGCCCTTCGTCACTCACATTACTTTTCCATCCCTCTTGTCTACAGAGTCCTCTATCCAAAGTTCTTCTTCCTTAACAACTATTGTAACCGTCGTTTCAATCTTCTCTTCTTGCATTATCCCATCCGTTTCTTATAGTACTAAACACGGTTTGAAATGTGGTCAACTAATATATATCATTGTTATTCTTAAAAATCCCATTATTATTATTACTATTTTATAATCAGTGCCAATTATTATTATTCGCTACTGTTATTTGTATTTGTAATTATAATCGTTCTCTCAATAATTTCTCAGATGTACATAAATGAACGAGAAATATACAAAGAAATCGAGATTGTTTTTTTGTACTTTTTGCATGTGTCGTTAATACTCCGGTGTAAGAGTGGGCCTAATTTGTCCTAAACTACTCAGGCTAAATAAGCAGCAAATAGATAAATAAATAAATAAATAAGGTACAGAAATTGACGAGATACAGAGAGTTAACGAAAGAACGTGTTACTTCTCTATATTATGTGAAATCTGTCAAAATAAAAAAGTGATACATTATGTTAAATCTAATATTGTACTCTGTAACTGAACTTAGTTTAACACTGATAGATTAGGATATTGGGCTTAATTATTTAAAAGTGATCTGAATTTATTTAATGTTTTCATTTATTTGAAGTATCTCTCGTAATGACATCTTTCAGCAAGACAAGCAGAAATGTGACGTTTCTGCAAAATTATACTTGATACCAATTAACATATGACACATAATGCCCATTTATTTCTAAATGACCAAACACAATTTTCTCCCCCCGCACCATTCCCCCCCCCCCCCAAACAAAAATTATTCAAATGGCTCTGAGCACTATGGGACTTAGCATCTGAGGTCATCAGTCCCCTAGAACGCAGAACTACTTAAAATTAACTAACCTATGAACATCACACACATCCATGCCCGATCCAGGATTCGAACCTACGACAGTAGCGGTCGCGTGGTTCCAACCTGAAACGCCTAGAAGCGCTCGGCCACACCGGCCGGCATCTCCCCCGCCCCTACCTTCCCTTCCCTTCCTTTGCCATATTAAGTTCAGCTATACATAAGTTAGATTACAACAGTAAATTTAACTTTATATTTCGTTTACGCTAGTTGTAAATATTTTTATCCAGTATAAAAAGTACTTGTTTTACTAGAAGGCGCACTGTACCTCATAATTTCACGTATTTTCCATATTTTTAACAGCAATATCCGAATAAGTTGCATTTCATTTAACGGTCGTGAAATTCACTTTTTATTTGACGATAGTCTCAGACGACCATAGCTGGTTCGTCATTATAAATCAGTTAAGTGTTTCCTTTTTTATTTTACTGTCATCTTCTGGCAAGCACCAATGAAAAATTAATTTGAAGTAAACATTCTTTGGCTTCGATTGTTCTGGGTGAGTAATGTTGTGGATTCGTATACTTAAAAAGAAATAGAAAAAGATGGCTTGTGTCCTTCAAACTCCATTGCAGTTAAAGACGTTGAGAAAGCAGGTGGTCTGTTCAAATTCATGAAAAATGTCCGTGTAACATGTGTTGCTAATTAACAAGGAAATTCATGATGAGGTCTCAGGAGTGGTGGTCCTTGAGTACTGTGCAGAGTATCTGTGGTGTTTTGAATGGATGGATAGGAGCCTGCAGAAAGTGATGTATAATAGGCTGCGGCATCCACCAATGTTAAATGTCCGCACCGAGCAGCGGCGCATGTACGCACGGTCGAGAAACGTACTGTCGGGCGCACTTCTTCGTGCGCAGCCCGCTGCTAACATTGCAGTCCGCCATCCCGTGCGCACGATTCGAACGACAACTATTGGCCTCCCTTAATACCCAGCGATTGGGCGCCCAGAATATACAGCGACCCCTCCCGCCGCCTCCATTAACTATGGTGCCTCATTTAACGTCGCTACTGACGTCTGCAAGCCAGTTCTCATTGTGCTATGTTCCGCTCCACAACTCGGATGTGCTACACTGCACAGTTGATTTGACTGCTCCCTGGACTTAGAATCCGAATGCTATACTGGAACTTCAACGTTGACTATATTAGTATGTCAACGGACTTGTAATTTCCGCCGGAAATCTGCATTTCACTTGCACTTCCTGAACGCTGGTACAACCACCATCACTACATATAATTTCCCATAAGAGTTAGTCTACAACTTTGCTCTTGGTAACAGAATTACTTGTATCAGTGTTGTGCTAATAAACTATTGAACGGTTATGTATTTATTGTGTTATTCCTTGTCGTCCAAGAGGGATGTTCATACAATGGAACTGATATGGAGCTATCAAACCAACAACCAATGCTTATGCTTTACTTGGGCAACGTACCTCTTCTTTTTCTGCTTGCTGTCGTCTTTGGACTGTCACACAGGTAGCTCGTATCTGGGGCTGCGGATCATGTCAGGCCCATTGTCCTGTTGGAGGAGACGAGATCGGGATGTGTGTTCATGCTGTTCGGTCGGCATACGGGAAAAGCATGTTATGAGAACTGCCAATGTTATATAGAGAGATTTTCATTTTGACAAACATTTATTTTCTGATGATTCGATTTTCATCATGCAATGTGAAATATCACGTGAAGAGAGGGATTTTATTGAATTTAATTGAGTTATATTTTCAAAATTTCACGTGTATTCAGCTTGGTGACTTTGTCGAGAAGGCGTAATATTTCGGCAAGTCTTCCCATCTTCAGACACTACTGATGGTTGGTTGCCTTCTGCTGGGCGCCGCTATTATATACACTCCCCGCTGCTCACAGCTTCTAGCTGCCCGGCTCTCAGTATGAAAGTGGTGAGATGATGCGGGAAGCATGATATCGGCACTCCATTCAACGTCCTCAGTTGAGCAGTGGACACTGCCGAACAGGTTTTCTGCCGACGTGGCGACAGTACGTTCTCGTCCTATTTAGATGCCGTGCCCGGGGCATCTATCCACGTAGACTAGCGTTATGCTTCGATCATGCTCAAGGCTGGGGCACATGCATTGCTTAATAGAAAGCTGCTCTCTTTATTTATTAGTTCGTCGTGTAGTTGCATTTCTGCCGCCTCTTTTAGAATACAATCCCAGAAGGTGGTGGACTGTTACAAATACTTGGTGCTGTCGTATATCAAGGCATGTCCGTGGGAGAAGCAGCGCTCTGCCACAGCGGATTTTGTCAGATATTCACTGTCAGTGTGGCGTTTATACTCTCCATGTCCCCTGTACCGTCCAGATAGTATGGTCATGTACACTTTGCCACACTATCAGGGGTTGTGGTAAACTCCTGGCTTCTGGAGTTTATATCATCATTGAATGATCACAAAACGGCATCCACCTTGGCTTGTGGGCTGAACACACACTTGATATTATGTTTCGGGTGTATTCTTCCGATTTATTCTGATGTGTTCCCGACTTATGAGTTTATTTTCATACTCAGCGGGCTGTGGTCTCAGGTTGTTTAGTCTTAAGGCACGCTATAACCGTTAGAATGGAACACAGCTTGTCTATGCTGCAGTTCGGCTTCTAGACAGCCTTAATACGAGAGTTCACATGATGGGACACGTTGTTTAAGGCATGACAGCTAAGGCATGCAAGTGCGATTCTGTGTGCGTCGGTTTATTCTAGATACTATGTCCTTGTGTGCCCTGACCTCCGCTTGACGATGACCTCCAGAAATGGACGTTGCAGAAATGGACGTTGGTTATCATTTTATACCTCCATCGTGAATTTGATATTTGGGTGCAGCGAATTTAAATGTTTCAGGGAGTCTTGTGAGTGTTTTAGTCCGCATGGCCAGATTGCGAACATGTCATCTACCTATCGGAAAAAGAACGAGGGCTTATAGACTGCTGGCTCCAGGGCTTCTTCTTCAGATGCTCCCATAAAAATATTGGCCACCACATGTGATAGTGGGCAGCCCATCACTAACCCGTATATTTTTAATAATTTCCGTCTAATTGACAACAGAGTCACATAAACTGAAAAGTCCCCTTTTGAAAAATTATATAGGACTGTGCTTAAACTGACACACAATATTTTTAGCGCAACGCAATCTGACTTTCAAAAATCCCTACAAAAGAATGGCCCTGACTAACATTAACCTGTACCTTTCACAAATCACTTACCTCACAAAAATCTTCGTTACTCAAGCTACAGCAATACAACGAGCGCCACTACTGCCAGCTAAATAAAGGTTTCAAACTACCGAAGGCACTAACTACTGATATGCATAGTTCGCAAATGAAAGATTTTGATAGAGAACAAACAATGTATTTACCTTACTAGTGTTCAAAAGTCATAATATATATAGCAGTTTATGACAACCAGTCTTACAAATTTCAAAACTCCGCCATCTCCCTCCCCACATCCACCACTGCTGGCGGCTCACCCCCAACTGCGCAACGCTACGCGCTGTTAACATCCAGCTGCCCAACACTACAATGGCAGACAACAATGCAAACTAGCCACAGACTGCACACAGCACAGCCAGTGATTTTCATACAGAGCGCTACGTGGCGTTACCAATATAAGAACCTAAACAGCTTACTTACATAGCCCCCATGCTCCCCACAAAAAAATTTACAAATTGTTTTGGGCACTGGCCAATACAGATTTAAATTTTTTTTTTATAATTACAGTAAGAAAGATATCAAATGCACACACTTATTAATACAATGTTGGTCAACAGCTAAAATTTTCTCACAGTCCATAAAGACAGTCCTGATCATTCATCACAGTATAACTGCTGTTTCTTTTCTCAAAGTCTGAGCAGTAAAAGACAATGCACACGAAAGTAGTGGATTTCCATGCAGTCTTGAAGAAGTAGTGTTGTCCTTCCCACGGAAAGACGGTGCTGACTCTTGACCTGCTGACAGGTAATGGGCCACAACAGAGCAAACCCACAGCAGAGTCAGTCGAAGTTTTGAAGAATATTGGTAGGTAGGTCAACACAGAGCAGACCCACTGTAGTCCTAGTAGAGATTATGGTATTGGTGGGCCACCAGAGGTGCAGACCCAATGCAGTCCTTGTAGAAATAATGATTTGGTGGGTCATCAAAGATGCAGACCCACTGTAGTCCTTGTAGAGATGGCCAGCAGCCATCTGTTGTGACTGTGCAGGTGCACAATCACCATTGAAGAGTCTTGCCGATAATATAGCAAGTCCATAACCACCACTTGTGCACTCACAAAGTTTTTGGAATTGTCCTTAGAACCAGCAATGCTGTTATCCAGTCCCTTGCTGAATTATTAACACACATGCAAACACTAACAGTCCCTACTTCTCACATATTGTCCATATACTATGACCAACAGAAACGTGTGCCTTGAAATGGAACTTACAAGTTAATAATATGATGAACTGGTGTCAATTACTATTTTATAACATAAGAATACAATTACAAAGGAACAAAATACATCATTAAAGAACATAACAATACAGATAACTCTGTAGTAGTACAGGATTTACAAAAGAATAGAAATAAACAGATACATCAGTGTTACAGGAATTATGACATAAGTACATACATAAAGATCAGAATAACTTTTGAACATCACCTTCACATATGTGCAACAAAACAGAATAAATAATGTCTAAACATCTTTTCAAAGTAAATAACGTATTATCAGAAAAATTCTACAATGTAACTCTCATCAGATAAACACATAAAGACAGGAAGAACACAAATATACAAGAGTACACAAACACGTAGCGGAATAACAGAAAGGGAAAGGACAGAGTTTGTTTTACTGCAGTATCTTGCAAACAAAACTTTCTTCACTTCTTGGAGATCTCCCTTCATTCTTCATTATTTCAAAAAGTGCTATCTATACCTGCTTTCTGCACTTTTTTCGTTAAACTTCTCAATGCATTTCTTCCAATTCATCGCAACTCATTCTCTTATATAGTCTACCCCCTCTTAAGCTAACTTAAATCTACTGAGCTCAGATGCTAAACTAAGGGACGAGGCAATGCGGCAGCATAAAACAATTAACACAAACAGCAATGAAAAAAATGGAAATTGTCAAAGCAAGCTGCAATAAATCTAAATTACCAAGCAATGCAACATTACAACTAATATGAGCCAATGTGCAGCAACAAGAAAAATAATCAGTAGTAAAACTAGCTTAACAGAGTAATATAAAGTGAAATTTAGTAGCACTGTGGCTGGCAAACAGCAACAGCAAATGCAATAACTTATATCTAAACATGACAAAGCTCAATCAGAAAAAATATTACACTAAAGATGGCCATGTCTAATACCTATGTCACATCTTAATACTAGAGTGATGCATCACGATAAGTTACTGTAGCAGACAAGTTACCAAATCGTTTAAAAAATTATTTATGCAGTTCCTGTGAAGGGAAATGTCTATTTATGTGCCCTCGTTTTCTTGGAAGTGGATCATAAATTTATAATTGACTGGATCTGTAGGTATAAAATAACTATATTAGTACATCTATTAAATTTTATTTTAACCAATGCTGCAGTGCAGCTAGAAACTAGATACTTAAAAAAAATGAGTAAATAAATACATAAAGCAAGCCATATGGCATTTCTCTCAACTAGCAAGACAATAGCCGTGAAATGTTTCTCATCGTTTCATTAGGCATTTTAGTAAATATCATAAATTAAGAGCTCCACAATATAATCATATGTTTTCAAGTTAGAGCGTGTCGTATTTGCGATGCTTTCTATAAAGGAATGTCAATAGCGAGGATAATGGCCTCCCTTTTTTTTTTACGTGTGCCTCTGAAAAGGCACACACTAATGGCTTTTTCTCCAGGCCTCTGACACAGCTGGCCGCTCAAGACGCATTACGTCAAGGTCACTTGGCTTTCCTACCGAAATATTTACGACACCAGTTTGCAATACAGTGACAGTCTCATATAAAAAATTTCACAGGTGTAGAATTTGCGTTACAAATCTGTAGAAACAAAATGCTGTAAATATAACAGTGTCCAAAAAATTTTCGTAGGCATTGTGGTACATTCACGCATTTACACACATTTCATAACTCTTAAAGTACGATTCTTGGTTTCCAACATCCTTTTTCACAAGTCAGAGTCCCTAACCACTACTCATTATTCCTTACCTTATTACACTTATACACATTCGTCGACACTTCTTCAATATTTCATCATAATAAATACGTAGCATAACCAAATTCCTCATATAGCATCAGCTTATTGATACCAAACATACGCAACAGCGTAATACACATAGTCATCATAACATCTTAAAACCTCAGCCAAATCTCAAAATCGTCGTAGCTTCCTTCAATAATTCCAAAACGTAAAAAAATTCTCTGTTCATGTCCAAAGTGTCATCCACCCGAAACGTACTTTAAAAATCATGATCCCATACCAAATACATCATTCAAAGCTCTCATAGTATCACAATGGTTCTGAATAAATATGAATAGTTCACAAAGTACAGAGAAAATACAGTTTCATAAGTGTGAAGTTATCCAACTGTGTAATTGTGTAAACATGTGTCACTGATGTAGTAAAAAAAATGTTTGTTTCTCTGTTAAATAATCAGATAGCTGTGTAATTCTGTGTTAGAGGAATATGGTACCGATGTCTAAAGTTGTGTAAGCAAATACCATATTAGCTACGGCTCCTTGTGCTTGCCAAACACATGGTACACAAAGTAGGCGTGTACCCCCCTGAGGATTAATGTAATTATACCCTCAGGTGATACAGATTACAGCAATGGAATGAAATGTATCACAGAAAACTTTCTTTGTAATTCAAAAATCTTAAAAAATAAATGGTTTAAGTTCAAAATTAATCACTCAAATGCGTGTCCTGTAGCGCTAAATGTGCGTCTTGCTGTAAGATAATTCTGTGGAAGTGTCGTAGTTATCGTTCTCTGTAAGCAAAGTTCTGCTGAAGTCAATGTACTTACCTCATCATAAACGAAAGTGAAATGCTTTGCGTATAGCTACCGTAGTTATTACTACCTTACCGTGATCAAGAAAGTAGTATAATGTAACGTATTGTTGTGCTACGAAAAAGGCTCTCATTGTAGCTATACCACAAAAGTTACTACAAAAACATGTTTTACTCTCCAGAATAATTCAGAAAAACTGTGCAGATATAAAACAGAAACACCGCAAAAGCAACATTGTAAATTGTCACTCATTAGTAGCGTCGTGATACAATCGTGTAGCTGTCACATAAACTAACAACTGTGTCATCTGATATCTCACAGAAAGTACTTTAAATCCAGAATGTATTTTCAAGTAAACCAAAATGTTGCATTAAAATCTCATTAGCAGTACCAGTATATGATCTAAGTATGTAAGCCTTATAGTCGTTACATAATCGTGCAACTAACAAGCAAGAATGTACACACAATAACACTGTGACGTCTGTTCACTATAACAATGCATTCGTAATTTCTGTTTAAATAAGTTCTCTTGGCTCTTGATTGGATATTTAACTTCAAACATTGTTGCCTGGTAACAGTTTCTAAGTCTGACAATGCATACTAGAAATGTGAAGTGAAAAGTTTTATGGCAAAGACAAAGTTAAAAAGCAGATTATCTTTCAATAAACGGTTTTACATGTGAAATGTGGTGCAAGCCTTTACTCTTCCTACTATGCAAATCTCGAGCTTCAACGGAATTACCATGTCGCATACGTCGGTAAAGAATACTGGAATTTTTCTCAAGGTTAGCGTCTATGTTACTTTTCCCTGAGCCAGCGGGCGCACGTGGCTGCCTGCGGTGCGAGTCATTGTCTGTTTCTTTGTTGGCGTGCATCGTTACTGGGATTAGGAGATCTAACTTCTACAAATTCACCTTGACGAGAAGGCCCTGCCCTGTTTGAAGCTCGCCAGTTCTGATACAATTCAGGTCTGTCGTTACGATTATATCGTCTGTCGTCATGTCGGTAGATTCCATAGTGTCTTTCTTGCTGGTCACGTGGTGGGGAATTTCTCCCTCAATCGTAACTGCGCGCTGAACTGTTGCGTCTGAAGTTATTCTGTCTCCCTTGATAATAATTGTTTTTGTTCCCATATTGTCTGTTTCTATGGTAATCTCTGTCATATTCATTACTACAGAACTGCGATCTTTTTCTGCCAGTGGTTGTCATATGGGTGGTGTCTGTTTTGGTCACGATTTGCGTTGTAAGAATAGACTTGTCGTGTCCAGTTATTGTTTCTGTCGTCACGGAATTGTGACGGATGTGACCTGTAATTGTTGTGCTCCTGTTTTCGCGTTCCGCGATTGTCAGTGTCAATTTCTAATTATTGTAACGGTCCTTGAAAAGCTTCAATGTCGTCTTTGCAACGTCCTGCCAAAATAATGTGTCGTAAATGTTCAGGCAATTTGATTAAGCAAATGCGGATGAGTTCTGAGGGGCTGTATGGGTTTGACAGGTACTGATTCTTGTGCAACATGTCTTCAAAATATTTCACAAGACAGGAAAATTCAGATTGTTCGAAATGTTTCATCATTGTGATGCTATGTTTTACTCGGTCTTGTGTAGCTTGAGACCAATATGCTGAGAGGAAGCCATGATAAAATTCTCCTTCACAGTGGCAATCGTGAATGACCGATCGCATTCTTACAGCTGGTTCATTCTCTAAATAGCCACACATAAATTCTAATATGTGCTCTAATGACCAGTTGGGAGGAAAACAATGAGAGAATTGATGAAGCCACGCTTGTGGATGAATGTCGTTGCCGGGATTCTTAAATGTTTTGAATTAACGTGTAGTAATGAACAGCTTATAGTCAAAATCATCGCGTCGGCGAGTCGCATGTCGGTCATTGTTACGTCGTTTCGGGGTTTTCCATTTAAAAATTCGGTGAACTTTGCCAATTTCTTTCATAATTTCCGAAATGCGCTGTATTATTATTTTGTGGCTGTTCCGTATTGCTATGTCCCTCTTCCCATATTGGAGCGCGAGTGTCCTCTGAAATATGTAATTCTTGTATTACTTGTGCCAACTGATCTTGTACTTCCCGGATTTCTCTTTTGTTTTGCGTATTAATTTGATTCTGATTTCGTTTGAATTTCTTAATTTGTTCATACTATTCTGTGTCAGTAAAGGCTACAGGTCTTGTGTCACTCAGATCATCATCCATCTTTGTAGATAAGTTAGTGAAATGATCCGAAAGTTCGGCTACTTTCTCCGATAGTGAACTTATTTCCTCAGTGTGTTTTTCTGAACCAAGTTTCAGAGTGTCCATTTGTGTTGAAATCGTATCTACAGTGTCCTTTAAGTTTTCCTGAGTGTTTGCAAGTTGCGTAACCGAATCAGTAGATGCAACTGAGTCAATTTTAGCTTGCAAGGTGTCGTGATTTTCATGAACAATAGTTTGCAGTTCCTTTATGGCGGCTTCGTGATTCTGTAATGCATTTTCATGACGCGAAAAATTAGGTTGAAAATGCTCACAAATTTGTGTTTTTACGTCGTTACAGACTTTTTGACATTTCGATTCGATTTTATGTAACTCAGTAGTTAAATCTTCACGTGTTTGTTCAAGTGTGGTGTGAAGATTTTGTTCCATTGCGTCTAACTGTTGCTGTGTTTGTCTCTGGTGTTGTTCCATTGTGTCTAACTTTTGAAGATTTTGTTCCATTATGTCTAACTTTTGAAGCTTTTTCTGTGTTTGTCTCTGATTTTGTTTCATTGTGTCTAACGTTTGAAGCTTTTGTCCCATTTGTTGCATTAATTGTAATAACAATGCACTGGTGTCTGAAACATGTTCCTGAGTGTTTTTCGGCAGTGAATTTGCACCGGCAACATTCACATTTTGACAAGCGGAAAATGTGTCTTGACTCATTCGAGAAAACGGTGAGAACCCAAAACCTGAGTCTACAGTATTTGCAATATTGTGTTCTGTCATTCCCGATTCCTGAGGCGAGCTGTTGCCGACCGATCGATCGATAATGCTGCCCTGTTCACTACCTGTTTCACTGTCTACACCATTATTTGACGCCCGCTCCATTTCCCTATGCTTTGAATGTCTGTTAATTCATTACACAGCGGTGCTGGTAAGCTACGCTCGTCGTCACTATTATTTCTCTGTTTACTTTGGAGCCTAGTGTTACGTTTTTCACACGCCATTATTGTCACACTGTTTCACACGATAACACAGAAAATAAGAGAACACATTAACATAGCGCTGAAAATAATATCTAGTTAATTGCAAGCTGCGAAATACTTGGTACAAATTTACATGCACGCCACATCTGTTTTACTGTACAACAATGAAAGACTGCAATTACAAAAGAGATTCTCTCTACAATTACGCGCTAGCAATAAACAAAATCTACACTAATTACACAAACTACAAGAAAAAAATCAGAAGATTCCAGTGAGGTATCCTCGGCTAAGGGTCGACATATGAAAAGTCCCCTTTTGAAAAATTATACATGACTGTGCTTAAACTGACACACAATATTTTTAGCGCAACGCAACCTGACTTTCAAAAATCCCTACAAAAGAATGGCCCTGACTAACATTAACCTATACCTTTCACAAATCACTTACCTCACAAAAATCTTCGTTACTCAAGCTACAGCAATACAGCGAGCGCCACAACTGCCAGCTAAATAAAAGATTCAAACTACCGTAGGCACTAACTACTGATATGCATAGTTCGCAAATGAAAGATTTTGATAGAGAACAAACAATGTATTTACCTTACTAGTGTTCAAAAGTCATAATATATATAGCAGTTTATGACAACCAGTCTTACAAATTTCAAAACTCCGCCAACTCTCTCCCCACATCCACCACTGCTGGCGGCTCACCCCCAACTGCGCAACGCTACGCGCTGTTAACATCCAGCTGCCCAACACTACAATGGCAGACAACAATGCAAACTAGCCACAGACTGCACACAGCACAGCCAGTGATTTTCATACGGAGCGCTACGTGGCGTTACCAATATAAGAACCTAAACAGCCTACTTACAAAACACTAAGTGAAACGGCTTCGTTAGCTCTGTCCAATTTTTTTTTTCTTTTGAGGCGTAGGAAGTCTCTTAGAGGTGCAATTGTAAAGAGAAACGACGTCTCTAAGCTCACCATGAGGTCTTCTTGGCCCAATGATAAGTTCTGTGCTCCTTACGAGATGCGCCAAATTCCTGATGTGAACAAAAACGCCACACACACAACGAAGAGCCGACAAAGTCTGCGGTGTCAGAGTACTACACCTCTGAGTAGAGTTCATGAATTACGACAGCACCAGTGTCCAACCCGTTATTGATTGGCGTTCCAAATGAGGCTGTACAGACCTGACCACATAACGAATTAATAAATAAAGACAGCAGCTTCCAATTCTGCAACTCCTGGGACCCAGCGTTAAGTCTGGTCGAAGCACAACGGCGGTCCACGTGGCTATCTGCTCCCGTTACGGCATTTGAAGAGGATGAAGACGCACTGTCACCGGGCTGTCACACACCCGCGTCCAGCGCCGGGCGCAGTGGTGCTGGGGACATTAGATCGAGCCTCAACATCACGCTTCCCCCAAATCGCTAGGTCTGTGTCAGGAGCCGAGCGGCAAGAGGCTGCAGGTACGGGTAAGGAAACATAAAGATGGCGCTAGGGGAAGACAACCAGTCATCATTAGTGGCCGAAGATAGCAAGAGGTCGTCTTGTCGAAATATCGCGCCTTCTGGACGACGCCACGTGGCTGAACATTTAAAATTTTCCTGCGCTCAGTAAACCTAAAATTACACATTTTAAATATACTTGAAGTACACTTTTCAACGGTAACAAACCTGATAGTTAATTGTAATCTGAACATGTACCAAATAATTTTGGGACTGCAAACAATTATTTTATAATACGAAACTCCATTGCGATTTTTTCAAATGAACTGTTCAGTGTGCGTAAGTTACAAAGCGTCACAGAGAACTTCATCACCTAACTTATGAACAGTAAGGTATGTAATTAATCTAAGGCGTTTATTATAATTATCTTCTCATTAAAATGTGTTTCGCTTGTTGTTACACTTCGGTAGCGGAGATCGTGTGAATGCTGGCTCTATTGTTGCTGATAAGACTTCCGGCTGCATGGTCGTGGTCGAAAAACTTTCCGGAACCTGATGTTTCGTTCAGAGCTGAGCGGGACATCTATGGAGGTGCTCCAGGCGACGCTGACTCTTTCCGACTGACGAGCCGGACGTCGGAGCGCAGCATACATCAGGAAGCTACGACAAACTATTATCCTCGACTATACACAGTAGCCATTGAGATGTATCACGATAGTGAGTATTATAACCGAAAAGATGAAACTCAATGTTACATGGACAGAGGCTCTGTAGAATAGAGAGATTGGTTTTTACCCTTGACAGGAGACAACCGATAGTTAAGTTTTATCTCTGACCACCGAGAGAGGTGGCGCAGTAGTTAGCACACAGGACTCGCATTCGGGAGGACGACGGTTCAAACACGCGTCCGGCCATCCTGATTTAGGTTTTCCGTGACCTCCCTAAATCGCTTCAGCTGAATGCCAGAATGATTCCAGCGAAAGGGAACGGCAGACTTCCTTGCCCATCGTTCCCTAATGCGATGGGACCGAAGACATCGCTGTTTGGTCCCCTCTCGCGAATCACTTTACCGACATTTATTTCTGACAAAGATTATCTCTAGTAATGACCTATGAAATAGACCAAGCCCACTTTACCTAATATTTATATCACTGTCCGACGTCCGACTCCTCAGTCGGCAAGACTCAGCGTCTCCAGGATCACCTCAGAAGATGTTCAGCGCACATCTGGACGGGACGTCAGGAACCGAAATGTTTCTTCGACCACAGCCACACAGTCTGCAAGACTCATCAGAAACTATGACATCCGTCCGTGCGTTTGCTTGCAGTGTACTTCTTACAGAGTGGTCAACAGTTGCCTGCATCTGCCTATACATGGCTGCTCTGCAATTAACACTTGAGGACTCAGCAGAAAGTACATTGACCCACCATCACACGATTTCTCCACAGTTCCACTCTCATACAGCACGTGGGAAAAACCAAAACTTAAATCTTTCAGTGCGAGCACCAGTTTCTGTTATTCTACCACGATAATTTCTACCTATGTACGTGGTCGTCAACTCAACTGGGGGAGACAATTGGTGATTGAAATTCCCTAAAGCGTTCTCGCTGCAGCGAGAAACACCATTCTCTTAAAGATTGTCATCACACCTCGCATATCATACGCATTACACTCTCTCCCCTATTCCACTATTCTTTGAACCTTTTCGATGTTCTCTGTCAGTTCCATCTGGTAAAGGATGCCATACCATGCAGCATGAGGGACGGAGCTGTACCAAGCAGTCTACCACCTTTACCACCCGTAATAGAAGTTTAATAAAATTTCATATTCCATTTTGAATTCATAGCATTCACTTAATGGCTATTGCAGTCTTTACCTGAACTTACAGAAATAACTTTGAAAATGTGAAAACCGTTCCAACAAAAAACATGGTCGCGCATCTAACAGCAAACATTCTATTAACGTTAAAAGTTTTGTAGTCGAGTAAATCTTATGAAGATTGTATTTAATTGTCTATATGTTACGTTATTACTCTACTATGTGCCAGTTATCAGTGAAACCAAATTATGAAATAGTATTATCAGGAACCACTTAGAAGTTAAAAACGGTTTGAAATAGCAGCTATTGGCAACCAACACAATCTTTCTTTTCAAGACAGGTAAAACTCTTAAGGCATTGAAAGAACTCAGTTTATTTTCCTATTTATCCTATTTTTCTCATATCCTATGGCAGAAGACCATCCGGTTTAGGGTATAGCATGGCACACGACTGACAAAGTTTAGCCTAACCATCCACACGTCATGTAAGTAATTTTAAAAATAAACAGAATTTTAATCAACTTCAGTCATTATCGTAGGTAACGAAGAAGCGTAAATGTCTCAGGGAAACATTTAACTATAGGATCTACTTAACGTCTGTATTTGAAGAAGTAACAATATCACCAGAATATCTTTAATATATTATACAGTACTTAAATATGTGTAGCTCTCAATATTTGCAAATGCTATACAAAACACAGCCTCATGTCTCAAAACAACAAAAACAACAGAAAATGTTTGAAACTGCTTACGGCGATTCCTTCACGCAATTCTAAAATCGGTCACTAGAATAAAACGCCGACCAGGAAACATCATCTGTTCCTAGGTACACTATCCTCCAGATGCAAAACTCTCCACTACTCCAGAAGAGGCAGAGAAGCGTAGTGCAGAAAGTCTCTTTAATAAATATGTCGTATCTTATAAGTGTTCTGCAAATAAAACGCAGCCTTTGGTTCGGATTTCCCACAAGAGTATCTTTGTGACTGTTTCAGTTTAAATTGTTTTTAAATGTAATACGTAGGTATTTAGCTGTATGGACTGCAACAAGAAGCCTCAGCTGTACCACATATCTTGTGGTGATTATAAACTCATATATGTATTATATGTCTTTAAAATTATAATCGAACTCCTCTTGTCCATTCCCAACGGTAGTTCACATTTGTGGAATGAGTTAAACTTTTTATTACATTGTCAACCTCAATAATTTTTGACGTGAAAAAACCTAGTTACAGAGTTTGTGAAGATTAGCGAACATTCATTGAATAGTACTTTCTACGTTACCTGCTAAGAAGGAAGACGTGACTTTTAAGAAAGAATATACTGCTGTTTCAAGGATAAGAAAGAGCTAAAAAGTACACTGATAAGCCAAAACATTATACCACCGACATACTATCGATATAAACCCATCCAGTCATGTTTCCCAAAAGAATTTGCATTTTTCAACAAGATAACGCGCCATGTCACAAGGACATAAGGGTGATAGAGTAGTCTGAGGAACACAGTAGTGAGTTCCAAGTGATGTGCTGGGCACCTAACTCGCCAAGCCTGTTCTCGAACGAACACATCTGAGATATGACTGAACGTGGCAACTCTCTCCAACGACCTACTAAGGCCTCATTGCTTGCATGCCGTGAGGCGTCGCTGCTGTTATCCATGCCGAAAATGGACATACTGGCTATTAGGTAGATGGCCATAATGGTCAGGTTGATGACTGTAATGAAAAGTATGAAATTCAATAATCTGGGAAACAATACTACAGCATACTAAGTCTAAAACCTTATTTTAAAGCGTAATTGTTAGAACAGAAGGCAAAGATTAATCATCTTTATTGAGTGTCTATTTAACACTATAATGGAAGCGTTTCTGACATTCCCCACATAAAATATTTTCATATTTGACTTAAACTAATATTTTTTAGTGATTGTTAATCCATACTTTATTTCTAGTACTCACAAAAATTGTTTACAATTATAAGTATTAATTACTAATTTATTTGAACAAAAATGTCATACACATTTATGTTGCTGCCGCTAATAATTTTCTTACTATTCATACAACATTATAGACACATTTAGTATATTTGGTCCATTTTACTCTCACATGTGTTTTACAAATAGCTCTGTATTATTTTTTCACTCAACTTACTTCAAGTTGCTAGAAGCACTTTCCGTTTTATGTGCACAATTTTCACACACGGCTGTGTGGCACTTTACACAGTTTTTGCTGGTCTTGTTGCCTTTGCAGAGGCTGATTTTGGACTTCCTCCGCATACTAGTCGATTTCAGTCCGATATACTCTTCCTTTGATTGATGTTCTTGCTCTTATGTTCTCTTGAGCTCATTTGTCAGTTGAAGTAAGAACTTCTTCCTTTCCGTATCCTTGTTCGTTAGTAGGTTATAGATGACCCATTCGTTTATTGCCACCATATCCAGTATGTTGTAGAAGACATGCGTTGGCTATCTCCTAATGCAACCTTCGTAGTATATTTACATGTCATTTGATCAACCATGTCCACCTCATACTTCGTTGAACTGTAGAACGTTATGGTTTCAGGTTTTTACTTTCCTTCCTTGCTTATTGCTGCTTCAGCGTGCAGCATACTCAGAAGAATGAAGCTGTTATTCTTCTTTCCTAGGCATACAGTCAAGGTGCAGTCTATGTTGCCACTTTTATGCAGTATTGTGATGGAGTGTATTTCAGCATTCGGCTTCCTTACTTCATCAGGGATTTCACGACGGATAGTGTTCATTGTACCAAATAATAAAGTTTTCTCCTCTTTGAGTTTTTTTAGCAAGTTGAAGAGACGTAAAGAAGTTGTCTGTGGTCACATTTCTTCCTTGATTTATTAATGGCTCCACGAGAAGCAGAATGACTTACTCTCCATTTGGTTGTTTCTCTCTCTGTCGTTACATTTAACAGCTAAACAGAATTTGAGACCATATTTGTCTAGTTTGTTGGAGATGAACTGAGTAAACCTGCATCTTGCTTTGCTTGGTAACAGTTGCTCATCATTGGTTATATTTTCTCCAGGGCGTTAAGCGATAATAATGTTTTCAATGAACTTTCCTCAAATTTTAGATACAAGAACGAATTTGTTGGCTGCAAGGCGCTCAGCCCAGGCTGGTTTTTCATCAAAACGGAGAAAACTGAGAAGCTACTGAAATCTGTCCCTTGGCATAATGTCCTTGGTAAAAGTAGGCCCCCAAGAGTGTGACCAGAGATCATCCACAGACATACGTTTGTGCACAATACACTCCGAACATACGTGATGGCTACCAGTTTCTCCAGTTCCTCAAGAGACACAGTCCAGTCATTGTTTTTTAATACTTTTCGAGCATTTCATTCTGTATATTTCTTCATGAGATGTAGAACTGCTTCATCAAAAATAAGACGAACAGAGTAATAAATGAGTTAGGAAATATTAATTACAGTTTGTGAATTCCCTTCATTTATTGTTTTCTCGTGAAACTAATTTCATGTTTCTGTTAGTGCGTTAATTATATTATAGACTTGTTCCTGGAATGCGTTGTCATTTAAATTTATTCCTGAGACGCTAAAGTCTGTAGGGACACACAAAAATCAAAACAGCGACGGGGAAGTAAGTTCTCGTTTCAAGCAATTGATAATAATTTTTTCATTAGTTTTTTCTAAATTTCTAATTAAAGTTACACATAGCTGCTCTCCCTGTTCCCAAGTCTGCGTTTAGTTGCCCAAAAACACCATTTAAGGGACCCCGAGACCATCAGCAATCTTGCACAATTTTTCCTGAAGCGCAATAATATTAAACATATAGGTGTGAGACTGAAAGATTACGCAATAATACTCAGAATATCAAAATCAGCCCCAAAGTGCTGTGCTGCCTTTGAGCATTACTGACAATATCTTTGCCAGCTTTTTAGTATACTACAGTCATTGGATCTCTTTGTTTTCGCTATTCGTTGTTGTTCATGTGTTAAAAATTAGTCCAAAAGAAGACAAAAGAGCGTTATGATTGGAGTGCAATGAAACGTATAAATCATTTCCAGCGTTGTGGGATATTAGGTCAAATGAGTATAAAAACAGAAAGTTAAGAATGAATCCCATGATTTGCTGCTCAGAATATACGAGAAAGGAAACGAAGGACGATGTTAAATATAATAAATGCAAAATTAAGAATTTATGTATATATAGATACATTAGCTCCCGGAAAATTATGGTTTTATGCACGTATAATTACATGACACGGTTCCATAGCTTTGTATCAAATATTGTAAAATGAAACTACGCTTGCAGATTTACAGCCTTCGAAAGAATTACCGGCATCTGGGCACTGTGGCATAACGGGTAAACGCTGACTTGGTGCAATTACATTTGTCATTGTTGTATCAAGTTTATTGATCATAGGAACTGGAGCGTCTACAGGAATTAACCTGGTGGGGAGTGCAGGTCTTAATAATTTCAATTTTTGATGTAAATGAGTTCAACAGTTCTCGGACGTGTCATGCCTCAATAACTACATTTTATGTGTTACACAAAAACATACTTAAAACAACAATCAAACGATTATACGCCAACTGCTAAAGCCATAGCATTGTCTGACTGTGGTAAGCAAAGCAGTGCTACATTTGGCTAAACGAATGTTTTTGCGGAATAATGAGAAATCACTTCTAATACAAGTGTATAAGAATTTTGTTATGAATAAAAACACCGCTCTGCAAATTCAAAGAGAGGTGGGAGGGGGGGAGGAAATTACCTATGTAAGGGGACCAATATATACTACTGGACATTAAAATTGCTACACCAAGAAGAAATGCAGATGATAAACGGGTATTCATTGGAAAAACATGTTATACTAGAACTGACATGTGATTACATTTTCACGCAATTTGGGTGCATAGGCCCTGAGAAATCAGTATCCAGAACAACCACCTCCGGCCATAATAACGGCCTTGACACGCCTGGGCTAATATAATAAATGCAAAATTAAGAATTTATGTATATATAGATACATTAGCTCCCGGAAAATTATGGTTTTATGCACGTATAATTACATGACACGGTTCCATAGCTTTGTATCAAATATTGTAAAATGAAACTACGCTTGCAGATTTACAGCCTTCGAAAGAATTACCGGCATCAGAGCTTGGATGGAGTGTACAGGTACAGCTGCCCATGCAGCTTCAACACGATACCACAGTTCATCAAGAGAAGTGACTAGCGTATTGTGACGAGCCAGTTGCTCGGCCACCATTGACCAGACGTTTTCAATTGGTGAAAGATCTGGAGAGTGTGCTGGCCAGGGCAGCAGTCGAACATTTTCTGTATCCAGAAAGGCCCGTACAGAACCTGCAACATGCGATCGTGCATTATCCTGCTGAAATGTAGGGTTTCGCAGGGATCGAATGCAGGCTAGAGCCACGGATCGTAACACATCTGACATGTAACGTCCACTGTTCAAAGTGCCGTCAATGTGAACAAGAGGTAACTGAGACGTGTAACCAATGGCACGGCGATGACGAATACACGCTACCAATGTGCGTTCACGGCGATGTCTCCAAACACGGATGCGACCATCATGATACTGTAAACAGAACCTGGATTCATACGAAAAAATGACGTTTTGCCGTACGTGCACCCAAGTTCGTCGTTGGGTACAGCAAAGCAGGCGCTCCTGTCTGTGATGCAGCGTCAAGGGTAACCGCAGCAATGGTCTCCGAGATGATAGTCCATGCTGCTGCAAACGTCGTCGAACTGTTCGTGCAGATGTTTGTTGTCTTGCAAACGTCCCCATCTGTTGACTCAGGGATCGACACGTGCTGCACGATCCCTTACGGCCATGCGGATAAGATGTCTGTCATCTCGACTGCTAGTGATACGAGGCCGTTGGGATCCAGCACGGCGTCCCATATTACCGTCCTGAACCCACCGATTGCATATTCTGCTAACAGTCATTGGATCTCGACCAACGCGATAGGCTACAATCCGACCTTTATCAAAGTCTGGAACGTGATGGTACGCATTTCTCCTCCTTACACGAAGCATCACAACAACGTTTCACCAGGCAACGCCGGTCAACTGCTGTTTGTGTACGAGAAATCGGTTGGAAACTTCCCTGATGTCAGTGCGGGGTAGGTGTCGCCACCGGCGCCAACCTTGTGTGAATGCTCTGAAAAGCTAAACATTTGCATATCACAGCATCTTCTTCCTGTCTGTTAAATTTCGCGTCTGTAGCGCGTCATCATCGTGGTGTAGAAATTTTAATGGCCAGTAGTTTATATACCGGCAGTCATTTACAGATTTCCAGCAATGTATCAGACGTTGCACCATCAACGCACCAGTGTTATTATAAGTTCTTTTCATTTTATGTTCAACATCAATTCTTTCAACAAGTTTGCATGAGCGACCTTTAATGCTCGTTGACCAGATTCTTAATCAACAGTTTTTGTTTTACTTGTAACAAAGTAAAGCAACTATAACAGCAGCACCGTCTACATCGTCAACGTTCCGAACCACTGTATTATTGAGCAACGTAGGGAAAATGTCAATAAGATTCCTCAATATTATTCATCGGCATTATTGATCGTCTAGGGGCCTTCTAAGTCAGTAGTATAAAAAAGAAAAGAGCTGCAAAGAAACAATGTTTCGTTTAACTATATTTCGTGCAAAAAGATCTCTAAATGAAAGGAATATATCCAATAAAATATGACAGTGTTAAAAAGTCAGCTCAACCATCTTCTCATAGTGTAAAAATAGTAAAACAGTCGCGTTTCAAATGTCAAGCCCTCGTCATCAAAACAATTGTACAAGAATCTGTAAAAGTGATAGAGATAAAAGTATAAATAAAAACACTACAGTATCTCAGTCATTTTCCTTGCAACCGTGTCTTTTTAGGTTGTGCTTCCATGCAATGCACCCATGCTGATAAAATAAACTAAAATCGAATGCCGTATGGACATCCTGGGTATTGGCAGCGCCACAGTAGCAGCCATCCGTGTGCACAGCCCGTGTCTTCCGCGAAGGACACAACCGGAAATACAAACACATAAGCAACGTGAGTTAGCACTTCATGTTCGTAAACAAGAAATCAGAGTGATAACAATGACCATAGATAACGCACAACCTTAGCGTCAAGCTCAGAAATTTAAATGTAGTTAAGAACAGAATATCACTGGTATAACTTCAACTAAAATCGCTAACCAAAGACAGAAACTAAAACAGTCGAACAAAATTTTTTAAGAAGCTGTTTGTGTCACCTGTATGCTGTTCTTTTAACGTATTTACATTTACCAAGCTATTTATCGTAATTTCAAACTGTTATAGTACATCCAACTTTCTGTGAAGAGGCATGGACGTCGAACACCTTGTTGGCTACGCGTGGTTTCACCGTCATTCAACCAGTCTCCATAGATGCTCACGACAGTACTACGCGCACAGCCAACCAGTTTCGTTAAATCCGAAATGCTAGTTCCCAGCACCGGACAATTAAAAGATTCTCTTTGTCAAAGTTTCTTATGTCAGTGGCCACTATCGATGTAGGAATGATTGCTAATTGGTCTCTGTTACGCCGATACACCGTACTTTCGTTACCGCGTCACATAACCCACAAGTGGCATTCATTCTCGTGGTGGGCAGTCATAACGATGTTTATGCTTATCAATGTAGATTTTTTTGTAACTAGAGATATTCTGATAGAAAAAGTGCAATTTCAATGGGGAGATTAATGCACTGAAAGATAAAACACATAAACACATTTTCGTATTACGAAGCAAGAAAGGAGAAAAAGTGCATAAAATAAAGGCTACAGTTTCATTGAGAACAAGAAATTGTGGTGCGACTCATCTCGCGTCAGTCAGCCGTCGTAATTTAATCTATTGTTTACTACAGAAATTTATTGGTAGCGGTTATTGTTGCCGACTTACGTGGTGGGCCTTAATCAAAATGGTATTTCATTCAATTTTGATTTAGAATTAAATACTTTTGTGAAGTTCTCTTTTTTTAACAATATTGATCTTCAGTGAAAATTATTTCTTACGTCAATGAACGTTAGACTCGCTGAATCTTAAAACATGAACATATAAATTGAACAATGGAATAAACTTTTCATATTAATTTCCTCGGCTAGTCAGGCCACTTTAAAGCAAAAAATCTCTAATTACAATTGCGTACCACACAGGTGCGAGAGTATTTTTTCTTACCTCCGTTAACCATTGTATTGTAGTCGGAGTCCTGGCTCTGGCTCTCGGTTGTTGTACTGAAAATAAGAATCTTAAAGCTACGTATTTTCTGCAACGTCGAGCGGTTGTGGAGAAAAATGTATATTATATTAATAGCGGGCGAGTTTTTCGCTTCCGCTAATTTTTATAAGTTAATATCGCCATGTAATGGCGTCGTTGGCTGCATCGGCCGCTGCGATTGTTGAACTGTCAATTACTCGAATGCAGGTTAATTCAAAGGAAGGCGGACATGAAATCGGGATCACCTCTTACAAATTAAAAGTGAACGGTAATATTAAATCAATATATTATCTGTTTAATTAGTACAAATATGCTTACATTTGCCAGCACCCGCAAGATGTGCGTATACACGCAACCAAGACAAGAGAAGAAGGGAAGACGACTAAAAAATTAACAAAAGAGCGTACCTTGTCGTCTCTTTAGATCATTTTGTTATATTTCTTTGTCCTCGAAACTTACACAGAGAAATTATTATAATACGGAGAAAAAAATGTATGTTCGCCTGAGCGGCTAGTGTCCACTTATTATTCAAATTATAAATGTCTCTTCTTTAAAAAAAACTGTTTTTTAAGTCTTTTCATATTATTCCACTGGGGACGCTATACTCAGATCATACATATGATAGGCTATACTTTAAGATGACAAAAAATCATGGGATAGCGAGATGCACACATACACATGGCGGTAGGATCACTTACACGAGGTGTAAAAGGACAGTGTATTGGCGGAGCTGTCATTTGCACTCAGGTAATTCATGTGAAAAGGTGTCCGACGAGATTATGGCCGCACGGTGGGAATTAACAGGCTTTGAACGCGTAATGATATTGGCAGCTACACACATGGGACATTTCATTTCTGAAATCGTTAGGGGATGCGGTTTCCGAAATGTACAGTGTCAAGGGTGTGCCGAGAATACCAAATTCCAGGCGTTATCTCGCATTACAACGCAGTGGCCAGTAGCTTTCCATTAACGACTGAGAGCAGGTGCGTTTGTGTAGAGTTGTCAGCGCTATCAGACAAATAACACTACATGAAATAACCGCAGAAATCAATGTGGGATGTTCGACGAACTTATCCGTTAGGACAGTGGGGCGAAATCTCGCGTTACTGCGCTGTGGCAGCCCACGTCCTACTCATGTGCCTTTGCACGACATTACCTGCAGCACCTCTCCTGGGTTCGCGACCAAATCGCTCGGAACCTAGACAACTAGCAAGCAGTGGCATGATCAGATGAGTCCCGATTTCAGTTAGTAAGAGTCGACGGTAAGGTTCGAATGTGGTGCAGAAACCCTGAAGACATGTTTCAAAGTTAAAAGGAAATGGTTATGTTCAGGTTCTTGGAGACCATATGCAGCCATTCATGGATTTCATGTTCCCAAACAATCATGGAATTTTTAAGGACGACAATGCTCCATGTCAATTTCCTGTGTACGTTTCTTCAATTTTCTGGATTGTGTGTCAACAGTGGTTTTGAAATCAGTTACTTCTGTCTGTATTTGGTTCTGTGATTGTTTTACTGTTTTAACCTCTTCTGTAACGGAATGTATACTAGCGTCAACAAGGGTTGTAAGACTAGTGAGCAACAGCTGTTCTCTACGGTCGCAGGTTCGAATCCCGCCTCAGGCATAGATGTGTGTGATGTCCTTAGGTTAGTTAGTTTTAAGTAGTTCTAAGTTCTAGGGGACTCATGACCTCAGATATTGAGTCCCATAGTCCTCAGAGCCATTTGAACCATTTTTGAACAGCTGTTCTACTTCCTGCCTTTGTACTGCAATAGACTGTAAAAACCATTTGTTCTCCGTTGTATGTTTACGAACAAAGTCTTTGTGTCGCTTCTCTGAGGTCTCTGTGTTAATACTTTAAGGCGTACATCTAACGGAGTGTTTTGTTGATCTATTCTTTCATTAACTGACTTGATTGCATCTGTAAGCTTTTTATACGTTTCACTACATTGATGTCTTGAAGCATTAATGTCATCTCTCAAAACCTTGGTGCTGTCTGCGCATTGCCTTTCTATAGCCTCAATTTTATCGCAAAGACGTTTTTCACTGGCTTTAATATCTGTATCTACCTGTTTGAAACGGTTATCAGTCGTTTCCGTGTACGATTTAAGCTTGCCAGTATGCTGAAAAATTGTTAATTGAACTGAACGGTGTTGTCATCTTGTTTTTCTCGTATGCTGGCCAACCATTCATCAGCTTTATTATCCTATTTAACCACCATTTGCATGAGATTTTAAAGCATCACTTCCGTATTCTTTTGAATTGATGCGTCGGCTGTCTCCTGTGTTGTGATGTGGAGACATCACGTCTCGTTTATTGCATTATCTGCGTAATTACCACTAAAGGAATCTGACGAATTTTTAAAAACAGACTGAGTACTTTGCACTACTGTGTCCCCCGACACACTATTGACATTTTGATTGACTATACAAGAATGGGAAGTTCATTATCCTTATTCGGTAAAAGACACCTGCGGGTTAGCAATATCTACCTCAGCGTTGTTCACTATGCCGGAATCGACGGTCTGAGCAGATGGTAAACTAGGTGAAATCATACTGTCAGTAAACCGTACATTATTTTGGGACAGGGAACTCAGGTTTTCTGTGGTATTTCCCAATTGTTGCACAGCAGAGTGGTTACTATAATTCCCAACATTGTTGTCAATAATTGGAGAGTCGTCCATTTCGGTACCTTTAATTATAAGATTACGCGCCGGAACCTTAACACTTTTTCTCGACATCAATAACAAGGCGGAGCATAAAAATGCCAATGAACTGTGGTAAAAAATTTGTACGAGATAATTAATTGCATTGCGCCAAAAAGTCTAACTACTATTATAGCTCCTGATTGGTTGATAGAACAGAACTTATATAACTGATTATTTGAACAAGGCGAACGACTGGCATACATGTCACCAAGTATACCGTTCTTTACAAATTTATTGAAATATTTAATGGAAGACTGAACTGGGAAAGCATACAAAACTGAAGTTATTGTGTAGCATGTTATAACTGTAAGTGGTCTGCTTATTCTGTGTTATTGTTTCCAAAACATTATAAGAACTGATTGAGAAACAACTCCCAATACTAATAAAGAAATACAGTCACTGCAAAATACACTCAGCCCCTTAGGTACTGAATCCTCTGGCCCTGTTCAAAACTGATAGCTTTGGTCCCTGTGCAAATAACAAATGGTTCAAATGGCTCTGAGTACTATGGGGCTTAACATCTGAGATCATCAGTCTCCTAGAACTTAGAACTACTTAAACCTAACTAACCTAAGGACATCACACACCTCCATGCCCGAGGCAGGATTCGAACCTGCGACCGTAGCAGTCGCGCGGTTCCGGAATATAGCGCCTAGAGCCGGCCGAAGTGGCCGTGCGGTTAAAGGCGCTGCAGTCTGGAACCGCAAGACCGCTACGGTCGCAGGTTCGAATCCTGCCTCGGGCATGGATGTTTGTGATGTCCTTAGGTTAGTTAGGTTTAACTAGTTCTAAGTTCTACGGGTCAGCAGTTGAGGCCCATAGTGCTCAGAGCCATTTGAACCATTTTTGAACAGCGCCTAGAACCGCATGGCCACCGCGGCCGGCTGCAAATAACAGATAAATAAAATTGTCTCACCTCTACTCTCTCACGATGGAGAACAAAATATACTAGCTACAGACTCAGCGGTGTGCAATGCTGGCCATAATACTTAGAAATATAAATGAAATTCTTTTGACTGATAAATGAAAAAATTTAAAAAAATTGTATGGCTTAAAAAAAAAATCTAGACAGGGAGCCGGTAGTGATCTGGATGAATTACTAACACTGACTTTTTCGATAGTGAAGTTGCATTCGAAGTTAATTTTGGCTTCTCAAAACACCTGAAAATTGAAATTACATTACTCAGGAAAATTACATCATTTTTTTTAGTAAAAGAAAACCTTTCTTTGCTGATTTAGTACCAAACAATAAGACTTGTACAGAAAGTATTATCTAATATCACTTAAAGTATAAAGACAAATCTTCAAATTACGTATACCTGTGTTAACAAATCTTAGAAGTATTACCAAGTGGAACTACCTAACTAGCCTATACATCAGATCTGTTCATGTACATTCCGGGCTTACTCAACATAGAACTCACTGTTACTAATTATCAGCCAATTCATTTGCACTGTCGCATTGGCAAAAGAAAGCAATGAAAACTTAATGTCTTTAACTTAACTGCAAAAACACTTGTGCTTCCACAATCATAGTTCCAATAATACACATACTCGTAAAGCTTCTTTGAAATATCAATCCAGTACCGGCCGGAGTGGCCGTGCGGTTCTAGGCGCTACAGTCTGGAACCGAGCGACCGCTACGGTCGCAGGTTCTAATCCTGTCTCGGGCATGGATGTGTGTGATGTCCTTAGGTTAGTTTGGTTTAATTAGTTCTAAGTTCTAGGCGACTGATGACCTCAGAAGTTAAGTCGCATAGTGCTCAGAGCCATTTGAACCATCAATCCAGTAATCCTTTCTTGTCACAATTAAATTTACATTTAACTTTACATTTCATTATAAAATCACTCATCATTTTTAACTACCTATTTTACGTGCGTTGTAGCACAAAATATTAGTATGAGAACATTTCTACATCATAATCTAACACTTGGTGGCTTTACAGAACTCACCACAAAAACTGCCTACTGCATCGTCTTTCGTTCACAGTTGCCACACACACTACCTGCTGTGCATCAAGCGCTCTCTTACTCCAACACTGCAATCTGAGATCAAACGCAGTATCTTTGGCTATGCGGTTGCGCAAGGTCAGCGATCCACTTTATAGAGCCGATCAGAGACATACATCATTTCCAGTTTAATAGTTTTATTTTAGTTTACATTAGTATCATTACAATATCCGGTTGCCACATATAAGTGTACCCCAGTAAACACCTTCCAGGCTTGAAGAACTCTCAGGACAATTAAAACGAATGATTTGGCCACACAGATAGCTCGATATGAATCCCATCGAACATTTGTGGGGCATAATTCAGAGGTCGATTTATACTCAAAAACTCGCACCGGTAACACTTTCGTAATTATGGACGGCTATAGAGACAGCATGATTCAGTGTCTTTTTTTTTTTTTTCAGGAGCTTCCAACGACTTTTTGAATCCATGCTACGTCGAGTTGGTGCTGTACGCCGGGAAAAATGAGGTCCGACACGATCTGAGGAGGTATCTCGTGACTTTTAACACCTCAGTGTACACAGGGTGGTCCATTGATCGTGACCGGGCCAAATATCTCACAAAATAAGCGTCAAACGAAAAAACTACAAAGAACTAAACTTGCCAAGCTTGAAGGGGGAAACCACATGGCGCTATTGTTAGCCAGCTAGATGGCGCTGCCATAGGTCAAACGGATATCAACTGCGTTTTTTTAAAATAGGAACCCAATTTTTTATTTCATATTCGTGTAGTACGTAAAGAAATATGAATGTTTCAGTTGGACCACTTTTTTCGCTTTGTAGTAGATGGCGCTGTAATAGTCACAAACATATGGCTCACAATTTTAGACGAACAGTTGGTAACAGGTAGGTTTTTAAATTAAAATACAGAACATAGGTACGTTTGAACATTTTATTTCGGTTGTTCCAATTTGATACAAGTACCTTTGTGACCTTATCATTTCTGAGGACGCCACAATATTGCAATAAATGCTGAAAATGATGTCCGTCAACCTCAATGCATTTGGCAATACGTGTAACAACATTCCTCTCAACAGCGAGTAGTTCGCCTTCCGTAATGTTCGTACATGCATTGATAATACGCTGACGCATGTTGTCAGGCGTTGTCAGTGGATCACGATAGCAAATATCCTTCAACTTTCCCCACAGAAAGAAATCCGGAGACGTCAGATCCGGTGAACGTGCGGCCATGGTATGGTGCTTCGACGACCAATCCACCTGTCATGAAATATGCTATACAATACCGCTTCAACCGAAAGCGAGCTATGTGCAGGACATGCCTCATGTTGGAAGTACATCGCATTCTGTCATGCAGTGAAACATCTTGTAGTAACATCGGTAGAACATTACGTAGGAAATCAGAATACATAGCACCATTTAGACTGCCATCGATAAAATGGGAGCCAATTATCCTTCCTCCCATAATGCCGCACCATACATTAACCCGCCAAGGTCGCTGAAGTTGCACTTGTCGCAGCCATCGTGTATTTTCCGTTGCCCAATAGCGCATATTATGCTGATTTACGTTACCGCTGTTGGTGAATGACGCTTCGTCGCTAAGTAGAACGCGTGCAAAAAATCTGTCATCGTCCCGTAATTTCTCTTGTGCCCAGTGGCAGAACTGTACACGACGTTCAGAGTCGTCGCCATGCAATTCCTGGTGCATAGAAATATGGTACGGGTGCAATCGATGTTGATGTAGCATTCTGGACATCGACGTTTTTGAGATTCCCGATTCTCGTGCAGTTTGTCTGCTACTGATGTGTGGATTAGCCGCGACAGCAGCTAAAACACCTACTTGGGCATCATCATTTGTTGCAGGTCGTGGTTGACGTTTCATATGTGGCTGAACACTTCCTGTTTCCTTAAATAACGTAACTATCCGGCGAACGGTCCGGACACTTGGATGATGTCGTCCAGGATACCGAGCAGCATCCATAGCACACGCCCGTTGGGCATTTTGATAACAATAGCCACACATCAACACGATATCGACCTTTTCCGCAATTGGTAAACGGTCCATTTTAACATGGGTAGTGTATCACGAAGCAAATACCGTCCGCACTGGCAGAATGTTACGTGATACCACGTACTTACACGTTTGTGACTATTACAGCGCCATCTATCACAAAGCGAAAAAAGTGGTCCAACTAAAACATTCATTTTTCTTTACGTGCTACACGAATATGTAATAAAAATGGGGGTTCCTATTTTAAAAAAGCGCAGTTGATATCCGTTTGACGTATGGCAGCGCCATCTAGCGGGCCAACCGTAGTGCCATCTGGTTTCCCCCATGAAGCTAGACGAGTTTCGTTCTTTGTAGCATTGTCGTGAGATATTTGGCCCGGTCACTATCAATGGACCACCCTGTATACTGCTTAATCTACAACTGGAGGAACCTGGAATGAATATTCGAGGGTTGGCAGAAGGTAATGCACCGCATTTTTTTTTCTCAGCCGTAAACAGTACCACGAATGCGAAACGTTATGTACGGTATGTATTATTTGGAGTCTCCTGAGTGAGGGCGCCGGCTCCAAGTTTCCGTCACCTTCGAGAGATAGCGTAGCAGCAGGATATTTTCAAAATGGCGTCTGTAGGTGATTTACGCAACAAGCAACGTGCCGCCATTGAATTTCTCACTGCAGAGAAAGAAACTGTAGAGAATGTTCGCAAACGCTTGTGCAAAGTCTATGGGATCTGCTGTCGACAGAAGTACAATGATTGACTGGTCACGGAGGGTGAGGTCATCCCGGGAGACCATCCACGACTGTCACACCTGACATGTTGCAGAGAGCTGATATTGTCAATCTCAAGGACAGACGCATTACGACTCGGCAGTTGGCGCTGCGCCGGCCGGGGTGGCCGAGCGGTTCTAGGCACTACAGTCTGGAACCGCGCGACCGCTACGGTCGCAGGTTCGAATCCTGCCTCGGGCATGGGTGTGTGTGATGTCCTTAGGTTAGTTAGGTTTAAGTAGTTCTAAGTTCTAGGGGACTGATGACCTTAGAAGTTAAGTCCCATAGTGCTCAAAGCCATTTGAACCAGTTGGTGCTGCATCTGTGAATCAGCAAAGGAAGTTCACAGGGTGGCGCACTGGCTCCACCACCAGGTCATGGATTGGTACCGATAGGGCATACGCGTCCTTGTTTCACGCTGGAGGAAGGCCATAGAACGAGATGAACATTACGTGGAAAAATAGGGTGTGCAGATAAAACACCATTATTTCGTGTGTTTAATTACGTTCAATAAAGAACTGTTTAAGGTAAAATGCTGTGCATTACTTTCTCGGCATCCCTGGTAATTCGTTCGAGCGTACATTGATGTTGAAATCACACCCTAAAACTGTGTAACGCATCGAATGAATTCTGTAATTATTTAGGTTATTTTAAATCGATCTTTCCAAGTAGATACAAAGTACGTATTTGTTGACTCAACACTATGGCCACGGAAGTGCATAAAGTAATGGAATATAGTCAACCTTTCCTAATCTGGCTCTACTTTCAGTTTTACTAAAATAAATACACATTTTTGCGGCTTCAACAACCGACCATAAGTATCTTGACTAATCATACAGGAAGTAGGAAACGTGAAACCTAGCTAGAAACTAGGAACGAGGACTGCTTGTGAGGCGAACGGCACAAGTGAAGCGGAAAAGTCAGAAACAGACTGACAGAAAAAGAATTGCGACAAAAATATGGAGCTGTGCGACATAACGAAATTTGGTAGGCGTCTATTCAAATTTCACGCCAGGCGCATAAGAATGGCGCTATTAGCGACACTTTGAGGATGCAAAGCAGGTTTGCTTTAACGGTCGTGAGCGTTAGTTACCTCTGAGATGTCCGTCCCGATAGCTGAGTGGTCAGCGTGACGGGTTGCGGTGCTACGGGCCCGGGTTGGAATCCCGGCTCGGTCGGGGATTTTCTCTGCTCAGGGACTGGGTGTTGTGTTCTCTCCATCCCCATCCGTCGCGGAGGTCACCCAATGTGGCGTCGGATGTAATATGACCTGCACCAAGGCGGCAGGAGCTGTCCCGCAAGGGGCCTTGGCTCAAATGGTTCAAGACCACTATGGGACTTAACATCTGTGGTCATCAGTCCCCTAGAACTTAGAACTACGTAAACCTAACTAACCTAAGAACATGATACACATCGATGCCCGAGGCAGGATTCGAACCTGCGACCGTAGCGGCCACGCGGTTCCAGACTGAAGCGCCTAGAACTGCACGGCCACACCGGCCGGACGCAAGGGGCCTCCCGGCCAATGACGCCAAACGCTCATTTCCATTTACCTTAGAGATGGGGGGTGGTGAGTTGATGTTAGTCAAGAATACCTTTAAGACGACAAAGATGGCGATATCAAAATGTCACAGAGTCTGAACGATGTTATGTAATAGGGCTACGAGAATGTGTATGTTCGTTCTGTGATATTGCAGGAATATTTGGAAGAAATGTAGGTACTGTACATGGTTGCTGCCAGCGGTGGTCACGAGAGTGTACGGTCGCAAGAAGACTGGACGCTGGCCTGCCACGTGGCACAACCGAGAGGAAAGACCATCGTGTTCGGCGTATGATCCTGGCGCATCGTGTTGCATCCTCAACAGCATTTTGAGCAGTTGGCACCACAATGATACAACGAACTGTTACAAATCGGTTACTTTATGGACAGCTCCGAACCAGACGCCGTGTAGCATGCATTCCTCTGACCCCAACCCACCACCATTTCCGAAGTCAGTGGTGCCAAGCGAGAGCTCTCTGGAGGTCAGGATGGGGATCTGTTCTGTTTTCTGGTGAAACCTGATTCTACCTTGGTGACCGTGTTTTGGTTAGGAGGAGGCCAGTTGAGGGCGTGCAACCAACCTGTCTGCGTGGTAGACACACTGGACCTACACCTGGAGATATGATCTGGGATGCGATTTCCAATGACAGGAAAAGCATCATCGTGGTTATCCCACGCAGCCTGACTGTACATTTGGACATCAGCCTGGTGATTCGACCTGTTGTGCTGCCACTCATGAGCAGCATTCCAGGAGGCGTTTCCCAGCAGGATCACGCTTGCCACATCCACTACTGTAACCCAACATGCTCTACAGAGTGTCGACATGTTGCGGTGGCCTACTCGATCACCAGACTTATCTCCAGTCGAGTACATGTGGGATACCATCGAATGACACTTCCAACGTCATCCACTAACAGCATTAACCGTCCCTGTATCGATCGATCAAGTGTAACGGGCCTGGAACTCCGTCCCACAAGCTGACATCCGGCACCTATACAACACAGTGCATGTACATTTGCAAGGTTGCATTAAAAATTCTGACAGTTACACCGGATAATAACGTAACAGAACTTCGTATTTGGAATGATTTACCTAGCGCTTATATTAATCTGTGATGTTGCCCAGTTAATAACTTAAATACACTACTGGCCATTAAAATTGCTACACCACGGAGATGACGTGCTATAGACGCGAAATTTAATCGACAGGAAGAAGATGCTGTGATATGCAAATGATTAGCTTTTCAGAGCATTCACACAAGGTTGGAGCCGGTGGCGACACCTACAACGTGCTGACATGAGGAAAGTTTACAACAGATTTCTCATACACAAACAGCAGTTGACCGGCGTTGCCTGGTTGGCTCAAATGGCTCTGAGCACTATGGGACTCAACTGCTGTGGTCATCAGTCCCCTAGAACTTAGAACTACTTAAACCTAACTAACCTAAGGACATCACACACATCCATGCCCGAGGCAGGATTCGAACCTGCGACCGTAGCAGTCGCACGGTTCCGGACTGCACGCCTAGAACCGCGAGACCACCGCGGCCCGTTGCCTGGTGAAACGTTGTTGTGATGCCTCGTGTAAGGAGGAGAAATGCGTACCATCACGTTTCCGACTATGATAAGGGTCGGATTGTAGCCTATCGCGATTGCGGCTTATGGTATCGCGGCATTGCTGCTCGCATTGGTCGAGATCCAATAACTGTTAGCAGAATATGGAATCGGTGGGTTCAGGAGGGTAATACGGAATACCGTGCTAGATTCCAACGTCCTCGTATCACTAGCAGTCGAGATGACAGACATCATATCCGCGTGGCTGTAACGGATCGTGCAGCCACGTCTCGTTCCCTGAGTCAACAGATGGGGACGTTTGCAAGACAACAAACATCTGCACGAATAGTCCGACGACGTTTGCAGCAGCATGGACTATCAGCTCGGAGAGCATGGCTGCGGTTACCGTTCACACTGCATCACAGACAGGAGGGCCTGCGATGGTGTACTCAACGACGAACCTGGGTGTACGAATGGTAAAATGTAATTTTTTCGGATGAATCCAGGTTCTGTTTACAGCATCATGATGGTCGCATGCGTGTTTGGCGACATCGCAGTGAACGCACATTGGAAGCGTGTATTCGTCATCGCCATACTGGCGTATCACCCGGGGTGATGGTATAGGGTGCCATTAGTTACACGCCTCGGTCACCTCTAGTTCGCATTGACGGCACTTTGAACAGTGGACATTACATTTCAGATGTGTTACGACCCGTGGCTCTACCCTTCATTCGATCCCTGCGAAACCCTACATTTCAGCAGGATAATGCACGATCGCATGTTGCAGGTCCTGTAGGGGCCTTTCTGGATACAGAAAATGTCCGACTGCTGCCCTAGGCAGCACATTCTCCAGATCTCTCACCAATTGAAAACGTCTGGTCAAAGGTGGCCGATAAACTGGCTCGTCACAATACGCCAGTCACTACTTTTGATGAACTGTGCTATCGTGTTGAAGCTGCATGGGCAGCTGTACCTGCACACGCCATCCAAGCTCTGTTTGTCTCATTGCCCAGGCGTATCAAGGCCGTTATTACGGCCAGAGGTGGTTGTTCTGGGTACTGATTTCTCAGGATCTATGCACCCAAATTGAGTGAAAATGTAATCACATGTCAGTTCTAGTATAATATATTTGTCCAATGAATACCCGTTTATTATCTGCATTTGTTCTTGGTGTAGTAATTTTAATGGCCAGTAGTGTATGTTACCTAGGCCAATACAGTTCAGAAATTTCTGCGCTATGCAGTAATTGGATTTTGGTGTTGCGATTTGCTTTTATGTCACTTTAGTTTGTTTCTCACACCGTCATTTTATTTCCCACACCAAAACATTCACATATATTGGCGGTTCGACGACATCGGTTGGCACACCTCATTGACTTCATGCTGACTGGATACAAATTTCTCCGATGTTTTTATGTCAGGAGTCAACTAAAAATTAATGAGCAATAGCTAATGGACCTTTATGCTCGTCTAAAGGAAATATTCAAAACAAAACCAAACATCTTTCTGCGTGCTTGAAAATGTGTAACTGAGTACTGCAGCATAGCGACGTTTATTCACTGCTACTGTTACAGATTTATCATACGGTAGTGAAACACATTTTTATAAAATGCTGAATAGAGCATTAATAAGCTTCCTAGTCTCATATAATAAGTGTCATCTATGGATGTAGCTGACATTATTTGTGGTTATAGCCCTTCAGGCATTGACATGTGGTAGAAAGGTCATGCAGTAGGTACTCCCACAATGTGTATCTATTTTCGTTTTGCTTCTTCTTTTTCCATTTGTCATCCGTGTTGTTTGTCTAAAATGAAATACATGCTTAACGAAGTGAGCTCAATGCCTGGTTTGGTACTATTCCGTGCGCCTTTGACAGTGGTCGCCCTTTCACGCAGTGGTTTATTACACTGCTGCGCTGACTGAGGGAATGTCACACAAGAGTTCACCATTCAGTGGGGTTGCCCACGGTGCTTTCAACTCGCGCTGCGGCGGAATCCTGCGCCGCTTTGTTTCTGTGCACTAGTCAGGTATCGCTGGCCCATTCCAGGGTAACTGAGCAAGGAGCTCGTCTGGAATTTACACATGCTCCAGGCATGACAAAGGTTAATTTTAACGTACAGTATAAAAGTGCTTTCTTCTCTGTCAGTGTGTGGCTAGAGGATGTTACTAATATCTGTCTACGAGTACACACAAGTTTAAAGGCATTTGTAAGAATTTCTTAATTATTCATTGATCTTAAGGGCAGAAATTTAAAGAAACCTTAAAATAGTCTTGGGGGTGACATTTCGCTGGCAGAAAACCAGTGTCTGACCTTTTACAATATTCATTTCAATAACAGTTTGATAGCCATAAGCGGTTTACCCACACAGCACGTGTAGCTCTTGCTACGGACATTATACTGACAGGAGCCTCGTAACCGCAAACACAGTATTTTCAAAAGAATAGGCTAAATAAATAAACACTATAATAAATAAATAACAATAAAGCTGACAGCTGTGTTTATCCACCGCAGTTCAACATCTACATCTGCAGGATTACTCAGCAGTTCACAATCAAGTGCTTGGCACAGCGTTCATCGAACCAACTTCAAGCTATTTCAATACTGCTCCACTCTCGAACACCACGCGAGAAAAGCTGACACTTAAATCTTTGTGTGCGATCTCTGATTTCCGTTATTTTATTGTGATGATCAACCCTCTCCATGTAGGTGGGAGCCAACAAAACGTTTTCAAACACCTAGGACAAAGCTGGATTTTCAATCGTCGAGTCTCGTAATTTCTGTAGTGTTAGATTTATTGCTGCCCTTATGATTTTTGTACTTTTGAACTAGTAGATAAGTGAAATATGAAGTTTACAATATTATCAATTACTTCAAATAGTCTCAATTGAACTATGCGCTGAAATTACTGGGTAAAACATAAATTATCCTGATTGTTGATTGCCTTGTTTTTACATTTTCTTATTGCGCCATAATATTGTATGACAATACGGTAGTATGTTACGGGTCAATTACGCATGTGTCAGTTCAGTAAATGGAGATACCATTGAACGAAATTTTACTGGTTAATTGAGGGAATTTATAAAAGCGTGTCGAATTTTTGTAGCATTTTATTTGAAATGATGGAAATATTTAGATTACAGATCATAGACGCACGTGGATTTAATTTGGAGAAGGGAATGTGTTTCACAATGGGCATGCTACAAATTGAAAAATAAATCATTTGTGGATATTAGTATTCACTTTCTAGTCGAGTGTCAACAGCTCAGTGGAACATAAGGTGATTTTGAACTGCCAGAACACCACAGACCGTTGTATATCACTGAAAAACTGACAGATTTCTTTTTTCAAGTGAAATACTTAAGCTGAAAAAGTTTAAACGAGGATTACAGATAAACACAGCACTGTTACGAAGGTCAGAAAATATTTGGGGAAAAAAGACTATCCCCTGTTTTGCCGATACGATTAACTTAGTCATAACCAAATTCTTCGATGTTGCCAAATACTGCACTGAATTGAGAACTGAAATCCAGATGCTGTCAAATACGATAAAGGGAACGTCAATGCAAGTAACAACTTAGAACGTTTCCTGGAGTTAGTGTCTGTTGCGCTAGCGATGCTTTTAACTAAACCGAGGCTTTCGCAGTACTGTCTAACGGCGAGTTAAACTACGTCAAAGACATAGCGGAATTGCGACGACCATTTAAAGTATTAATACAAGAAATTTCAGCAAGGAAAGTAATCCCGTTAGTCATTTGGGTTCGGGATGCGGTCGAAAAATGAAACATAGAATTGAAACGATTATTCAGTTTAGAAACGAAATAACTGGCAAGAAGGTTCGACATTTCGCCATTCTGGCTATTTCGACAACTCTTGATCCAAGGCTCATGGCGATGCACTTTATAGATATCGTCACTAACTAATCAGTTACTTAACAAAATATGCATGTGAATTTAACATCTCTACAATCAAGAACGACAAATCTGATTAGTCTGACAAAGAAATCCAGATTTTGATATCTTAGTTTGATATCTCTAAACATGAAAAGCAGCTGGCACACAGAAACAAGAAAAGTGAGTCACCAACATCTGTTAGACTAACGTTAGGAAAGGTAGAGCGTTTGAGAAGAACTAGGTGACTGCTTCCAGTTCCTTTGTATTTTTAAATATTTCTAACCATACAACATGCTTTCTTTTATTATATTAATTGAAAATAAAATCTTCTTTGCGTGATTTTTCAAATATCTTTATCGTATGTAGAAACAACGATGTATCAGTTACAGAAACGAGATTTTTGCGGACGTCACTTACTCAACATCGATTGTTTCAATATCGATGTTGCAACCCTTCTTCCAATAGTAGGCTACAACTTATTCCGGTTACTTTCGCCTGCGAGTTAGGTTGACTTTTTTTTTCGTCCATAAATTGCTTGTCAGTTCTTATTGTGCACAAATGACATTTTGTTTTGGTCACTTTCGGTGTCATTCTTTTCGATATCCCAAGATAAACGCAACAAAGTCTCTGCTGCAAGCTCTTCTACCTCGTTACGTTTTAGGACAGCAAGTGACGCGGCAGTATTGGCCTTCGATGGTACTACTAAGATACGTAATTCCTTTTTGAGTTTACCCTAAAATAATTATTGACGCTCCTTCGTGACATATCAAATTTCTTTCCTGGAACTACAAAAAAATTCAGAGTTGGATGTAAAGGAATGTGGCGGTGGGATTATCATTTTATGTTTACTCAGAACCACCGATTTTCAGAATTTGATCTCACCGCCTGATGTCTAACTGCAGGGGAGCAATTCATTATTTAACGGCAAGGGCAAGTAAGGCAATGAGACTTGCTGTGCTTATTAAGGAAACAATCATTCCTCATCGTAATTCAGTAAAATAACACATTCTTATGTAATTTGTAGCTCACATACCAGTTCCTCCACGCTCGTGAACGAGAATCTTAGTAATTTTAGTGACTTGGAATCACACGTTCTTTATTCCCCTCTCTTTCACTAGCTGTCAATCCGTAAGTTGCTCAAATCATAGTTTTATGTATTTAGTTTCCATAAAACTCACTTAAGCCCTTTCCTTCTCTTTCTTCTTTCACTTTCAACTGTCCTTTCCTCAGATTTAGCACTGATATCAGCCTTTCTGGGCATATCATCCGTACCTACGACAAAAATGTACACGTACGCAAATATTTTATGCGTAATGTTTACATATGTAAGACAGATTACGTATGTCATGTAACATAGATGCAATAAATAAAAGAGAAAGTTTCCGCCATAGTGTTCGTCTGATAAAAGAGAAAATATAAAAGCAAAGTTTGTTCCCCATCATTGGCGATTGTTAACAATGGCCTTCATCGTCCACATCATAGTCCGAACCCAACTGAAACCATTTCAGATAACTATATTATAATGAATCTGAGCTGTTGTCTGGTAAAGGAAAAGGTAGGGTGAACTAGGAGAAGAGTATTAATGCTACACTGCCACTTCAGTGTGTGCGATACATCTAGAGTTGCCAACTTTTACAACACTCTGCCAGAGGACATCAGTCACAACACCAAACTTTTACACCGGAAAGAACACGTACCATGTAGTAAGCAGAAAATCTATGTTAACTATTTTAACACAGAATACTGTGTCAGTATCTTTAAATATAACTACTGTGGAGCTTATTTAAACATTTACAGAACTATCAAAACCGTATACCTCGGACATCAACCCGTAATGGGGGAAGTCGTTGCTCAAATCGTATTCACCTGTTTCGTTTGTTTCAGGCAACTGGTTCTGCCATTTTAAAAAATAAAATAAAAAATTGGCAGCTGTAGCTATAAGTTACAACTTACTCGTTTAGACTTGAACGAAATTTTGCTGAGGCGTGACAACTTTGAATATTTCATTTCTCATCTGTCTGTACAAACACGTAGGAGTTTAACTTGCGTAGGAGTGCAGTTTGCTATTATTACTTAGATATTAATCACATTAGCACAACAATCAACTATGCTGAGAGTGGACCGTTGGCGATTGATGTGTACTGTCTACGTGTATGGGCCGATGGATTTTAGAAGCAGTTACAACTGGCTCATTTAAATAAAGAATCGCTCAGTGTTGTCGCAACTTTTCAAACTCCCCAAGTACTATTTAAGTTAATTTGACAACACACTTAACATACGATTTAAGTACAGTAACGAAAATTCAGACTTCAATACATTGTCTTATAATAATTCAATAATGTAATTTACTGTACCGTGATTTTAAGAAAATTATTACAAAACATATTCACGAAATGTGGCCGTATGGACATGTTGAAGGTTAGATAACCCATGAATTCAGAAGGTGAGTTTTCTTTAACGTTTACTACGAGGCAGGGTCTCTTGGACACCTACGTTTAAACCACAATTTAAGGTATTAATCATTAGAAAATTTTAATTTAAGTTACATAACATTTATTTCTGGAATTATTTAAATGTCGCTTAGCTACTTTTTGTTGATTTTATCGAACTATATAAAGTCTACAGTATTCTACTCTATTGGAATAATAGGAAGATGCTCGTCATCATTGTCCTGAAATTTTCCTATGAATGACTGTCTTGTTCTCTAGCTGAATTGTGATAGCTGGCTAATGCAAAGCCATCTTTTTCGTCTGTTTTGTGATATCTATCACTGGCATCTTTCTCCATCCGCCGATTAACAATTTCATCGAATTTTGGATCGTTAAAATTATCGCATTTCTGTGAACTCTCAACGACACCGAAGGAAACAGGTACGTAGTTCACAAGTTGCGGTCTAGGAAACCCCAAAGCGAGTCAACAACACGTGTAAAGAATAAACCATGAAACTGATAATGCAACCGACAGTAAAAAATTGTAGGATTGACGATTTAAGGAGGTTAGTTGGGGCACAGAAATATTCCGTCAGAACTGACCCAGAAAAGGGAGTCGAAAAATTCTCGCGCGGTCGGAGATACCACACATCGTACGTTAAAGAGTTATAAAAGCCAATGTCTTGGTGAAATGCTACTTCGTTAAAACTGGTAACGCCTAAGTGCCGCTGCTGTAATTTTTACATGTGATGAGGTCTGAAAAACAGAAACAATTATTTTAATAAAGTAGTGTATGACCAATAATGCGATGGGACAATTTCATACTTGAGCGTACTGAACACACACACACACACACATATATATATATATATATATATATATATATATATATATATATATATATATATATATATATATGTTCACATCTGCCGAGCGATATAATAAGCTATTTGAACCTGTATCTCGAAAACCATTGTGTCATATTCTACTAGGACAATGAATTTCACCTAATATTTGCTATATAAATAAATAAATAAATAAAGGGAAATGAAATTTATTAAACTTTTATTTTAAGGCTTTTCTTGCGAACTGAATATTTTAGATTTTTCATTGACACCTAGTGTGTTGCGTACACCACTTCAGTCTGTATTTTGCAAACACGTCGTGAAGTCCTCAATTTCTTTCTCATTTATTAATCTTGTAGTCTAACTAGTTATTTACACAACAGCCTCGCAATCTCGATAGGTCTCTAAAAATTTATCAAAAGCAGCAGTTCTGGTCAGGACGACTCTTGTAAACTGTATGAGGGAGAGACAGGCTATATGAAATGACGAGGGATTTAAGTAAAACTTTAAAATGGCTAATCTCTCAAACATTTCAATTTAAACGTCCACTTCATATTACTTTCCGCCCTTTATAAGGGAAGAATTTTAATAATTTGACAAGAACAGGGGAAAGGAATATAGAAGAATAATGGGTTGCTTTGAGAGATGAGATAATGACGGCAACAGAGGATGAAGCAGGTAAAAAGACGAGGACCAGTAGAAATCCTTGAGTAAGAGAAGAGATACTGAATATAACCGATGAAAGTAGAAATTGTAAAAATGCAATAAATGAAACAGGCGAAAGGGACTACAAACAACTAAAAAATGAAATTGACGAGAAGTGCAAAATAACTAAGCATGAATGGCTAGAGGATAAATGTAAGGATGTAGAAGCATATATCATTAGGGGTAAGATAAACTACCTACAGGAAAATTAAAGAGACCTTTGGAGAAAAGAGGATCATCTGTATGAATATCAAGACCTCAGATGGAAAATCAGTCCTATGCGAAGAAGGAAAATCAGGAAGGTGGATGGAGTATGTAGAGGGTCTATAGAAGGGAGATGTACTTGAGAGCAATATTATGGAAATGAATGAGGACGTAGAGGAAAATGAGAAGGGAGACATGGTACTGCGCGAAGAATTCGACAAAACACTGAAAGACCTAAGTCGAAACAAGGCCCTGGGAGTAGAAAAAATTCGGTTAGAGCTACTGATAGCCTTGGGAGAGCCAGCCATGACAAAACATTTCCGTCCGGTGAGCAAACTGTACGAGACAGACTAAATACCCTCAGGCTTCAAGAAGATTATAATAATTCCAGTTCTAAGGAAAGCAGGGGCTGACAGGTCTGAAAATTACCTAACTATCAGCTTAATAAGTCACGGCTGCAAAATACTAACACGTATCATTTACAGAAGAATGGAAAAACTCGTAGAAGCCGACCTTGAGGAAGATCAGTCTGGATGCCAGAGAAATGTAGGAACACGCAGAGCAATACTAATTATACGACTTCTCACAGAAGATAGGTTAATGAAAAGCAAACCTACGTTTATAGCAATTGTAGACTTAGAGAAAGCTTTTAACCATGTTGACTGGAATACTTTTCAAAATTCTGAAGGTGGCAGTGGTAAAATACAGGGAGCGAAAGGCTATTTACAATCTGTACAGAAACCACAGGACAGTTATTAGAGTCGAGGGGCACGAAGGGGAAGCAGTGGTTGACAATGGAGTGAGGCAGAGTTGTAGCCTATCCCCGATGTTATTCAACCTGTGTATTGAGAAAGCAATAAAGGAAACATAAGAAGAATTTGGAGTAGGAATTAAAGTCCAGGGAGTAAAAGTAAAACCTTTGAGGTTTCCAGTGACACTGCAATTTTGGCAGAGACAGCAAAGGACTTGGAAGAACAGCTGAACGGAATGGACAGTATCTTGAAAGGAGGATATAAGATTAACATCAGCAAAAGCAAAACGTGAATAATGGAATGTAGTTGAATGAAATCAGGTGATGCCAAGGGAATTAGATTAGGAAATGACACTTGAGAAGGTAGTAAGTGAGAAAGTAGTAAATGAGTTTTGCTGTTTGGGAAGCAAAATAACTGATGATTGTCAAAGTAGGGAGGATATAAAATGCAGGCAGGCAATGCCTATAAAAGCGTTTCTGAAAAAGAGAAATTTGTTAATACAGGGTATAGAGGTAAGTGTCAGGAATTCCTTTGTGAAAGTATTTGTATGGAGTGCTAAAGTGTATGGAAGTGGAACGTGGACGATAAATAGTTTAGACAAGAAGAGAATAGAAGCTTTTGAAATATGGTGCTACAGAAGAAAACGGACTATAGACACACAGTCAGCTTGGATTTAGAAAACATCGTTCTTGTGAAACACAACTAGCTCTTTATTCGCATGAAGTGCTGGGTGCTACTGAAAAGGCATTTCAGATTGATTCTGGATTTCCGGAAGACTTTTGACACTGTACCACACAAGCTGCTTGTAGTGAAATTGCGTGCTTATGGAATATCGTCTCAGATATGTGACTGGGTTTGTGATTTTCTGTCAGAGAGGTCACAGTTCTTAGTAACTGACGGAAAGTCGACGATCAAAACAGAAGTGATTTCTGGCATTCCCCAAGATAGCACTATAGGTCCTTTGCTGTTCCTTATTTGTATAAACGATTTGGGAGACATTCTGAGCAGACGTCTTAGGTTGTTTGCAGATAACGCTGTCGTTTATCGACTAATAAAGTCATCAGAAGATCAAAACAAATTGCAAACCGATTTAAAAGAGATATCTGAATCGTGGGAAAATTGGCAGTTGATCCTAAATAACAAAAAGTGTGAGGTCATCCACTCGAGTGCTGAAAGGAATCCGTTAAAGTTCGGTTACACGATAAATTAGTCAGATCTAAAGGCCGTAAATTCAACTAAATACCTATTAATTACTATTAAGAACAACTTAAATTGGTAGGACCACATAGAAAATGTTGCGGGGAAGGCTGCCCAAAGACTTCGTTTTATTGGCAGGACACTTAGAAAATGTAACAGATCGACTAAGGAGACTACCTACACTACGCTTGTCCGTCCTCTTTTAGAATACTGCCGCGCGGTGTGGGCTCCTTACCAGATAGGATTGACGGAGTAAATCGAAAAAGTTTAAAGAAGGGCAGCACGTTTTGTATTATCGTGAAATATGGGAGAGGGTGTCACTGAAATGATCAAGGTGTTTTGCTGGACATCAGGTGTTTTTTGGTTGCGATGGAATCTTCTCACGAAATTCCGATCTCCAACTTTCTCCTCCGAATGGGGAGTAAGTATGATATCAACAGCTTCATATTTTATCTATCTGTATCATGAAATGCAGACAGGCAATGGCAAGGAAAGCGTTTCTGAAGAAGAGAAATTTGTTAACATTGAGTATATATTTAAGGGTCAGGAAGTCGTTTCTGAAAGTATTTGTATGGAGTATAGCCATGTATTGAAGTGAAACATGGACGATAAATAGTTTGGTCAAAAAGAGAATAGAAGCTTTCCAGATGTGATGCTACAGAAGAATGCTGAAGATTAGATGGTTAGATCACATAGCTAATGAGGCGGTATTGATTGGAATTGGGGAGAAGAGGAGTTTGTGGCACAACTTGACTAGAAGAATGGATCGTTTGGTAGGACATGTTCTGAGGCATCAATTTGGTATTGGAGGGCAGCATGGAGGGTAAAAATCGTAGAGGGAGACCAAGAGATGAATACAATAAGCAGATTCAGAAGGATGTAGGCTGCAGTACGTACTGGGAGATGAAGCAGCTTGCGCAGGATAGAGTAGCATAGAGAGCTGCATCTAACCAGTCTCAGTACTGAAGACCACAACAACAACGAACCAAGAGAATCGATGGGAGGTCCTGCAAATGTAGTATACAAAAAAAGAGATAAACAAATATTAGACACTTACCAGGAAATTACGCTGCTTGATAGTACCTTGAAACAGTTAACACCAGTATGTGTAGAAGGAATACAAAGTGAGAGACAAATCGCAGAAGAACTGTAAGGATTAGGAAAAGGCAGGATCGCAATGGAAGCTATTTTTGTTTGTGGAGAAATGTTAAGAATTTACTAACGGAGTCTACCTGTGTTTCATTGATTTGTCAAAACCATTTGACAGGATTAGGAAAAGGAAATAATTCAAACCTTAATCGACAAGAGGTTGCCAGTAAGTTCAGTGAAAATCATATATCACCCAATGACACGAGAATTAAAAACACAAGGGATTCACAGATGAAATTATATTAGATAAAGGGATTAGGCAAGGAGACTCATGAACCCCACTTAAGTTGGATTTAATAATGGACCACATTACTGGTGCCGCAAGGAAGAAAACAGGATACAAAATGAGAAACAAAATGACAAATATTGAATGTTATGCTTATGATGCTGTACTGATAGCAAATTATGAAGATAATTTGCAAAAGTACTTCACCAATTTAATAAAACAGCTACGCAGTGTATCATGGAAATCTCATGTAGAGAACGGAAGAGTATAGTAATAAGCTAGGCAGTGTAACATGGAAATCTCATGTAAAGAACGGAAGAGTATAGTACTATCAAGAACTCCTGTAAGAAGTAATTTAGAAGAAGGTGGTGAACCAGTTGAAAAGATGATCAACTTCAATTATCTAGCTATGAAGACTTAACCATGTACGGGGTGTAGCCCTTAAATTCGGACAAATGAAACTTCTTTTTAAAAGCAAATCTACCGAAACAAAATACAATTTAAAATGAAAATCTTTTTTACATATAAGTAGTGATACCTTCAAGAGTAACATTACTTGATGTAACCTCTCTCAGCCGCAATGACCGCCTCCAATCTTGTCCTGAACCGATCGCCCGAACTCTTTAAAACAGCGCTATCCATATCCGCGAGTGCTGTTTCGATAGCGGTGCGTAGAATGCGACATTAGGGCGCCTCGTCTTACTGGTAATTCTTTCGACTACGCTCCAAACATAGCAATCGATGCTCCCCCGGAAACCATCTACAACCTCTGGTTCTTTCAGTTTATCGAGGTCCCATCTCCTCAAATTCCTGCCTTTTTGCAGAGTCTTCAGTTTTAATCTGCAGTTCATAACCAATAAATTGTGGTCAGAGTCCACATCTACCACTAGAAATGTCTTACAATTTAAAATCTGATTCCTAAATCTCTGTCGAAACATTATATAAACAACCTGAAAGCGTCCGGTGTCTCCAGGTCACTTCCACGTATACAATCTTCTCTCATGTTTGTTAAGCCACGTGTTACCTATGATTAAATTATACTCTGTGCAAAATTCTACCAGGGGCTTCCTCTTTCATTCCTTACCCCTAGTCCATTTTCACCTACTACTTGTCTTTCTCTTCCTTTTCCTACTAACGAATCCCAGTCCCCAATGAATATTAAATTTTCGGCTACCTTAACTAACTGAGTAATTTCTTTTATCTCATCATACATTTCCTCAATCTCCTTCTAACCTGCGGAGCTAGTTGGCATATAAACTTGTACTACTGTTGTGGGTGTGGGCTTCGTGTCAGCGTTCACTACTTTGTTCATAGTAGCTTACCTCGTTCCTATTTTTTTTACTTATTAATAAACCTACTCCTACATAACCCCAATCTGATTTTGCATTTACAATCCTCAATCCTCCTGACCAGAAGTCTTGTTCCTCCTGCCACCGATCTTCACTAATCCCCACATATCTAACTTTAACCTTTCCATTTCCCTTTTTAAATTTTCTAACCTACCTGCCTGATTACGGAATCTGACATTTACGCTCCGATCCGTAGAACTCCAATTTTAATTTTCCTAATGAAGACGTCCTCCTGAGCAGTTTCTGGCCGGAGATCCGAATATAGGACTATTTTACTTCCGGAATATTTTCCGAAGAGGAAGCCTTCATCATTTAACCATACAGCAGAACTTTATGCTCTCGGGAAAAAAGGGGCTGTAGTTTCCCCTTCGCTGCAGCTGTTCGCCGTTTTGGTTGATGTTACTAGCCAGTCAGTCAAACGCCCAGCCTGTTGTCCCTATAACAACTGAAAAGGCTGCTGCCCCTCTTCAGGAATCACACGTTTGTCTAGCCTCTCAACAGATACCTCTCCGTTGTGGTTGCACCAATGGTACGGCTATCAATATCGCTGAGGCATGCAAACCTCCCAACCATTGGCAAGGTCCAAGGTTGACGATAGGAACTGTATCACATATTTCTACCAAATACGAGTGTGTTCGGTTGCCACCGTAGCGCACATTTCCTCCAAATACGAATCTATTTGGTTGTCACTTTCTATGCTTTGGCGTCTAATTTCAATTCTACGTTTCTTAAGTACTTATCCGGCACTTTAAAATAATTTACAACCGAATTTTGCATACGTCATGTATCTGAATGTGTTCATTAATATCATTCTTTTTATTTGGGAGCATCTACCATACTATCTTTCGTGTTCCATAAAGGTCTCTTTCCATAGCATGACAGTGTTCAATTATAAAATACGTATTAACTTTCACGGACGAAAATGTCACAGTTAATTAAATGTCCCGGGCTATATTACGCCTTGGTGGAATGGATTTCACATTATAACCCAGCGTTTCGTCCCCATTTGCGGGGGACATTTTCAAGGGGGGTCGTAGCTTGTCTTTGAGTATCCGATTCACAACCTGTCTCGCTACTGAATGCACCAAAATTCCACTTCTGTGTGCTTCCGCGCAGTGGCCTGCAATCACATGTTTCGAATATGCGAGCGCAATTGGCCTCTGTCGACTGCCCTCGTCCGCTGTTGCTCTCCCGCCATGGTGGAAGAATGGTACACATCTCCTTCAGCACCGGAATAAAGATGACATTCAGTTTCACGCCCTCCTCCATCCTGCTGAAATTCCTTGTGTGTTTTACAATCTCTAGGGACCCTCTGTATGGCCTTTCACGGTGTCCGCTTGGGGCTACCTGTACTTGAGCCCAATCTAAATGAATGTCATGGTCTCCTCGCTGCTTAGCATATTGCTCGACAGCTGATCTGTCAGTCTACCCACTTCTGCAATTGCCGTTGTGCTCTTCTAGTCGTTTTTTGACCGTTCTTTATCTAGTGCTCACGTACACATCTCCACAACAACGCGGAATCCTATACATTCCTGCTTTTTCGAGCGTTTGGCGCGATTTTAGGTAATCTTGTATCTTCCGGGTGGGTTTGAAGATTAAGATTTTTTTCTATGCCGTCAGTAACGTCGTTAATGAAAGGCGGCAAAACTTTCGATTTTGCCAGCGCTTGAGCATCATTATGATTTCTTCACGGTGGGCTTAACTCCCTTTTTGCCTCAGCAAACGAAAAACTATTTTTGAGCAATGCATTAGTGAGATGTTTTAGTTCTGCTTCAGGCAGCTTCTGTTCATCAGATTTACGTTGCCCTATCCGTCAACCTTTTTTATGATGCCTCGCTTTTGTTGTGGATAGTGGTCTGTGAGCGTGGGTTTTCGATAAACCTAGTGGCCCAAGTCTCTATTTTCTTTCTTGAAAACTAGCACATGAAGAAAATGTAATCTTCAAATAGTTTCTTCCTCCTTGGTTAACAACCACTTCGGATTGATCCCATTGAAATGTTTCTGGATACGACCCAGTTCCTCCTTGCCATGTTGCCACAAAACAAACGTATCATCCACGTACCGGAACCAAATATTCGGTTTCGCAGTTTCCAATGCCTGCTCCTCGAATTTATCCATAAAGAAGTTCGCTGTAATTGGGCTTAAGCGAAGGATAGGGCAAGAAAAATCTGCGAGTAAGAGTTGTTTGACTCAGAATTAAAACATTACAGCAGCGCATGGCTCAAGAACGGTTATTCGGTCGCTAAAAAGAGCGTTAGGTTACCGAATAGAGATCATAGCGACGCTAAAGCGAAATCAGAAGGTTTCCCGCCTTTCATTACGGACGTTACGACCGCATAGGAAAAATCTCGAAAAAGTGGAAGATGGCGTTAGTCCACAAACCCAACCGGAAGATACAAGATCACCTAAAATCGCACCAACCGCTGTAAAATGCAGGAATTTGCTCTATTCCGTGTGGTTGTGAGGAGATGGACGTGGATACTAGAAAAATAACGCTCAAAAAACGACTAGAAGAGCACAAGGGCAATTGCAGAAGAGGGGAGATGGACAGATCACCTGTTGCGGAACATGTTTTTCAGCTAGAAGACCACCGCATTCATTTTGATAGGACTCAAGTACTGGCAACCACAAGCGGGTACCACGAAAGGGTATACAGAGGGGCCATAGATATTGTAGAACACCTCAGGAATTTCAACAGGAAGGAGGAGGGTGTGAAACCGAATGACATGTGGAGTCCGGTGTTGAAGAAGATGTGCATCAGTAGAGGGTCACAGCAACAGCGGACGACGGCAGTCGACAACGGCCAATTGCGCTCGCATATTCGAAACATATGACGTCACGCCACTGCACGGAAGCACGAGGAATCAAAATTTTGGAGCAGTCAGTAGCGAACCAAGTTGTGAATTCAACGTTCAAAGAAGCTACGATCCCCTTGAAAATGTCCTCCGTAGATGGGGACGAAACGTTGGGTTTCAATGTGAAATCCATTCGATCAAAACTTAATAGCGCGGAACATTTAATAAAATGTGTGTGTTAAATGAACTAGAATGTAATACATCCAACACATTTTATGCAAAATTGTGAGGTTATTGATAATATCAGTGACAGTGACTCTCTTGGGTAATAGATGAGAAACAAGATTCGCTGTATGTTACCTTTTTTGCCCGTTTGGCTGATGCAAAAAGTGAGTTGTCTGCGAATGCGTTTTGCTGAGCCTTATTTCCAGTCGATCCGCTGTAAAGGGGTCTTCAGAGTCCCGTACAAGATCCATGCGAGCTAATTTCTTTTACCATTGAATGTGGAATGTCGCTAAATATACGGGAAGATGGCAGTCGTACGTCCAGAATTAGCCTGACACTCTTTGCTTTTTAGTGATGTCAGGGTTACTGTCTGTGGTTGCAAAAATACCCGAGGTTTGTGAATTTTGTGACTGTCGAGGATTTTCTTTAACTCTTAGACCTACAAGTTCCACATCGTGTTGTTTAACATTCTCTTACGGCCGATCTTCTACAGACGACCAATGATTGAGCGGTGACTTGATAGGGAGGCGAGACGTAGATATTTGGCAACACAAGAGGGGCATGGTGTTTCGTGTTTTCATGCGTGAAGCAGCTCGTCTGTATTCGTTTTCTGTCTCAGGGTCTAGTAATGGGTAAAGGAAGTCTTTGTTTAGTGTTAACGTATAGCAAACTACAATTTTTTGAAATTGTGTGTAAGAACAATAACAGTAAACATGTGATGTTTAAAGCAATCAGAACAACAGTAAACATTTTTACTGCACACTATAAAATGGAGATCTTTCTGTCGCGCATAAAGGAAAGACTGATATTACAGACGACATGAACGTAGGGCTGCTATTAATAATACCTAAGAAATTTTTTGAAGCTAAGGACTGTAATGGCCGTTTCTAGCAGTGTATGAGAATGTAGCCTCAGAAAAACGTCCTCTCTAGTGAGAAACACAACTGAAAAAAAACCTGGCTCTGAGCGCTATGGGACTTAACATCTGAGGTCATCAGTCCCCTCGACTTAGAACTATTAAACCTAACTAACCTAAGGACGGCACACATATTCATGCCCGAGGCAGGATTTGAACCTGCGACAGTACAAGCAGCGCGGTTCCAGACTGAAGCGCCTAGAAACGCTCGGCCACCGCGGCCGGCTCACAACTGAATAAATAAAGCTTCTGTTTCACTAAACTACACTAACTAATTTCTAAAATATGTCCTGGGGTGGACACAAAACAAATGGGAATATATACTGGTTTGGACATAAAAACGTATCCACATCTACATTCACTTACATACACTACTGGCCATTAAAATTGCTACACCAAGAAGAAATACAGATGTGTCACTGGACACATATATCATACTAGAACTGACATGTGATTACATTTTCACGCAATTTGGGTGCATAGATCATGAGGAATCAGTACCCAGAACAAACACCTCTGGCCGTAATAACGGCCTTGATACGCCTGAACACTGAATCAAACAGAGCTTGGATGGAGTGTACAGGTACAGCTGCCCATGCAGCTTCAACACGTTACCACAGTTCATCAAGAGTAGTGACTGGCGTATTGTGACGAGCCAGTTGCCACCATTGACCAGATGTTTTCAATTGGGGAGAGATCTGGAGAATTTGCTGGCCAGGGCAGCAGTCGAAAATTTCCTGTATCCAGAAAGGCTGCTGCAAACGTCGTCGAACTGTTCGTGCAGTTGGTTATTGTTTTGCAAACGTCCCCATCTGTTGACTCAGGGATCGAGACGTGGCTGCACGTTACAGCCATGCGGATAAGATGACTGTCATCGACGCGACCATGCCAAGCAACATGCTAACAGTGTTGTATTCGAACATTACGGGTTTGTTTTTTCTTTAATTTACGTTTTTCTACATTTAGTGGTAGTTGCCACTCATAACACCAACTAGAAATTTTGTCCACGTCATTTTGTATCCTCCTACAGTCATTCAACGACGATACCTTTCCTGTACACTACAGCGTCATCTGCAAACAGCAGCAATAGCTGCTCACCCTGTCGGCCAGATCATTTTTGTATAGAGAAAATGACAACAGTCTTATACTGAGGTGCAAAAATCTTGGGATACGTATGAAATATCGTGCCGGACCTCCTTTTTCCGGGTTAGTACAGCAACTCGACGTGGCATGGACTCAACTCGTTGGAAGTCTACTGCAGAAATGTTAAGCCATGCCGCATTTGTAGCCGTTCATAACTGCGAAAGTGTGCCCAGTGCATGAAGTTGTGCGGGAACTGACCTTTAGATAGTGTCCCATATGTTGTAACTGCGACCGGGACGGTCGCAGGGTTGAAAAGACGGAAAGCGCGGCGGGACCCGCGGAGAGGTCCGCGAACAACAACACAACGGGAGAGGACGGACACGACCAACGAAGGACAGAAAGAATACAACAAGATCGAACAACGGAGTCACAAGGAAACCTAACAAACCCGCCCACTCGTACACAGAACAAGGAAGTAAACTGTCTAAGGTGAGGCGATGTGTCAACACACTTACGCGAGATTAGACTGGCTGGCTGAGCTAGAGGCAGGCGCTTAAGTACGCTATCGGGGGCGCCGCTACTGGCCGCTGGAATCAAGTGTTCCACTGTGGCGCCCTCACACTAAAAGAGGGTGTGGAGGCGCGCGCCGCCACAGCTTACGGCGCGATGGTGCAGAGACCTCTAGGGGTCTTCGACGTCCGTGACGTCTGGCGCGGAATCAAATTCCGTGGCGCGTGGTACCAGACCATAAATGTTAAATGAGATTCACGTAGGATTGTCCATATTGTTGTTGACATTAATCGTGAAGAATTGTTGCCCTATGACATGGCGCAATGTCACCTATGAAACAGTCGATGTTTGCAACAGGAAATCCATGAATGGCTGTAAATGGTCTCCAAGTACCCGAATGTAACCATTTCCGGTCAATGATCGTTTCAGTTGGACCAGAGGACCCTGTGCATTCCATGTAAACGCAGCCCACACTGTTATGGGGCCACCACCAACTTGCACAGTTCCTTGTTGACCACCTGAGTCTATGGCTTCGTGGAGTTTGCGCCACACTCGAAGCCTACCATCAGCGCTTACGAACTGATTTCTGGTCTCAACTGACAAGACCTCGGTTTTCCAGGCTTCTAGGGTACAACCGATATAGTCATGACTACAGGAGCGGCGCTGCTGGTGATGCCTTGCATTTATCATAGGCACAAGCACCGATTGTCTGCTGCCACAGCCTTTAACGACAGATTTCGCCGCAGTAACCTAACGGATCCGTCTACAGTATGTCCGATTTGTTGACAACTCTACACAAACGCTGCTTCTTTCTGTCGTTAATTGAAGATCGTCGGCAATTGCGCTGTCCGTGGTGAGAGGTAATGCCTGGAATTTGGTATTCTCTCCACACTCTTGACACTGTGGATTTCGGAATATTGAATTCACTAACTATTTTCGAAATGGATTACCCCATGCGTCTAGCTCCGGCTACCATTCCGTGATCAGAGTCTGTTAATCCCTGTCGTAGGGTCATAACCACGTCGGACATCATTTCACATGAATCACCTGAGTACAAATAACAGCTGCGGGAATCTGCTGCCCGTGTATACCTTGTGTACGCGATACTATTGCCATACGAACATGTGCATATCGCTATCCCATGACCTCTATCACCTCACTGGATATGAAGTGAATGATACAGCAGAAGTACGCGCAAAGGAAGACGGGCAATTATCAGTAAAAAAGAAAAAAAAACGCAACAGCAGCTACAAATATCATATCACACACAGAACTGAGGATAATTATCCTGAGTATGTCAAAGACAAAGCTACCTCTTTTGATCTGTAGTTGTCGGAGTGCAATGTTTTCGAGTCAATAGAAATGACAAGTCGGTTGTTAATTCGGAGAACTTCGCCAATGATGAAATACGAGGTGCGGCTAGAAAAAAACCGGACTGATGCTGGAAAAAACATTTATTTACAATTATTTACAATTTAATGTTATCTCCTTCAATGTACTCTCCTCCTCGGTCTCTACACCGCTCCAAACGAATTTTCCACTGTTCATAGCAATACTGCAGATCATTTTCGGTAAGTCCATACATTACTTCCGTCGCTTTTTCTTTTACTGCTTCAACAGTCTCAAATCTAGTTCCTTTCAAAGCTGACTTGACTTTAGGGAAAAGAAAAAAGTCACAGGGGGCCAAATCAGGTGAGTAGGGTGGATGATCTAAGATGGGAATGTTGTGTTTTGCCAAAAACGTCTTCACTGACAACGCACTGTGAGCTGGGGCATTATCTTGGTGAAGGATCCATGACTTTTTTCTCCACAAATCGTTCCGTTTTCTCCGTACTCGCTCACGTAGGGTAACCAGGACGCTAATGTAGTAATGCTGATTCACTGTTTGTCCCTCTGGTACCCAATCAATGTGCACAATCCCTTTGATGTCAAAAAAAAAAAAAAAAACAATCATCATTGCCTTGAATTTCGATTTTGACATTCGTGCTTTTTTTTGTCGTGGAGAACCAGGAGTTTTCCAATGCATCGATTGGCGTTTAGTTTCAGGATCGTAAGTAAAAAACCACGATTCATCGCAAGTAATAACATTTTGTAAGAAGGTGGGATCACTTTCAATGTTTTCCAGGATGTCAGAACAAACCATTCTTCGGCGTTCCTTCTGTTCAATTGTGAGACACTTTGGAACCATTTTTGAACACACTTTGTTCATGTTGAAACTTTCATGAAGAATCTGCCTAACACTTTCCTTGTCAACTCCTGTTAACTCAGACACTGCTCTGATTGTTAAACGGCGATCTTGTCGAACAAGTTTACCGATTTTTTCAATGTTTGCATCAGTTTTTGCTGACAATGGTCTGCCAGTGCGAGTGTCATCACTGGTGTCTTCGCGGCCATCTTTAAATCGTTTAAACCACTCAAACATTTGTGTTCGCGATAATCAATCATCGCCGTACACTTGTTGTAACATTACAAACGTTTCACTTGCAGATTTTCCTAGTTTGAAACAAAATTTGATGTTAACACGCTGTTCTTTCTGTACACTCAACATTTTCCGACGCACAGACAAAACGTCAACTACTTAAAACAGACGCCACGGGCAGACTGAGTGCAGGAGGCAGATGAAACTCGAGCAGTAGGCGGAGCGAGAGTCACTTGACAGGCCACGCGACTTTCAGCCTTATTGCATTCGTTTTATTGTTTCACCAGTACTAGTCCGGTTTTTTTCTAGCCACACCTCGTATAGCTTAACAAATAATTTGCTTCCGGTAAAACATCATATCTTCGACATCACTGAGGCCGGAAAAGGATCCTGCAAGGACAGGACCAACGACGACTTAAGACAATGGTTCAGTGTATGAGAAGTACAGCCCTTCCGCAGATTGCTGCAGATTTCAGTGCTGGGCCATCAACAAGTGTCAGCGAGCGTACCATTCAACGAAACATCATCGATATCGGCTTTCGGAGCCGAAGGCCCACTCGTGTACCCTTGATGACTGCACGGCACGAAGCCTTAAACCTCGCCTGGGCCCGTCAGTACCGACATTGGACTGTTGATGACTGGGAACATGTTGCCTGGTCGGACGAGTCTCGTTTCAAATTGTATCGAGCGGATGGACTTGTACGAGCATGGAGACAATCTCATGAAACCACGGACCCTGCATGTCAGCAGGGGACTGTTGAAGCTGGCAGAAGCTCTGTAATGGTGCGGGGCGTGTGCAGTTGGACTGATATGAGACCCCTGATACGCCTAGACACGTCTCTGACAGGTTACACTAACGTAATCATCTTGTCCGATCACCTGCATCTATTCATGTCGGTTGTGCATTCCGACAGACTTGAAAAATTCCAGCAGGACAGTGAGACACCCCACACGTCCACAGTTGCTACAGAATGACTCCAGGAGCGTTCTTCTGAGTTGCAACACTTCCGCTGGCTACCGTTATTGAGGATGTCTATGATGCCTTGCAACGCGCTGTGCAGAAGAGATCCCCACTCTCTCGTACTCCTCTGGATTTATGGACAGACTTTGCAGGATTAATGGTGTCATTTCCGTTCTACTCCAGACATTAGTCGAGTCTAGAGATGGTTCGTTCGCGAACTAACGGGTCCAAAGGAACGGTTCAACAAGATGAACGGAACGAGCGAGGAATGAATTCTAAGGAAAAGTCATTCATAGTTCACTTCGGTCGCGGCTTTCTACTTATAGTTCCCGAGAACGGGACATGGTGGGTCTCGCAGCTCCAACGGCACGTCGGCCGGTCTTGTTGCAGCCTCGGTTCCGTTCCCATCTGTCTCGGCCTCGGTCGTGGCTTTCTACTTATAGTTCCCGGGGTACGGGAAATGCTTTTTCTCGTTCCCGCAACGGCACGCCTGCCGGTCTCGTTCCAGCCTGGGTCCCGTTCCCGTCGTCTCGATCTCGGTCTCGCTCGGCCGGACTCGACCTTCATCGCGTGGCCACTCGTCGCATTTCCACTGCCGACTGCTTACTTCACTATTTCGAGAAATAGCGGAAGAAATACTTTGTAAAAAAAAAAAAAAAAGAGAACCCGCATCTCGTGGTCGTGCGGTAGCGTTTAGCGTTCTCGCTTCCCACGCCCGGGTTCCCGGGTTCGATTCCCGGCGGGGTCAGGGATTTTCTCTGCCTCGTGATGGCTGGGTGTTGTGTGCTGTCCTTAGGTTAGTCAGGTTTAAGTAGTTCTAAGTTCTAGGGGACTTATGACCACAGCAGTTGAGTCCCATAGTGCTCAGAGCCATTTGAACCATTTTTAAAAAAAACAAGCTTTTTTTTTCTTTGATATTACACATGCAAAGGAACTTGGCACGGCACACACGAGTGGCCATTTTCCTTTTTTTTCCAAGGCAAAAGAACGTGTTCATTGTCACGGAAGGCAGACTGAATTACAACCGAAAGAAGCCCGGCCCGCGCTCCATAATCGAGTGGCTGGTGTCACATTTTGTAAAGAGAATACAATAACATCTACAATATTATTTCAGTAACACAGCGTGAGGGAGGGTACCCGTGGTCTAGCTAAAAAGCGTCCTCTAGAGGACACTGAAAAAAATGTTGATGAGGACTCTTCCTGTGAAACACCCGTTGCCAGGAGGCCGAAGCCCAGTCCTGAAGATCTGTTGGAAGTGGAAAAAGGAGATGGAATGCAGGTCGATGTGGCTCCCACTTCTGCACAAGGACTTATACCGCCACGAACAGATAGTGACGCAGCTGGTAGTGACCTTTCACGGAAATGTGACCCTGAGCCTGAGGTCACGGCTGAAATAACTGCATCAAGTGCACAACCCATACAGTGCGAACAGTACGAGGAAGTACCAAGTAAACAACCTGCTGACTCCGAAGCGCAACGCCGCGCCGAAGGAGGAAATAAACAAGCATCACCGCCTCGCCAGCAAGACAACACAACAGGCACCACGCCGGAACCAAACATTGATGACTCTCAAGCCACGGCCGTTGCCCCATTCAGCCACCGCCGGCGGCTGCGACCGACACCGGGTCTTGCTGTCACGCGTCATCAAGCGAAAGCCACACCAGAGAAGAAAGACATCAAGAAAAAGAATATTAAATATGAAGTCATCAGGGCCAACACTGACGAGGAGAAAGAGAATGGCCACAGTGACTTATAGCAATGCATTGTCAGGATTTCAGGATATTTTTCTTTTCAAGCTCTTTGTTTAAAAGCAGTGCAAATTTTTCTAGGCAGTTAGTACATGTAATGGGCACATTGATTGTAAAGATCGTGCCTTGTAGGGAAGCACGTTGCTGCTATAATCATACCGATCCTCATCCCAAATAGCTTCTTCTGGTATGTCTGTGATGCAAGCTTATAGCATTACTACTATTAACATTAATAAAATACAGTCACCCTTGAAATTGGCAGCACTAAAAGAATTCTTGTACCAGTCCGGGACAGATATCGCGTTGCTACAAGAAGTTGCGATAACGGAATTTTGGATCCCAGGCTTTTTTGAAATTGTTAATGTTTCTACGGAAGCCAATATCGGTACAGCCATTCTTATAAGGGAAGGCATTCCGGTGACTGAAATCGAACGACTAGAATCAGGAAGAGCCATAGGCATAAAAATTTTCGATGTGACAGTGCTTAACCCTTACGCCCTATCAGGAAATTCCCACAAATTGGATCGTGCGAAGGTTTTTCAAGATGAACTGATTTATTTATTGAGGAAAAATCCGTGTTCTCTTATACTAGGTGGAGATTTTAACTGTATTTTAAACCAGAAAGATCAAAAACCCAACTTCAACTACTCGCCACAGTTAAAAAAGTTAGTAAGTGATCTACACCTTAAGGATGGGTGGGAACTTCAGCACCCGACGTCAGGCGGGTTCACGTATATAACCAGCCACTCCCGCAGCAGACTAGATAGAATTTACGTGTCACCAAATTTGCAAAATTATTTATTAAACGTTGAAACTATTCCAGTGTATTTTAGCGATCACAGTACACTTTTAACTTGCTTTGATTTAAGTGTACAGCCAACCCGTCGATTCAGAGGCCAATGGAATTTAAATACCTCTGTTTTAACTGACGAAGAACTGGAAAAGGAAATAAGAGTAGCGTGGACTATGTGCCTCCGCACAGTAGACAAGCACCCAACAGTCATTGACTGGTGGACTAGGAGGGCTAAACCAAGGCTGCGGAAAGTTGTCATGCAGTATAGTGCAGAGAGGCACAGGGAGTTGAGGAATACAATGGAGTTTTATTTTAAAGTTTTAAGAGACTTATATCAACAGGCCCATGATGACGTAATTCGTCTGAATGATATCAAAAAAATAAAAGCCAAGTTATTAAGCATTAAACGGCAACAGATGGAGGGACTCAAAATTAAATCGAAAGCTACATCAGTCGTAGCAGATGAAACAGCTTCACTGTATCACTTGGTGAGGCATGCTAAAAACAGACGTCTAACTTTAATTGATGAAGTCCAGACGCATACTGGTACGAGGCTCACATGGCAGAAACAAATACTGGACGAAGTCCACAGATACTATGAAACCTTATATGCCCCTACCACAGTGGAAGATGCAGCTCTCGAGGACTTTCTCACTATTTTAGGTCCACAATTGTCGGGAACAGACAACGCTGACATCCTGTCACCTATTACTAAAGATGAAGTGCATGAGGCAGTGCGTAACTCACCTCTCAAAAAATCTCCGGGACTTGATGGCCTCCCTGTGGAGTTTTATGCCCGCTACTGGTCTATAATTGGGGACACGATCACTTCCATGGCAAATGAGGTCCTGAACGGAAAACCGGTCCCTGCAGAGTTTAAGGAAAGTAAAATAGTACTGATTCCTAAGAGTAAAGGCAAAACCAACAAACAATTTTCGGCCTCTTTCGCTACTAAATTCTGATTACAAAATAATTTCGCGTATTATCAACAAAAGACTCTCTGCCTTTTCCAACAAAATATTGAGTCATCATCAATCTTGTTCTCCGACCAGAACGATATTCGAAAGTCTATCTGCATACAGAGACGTCACTGCAATTATCTCAGTGACAAGTATAAAATGTGCGTTAATCTTCATAGAAATGGTTCAAATGGCTCTGAGCACTATGGGACTCAACATCTTAGGTCATAAGTCCCCTAGAACTTAGAACTACTTAAACCTAACTAACCTAAGGACATCACACACACCCATGCCCGAGGCAGGATTCGAACCTGCGACCGTAGCAGTTCCGCGGTTCCGGACTGCAGCGCCAGAACCGCTAGACCACCGCGGCCGGCAATCTTCATAGATTTCAACAAAGCTTTTGACCGCGTTAGTCATAGTTACCTCTTTGCGACGCTGTCAAGAGTGGCTTTCCACCCCCAGATTGTGAACATGCTAAGGAATATTGCAACAGGTATAAATGCGAAAATAGCAATCAATGGCCAAATATCTAAACCCATACAGATAAGGCGAGGGGTTCCACAGGGCAGTCCCTTATCTATGTTTTTATTTTCCGTATCTTTAGACGCCTTCCTCCGCACTGCCCACGCAAGATTAACAGGCATAACGTTGAGTGGTGAGAAAACTGTCATACGAGCTTATGCTGATGACGTGGGCGTTGTAATAAGGAATAAGGAGGAGACAGTTACACTGGAAAGAGAAATCCAAAGGTATTGTCTAGCGTCGGGAGCGACAGCAAATGAAAACAAAAGTCAAATACTGAATCTACGGGGCCTAGATCACCTTCGACTGGCATGGGCAAAACAAGACAACAAACATAAAACTTTGGAAATAACCCTAATGGCATGTCCGATGCGGATGGCTGCTTTTAACTGGACGGAAACTAGGAGGAAAGCTCATGGTGCTGTAATGGAGAACATCCATCGAACTATGGACCTGGTGCAAAAAGTCAGATTCATCAACTCCTGCGTTTTGTCTAAAGCGTATTTCACTGCGCAGGTATTTCCAATCCCTAAACTAGTAGCGAAAGGGATCATGTCCACTGTTACCAATTATTAATGGCGAGGAGACATATTCAGGGTTGGTGCGACTACCGTTATACTGGATGTCAGAAACGGGGGCCTCGGTTTGGTGGATATTCGCAATAAAGCGTCTGCTCTGTTCCTCTCAGAGAACTTCCGCAATGTACTGTATAACCGCAAAGCTCTTTGAGGCTGTGACACCCCATAGCCTGCAAGCACCGATTGATGTGCGAAGGATTAATGCCCGTCTGCAGTATGTGAGGAACTTTTTCCTCGAAGCAAGTTATCTTAGTGACGAAATCAGAAGCACCACACGTATCACAGCGCGCGACATCATACTTGAAAGGAAGTTAAATGAGGGTAGAAACAAAATTGAAACGAAATTCCCAAATTGTGACTGGAAAGCTGTATGGCGGAACATCAACTATGCCGGGCTATCTACAGACGCTATTTCCGTATGGTACAAAACAATTAATAATGTCCTCAGCACCAACTAGAGACTATATGGGATCGGTTTAAACCAGACACACCTTTGTGGAAAATGCAATCTGGTGGATACAATCAGCCACAGAATCACCTGTGGTGGCAATGTACATAACTGGAATTGGATCAGGCAACAAATCGCCTTTCTCACCAGATCCTCTACGGAATATATAACGCCATCGCTCCTCCTGAGACCAGACACGACATACATTCCAAAATTAAAAACCAACGCCATTAGCTGGTTACTGGGAAAATATGTCAGTTATGTCATCCACACACTTGGGTCGGACAACGAGATAGAATTCCGCGTTTACATGAAGTGCGAATATGCAAAAATCAGCACGTATTGCAATCACAAGAAGCACTACGGCAACATGCTGAAGATCATTTTTGAAAGAATGGGTGTTGGCTAAATATGTGGAACCACTACAACACCTTGAACGAGAACGAGCAGAAGAAAATTAGATGTCACTTGGTTTCTTATTGTTATTTACTATTACCTTGCTTCCGGAACATTTTTTTCCTCAAAACATTTTGTTCAAAATTACTCGTGTTCGACTTCCAAAGTATTTGTGTGATTCGAGAAGAATTGTTAAGTTTTTTTTTTATCAGTGTTCAGTTTCTACTCAGAGAAGAGGTTTCTTTGTCTTTCTTACATCGGAGAATGGGAATATTGTGTTAAGATTTCTGCACACATAGTGCTATGACCCAACAGGGAACATGAAAAAGGGGTGCGAGGGGTTTGGGCCTCGACGCACTGGCGGTGCCGTGAACAGACCCCACTGCTAGTGCGGCGTGTACCACGCCCTGACCATCCTAAAAATACAAATAAATAAATAAATAAATAAAAAATAAAAAATAAATAAAAAATAAAAAGGAAATAAAAGTGGTTAGTAAAAATTGGATTGCTGAAAAAAAGGATGGATAAAAAAAGGGGTAGCGTCTTTGCTTCATAATCAAAACGTCTTCGGTCCCGGGTTCGATCCCCGCCACTGCCTACAAATTTTGATAAATAATCAGCATTGGCGGCCGAAGACTTTCGGCATAATAAGTCAGCCTCATTCTACCAACGGCTCAAAATGGTTCAAATGGCTCTGAGCACTATGGGACTCAACTGCTGAGGTCATTAGTCCCCTAGAACTTAGAACTAGTTAAACCTAACTAACCTAAGGACATCACAAACATCCATGCCCGACGCAGGATTCGAACCTGCGACCGTAGCGGTCTTGCGGTTCCAGACTGCAGCGCCTTTAACCGCACGGCTACTTCGGCCGGCCCTACCAACGGCCTTGTCAAAGAGGGCGGAGGAGCGGATAGAGGTTCATGACACTCTCTTGTCCTAGGGGTGGGAAATTGCCCCTAAAGGCGGAAGAATCAGCAATGATCAACGACATGAGGATGCAGAAGGCAATGGAAACCACTGCATTAAAGACACGTAACGTGTATCCACAGGACATGTGACCTGTAATTGAAGATGTGTCATGATGATCTCTCCATTGGCAAAAGGTTCCGGAATAGTCCCCCATTCGGATCTCCGGGAGGGGACTGCCAAGAAAAAGATTGAATAATCAACGAAAGGATAACGTTCTACGAGTCGGGGCGTGGAATGTCAGCAGCTTGAACGTGGTAGGGAAACTAGAATATCAGAAAAGGGAAATGCAAAGGCTCAATCTAGATATAGTAGGGGTCAGTGAAGTGAAGTGGAAGGAAGACAAGGATTTCTGGAAAGATGAGTATCGGGTAATATCAACAGCAGCAGAAAATGGTATAACAAGTGTAGGACTCGTTATAAATTGGAAGGTAAATGGTTCAAATGGCTCTGAGCACTATGGGACTCAACTGCTGAGGTCATTAGTCCCCTAGAACTTAGAACTAGTTAAACCTAACTAACCTAAGGACATCACACACATCCATGCCCGAGGCAGGATTCGAACCTGCGACCGTAGCGGTCTCGCGGTTCCAGACTGCAGCGCCAGAACCGCGCGGCCACTTCGGCCGGCAAATAGGAAGGTAGGGCAGAGGGTGTGTTACTGTGAACAGTTCAGTGACCGGGATGTTCTAATCAGAATCGACAGCAGACCAACACCGACATCGATAGTTCAGGTATCCATGCCGACGTCGCAAGCTGAAGATGAACAGATAGAGAAAGTGTATGAGGATATTGAGAGGGTAATGCAGTATGTAAAGGGGGAAGAAAATCTAATAGTCATGGGCGACTGGAATGCAGTTGCAGGGGAAGGAGTAGAAGAAAAGGTTACAGGAGAATATGGGCTTGGGACAAGGAATGAAAGAGGAGAAAGACTAATTGAGTTCTGTAACAAGTTTCAGCTAGTAATAGCGAATACCCTGTTCAAGAATCACAAGAGGAGGAGGTATACTTGGAAAAGGCCGGGAGATACGGGAAGATTTCAATTAGATTACATCATGGTCAGACAGAGATTCCGAAATCAGATACTGGATTGTAAGGCGTACCCAGGAGCAGATATAGACTCAGATCACAATATAGTAGTGATGAAGAGTAGGCTGAAGTTCAAGACATTAGTCAGGAAGAATCAATACGCAAAGAAGTGGGATACGGAAGTACTAAGGAATGACGAGAAACGTTTGAAGTTCTCTAACGCTATAGATACAGCAATAGGGAGTAGCGCAGTAGGCGGTACAGTTGAAGAGGAATGGACATCTCTAAAAAGGGCCTTCACAGAAGTTGGGAAGGAAAACATAGGTACAAAGAAAGTAGCTGCGAAGAAACCATGGGTAACAGAAGAAATACTTCAGTTGATTGATGAAAGGAGGAAGTACAAACGTGTTCCGGGAAAATCAGGAATACAGCAATACAAGTCGCTGAGGAATGACATAAATAGGAAGTGCAGGGAAGCTAAGACGAAATGGCTGCAGGAAAAATGTGAAGACATCGAAAAAGATATGAGTGTCGGAAGGACAGACTCAGCATACAGGAAAGTCAAAACAACCTTTGGTGACATTAAAAGCAACGGTGGTAAGAGTGCAACGGGAATTCCACTGTTACATGCAGAGGAGAGAGCAGATAGGTGGAAAGAATACATTGAAAGCCTCTATGAGGGTGAAGATTTGTCTGATGTGATAGAAGAAGAAACAGAAGTCGATTTAGAAGAGATAGGGGATCCAGTATTAGAATCGGAATATAAAAGAGCTTTGGAGGACTTACGGTCAAATAAGGCAGAAGGGATGGATAACATTCCATCAGAATTTCTGAAATCATAGGGGGAAGTGGCAACAAAACGACTATTCACGTTGGTGTGTAGAATATATGAGTCTGGCGATATACCATCTGACTTTCGGAAAAGCATCATCCACACAATTACGAAGACGGCAAGAGCTGACAAGTGCGAGAATTATCGCACAATCAGCTTAACAGCTCATGCATCGAAGCTGCTTACAAGAATAATATACGGAAGAATGGAAAAGAAAATTGAGAAGGCGCTAGGTGACGATCAGTGTGGCTTTAGGAAAAGTAAAGGGACGAGAGAGGCAAATCTGACGTTACGGCTAATAATGGAAGCGAGGCTAAAGAAAAATCAAGACACTTTCATAGGATTTGTCGACCTGGAAAAAGCGTTCGACAATATAAAATGGTTCAAACTGTTCGAGATTTTGAAAAAAGTAGGGGTAAGCTATAGGGAGAGACGGGTCATATACAATATGTACAACAACCAAGAGGGAATAACAAGAGTGGACGATCAAGAACGAAGTGCTCGTATTAAGAAGGGTGTAAGACAAGGCTGTAGCCTTTCGCCCCTACGCTTCAATCTGTACATCGCGGAAGCAATGATGCAAATAAAAGAAAGGTTCAGGAGTGGAATTAAAATACAAGGTGAAAGGATATCAATGATACGATTCGCTGATGACATTGCTATCCGGAGTGAAAGTGAAGAACAATTAAATGATCTGCTGAACGGAATGAACAGTCTAATGAGTACACAGTATGGTTTGAGAGTAAATCGGAGAAAGACGAAGGTAATGAGAAGTATTAGAAATGAGAACAGCGAGAAACTTAACATCAGGATTGATGGTCACGAAGTCAATGAAGTTAAGGAATTCTGCTACCTAGGCAGTAAAATAACCAATGACGGACGGAGCAAGGAGGACATCAAAAGCAGACTCGCTATGGCAAAAAAGGCATTTCTGGCCAAGAGAAGTCTACTAATATCAAATACCGGCCTTAATTTGAGGAAGAAATTTCTGAGGATGTACATCTGGAGTACAGCATTGTATGGTAGTGAAACATGGACTGTGGGAAAACCGGAACAGAAGAGAATCGAAGCATTTGAGATGTGGTGCTATAGACGAATGTTGAAAATTAGGTGGACTGATAAGGTAAGGAATGAGGAGGTTCTACGCAGAATCGGAAAGGAAAGGAATATGTGGAAAACACTGATAAGGAGAAGGGACAGGATGATAGGACATCTGCTAAGACATGAGGGAATGACTTCCATGGTACTAGAGGGAGCTGTAGAGGGCAAAAACTGTAGAGGAAGACAGAGATTGGAATACGTCACGCAAATAATTGAGGACGTAGGTTGCAAGTGCTACTCTGAGATGAAGAGGTTAGCACAGGAAAGGAATTCGTGGCGGGCCGCATCAAACCAGTCAGTAAACTGATGACAAGAAAAAAAAAAGTTGTTTGTATTAGCTTATTAGTTATTTCTTCAAAGCCTAATCGTTACATGTTTATCTATTCTGCTCGTAGCGGTCAACAAATCCTGCGTAACTGGCGAGCAGTCTGTATCCGGGCAGGTTTTTCGTGCGCCACCTTATGTTATTTCACTACGATCAGCCACATAACGCTACAGTTGGCTAAACGAGATGTTTTGCAGAATCACAAAAATTGCAAGTGTGTGATAATTCTGTTATGAATAGGAACTATGTATTCCAGGGGGGAGAGTGGGAAGGAGGGGGGGGGGGGGGGGAAGGGAAGTGCTCCCTCTGGGCGCCTTCCATCTTCAGTCACTTATGCTACTAATTTTCAATTTTTCATAAGAACCATATACCAAGCACAAATGAACGATGGACAAGGAAAAATGAACGGTTCCCAAAAAAAAGCGAACACAAGTCAACTACATTACTGGCCATTAAAACTGCTACACCACGAAGATGACGTGGTACAGATCCGAAATTTAACCGACAGGAAGACGATGCTGTGATATGCAAATGATTAGCTTGTCAGAGCATTCACACAACGTGCTGACATGAGGAAAGTTTCCAACCGATTTCTCATACATAAACAGCAGTTGACCGGCGTTGAAACGTTGTTGTGATGCCTCGTGTAAGGAGGAGAAATGCGTACCATCACGTTTCCACTTTAATAAAGGTCGGATTGTAGCCTATCTCGATTGCGGTTTATCGTATCGCGACATTGCTGCTCGCGTTGGTCGAGATCCAATGACTGTTAGCAGAATATGGAATCGATGGGTTCAGGAGGGTAATACGCAACGCCGTGCTGCTTCCCAACCGCCTCGTATCACTAGTAGTCGAGATGACAGGCATCTTATCCGCATGGCTGTAACGGATCGTGCAGCCACGTCTCGATCCCTGAGTCAACAGATAGGGACGTTTGCAAAACAACAACCATCTGCACGAACATTTCGACGACATTTGCAGCAGCATGGAGTATCAGCTCGGAGACCATGGCTGCGGTTACCCTTGACGCTGGATCACAGACAGGAGCGCCTGCGATGGTGTACTCAACGACGAACCTGGGTGCACGAATGGCAAACCGTAATTTTTTCGGATGAATCCAGTGTTTGGCGACATCGTAGTGAACACACATTGGAAGCGTGTAGTCGTCATCGCCATACTGGCGTATCACCCGGCGTGATGGTATGGGTGCCATTGGTTACACGTGGCGGTCACCTCTTGTTCGCATTGACGGCACTTTGAACAGTGGACGCTACATTTCATTGCCCGTGCTCCTACGCTTCATTCGATCCCTGCGATACCTTGCATTTCAGCAGGATAATGCACGACCGCATGTTGCAGGTCCTGTACGGGTTTTTCTGGATACAGAAAATGTTCGACTGCTGCCCTGGCCAGTACATTCTCCAGATCCATCACCAATTGAAAACGTGTGGTCAATGGTGACCGAGAAACTGCCTCGTCACAATATGCCAGTCACTACTCTTGATGAACTGTGGTAAGATGTTGAAGCCGCATGGGCAGCTGTACCTGTACACGCCATCCAAGCTCTGTTTGACTCAATGCCCAGGCGTATCAAGGCCACTATTCCGGCCAGAGGTAGTTGTTCTGGGTACTGATTTCTCAGGATCTACGCATCCAAATTGTTTGAAAATGTAATCACATGTCAGTTCTAGTATAATATATTTGTCCAATGAATACCCGTTTATCATCTTTATTTCTTATTGGTGTAGCAATTTTAATGAGCAGTAGTGTAGTTCCTAAGGATGAAGGAGTTTGCCCATCTCTAGTCGAGTCCATGCCACGTCGCGTTGCAGGGTGGCCGCAGCGGCCCTACACGATATTAGGCAGGTGTATCAGTTGGCTTTTCAGTGTACGACACTTCCCTGGGGCACTACAACGATACACTCGCCTTCGAGGGCGGCATGCTATGTAAGCCTACGCTAGACACAGCTGCCCTTAGTGGTCGTTCCGCTCTTCGACGGCAGCGTAATGCGAGCCAAGGACCGGTGGCGTCGCGCCTTCCGCCTCCGGTCTCGCCCGGCAGGGCGCGTGCCTCGCCGCCGGACAGCGGCGGGGTGGCGGCGGCTGCGTCGGTGGTGGGAGTGGCGGCGGAGGCGGCGGCGGCGGCGGAGGCGGCCCGTCGTGCTGCCGGCAGTCCCTCAGTAGCGGCCGCGCCGCCTCGCCGCTCACACTGCCAGTGCCCTGCGCTGCGCTTCGCCGCGCCACGCCACGCGCGAAGTCCGAGCAGCTCGCGACGCGCCGGCTCCCGTTCCGTTCCGCAGAGTACCGTATACCGGTCTCATCCGCCGTGCGACTCGCCACACTTGTTCGGTGCCAAGCGTTGGGACGATTCCCTGTCCCTCGACCGTCCATTGTTACCTGACGGTAGGATACTACGATGCTCCATCACCTGTATTTACCCGCCCTGAATCTGACACATTTAGTGTGTACTGTATGTGGTTTTCAGACGCCGATGAGCCTCCACCCGATCCTATTCACAGAACGGCAAAACAAAAAAGAATTTCGTGATTAACATAATGTCCATTCTTGCCAAAACGGGATAGTGAAATAAATAGAAAACTTAACGACTCCCTCCTGCTCTCTTTTATTACGCAAATGACCATTTTAAAGTCACGTGTTCATCGGGGATGCTATACAAGGATCCTCCTGCCGATGTCAGTACGCCAAAAATGCGTATCTGCGAATTTTGTTAATTTCACTTGTATATGACCCGACACTGGAGCATCTCACACGTCTTCAACGTAAATACTTTCTAGAGATGCCATCGCAATGAATGTCGTTGCACAACAACTGAAGCTTTAATGATGAAGCTGTGTTTTCTAATGTGCACTGGAATAGTAAAAACGTTATAAGAGATAGACGGTGGATATTATTATTAAGTCTCACATAAAAAGAAACAACTGCCTTATTGCTAATTTTATTGATAAGGAAAGTCCGCTTAGACTGAGCTTTAATATACAAGTTTATACAAGTATTAGTCTTTCCTACCGACTGTTGTAGTTTCCAACCTCTTCACACACGTTATACCGTGGCATTTTTTACAGTATTTTTCGCATACCACACACATACACTCTTCAGTCAGTTCGTCGGCTTCGTGATTGGTACTTATTTTATAGTGAAACTAGTGCATTGTGAGTCTTGTTACGTGTTCCTAGTTCCTATATTTTCCGGTCCAGCTGCTATCTAGCAAAGCTTCTGTATTTTACAACTCTTCCAATCTCGTACTTCCGGTACGTCATGGTAATCAGTTTTTAACGTAGTCCTCTGGAAGACGGCCAGTGTTGTAATCTGATGAATGCCGAATAATTTTATACAATGAACCACTGCAAATAGTACGGAAAAATAACAGACAGTGCAGCATCTTTTGCTACGTATTTTCGCAAAAAGTCACCAATAGTCGCCAAAGTCTCTTAGAATATACCGAATGTAAGTTGTCTATCGACAAGTACAGCAATACCAATCATCAAAACGATAGTGCTGCCAGTCATAACATATGGGATAGACATACGATTGCCGACATGGAAAGAAGGAGAAAAGGTCCTGACGATATTTATGAAACGGTTACAAGAAGTGGAAAACAAACGCCTTACTGAATTATAGCTAACTACTACTCGTGTAACAAATCTGTGACTGTAACATCCTCTATTTATTGATGTCTGTACTTTTCTTCTTCTATAAAAAAATTATAAGGATCTCTTCATGACAGTTGTAATCCTGCTCAAATTCCAGCGACTTCTTCATCGTTCATATGTACTAACACTGACTTATTATAGTTCTGTTTCATTTACTTTCTCATGATGCAATTTTTTTAAGGCTCCTTAAGACGAATATTCGTACTCACCAAATACCAGCAGGTGAAGATTTTGCAGGGAGTGGAAAGATAAGTTCTTCACCGTTACCTACCGTTTTCTACTTATTGTTTCAAAAACCCTTATTAAAATATTCGTACGCTACCGTACTTTGTTGTTAGTTTAATACACGAGAGAATACACGACGCCCTGTGTGAACAAGCTCAGAATACTCAGCTGTAACGTGTAAATTACAAATCCCAGTAGTTCTTCCATTATTTTACTATCGGCAAAACATATGATGTAATCTGGAGACTCCCACTGAATATGATTTTTGCCTTTAGGACGCATGACGTCTCGATTATCAGCCCTGATACTAATCTAATTTGCTATTATGATTGTGAAGTAAGAAATGTTATAAATGTGTACTCCTCTATATAATTTGACAAAACGTTTAGTTACGTAAATGTGTAAATTGCCCGAAACATACACTCTACCTAGCCGTAGGATATAGATTTTAACAGTGCCCATTAGGCTACAAAAAATCATTTTTTCTTTTGTGCGATGTAATTTCTTGGTGGAGTAAAGCTGTGTACCGGTCCGGGACTCGAACGTAGGACCATTCCCCTCTGTGGCCGGTGCTCGTGCTGACCAACCTATCCAGGAAGGAATGACAATTCACCGTCACACATTCACTTCTGCCCTGCTGCTTTCGAAACATCACAGGAGCTCCCTTGCGTATACTGGATTGTCACTCCTCGAAGAAAGGATTTTGCGGACAAACAGATTAGCCGTAGCCTAGGGGACTATTACCAAACTGAATCATTCGTTCCGCGGTTGAGTGTGATGCTGTTTTGAAATTTCCTGGCGGATTAGAACTGTACGGTCCGGCTCACACAGTATTACTGTAACAGGAAATTTCAAGACAGCAGCACACTTCACTGCAAAGTGAAAGATTCATTCCAGACAATGAAAGAAAACTGTTACTTTAAGGCACGCGTCATATCAGAAAAAACAAAAGCAGGACTGGAGAACGCTTTTGCTACGTCAACCAGTGAACTCCACTCCCGATTGCTCTATGAATCGAACTGTCGGGTAAAAAATACGTATCTCCCTATCTATGTGTCGTACAATGATACAATTTTTCCACTACATTCAGTGGCATACGTGGATGCTGTCTGCCAAATTTGTTGCCAATAGAATTAGAAGTAAAAAAGTAATAAATTAAAACTTTAAACCTGATGCTAAATCCTACTGCACGATCGGCGAAAATAGTGCAAGTGATAAAATTTTTCCTTCCATTAATTTGTGGGCGGGAGGGGGAGGGGGGGGGATGTCAGCAACAAAAATTTTCTTAAAGGGCTCAAGTGATGTGAAAAGGTTGTTGACAGTCTCAGACTGCTCTCACTTCAAAATATAATATTTGATGAATGTGGTCTGGATGATATGCGCGCCGTGAGATAAGCTGCATGAAGTCATAGACGTAGTTTCGAACTTTAATTCTTGAGGTACTGTGCTAAACGTTTAACGTAAGACTATGTCTCCAATGAGTAGACCATTAGAACATTTTAAATTTTTAAATTAAGTCAATAATTACTTGAAATATTGCAAATAAAATTTTTGATGTCCCCGCAAGTCGTTAGACAGACAACCTGCAACTTGAACCATGCTCCGTGCACAATTTTATCCGTTAAGTAACATATATACGAAACTGAATACAGCGGAGAAGTCGTTGGAGATGCAGGCCATTCTGCACTGTATTTTTATAAAACACGTATAGTTTCTTTCTACGTCGTTCCTTACTAGTGAATTGTTCCGAATCGCAAAACACAAAAACAGAAAGCTAATACTGCTCGGTTATTCGACGTCACCTCGTTACGAGAGTCGAATGTTGTTTCTTTTAAAAATATAACAACAAAAGTACATTTCTTGATACAAATCGTGTAATTCTTCCAAAAAATATTCTCGTTCAAAATATATACACTTTTGCACGTGTCTGAACTAATGTTGAAACATTTACTGCAATTAATGTTGCTACCTCAGAAACATGCTTTTGGAAGGATTCAACGGTTCCTTAACGTGATGAAAAACGTTGTCCACACAGATTCTGGTTCACACGAGGGAACGAATAGAAGCCGTTAGGCTATAAATGAGACGAATAGGGGCAGTGACACAACAATACAATGTTTTTATTCGTCAAATAATAATCATGTTTTTGAACTGCTATATGGCAGCAGGCATTGTCATGATGAAAAATGAGACGGCGTTTTCGATTATTTCTCCTGGACTTCATTAATGACTACAGGCAAAACAGAATGTTGTATACCGTTCAATACTAACAGATCGTCGGCCCTCTAAAGCAATCCTGTAAAAGACGCTTTTTTTCCCTTGACCGAAAAATTATTTATTTGCTCTATTACACTTCCGGCCTATGACCGTTATCAACTACTATACAGCAAAACACAAAAAATAAAAGAGTAGTATAGCAAAAAATAGCAAAAATTAGTCATTCTTGCAATTAAAATACCCTGTATGAGTACGACGAAGACATGTATGCATGTAAGAATATTTGTATGTTTTGACATATGCTAAAACGCAGTGTAATTTGTATGATGTTTTTGGCATTTTTTCGTAATGTACTTACCGTACGCACGGAATGATGTTTGTCCCATTCTATGTATACACATTGTTATTAATTTTTTTTTCGTTTTGTGGTATACAACCCGATAATGACCAACGGCGGAAACTGCAATAGTGCCAATGAGGCGGTGGTAGTGCCTTTTGCAGAATTTTACGTGACTGTGAACCCCAGCGACGAGAAGATAATCAGAAACAATGGTAGAGAAAGGACTTGAGTAACCAGAAAAACTAATAATTGTATCTTGAAAGCGCTTCGCCATTTTATTTTCTTAGTTTAGGCGGCGCCCAAGATACTGAGTAACGAAACTCCAACAGTTTTTCTGCACTTTCACTGCTGCAGTGCCGCCGAGTGGCTGACTTATATAAACACACTGACAAGCAATAGTGTTTATGGAGTGGAGAAGTGCATTCAAAATGCAAATGAAGTCATATTTCGGAATTTAATGGTGCGCTATAACTGTAGCAACTTCACTTGGATTTGGCATATGTGAATACTATTATTGTATATCAAGGACGGAAAATTGTCACAATGCGATTAATTGATGATAGAGAAATCGTAGCCAGAGTGAAGAGGTATTTGATTTTGTGTTAAATGTCATGGAACATGTGCTAGCTGTAGTTTAAGATATGCACGTAAGTGGGAGAAAAGCGTCACAATCCAACGAGCTGGAGGACTAAACGCTACAACCGAGAAAGTGGAAGCAGAAGAGATAAACATGATAAACACAAGCAAGGCTTCGAAGCACGGAAAAGGGCATGATATTATTTATAAGAAGTAGTAACTAGTTTCCAAGAATGTAAGAATCGTGGCTAGCTTCGAATGTGTAATTTTTGAGTTTGAAACCCCGTAGAAACAAGTGAAACGAACTACTCGCACGATCGGCGTAAAACATCAGAAAACACCTGCCATGCACGCAGATATACTGTAATCATTTCCTTTTGAGCTTAAATACATCAAGCTACAATTCATTTCTCGTGTTATATTTTCGATGATGCAACGGAAACACTACTACCGAGCACCATTATATTAGACTGTATTGTGATTGTACTATTATACCATTTTGACATAGCAGGAGATGGTATATTAGTTTAGTTACATAGTCATCATTTTCATGTTCGTAATATCACCGGTGGATCTAGTTACTGGGAAATACAGAATTTACAGATTTAAAATAAGAAACTTCCTGGCAGATTAAAACTGTGTGCCAGACCGAGACTCGAACTCGGGATCTTTGCCTTTCGCGGGCAAGTGTTCTACCAACTGAGCTACCCGAGCACGACTCATGACCTGTCCTCACAGCTTCAGTTCTGCCTGGACCTCGTCTCATTCTGGAAGCATTAAAATAGTTAGTTGTCAGTTTATGTCGTGTAATTCGTCTGTTACTACATACCAGCCGCTTGGAGGGCTTGTATCTCTTCAGATGTCAAATGGTGCGTATTTTGGCCCAGTAGAGTTTCGTTACTGTTTATCGTAGACTGTTGTTTTGGTTCATTTCAGAACATTCAAATACCTGGCTGGTGGTATGTTTTCTGTTATGACAAATATATCCAAATTTCGTCTGGAAATGACAATTAAATCAAGACCCTAAGCTGTCGGCAGGCGTTGATATACATCAATGGGGACAGTTGAAAATGTGTGTCCCGACTGGGACTTGAACCCGGGATCGCCTGCTTACATGGCAGACGCTCTATCCACCTGAGCCACCGATGGCACAGAGGTGAGTGCGGCTGCAGGGATTTATGCCGTGCACGACCCCGTGAGACCCACACTCCATACTTAATGTCCACACACTACATTCGTAGTGCCCCTGCCCATTACACTCATTACTCGCTTCAGACAATCTTACCGAGTCCCGTAAGAGTTTGAGCAATGCATGTTCATCCAGCACAGACGAAGAAGTTCAATGGCCGGTTAGCCTTAACTATATATGAAGATGGTATCTGTTCTGTCTGAAAGAATAGATGCCATCATCAAACATAAATTTCGTCTTTTCTTATGAGATATTAAGTTGACCGGACAAAAATTAGTCACCTGTAGAGAAATAATTGCACTCATCATTTAATGCTGTGAATTCCGCTCCTGGACTTGATAAGCGCTTCGATTCGATTAGGAAGTGAGCCCACAAGGTTGGGCAGATACGTCGCATCCAGTTTAATGCACTCGCTGAGGATTTGATACCACAATTCCAACGAATTGCGGGGATGCTGATGTCGGCATTTCAACTGCCCTTCCAACAGGTATTACAGATTTTCTATGGAGTTCAAGCCAGTCCAGATGTAATGGAATGGAGGAGTGTTCGGAAAACCAGTCACATTTTCTTACAGCCCGACGAAGGGTTGTTGTTGTCGCCTTGAAAAATAGGGATAAGCAATGGCCTTTTGCGCGGTGACCGACTCCAAATGTTTATTGCATGATGTTCCCTTCGGGGTGTTTCCTTGCTAACGAGTTGGAATCGACCCTCATTCACTGCCTGCAGCTATTCCTGTCGTGTCGTGTTTGAAGCGATTTTGATTCACAAGCCGTGAAATGCGTCACCGGTGGCTCTCAGTCTCGGACCACAGTTCTGACAGAGTTTCGTGGTCACGTCTATTACACCTCTGCTTTTAAACATGTTGAACAGTCCGCCGCAAAGCACCAAGAAATCTAGCAACTTCACGCATCGTAAGGCCATGTACTTGACCAAACAAGATAATTCCTTTTAGCCCCTCTGTCACATCCTTCCATTTACCCAAGTTTACGTATAACTTCCGCTTGAAACATAAATGTCATCTGTGCATGCGCACTGGTGTGGTATTATTTGCGCAGTGAGTACGGACTTGATATTCTCTCGCTCAATTTTTTTGGGCGTGTCGTTACACCAAGTGACACTAGTCTCCTTTCGAATTTCGGTCACATTGTACGGAATATATGGGGAACAGATCCCTTCCATAGCTAAGTGCTCATACGAGCGGATGTCATAATGTAAGTTATAAATTATTATGGCAGAGAAAGTAACGATTATTCAGTGATGTACTACACTTAAAAAGTGACGTAGATCCACGACACTATTTTCAACATAGACATCAAATCTATCAACTGTCTATGACACAAATCTGCTTCTTTGCCTCAGAGATATTCGAGGAACGCCTTGTGAGCGACCTCATTTCTGGAAAAACTGCCCCACCCCAGTGTTACCTTGTCGGTAACACGGAAATCGCACAGTAGAAGATCTGGACTTCTTCATCTGCATCACCCAAAACTATCCATCTCTGCGCCCATGGTCAAATTTTTGTCACCGTTGCACTAACAGCTGGACACGTCGTTGCATTTTGTCCGCGTACCACCCGCACAGTAGAAGACCTGGACTTCCTCATGTGCATCACCCAAATCTATCCATCTGTGCACCCATGGTCAAATTGTTGTCACCGTTGCACTAACAGCTGGACACGTCGTTGCATTTTGTCCACGTACCACCCATGTATCACAGTAAATCAGTGTGCAGTTTACATGCTTCGTTCACAAGAATCGTATTGTGCCACGTACTTGAGCTTTGATTTTTTCCAGCTGCCGCGCCATTTCAGTCACACACTGTCACGCATTTGTTACCCGTAACGCAGTAGAACTATCACTGCAAGAATCCCGGAGCATATACTCTGACACACACCACTCTTGTTAAACAATGGTCTCAGTTTACAGTTATGGTTGGAACTCACTTTCTGAGCTGCTCGTACTAAGTAGAATATGCTGCTGTCTTCGATATGCCTATGGAGACCCCTGTCTAGAGATAAGTCACAGACCGATTATTGTCAATGACGCTGCACGCAGCATCGAAGTTGCTTCTAATAACAACATATTTTCTTCGGCCTTAACGAAATTTATCCTGACAAAAACCCAACAAATTGTAAATAATCTGTTCTACAGGTAACTATCAGAAGTTGAAGGAAGCGATTCGAGGTATTGTTGACTATGAGATAGTAAAAATAATCTTTCGTAAATTTTGATGTGCAGTTTCACAACGTTAAACTGCTTGGACTGTTTCTGGACAGTCATTTTCTTAATAATAACCAGTAACAAATTTAAAACATTAGCAATGTCACATATTAATACTGGTCGCTTTATAAAGCTTGGAAAGCAGCCCCCTTATCCTAAGTAATTGCTGGCACTCCCATGTGCGGTAGAAACTAGCTGACTAACAAATTTTATGGTATATTATTCGGTCCCAAACCATTTTAATAGTCGGAGAATTCACCTCTTCCCAGTAATAACGCATATAAAGTGGCACTGCTTATAGATATCCCATCAAGTAGTTGATATTCAAACGCTGCATGTATATTGTCAATCATCGGATTACCTTTCTAAAGTCTACGCTTTAATAATTTTGCTCAAAACGCAGTACAATTCTTTTATCTCAGCACAAAAAAGGAAGCTTGGCGTTTAATGTTCGATCGTCTACGAAAGCATTAAAGACAGATATGCATTATGGATTTATCACCCGTATTACAGTAGGACACCGTATACAGCGAATAATTTTTGCAGTGAAACTATCTGACGAATTAAAACTGTGATCACGACTGGGACTCGAACCTGGGAAGAGATCTGAATCACGATCCAGCACACACTTTTAATCCGATAGGAAGTTTCAAAATCAGTGCACACACCGCTGCGGAGTCAAAATTCCTTCTGGTATTTGTGCAGTTATTATGCGTATTAATTTATTACGAGATATACAGGTGTACCTAAAAGAATCTTCCGATTTGGCACACCTGTATTTCTGAAACAAATAAACAGAAAAAATGAATTTTGTTTTCTGATGAACGGGAAACTTAAAAAGTTTTTTTTTTCCATACCTTTTCGTAGGTGTTAAATATGCCCCCTTGAGATGCACGGCATATGTCAGTGCGGTATTCAAATTTCTCCCACACTGCATCGAACATGTTTTGAGTTGCAGCTTCCACAGCTGCTGTTGTCCAGTACCTGAGTTCATTGATTGTTGTTGGTAATGGAGGCACATAAACGGAGTCTTCTATGAAACTCCCACAACAAATAATCACATACAGTCAGATCTGGTGGCCTTGGAGACCAGTAATGTAAGGCGGAGTCATTTGGACCAGTGCGACCGATCATCGCTCAGTAAGCCTTTGATTTAAAAATTCCCGCTCTTCGAAATGCCAGCGTGGGGGTGCCGTATCCTGTTGGTAAATGAAGTCGTTCGAATCAGTCTCCAACTGTGGGAAAAGAAAGCTGTCAAGCATATCGAGATATGGGCTTCCTGTAACAGTGTTCTCGGCAAGGAAAACTGGGGCATACACCTTTTCCGATGAAATTGCACAAAACACATTAAATCTTGGAGAGTCCCTCTTATGTTGTACAACCTCATGTGGTTGTTCCGTACCCCATATTCTCACATTATGACGTTTCACCCACTATTTAAATGGAATGATACCTCGTCACTAAACACTAAGCGTGGAAGAAAATGACATCCTCCATCTTGCCAAGAACGAAATTACAGAACTCCACACGTGGTTCTTATTCACATTCACGAAGAACTTGCAGAAGCTGAATTCATGTGTAAACGTCGACGAAACGCACGCCAGGAGGACGTCGGAGACATGTTGAGCTGTTGAACTGCGCCGGCCGGAGTGGCGGAGCGGTTCTAGGCGCTACAGTCTGGAACCGCGCGACCGCTACGGTCGCAGGTCCGAATCCTGCCTCGGGCATGGATGTGTGTGATGTTCTTAGGTTAGTTAGGTTTAAGTAGTTCTAAGGTCTAGGGGACTGATGACCTCAGAATTAAGTCCCATAGTGCTCAGAGCCATTTGAACCATTTTGTTGAACTGCAGGGCGAACGGATTTCTGCGGACTCCTTGTGAAACTATGGTCGATGCGTTCGACGTCTGTGTCAGATACTCGGGTACGGCCTGGCGATTTGCCTTTACACAGACAACCTGTTTCTGGGAACTGTTCATGCCATCGTCTAATGCTCTGTGCTGTAGGAGAATCCACACCTTACCTAGTACAACAGTCACGCTGAACAATTATTACTCACCCGCACTGTGCAAAACATAGAACACAAGACGCTTTCTGTTGTCCCGACACTATTTTTACTAGAACTCAAGTTGGTGCACACTGCCGCTGCCTAGCTGAAACTATGTAGGACTTGAGAGTTTGCTGTCTCCAACACTACGTTGTTCACGCACATATCTCAAATAACATAATAGTTATGATTTATTTAAAAACGGATGATTCTTTTTGATACACCCTGTATATCTTATATTAACAGATTAGAGGCTGGTCTGTCGTCTCCTGTGTTACCATGCCGCTTCCGGGATTTCGGCAGGCGCGCCGATCCTGGGTCGGTTCCGCCCGTCAGATTAACGAAGCGGGCCGGTGTGCAGGCCAGCCTGGATGTGGCATTTAGGCGGTTTTCCACATCCAACTAGGTGATACCTGGGTAGCTACACTCAAGCGGTTGGCGTATACAAATTCCATCCTGGGGGTAAAGGTGTGGTGACAGGGAGGGTATCAGCCCACCGTCTCAAAATAAAATGCCAAATCCGATAATATTCCTGCCGGCCCCGCCTAAAAGGGAAAGAAGAAGACATCTTTCTGTGACCCAAGAAAATCTCTGCTAAGATGGGATGAATTTTCAGAAAAGATTTGAGTATCCATGTTACTGTTTGTTACTTACGAATTCGTCTACTTTTCCACTGTTTTCGTGCTTAGAAGCAAAATCACGTACTTCTGGTATACGACGTGAACAATTATTTAGCTTCGTTGTCGGTGAAATACTAACAAGTGAAGTAAAGGCTCAAATGGAAACTTTCAGTTTTCGACCTTGACCGGAATATAAAGTATCCTTCGTATTTGCGTATGATAGAGTCACATTACAGATAATAGATACATGGAGAGCTACTCAGTTGCCACAAGGTGCTACGTAAATAATTATCCCCGTGGTTGGGGACGTACTACCTCCATATTACAAGACCACAAACGTAAAACAACGTGATCTGTAGGCTTTCATATATTGGGTGAATGACGTTATCAATATCAGTTTGCTGTGGTTCTGGTAATTATTAAACTCGTTATCAATAGCCTAAAGTGATAAAAAAAGCGGCGGCCTTCTGTTGCAGTGGTACAATGGGATGCTGATCATGAGTTCAAGATAAAATCCCTTTTGTTGGAAGTGCCACCGAGTACAGACAGTGTCTTCTGTACCTCAACACTCGACGAACATAGCGAGATATCTCTTTAAAATTGTATTAATTACTGCAATCACAACAAATTACCATCGTTTCTTGAAGATGGAAGCACTTGAAAGAGGAGCTCCTCGTTCTACGCACTTGTTCCAGAAAAGGGAAGCGGTACGTGCGTACATAATACGTCCCGAATCGTTATCCAGGTCTGCCCGCTGTCGTGTAGATGTCTTAAAGAATTGTAAGGGAATACAGAATCATCCTATAGTCCGTGACATTGAAAAATTTCTGTGTAAGGAAGGTTCCGATTGGAATCAGAGACTAAGTGTACCGCTTGAATTGGAAAGCCCTTTCCAATTTAGCCACATTAAGTTTTGCTTAACGGGATGAGCTTCTTATTACGTATCCTTATATAATGATAATGAAAGTGAGAATAAATACTTATACGTAATACCCTATCTGAACAAAAGTATCCGAACACCTATTACTGAACGTTAATATGAGATGTGTCTATCCTTCGCTTTTATAATGGCTTGAAATCTGCAGGGGTCGCTTTCAGTGATATATCTGAATGGCTGCGGAGGAATAGCAGGCCATTCTTCCTCAAGAATGGTTCAAATGGCTCTAAGCGCTATACGACTTAACATTTGAGGTCATCAGTCCCCTAGCCTTAGAACTACTTAAACCTAACTAAGCAAAGGGCATCACACACGTTCATGCCCGAGGCAGGATTCGAACCTGCGACCGTAGCAGCAGCGCGGTTCCAGACTGAAGAGCCTAGAACCGCCCGGCCACAGCGGCTGGCTCTTCCTCAAGAGGTGAAACCACAGAAGGTAGCGATTTTGGATGCTCAGATCTGGAGCGAAGCTCTAAATTGTCCGAAAGGTGTTGCAATTTCTGGCGGGCCGCTCCTTTTCAGGAATGTTCCTCTCCAAAGACCATCACTTCAAAGATGCTGCCTCATGACAGTGTGCACTGTCATGCAGGTACAAACAATCGGCGACTCAGAACTGTATGTGTACTGCACACAGTGCACAGTACTGTAAAATGCGTTCGCATCAATCCGTATTTAGCCATTTCTCAAGAGTAAACCTTAACTTTTCTAGTGAAATGCTCATACACTAATACTCTAGTGGGTTCTCGGAGTATCCCAATAAGGTAAACGAAACTGTAATTTAAAGAAATTTTATTTTGAATTGCACTTTTATCACTGAGTATTATAAACATTTTTGCGCATTTGAGATATGATTACAAACAATTTGGGCACACTGAAAATCTGTGATCGGGTAAACATGTTCTGAGCATTTTTCACTCACTATTTTGGTTTTCTTGTCCGCATTTCTTGCACACATGTAGCATATTTCTTTGCTCATGGGTTCTGCCTCTGAAGATGTTGAGTCAAGAGGAGTACCACCAAGTTTAACAACAACGTCTCTCAGTTCACGAGAAAGGGATCCATTCGACGCCTCTGTCGCAATTCTCTTCTTTTTAAATAATTAGTTTGATGGTTCAAATGGCTCTGAGCACTATGGGACTTAACATCTGAGGTTATCAGTCCCCTAGACTTAGAACTACTCACACACATCCATACCGGAGGCAGGATTCGAACCTGCGACCGTAACAGCAGCGCGGTTCCGGACTGAAGCGCCTAGAACCGCTCGGCCACAAAGGCCGGCCATTAGTTTGATTAAGTTGTTTCGTGCACTGAAGTAAAACTCCTACCATGTTTAAAATGGCCATCTGTGTGTTCGTCATGATACCGAATAGTTGGCGCACATTTGGTCTAGTACGTCCACTCCTCCTTTTGTGACATTGTAATCACTGACCGTTTGAGGTTTTGCTTTTTGAATATTAATTTTCTGATCGTGGTACATAGATGAAAGTAACCTAACAGCTCGACCTTTCCGAGGAACATAAGAACATATTGTCTTTCCTTCGTTATGCCCAAATAATGGAAATTCTTCTAGCCGCTTTCTGTTTGATTTGAATTCTTTTGGGATCTGCGGTATATTTGATTACAGATTTCAAGTGACATGAACCAATTGTCTATTGTCACATTTCTATTGCTTCCCTCAATTTGCGTTATTAATTTCACGGCCGGCCGCGGTGGTCTCGCGGTTCTAGGCGCGCAGTCCGGAACCGTGCGACTGCTACGGTCGCAGGTTCGAATCCTGCCTCGGGCATGGCTGTGTGTGATGTCCTTAGGTTAGTTAGGTTTAAGTAGTTCTAAGTTCTAGGGGACTGATGACCACAGCAGTTGAGTCCCATAGTGCTCAGAGCCATTTGAACCATTTGAACCATTAATTTCAAAACATCCTGTGTTGGAAGTGATAATATACTTTTATTTGTCCCTTTGCCTGTGTAGACAAATGCGTTCTATAAATAGGATGTTAGTATATCACAAAGGCACTTTGAGACCGTATTTGGCAGGCTTCATAGGCATATAGATGCGAAATTTGCACCTACCACGAAAGGGTACTAACACTTCATCGATTGTCACCTTCGTTCCTGGAGTGTAATACTTTTCTCATTTGTCTATAAAGAGTTTTCAGACATCTCCAATAGCTGTAAGTCTGTCATCAGCCTTACTAGCACCTCTTGTAGTAGCACAATCGAAACGGAAAAAAAGACAAAATGAATAAAAATCTGTAAAGGCTCATAGTGGCTCGAAACACATCACGATCAGCTCCATCATTAGCAAAAAGTCCAACTACATTTTCGTGATTAGAGTTCATTACTCCAGATAAATAAAGCAGGCCTAGAAATTCTCTCAGTTCTGTTATATCTAGCGGCTTTATGAATGCTGGTTGAGGAGCTCTGTATCTGTTTGACATATCATGTATCTTGACCTTTGTATTGGTGAGTATTAGTTGTAATGAATCTTCAGTAGTGAATAATTCCCAAGCAGATAATGTGACCCTTGAATCAAGCGTTTTTGCGTCACGTCTACATTGTGAGGACAGGTACGAGTTGTAGGAGGTGCTTCTTTTGACCACTTGTAGCACTGCTTTTTTTCCAAAACAAAAATATTTGTCAGCGGAAGGACTAATACACACCTCCTTATCTGATTCTTTACAACTACTTTCTGAGGTACCTTCAGAGGTAGAATCATGATCACATAGTATAAATTCATCGTCACCTGCAGTACTCTCCTGATAAGATAGGAAAAACGTAGGATCATTCACTATTCTTTCCAACTCGTCACCTGTTAATGACTTAGATGATGCCATTCTGAAAGATAATGCATACATACATAACCTTAAAATTGACGTTGTCATTGAAATTGTGCTCTTTTCGAAGTACTCTAAGACTTCAATCGCGTAAAACACTAATTGAGATAATGAAAAACAACTTACGTTACTACTCTGGTTGGGTATTGTGAGACCTCTTTCTCTTTATCTCACAAAATGTTATCGGAAACACTGCATCCAACACTCCGCGTTAAACGGCTTCACTTCACTGAGGACTACCAAGAACACAGGTGCAATCTGTTGTTCCTTTCACATATAGAACTGCTGAAGCGTCTTAACAAATCTCTGTTTGCAATGCGAAGTTCGTCAGACATAGGGGATATAAAAATGAAAAATCTGGCATACTATGCTTACTTTCATTCCATAATGTCGTATGGGATTATTTTTTGGGGTAATTCATCAAGCCAAGCTAAAGTTTTCCAGGCACAAAAACGTGCAGTGAGAGTTATATGTGATGTGAACTCAAGAACATCCTGCAGAAGCCTGTTTAGGGAATTAGAGATACTAACTACTGCTTCCCAATATATTTATTCCTTAATGAAATTAGTCATTAAAAATATATCACTTTTTCAAACCAACAGCTCAATTCATGGAATCAGTACTAGAAATAAGAATAATCTTAAGAATAATCTTCACAAGGATTTAAAGTCACTTAGTCTTGTACAAAAAGGTGTGCATTATTCAGGAACACACGTTTTCAATAACTTGCCAGCAGCCATAAAAAGTTTAACAAGCAATGAAATTCACTTTAAGAGAAGCCTAAAGGATTTATTGGTGGCCAACTTCTTCTACTCCATTGATGAATTTCTCAGTAAAACCAACTGATTTGTATATATATATATATATATATATATATATATATATATATATATATATATATATATAGTTGTATTACATGTTTATTACCTTATAAATAAATAAATAACTTTTTTATTTTAAATTCAGTGCATTAGTATTTGTAAATTGACTCTTTGTTCATTAACAAATGACGATCATTCCACTTGGGACCTGTGGAATGGTACATTAGCTTATTTGTTTTAGTTGTAAATATTTGTCATGTATTGTTGTTTTTCTGACATGTTCCACATCCTGGAGGACCTCCTCACTACGGATCAATTGGAATGAAAGTAAATCTAATCCAATCTAATCTACTATGTACTGTATTCATATCGCCTGGGGTTTTCCAGGACCCCATTAGAGCAGTTAAGGGTTAATAAGGGTAACATACCCGAATAATGAAAAGACATCCGTACCATAACACCTCCTCTTAAGTACTTCTCTGTTGGCGCTACACACAGTGGCAGATAACGTTCTCCAGGCATCCGCCAAATCCAAACCCTTCCAACAATGTGTATCGTGAATCATCACTGAAAATCACTTCTTTCCAGTTATACTCTGTCCAGTGGTATCGCTCTGTAGTATACCTCAAGTGTCGCTTAGCACCAACTAAAGAAGCGTGTGGCTTATGGGGAGCTGTTTGATCATTTTGCCTCATTGTTTTTAACTTCCCACGCCAAGCCAATGTGCAAGCTTGACTGCTGATAGCACTTTGGAACTCAAATGTGATTCCTTCCGCTAACTCTGGCGATTTTTACAACTACCCTACCCAAAGCTCGACCTTTCCCGCCTGTCACTACATGAGGTCTTCCCAGTTTTGCTTAATCTGTGGTACACTTCACAATCATCCTATAACCTACAGCCGACATAGGCAGCTTTAGAAGGATTGAAATGTCCCTTACGATTTCATTATCAGGTGATACGCAGTCACTGGTCCACGTTATAAGCCACTGAAGTCTCCTGGCCTACCCATTCTACTGGTACTGTTTCTCTGCTTACTGCGCAATATTCCCAGCCTCCTATTATATTGGACGGTCAGCTTCTAGTGACATCTAGCGAAGCCTTCCGCACTACATAAGGTCGTCGGATTACTGGTAGATCAGGTAGAGCATATTCCCTTTTGATAAATTCATATCTAGCGATGTTGGTATCTGTAGTTGCTCAGATATGCAAAAGCGGTGTAAGACAGCGATTATGCAGCATCTACCAAAAGAGTTCTGTTTTGTTCACTGGTCGACGAACATTCGGCTCGTCTCTAACAACACTTGCACGTTTGGCTCCCTGAATCCAACAGAACCAATCGTGGTCACTACTGGTTGACAGACCGTTTCTGTCAGTGTGTGAGATGTCGCAGTAGTAAGACACCTGATGGTCGTTCTGGAGGATGGTCGTTGAAGTCCATATTTGGCCATCCAGATTTAGGTTTTCAGTGGTTCCACTAAATGGCTTAAAGGAAATGCCAAGATGCTTACCTTGAAAAGGACGCGGTATATGTCCTATCCCACACTTTTCTAGTACGTCTAGTGACTCTAATGGCCTTCCTTACTTCCTTTTTCCATTTCTGTCCAAGATCCATAACGCAGTTAACTATCAGCCACTGCTCTAATTCAGTACTCTTCCTTGCGGTCTAACCATATTTTGTCTTGCATATAATACGTGAAACGCTGAATAACGCATGAAGCTGGTCGCCTCAAAATCAGTTTCGCCTTTTAGTCAAAGAGTGAGATCGGTGTCCCTTTCCTAGAGGTGTTTCTCTATACATGATCGGCAAACACCCCAGAACACGGAGCGTATAGAAATCACACTGACAGTAATAGGCATTTAGTTGCCAGTTCACATTACGACTGTGCCATGAAGCAAGCAGTGCTGAACACACTGTTTTCCCGTGCATTCTGTATCAGCGGCAATAATAGCTTAGAATCAGAGTTACATCTATTAAGCGGGGTACGACTTCAAACGGGCCGACTTTGAGCAGGAGAGGCATCACAGGACATTGTAATTTCCACTGTCTATACTTTTACAAATAAATTCATAAAACTTGGTCAGCATGACCAGGAAGGCTTCAGGATTCACACTCATAGCAGTGGAACTTCAGAATATGAGCTAAATAATTTTTTTACATGTGAAATTTCAACATTTTTTTCACTTACTATTTGCTAAATTTGCTGCTATAGGTACACTTTTCTTCATAAGTAAGAGAGATTCTTCGATAAATTTTGCGCAGCAAAATGGTTCAAATAGCTCTGAGCACTATGGGACTCAACTGCTGAGGTCATTAGTCCCATAGAACTTAGAACTAGTTAAACCTAACTAACCTAAGTACATCACAAACATCAATGCCCGAGGCAGGATTCGAACCTGCGACCGTAGCGGTCTCGCGGTTCCAGACTGCAGCGCCTTTAACCGCACGGCCACTTCGGCCGGCTTTGCGTAGCATACAAATTACACTTACTGGTGTGTGAAAGTGGAATTTATTTAATTTATGATAAAATGGATGAGCTATTGCGTTTTAAACTTCATGTTTAGAAATAACTCAGTTTAACTATCTCAATTTCTGCCACAGTTATTAATAGATTGGGAAAATTCTAGAGTTTCATGCAACTGTAACTATGGTTTGTGTGCTGTGCAAAATTCATCGAAGCAACTCTCTTACTTATGAAGAAAAGTGTAGCTATAGCAACAAATATAGCCAATAGTAAGTAAAACAATTACGAAATTTCACAAGTAAATAAATTATTTTGTTGTGTTTTGGAGTTTCCACTTCTACGAGAGTTAATCCTGAATCCTTACAGGTCACGCTGACAAAGTTTTATGAATTTATTTGTAAAGGTATAGACAGTGGAAATTAAAATGTTCTGTGATGCCTCTCCTGCTCCAAGTCTGTCCGTTTAACGTCCTACCCCCCTTAGAAGACAGTGAAGGTTATTCATAGATAGGGCTTTCAACCGTAGCATCACACTCTCAAAACTTTGAATAACGATCTTTTGCAACGTTGACCGCTGCGAGACGAGAAGGAAGCGCGCCAGTAATGTTTTGGAAGGTTCCGACAGTGACATGAAACTAAGGCGACTCCAAACCCGTGACCAGTTGTGCTGGATTTCTCGGTTGAGGATCCATGGCGCGTAGAGTCTGATGGAGGTGGCCCTACAGATCCTCGATCTGATTTAAAGCCGGTCAGTTTGATTCCCAGGAAAGTACGCTGAACCCGTGCTGGTGGACTTCGAACCAAGCGTGTACGTTGCGAGCTGTGTTACGCGTTCCATTGTTCTGCTGGTCTATGTCACCGTGCCGTGGAAAAGCAAACTACATGTACGGATGGACATGGTCCTCAGGAATAGATGAGTACTTGCGTTGATCCATTATGTCTTCCAGAATGACATCGCCTAGGGACCGCTACGAAGATATTCTCCGGACATAACGAACCCTCCTGGGTGCAGGGTGTTCTGTTCGCTTGCAGACAATTCACGCCGTACACGCCAAATACCATCTGTCCGATGGAGCATAAAACGTGATTCATCTGAAAAGGCCACCTGCTGTCACTCAGGGGACGTCAAGTAGCGGTAACGGAGTTTTAATTTGAGCCTTCGTCGCAAACTAACAGCAATCAGCATGGGTGCCTGAACCAGGCGCCTCCTGTGGAGCCCCAAACGCAGCAACGACCGCTGAACATTCAGTGAGGAGAAACTGTTGGTAGACCCTTGGTTTATCATGGCGGTCAGTCGCTCAACACTTGCACGTCTTCCCGCCGGTACACATCTCTGAAGCCGCAGTTCACCTCTGTCATCTATGGCCTGTGGTGCATCTCAGTTGTGTCTGCTCCTGTTTTGTATAGCGCCATTTTGTCATACACGGTTTGCTTTATCCATGGCGGGATGCGAACAATTTACAATCTTAGCCGTTTCGGAAATGCTTCCACCCCTGGTCGGAAAACCAATGATTACGCTCCCTCTCCGCATTACGACAACGATTGCATTGTTTAACGCTTACTCCCGACATGCTTTACCCTCCCCTGCTAGTACTGGCACCTGCAATCTATGAGTGGTTGTTGCAGATTGACGTCGAACATTAATGGTGTCCACTATAAATGTGACTATGCGGTGTATTATACTAATTAGAAAAAAATCACTTTCTCACTCTGTTAGGTTACTGTTCGTCCCTAGAGTTACTAATGGCATTAGCAGATTTCCACGGAAAAATGATATATAGACCATACTTGATGGAGACTTCCATCAAATGTTACCAGTAATCGCAACAACAACAGGCACAAACGAAATCAACGCATCTGCAATTGCAAATTAGCATATCATGTTAACTGAACTACAGAATTAGTAAACTAAATGAACAATTACAATAGTAAATGCGACTTTACACAAAAAATTTAAACTTAAAGCTGAAACATTATCTAAAGTCTTGGAATTCCTGTAACCGATATCTTGCCAGTACCAACACCGATAATGGACAAAAATCGTCAACATTGTGCGTTTCCCGTCTGGATGAACTATCTACATACATAATTAAGTTTGCGAGGAACACTGTGAGAGCGATTCCTCCTCGCACTTGTCCGGATTTTTTGAGAGAAGTGAGTGTGTGAAGATAGTACGTCTCTGTCTGCGTCCAATGATACTCAAAACTGTTTTTCATTGCTTCTAACTGCGCAATGAAACGAAAAATGTTGCGGAAGTCGCTAGATTTTTTTCCCTGCTGTTTGATACACCTCGGAGCAGAGGCGTCGTCTCCGGGAGCAAACATAAATTATATGTGACGTCGAAAAATTTTATTACTTTTCCTTGCTCGAAGAAAGTAGAACGGACTATCGGGAGTTAGTGTCCTGTAGAAGTCGAGGTTTTAGGCACCCTGCACAAGTTTGGACATCAGAACAAAGAGGAAGTATAGCTGAGCGCGCTAACTCGCCGTTTTTAGGACTTGGGGAGGTGAGCCAGTCCCGTATCGTATTTCTATCATCGATTAAGGAGCAGGGCTGATGCACTGACCACCCTGAATGTGATTTTTAGGCGGTTTTCCACGTCCATCTAGTTACACGCTAGACTGGTACCCACTTTCCGCCTCGGATACACTTTACGCAGAAAACATTATCAAACCTGAACATGAGACGCAGGCAGCTTGGATACACAGATTTTCCTTACTGGGGGTGGAAAGGGGGTGGTGTCATGAAGGACATCCGATCACCAAATGCCACTAACAATGCCAAAATGGATACAAAAGTGACGACCTCGTTGAGTGAAACTGGAAAAGGCAACATGAACAGAAGAAAAAGAAGAAGGGATCTCAGTGAGGGAAACCACTTATTAGTTCCACTTGTCCAGAATGCTGGTCCAGTGTTTTAAGCACTACGTCGCATCATACAGTAATATTTCTCGATTGAAGAATAGGGTTTAACATCCCATCGACAACGTGATCACTAGAGTTGGAGTACAAGGTCGAAGTGACGATGTATTGAGAAGGAAATCGGCTTTGCCCTCTTTAATGAATCATCCTGGCATTTGCCTTAAGTGATGTAGGAAAATCAGGGAAACCTAAATTTGAATTTCTAGACAGGAACCTGAAATGACGTCCTCACGAATTCGAGTCCCACTGTGCACTTTTTCTTTCGGTATTGACGTAATTGTTAATCTCAACTGATTTGACTCCATGCAGTTAACAATCAGAGCCCTGATGTGGGCGACTTAATTTTTTTGCAGTTCTATAGCATAGTAACGTTTCCCACGCAGCATCACCCACATATGCGTTCAACAAACATATGTAACGCATCTCCAGTCCCTCTTCCTGTGTCCAAATCTTCCTCCCTCTGTCTGCCCACCTCATCAACTCAAGTCCATCTGACTGTCTCATCTTCCTCACTCTCTGTGTCTCTTCTGCTCTTCTCGCTCTTTTTCTCCGTTCCTTCCATCCCCTCCTTCTGACCATATCGTCCCCCATCCCTCTGTCCAGAACCTCCTCCCACTCTCTCTTTCCATCTCCATATGCCCCCTCTTTATTCTACTTGCCCACCACCCTCTAAACTTCAACCAGCCTCGTGCCTTTCCCCCTCCCCCACTCTCCACTGTCCATTTCCTCTTCATCTTCCTCTCGCTCTGTCCTTCCCATCCTCTATTCATCTCAAACTGACCTCCGTCCTGTTCATCGTCATGTGTAGACCCTGTCATACAGTTCAATACAGCAGGCCAGTGCTACTCCCATAACACCACTATCATGCTGGGCAGGCTACACATCAGGGACGTTAAAATCATTTATTTATTCTTGATGAATAAGTCTCCATCTTAGCAGGTCGGTAAAACTGGCCAATACTACTCCTGCCATTCAGTGTGGCCTACTTGCTGGAACCCAGAAAACAGCTTCTTGCCCTTGAAAATTAGGCTGCCTACAAAGCAGATTCATTTGGCAAGCTGATACTGTTCCCAAGTTATATATCTTTCGCGGAGGGCAGCCTATACGCCAGGGGCTGGAAAAAAAACGGTTTTCTCTCGTATCTCCAGTCCTGTTCGAGATGATACTCGTGTTGCCTGCTGTTTTTATGCCAGATTTGGTTGAACTACATTCAGGGGTCTGGGAGGAAATCCTGGACATACATACACACACACATCCAGCTTCATTTATATAACAGGTACAAATCAGGTTATTTAGAGGATCGTCCATCACAGTTTGAGAATACTGTTCAATTTTGTTCTATATTGTGCTTTCTGTTGTGCTTATTATTTGAAGAAATTCTTTTCATCTGATGTGCATGGTATAAAAAAGGCACATTGAAGCATTTATTACAAATAATCATTATAAAATGATTTTGTATCATAATAATGAGTTACTTACTAGTTTCATTGAATCAGTAAACTAGCAAGACAAAAAGAACTGCGTATTTAAAACGTAAAATAGCAATTTAAAACGTGAAAAATAACTAAAACAAGTAATTAGAATAATAATGCATGTTTAGATAATTTAATTACGTACGGTATGTTCAAAATACTTCCGACAGCACATTGTTTACATCTTATTTTCCAAAAATGTCATTTTAGAAACCAGCTTTCTTACTGATGGTTGGACATGAAAGCTTCTTTAATTTATGTTGAAACAAAAGTTTTCATTTTCCTAAAAAATTAACGGTGGCAGGGTATATTGTAAAATTTCAGATTATTACAAAAGTTGATTACGCAGTTTTCAAGAACGTTAATTACATTTCAGCTTTTTTTTACTATTTCAATGATATTCTATCCAATCCTAATATTCCAAATTACGTTTCAGGGTGGTTTTACCATTCAAAAGTGAAATAGTGAAAAAACGAAGAAAATCATATTGCGTCTCTTCGACCCTTCTGCATACCCACCAAGTTGCATCAAGATCGTTTATTTACATCTAGGAATATTCCCTCTCGAGTTAATCGATGTTGGTTAAGCTTTGTCACAATCATTTGAGGAAGATCAGTAGCTGAGAACGATGGGAGATCGCGGATGAGTTTTTTTTTTTCCTTGGGGAATCATACGGTATTCACCTGAATCGCAAGGAAACCCTACGAATCTATCCTTACGTAGCGTACTAACATAGTCCCACAGCAGTCTAGCAGGTTTGTGTTTGTGTTCACCACTAACTGCAGATTTTTGTCGCCATTCTTCAAAAAGCTGTTTGTTTGAAGTGGAAGGACAAAAATAAAAACTACAGGTTATCTTTTCTTCTTTTTGAAGTATACAGATATACGTATTAATCCAGTTTCGACACAGAACACGAGGCCGCTTGCGCTATTAACACAAGTATATTACTAGTTCATCGCTAGACTCCATGAAGCACATACGGAATACATGCTAGTACCATTTGCAAGGAATTTCCAGATTTCACTGCTTAGAAAACCGGAGGAACAATGTTGCAACCGACTAGACCTACAAAGCGCGAATTTTACATTTAATAATTTCAAAATAACAATTGCAATGGAAAACTTCTCTGCGGAAATAACTCACGGCAGACAGAAAATGACATACGGCGTTTGGCAATACATTATTGGTTCTTGCACCAAAAATAACTCTGCTTACGTAAAAAGAAGTGATATTTTTAAATTATGTAGGCGCAAAATTGAAATTTCTTAATTTGGTTACTTTCCCAGAAGTGCTACAAACTCACTCGAATGTACACGTCAGTCGCTAAATACGTTTTTTTGACTATTTCATGAAAATGAGAAGGAAAACATAATACAATATGTGTTAACAAAGAATAGTCACTTTGTTAAATATGATGTAAAAATTCAACTAAAGAAATTTGAAGACTTCAGCTCACCTGAAAATAGCCGCTCTAAAATTGCTTATGTTAAAGAACAACTGAAAATGGGAAGAATCTCACTTTCACTGAGAAACGTAATAGAGAATTTTGACACAGTACTTTTGAAATGTTAGCTTGAAGACTTGAGTCAATTACATGGCAGTTACGAATTCGCAGGAAGACAACAACAAACCCAGCAAGTTTATTGAGAATGTGTACGTTGGGTACTGATATGAACATTTGGATTCGTTACGAGAGACCCAGACACATGTAATTAGACAAAGTTACGTATTTATAGGTATAGTTTTAAAACAAAGAGTTACGTGAGGAAAATAAAGGTCTGAGAGTAGGGCGCCCGTTTAGAGACACTTTGCCGTTAGTTGCCTATCGTAGTGATTTTCAAAATGTCCGATTCCTTTGACAGGAAGTGTAAGAGAGGACGCTAAGTTCACACTCGCTGGAGAGCACAGTGTCCGCCAAGGATCTCGTGGGAAACCAACATTACCTGGAAACATAATGGAGTATAATTCTTCCTGAGGAAGGACCGAAGCCACAAGACTATTTCGCTGGTGATCCTTGTTGAACCGCCAAAATGGCCGACGGCTCTAGTTCTTGTTCAAGAGGTCTCTTCTAGAAGGGCAGGGTTAGGGAAAACACATGTCGTGCTACCGTCTTCGAAACGAACGAGCCTCTGCTTCCAACACTGCATTCACACGCCAAGGAAGTTACTGCCGCCATAGCAAAGGACGCAGCAATCTGCAGGAAGCAAAACCAATACTCAGCTGTTCTTCTTATTTGTTCCAAGCTCAACAAAACACTGTTTTTCATCATCGTAACGTATGCACTGAAATCCATTAAAAACACATTCAGTTTTTCTGGAGAAACTGTTTTCGTATTGTCTTCTGTATGAACTGTCCAAATAACGGACTGTGTTTCACATTCCCCATCCATCACGCCACTTCGGAATCGATTCATTTTAACGATATTGCTGGCCAACCACGCTAGCAGAAACGAACCGATGCCCTTTGTTCCAGATCATTTCTGTCAATTCTAGCGCCATTAATAAGATTGGTTACTGTTTAGAAAGAATCATTAAGTTGTATTAATTTCAGGACTGTCTTTTATTGGTTTATCTCAGGTACATGCACAGTCAGTCGAAAAAATAAGTAAGCCATTGTCCATTGCTTAATCTCAGGCGATGATCAGAGGGAGGCGGAGGGGGGGGGGGGTGGACTACTGCCACACATGGGCTACGCTTCAGATTTTCTACTCCTCTTTCACACGCTGTTGCTGGCTGGCACCTTATAACACTTTGAGATGCATACAGATTTTCCAGAACGAAATTTAGTCCATCTTACCAGATGTGATTCCACGAAGCATTGCTCAAAAGGCGGCGTTCTCGATATCAAGCCAACGACGCCGACAGTACTGAGATGCCTCTACTAGGCTGAACAAGGAAGGCCTGGGCAAATGAGAATTCCTTAATGCTCATTTGAATTATAGTTTATTAAGATGACAAGTTTCCACATAAGTGGGCAAATCACCACACTTAAAAGAATGGCCCCCAAAACCAAAGGGTATAGTTACCAATTTCCAATTGAAAACACTGCAAAGCAAAGGTTTAATTATGATGAAATTTACCAAATTTTCTTTAAATCAGTGATCATTTGAGAGTCAAATTACTTAATCGTAACAGCTTGGCTTTAAATAAAGTCTAGCAACTTTTAAAAGCTTTTAACACAGCGTAAATTAATGCACAAAACCTCACATAAATACGCACCTGATCCTTAACTGGGCACATGTGTGATATATTAAATCGGTTCGAAAACTTTTAAGAAAAAAACCTACTCAACATTTGGAATAAGAAATATGTAGGTGAAGCTTTTACAACATATTTTGAGGAACCTTCTGGTATTGAAAGCGGTTAGCACCAGCGGTATAACCCGTGACGCTCTATAAGAGCGTAGTCAGGGAACCCAAATTAACAGTTATAGAAATGCACAAGGTCATTATTACAAACACAATATAGTTAACACGCTCAGTTTAGTGTGGCAACAAATAGTTAAATTTGGCACTCTGGGGATTATATTTAGAGATTAGCTCCACTCCTTCCTTCAGTACCACTCGATTTTACATCAGAAGAAACGTCAAGTAAATACTCCTGGTACCAAGTGGTATAACAGATAGCTACAGTAAGTTAACACAATTTTGCTTTGTTTATAACAAGCAGATGGCAACGGCCTTGCCGCAGTGGATACACCGGTTCCCGTGAGATCACCGAACTTTAAGCGCTGTTGGGCGTGGCCTGCACTTGGATGGGTGACCTTCCAGCCGCTATGCGCTGTTGCTATTTTTCGGGGTGCACTCAGCCTCGTGATGCCAATTGAAGAGCTACTCGACCGAATAGTAGCGGCTTCGGTCAAGAATACAATCATAACGACCGGGAGAGCGGTGTGCTGACCCCATGCCGCTCCTATCCGCATCCTCCTCTGAGGATGACACGGCGGTCGGAGAAGCAGAAAATTTTTGGTTGCAAAACCCCCGCTACCGGTCTTCAACAAACAATCCAGTTTATAGCTTAGGAAGCCTCAGGCTGCGTAAACTCTATAAACTTGGCCACAAAATCACAAGTGAGTCGTTAAAAGTAACGCCATAACCTAACGCTGTTCACAACTGCCAAATTTACTGGATATAAGACCCTGTGTCCTTCACTTGTCTCTCAAAAGGACCAACGTAATAAAATGTCAGCACGTAATTAGAAGGAAGTTGTACCTCGGGAGGGTGAATCTTGTCAATCAAATGAAATGGTTTAAACAGCAACAGGGCGTATCGGCTTCTGTCAGAGGTCCGCCCAGTTAACGAGCGTTACCCAAGTTAGCGCCACTTGCAAGACACTCGGCTGGTATAACGTGTCGTAATTGCATCTAGAACAGACAGCGCTGCTGCAGTGCTAAATGTGAGCGAACACTTGAAAGCTCCTCACCGGCTGTTAATGGAGAGACGTAAACACGCAGCTTGTGGTCCCGAGGGGAGTGGGGGGGGGGGCACGTAGAGTACAGCTCTGGCATAGAAGGCGGCTTGCAGCAGCAGTCATTAGGCCGTAGTGGAAAAGGCCCCTCTCCCGCTATACCGCCACCTACGGTGGAACGCGGCCCACGCGCCCATCGTCGAAAGCACATCAGCCAACCCCGAACCGCCAGCTGCTCCGTACGCCCTATGAGTTTTCCAGCTGGGCATCACTTGCCTCTTCGGTCGACTGTCTGCGGGAGAGAGAGTTCGCCAGAGACCTCTTTAGAAGCTGCCCGTGGACGCCCTGTAGCCGAAGATAATCACTTTTTTTTTAATCTTTTGGGACTTAAGTGCTAAGGTCATCAGTCCCTAACCTTACACACTACTTAACCTAAATTATCCTAACGACAAACACACACACCCATGCCCGAGGGAGGACTCGAACCTCCGCCGGGATCAGCCGCACAGTCCATGACTGCAGCGCCCTAGACCGCTTTGCTAAACCCGCGCGGCGAAGATAATCACTCAACAAGGCCTGGCGCGATAGCAAACAAACCTCATTATCTACATTTCTTTCTGTCCCGTCCTTACAAAGATCTTCTGTGACACTGCAGTACACAGGACATTATCAGATCAAAAGTATCTGGACAGTTGTATACGGTATAATGTGATGACTACTATACACACTGTTACAAAATTATGCTGAGAAAAATTTAAAAATTTGTGGTAATGACTGCTGAGGTGATCGGTCCCTACGCCTACGCACTACTTAACCTAACATGAACGAACTTGCTCTGAGGACAACACACGTACCCATGCCCGAGGGAGGACTCGAACCTGAACTGAGGAACAAAATGAGGATAAGAACCCAAGACCGGAAGACGTTTCAGAGCGTCGAAGTTATAGGCGTCGGAGTATGCTGATTGGCCACCCTTCCGGCTGCAAACGTGGGCTGGTACACGCCGCAAAAACACTGCAGATTTTTTTAGGTTTCCAGGAGACATATAAACTTCGGATGGAAAGCTGTGCCCGAAACCGTTATCAATCGAGGCAACATAGCAACACGTTCATTGGAGACAAGGCAATTCTACGCAACAGCGTGCTCTATCTTCTCTCACTAACTTTCTCCTCCGAATGCGAAAATATTTTGTTGACACCGACTTACATAGGGAGGAACGATCACCAAGATAAAATAAGGGAAATCAGAGCTCGTACGGATATAGGTCTTCATTCTTTACGCGCGCTATACGAGATTAGAATAATAGAGAATTGTGAAGGTGGTTCGATGAACCCTCTGCCAGGCACTTAAACGTGATTTGCAGAGTATCCATGTAGATGTAGATGTAGATGTAGACCTTCTCCATTAGCGATCGTGGAAATCAGTCGCGGTTAGTGAATAACAAGCAACACTGAGAGACGTTCCGCCTACGCTCCTTCAGCGTACAAAGTCACATTTGCTGCCGAAGGGATGGCTTAGAGGTAGGCACTGGCGCCTATATTTTCGACCCTCTGTAGCCTCTTCGAATGGTGTTTGTGGACGCGGTTTCCTATCCTCAGTCTGTTCCTCGAGACACACTCTGCAATCCTCGAAGTTTGTCGCTGTCATTTCGTAACACCCTTTATATCAAGAGAGGCGGTCCCGCCGGTATAAAATGGGACGGAAGTACTTTGCTGTCAGTAGAGAAGCAGTAACATCAGAAAGGATTGGTCACAAAAGCTCAGTGACTCTGGACGTGAACTGTTCATTGGACGTCATCTGAGTAACAGATTCATCAGGGACATTTCAACCCATCTAAAGATGCTCCAGTGGACTTTTGACGATGTGATTGTGTGAAGCGGAAATATGAAGGAACAACCACAGCTACATCAAGACCAAACAGACCTTGTCGCACACGGTTCGTCGATCATTCCGGAAGGCGGCTGTACAATATCGCATGCGACAAGCGGAAGGAATGACTCGTGAGTTGCCAAGTGCTTCCAGAGGGCGAGACAGCACATTGATTGGGCCTTGAGAGTTAAAAAGAACGGAGTAAAATGGTCGAGCAACTCCTCATAAGCCACGCATTTGAGATTTCATATAGAGCGACGCCACTGGACAGTGGAAGGGCGGTAACGGCTGACTTGGAGTAATGAATCACGCTATAATCTAGGGCAATCAGGTGGTAGGGTTTGGGTTTGGCAAATGCCTGGAAAACATTCCCTGCCATTATGTGCCTACAGTGAAGTACGGGGAACGTGGTATTACGATACCGTGGTGGTTTTCGTGGCCATGGTGTGGTCCTCATATCACGCTGAAGGGATCGCCAAGTGCTGCAAGATAGGAACCCATTTTTCATCATTGTGTACTGCCTACAGTAGAGGAACATTTTGGAAACCGTGATAGTTTCTGTCAGTATGGCAGTGTACCCTGTCATAAAGCGACATCTATGAGGCAATGGGTTCTGGGAAATAACGTACCTGAAATGGACTGACCTGCCCACAGTCCCGACATGAACCAAGTGGAACACCTGTTGGTTGAATCAGAGCGTCGAGTTAACTCCAGGCCCAACGTCCAGCGACAGTACTTTCCCTGGTTCGGCTCTTGAGGAAGACTGGGGTGCTTCTTCCACAGACATTCAGAAACCTCACTGAAAGTGTTCACAGTAGGGTTCAAGCCTTGTCGTGTAAACAAATTCTACTCTGATTGTAGGGAGAAATATAGAATGCCAATTGCCCTAATACGGCGAACAAGGAATGAAGGTGACAGTGAGTAATGGAATGATGGAACTCATGGTAGCCTCATCGCCAGGACCATTACAAAGTGACCATTTATTCAACTTAAGTAGGAAGACAGAAGAAAGATGTGATAAAATGTTATGGTTGAGAAAGGCAAGGTAATCCTAAGCACGGTTGCCGGCCAGGTATTTTACTGACCTCTGTCGCAATACGAAGCCATTTCTCTACATTTTTATACATTTCAAACACCACCAATGTAAATGTTAATATTTCCGAGTATCTGCTTCGATGGGTCACGAGAAACAGTGTGGAGGCTTGAAAGATATATATACACAGTTTTATCTGGTGCACTTAGTTCTCTTATGTGTTACTGCCTCGTGAATTTGTAGTTTATTCATTCTGAATATTATTTACTCAAAAGTTTCTGACATACTGGTGTCTGCGAAATTGAAGAAAGCCAACCGCCTGTGTCTGAGCCGTGTTTCATACAGTGTTCAGAGAGAAATTATGAGAAACAGGATTTTTCACCCACTTGCCTCGTGTTATTCCGCCGTCACTGCATCGAATAAAATATCGGTGTCAGTATAGGATAGCATGCCTCTCGTGCACGATACCGCTTTTGTTGCTTACCGATAAATTCCATCTACCTGAACTTGTAGGATGCGAGAATGGATAACAGCACATCTTTCGTGTATGCGAGCGGCTCTGCGAGTCCAAGCACCCCCTCAGCATACCTTTAAAGACATTCCTACCTTTGTAGCTTGGTGCAAGCCGCGTCTAGCCAATATTTACGTGTGCTCCAAGAGGAGTGCTATTTGTCCTTCAGATGAATGCTTCGAGTACGACAATTCTAAGCTTATGAAGTGTACACATTAATACGGATAACGTACTTTTCTTTTTAACTTACAAAATAATAAGTGAAAGGAATTTTTATTCAGTTAGGTAAACGTTGGAAACGCTACTCTTTCTCTGGTGTTATGAACATAGTGTATTTAATTATTTTCCGGAGGGCTACTGCGATGAGATTTTTTAAATAGAAGATATTTATCTGCTACGATGTAGCTGATGTACACGGGTGTACGAAACTTAATAACGAACGTAACTTCCGCATGATGTCTCACTGCCAAGTACCTCTATTATACCAGGCCCAAGTGTAGGAAGAACTGGCTGCAGTATCGTACAGAAGGTAAGTGAAAGAAATATTCAATGAGAAGAACAAAAATTACAAGTTTATTCTGGGACAAAACTTACACTGACGTCACTGCGATCTGTGATGAACCCTTGAGATTAAAAAGGCTGGAACGTAGTTCTTTAAAAGTGTATGATCACCACACGGTCTGCAATTCGTCCTCTGCTACGCGCTGCCATGCTGGAAATAGGACTGGAAAGGAGTTTTTGTTGTAGGGCGTTCCATTAGTCTACCAGCGCGGCTGACATCTGTTGGAAGGTCGTTGGCGCATGTGGACGTTCTGTTCTGCGCCCCAGATGGGATTTAAGTTGGGGGAACTGGCAGGCCAATCCTTTTGCGGAATAGCCTCTCGTTTCAAGGGGCACATTCAGTTGCCTTGTCCGATGTGTTCACGCATTGCAATCAAGAGAAATTAAGTCAGGACCGAACGCACCCCTGAAAAGATGCACTTATGGAAGGTGGACATTGTCACAGTAAAGTTCACTGCTGAGTGTACCGTGTTCAAAGCTTTCGACATTAGCTCAAATGGCACAAATGGCTCTGAGCACTATGGGTCTTAACATCTGAGGTCATAAGTCCCTTAGACTTAGAACTACTTAAACCTAAGTAACCTAAGGACATCATACACATCCATGCCCGAGGCAGGATTCCAACCTGTGACCGTAGCAGCAGCGTGGTTCCGGACTGAAAAGCCTAGAAACGCTCGACCACAGCTGCCAGCTCGAGATTAGCAAGCCGATGCAACAGTATGCCTCCCCACATTATAACGCTTCGATCGACAAACTGGTCACCTTCGACAATGCATTACGTGTTCCTAACTCTCGTCATATATGTCCAGGATCACTGCTCAGACTGAATCTGCTCTCATCTGAGAAGAGCCCGCGGTCCCACTCCCCATTGGTGCAGTCCCTATGCTCCTGGCACCATCCCGAACTGTGCCGTCGATGTGCAGGTGTCAACGGAACACAACGTGCATGTCGTCGGGTTAAGAGACCAACCCAGTGCAGTTGCCGTGCCACAGTGGAGCCTGAGATTGCATGGCTTGTAGTTTTGTAAAACGTGTTTGCAATTGCCCCCCTGTTTGAGGTGGGCCCTCCTTGATCGTTGTACAATCTGGCGGTCGTCTACCGCTGTAGTTAGCCGTGGTCGAACATCTGCCCTCCTTCTAGTAGCAGAGCCTGTGCACATAAAATAATACTGTGGGCAATACCAGACTTCTGGGCCACACTCGTCACACTTCGTCCTTCTACCAGTTTTCCGATGATTCTTCCGCGTCTGAAGTCGTCGAGATGTTATCTCTGGGCCATTTTGCAAGGAAAACACCACCATAGTACACCGTAACTGCTCGCTGACACACACACACACACACACACACACACACACACACACACAAACAAACAAACAAACAAACGGTCTCTTCCTATTTCTTCAAGTGACTCGTGTTGTGGGGCTACCCCGCTCTTCGCTGTAATCACACTGACGTCGCACCGTTTGACGTCCCGTTTTCTGTGCGCTACTTGGAGACCTTTCGCAACGTGCTCTCGCACACTCATTCATTTCCACCTTGCACTTAACGCGTTATGTTTCTTTATCTATCTCGTCCTTACGTTTTGCAAAGCAGTGCATTTAAAACGAACAGTCTACAGATCAATTTAAGAAGGGTAGGACGTCAAACGCGCCGACTTGGAGCAGAAGAGACACCACAGGACATTTTAATTTCCAATTTGTACACTTTTAAAAATAAATTAATAAAACTTTGTCAGCATGATCATGAAGAAATTAGGAATAAAACTCATAAAGCGGAAGTTCAAAAACATAACAAAATACTTTTTTACTTATGAAATTTCATTATTTTTTTCACTTACTGTTGGCTGCATTTGTTGCTATAGACACACTTTTCTTCCTAAGTAAGAAAGAATTTTGCACAGCATACAAACCATACATACATTTTAAAATCCTTATCTCTATTTCTACCACAGTTTTGGAAAAAATGATGGACACCTGTTGGGTGTGAGCGATGCGGCGGGGGGCGTGTGAAGGTCACTTCTTTTTACATCTTTCTCGATTAAATCATAAAATGCGGATCCTAGAGAAAATGTCCCCCCCCCCCCACAAAAAAAAATTAATTTACATTGAATCGTATATATAAAAGTTCCTTTTCATATTTCCTCTAGAACAAATAGTTTCGGCGTCGCAGAGGGTAAAGGAAGTGCAATTATTGAAAGTAGTGAAGCAGTGTTTTAATAGTATAAAATTACTATTTACTGATACAGGCTGACAATTTTGAACTATATAAAATAAAATCGTCATAACTTTTGAACTGTTTGCGTTAGGGCGTTCAAACTGCACAGCTGGCCGCGGGGCATGACGGGAATTACTATGCGCACGTCACGCACGTTGCAGTCGTCAGATATTTGCATTTGGACGGGTTCGTCAATAAGCAAAATTGGTGCATTTGGCGGACTGAGAATCCGTATTTCGCGGTCGACAAGTCTCTTCATCCTCAACGGGTGACTGTGTGGCTCGCAGTGTCCAGTCACAGAATAATCGGAGCGATATTCTTTGAGGGCCTGGTGACTACCGAGCGGTACATGAATGTTTTGGAAGATGATTTCATCCCCATTATTCAAAATGACCCTGATTTCGACAACATGTGGTTCATGCAAGACGTAGGTCGACCCCATCGAAGCAGGAGAGTGTTTGATGTTCTGGAGGAACACTTTGGGGACTGCATTCTGGCCCTGGTGTACACAGGGGCCACTGGCATGGACCTCGATTGACAGCCATATTCTCCGGATATGAACACATGCGACTCCTTTTTGTGGGGCTATATTAAAGGCAAGGCGTACAGCAACAACCCCAAACAATTGCTGAGCAGGAAAGAGCCATTCAGGATGAATCGACAGTATCGATGTTCCGACACTTCAGCGGGTCACTCAGAATTTCGCTATTCGTCTGCACCACATTATCTGTAATGAGGGCAGGCATATCTAACATGTCGTAACCTAAATCCTAATGCCTGTAGTGACGTTTAAATGTTGAATAAAGTATATTCACGCCGCAGTGCGTAACTATTTTCCGTTTCTTTTTCATATAGTTCAATAATTGTCACCCAGTAAACGAAGTCGTTAAGAAGAAATATCAGATGTGTCTGTTACGTCTAAGTTCTACATAACAGTAACAGTAGTAAGGGGTAAATTGTGTTGTGAAGATGTTATGGAGAAAGCGGGAGTGGAGTGTAGAAGCGCGAGTTCAGGAATGTCGTCGGAATGTGGTCATGCACCACCCTCATTCACAGGTCAGCAAAGAAGGTAATTCCCAATTGCATCTCGCCCAGTACTTCACATGAAGACACTATAGGGTGTTTCTCAAAGTTAAATCGACCATCCCCTGCACGTCTTATCACACAGTGGTGGCGAAATGTACAGATATGCACAGCGCCTGGTTACTTTTCACAAACTCTATTAACACTATATGTGATACAGATACGAGTTACTAATGGTAGTGATGCAAGCCACGCATATGGACATACTACGTAAATGTCTGGATACTATTCTACACTGATAGAAGGGAAATTGACTCTTGTCATCGCGTACGGCAGTTGTAGCGTTCTTCCGGAAAAGGCAACTTCCCCCACTATAATTGACGCTAGCTGTTTTGTAGACAGGCTATACATCCCCAGCATTTCCTGTCGTCTTATGTGAGTAGCCAAAAAACTTCACTGAGCACATATTTATATAGTGGAGTTAGTTTCGGTTTGTTAAATGAATACTTATTTGCTACAGTTAAGAGAGCTTTTGTGTAAAGCAAATCCCTATAAAAAAAAAAGACTGAGAAGTGTGTGATTTTGGCGTTTTATATTGTCAGTGACCTTTGTAGTGTTGGTGCGAAAGCGATTGGATTGGCAAACGTGTAACCCTAATGCTGTCTATGGTTGCAGCATATTGGAAAAAAAGATTTGGAAATTTGTGGTAAGGCCTTATGAGACCAAACTGCTGAGGTCATCGGTCCCTAAGCTTACGCACTACTTAATCTAAGGACAACACACACACCCATGCCCGAAGGAGGACTCAAACTCAAACATCCGACGGGGGGGGGGGGGGGGGGCGGGGACCGTGAAACGACGCCTCAGACCGCGCGACTACCGCGCCTGGCATAGCATATTGTGAAGTCATGTTAATGTGTTGTAATCACTTGGTGGTCAATTAATTAATGACCAGAACGTTACTCCATTTCTCTTAGCAAATCTCCGCCACCGTAGCTGAGAGGACAACTCTCCGGTATTTCATGCTGGGGGCACCCGGGTTTGATTTCCGGTTGGGTAGGAGATTTTCTCTGCTCAGGGACTGGGTGTTTGTGTCATCTTCATCAACATCATTTCATCCTCATCGACGCACAAGTTGCCGAAGTGACGTCAACTCAAAAGACTTGCACCGGGCGATCAGGTCTACCCGCCGTGAGGCCCTCGCCACACAACATTTCATTTTTTACCAGTATTTCTGTGCCACCGCTCCGCTAGCGAGGCACGTGTCGCGAGTTGTGTTGTTTTTACTCGGGCGCTACTTAAGTGCTGCCTTCCTTATAGATCAACATGGCGCACAGCTGTCGTAAAATGACTTCACATTTCACCATTTTTCAGACTTCACCCTTCACAAGGCTCTCTACATCGAACAGTTTCTTCGCGAGGACGGTAAAATACCACCACAGGATCTCATTTGACTCCATCTGTCCACAGTCAGCAGTACCATGTCCATTAGGATGACCAACGACGCAGCATGCGACAGGGTGGTACAGGAGGCAACATAGAGCCCGTTACGGTCGATCAAGCAGGTCTTGGCGTAAGGACGATACGGATATTCGAATTGCCGTTCGGACTACCGCGGACGCCGTCAATGCGGCGATCCGACCCTGCGGCAACGTCCTCGAACCTAACTATGGGCACAATTCCGAACCTATCCCGTCTCAAACGGTGTCAGGCAGGTTCGTCTCGACCTGCAGGGTCAAGTGTCCTGCTACATCCTTATCGGAGGCTGGCGTGCCATCATAATGTATGACGGTCAGCCCCGATCCTGTTACGGTAGTGGGCAGGAAGGCCATTTGCGATCTAAATACCTCCAACGATGTGCCATGCGGCTCTCGTGACGCTGACCACCTTGCCAGTAACTTGCGCAACGGCGCTCGCCACGCCTACGACTTCGCCCAGCATGTCGCAAGGTCTCCCCGATCATCACTTCCTGCCACCCCACAACGCTTTAGATTGACAGGTACTTCTTTACAACATCCGCTTGAATCTTTCATTGTACCGACTGGTGCCTTCGAACCAGCTCAACGCTCTCCCTTGCCGTTATCCGATACTGAGGAACAAGTGTTCAACAACGCTCAACGGGGTGGCACAAACGTCGTCTCCGCAGGCTCAAGGATCGCCAGGACACTCTTACCCAAGACCATGGAGACGCCGCCTAACCATCCGAGGATCCCACGCAGATGTCGTGACCAACACGTTTTACCTGATGGGCAACCAGTGGAGGCCATCACGAACATAGTACGACCGATGCGCAGGCTGAGACCCTGTCTCCCTGCAGACGCCTAATAATCTTTCACTAAGACAACTTGTGGCTCAAGTGGCTTCATGCAGTGTAGCTAGGAAACAGTCACGTGCCTTCAGGTTCAAATGCTTCAAATGACTCTGAGCACTATGGGACATAACATCTATGGTCATCAGTCCCCTAGAACTTAGAACTACTTAAACCTAACTAACCTAAGGATAGCACACAACACCCAGTCATCACGAGGCAGAGAAAATCCCTGACCCAGCGTGCCTTCAGGACACCACCAATGTCCACTATTCTGTTCTTCGTGAGTTTGATGCGCTCCCTCGTCACCTGGTTTCCATAGGGAATGCCAGATTACTAAAACACATCTCCGCAATCTTCAATGCAAGGAACTGTATGGCGTCGGGTTGCTTTCGCGACGACAGGACTTTTTAGGAATCTCTGTCCACAGTCCACGCTGCATCTGACCATCGTCGACGACATTGACACTTCGTCTCTAAGCTCACACTTCCTATGATACTCGCCACACAACGCAGGTAGCTATGGTGTCTACCTTCGTCGACCACCACCGCCACCTTTGCGACGGCGATCCGATGCTGGCGCCACTTCCTGAGGACCTCTGCCCCACATCTGAACAGACCATCAGCGTTGCACAGTCACCGCCAATGATGTCTGCGATCAGTGTGGAACAGGTGGTGGACGCGGTCGACAAGGTAGTGAAGAACAAGTCATCTCGACCAATTGATATTCCACTGGAGTTCTGCTGGGTGTTCACCACCTTAATCCTCCCTCACTCGGTTGGAGATGCTTCAGAAACTCCTTACTCCGTCCTTTCAGTACCACCCGAATTTGTCACTGGCATCCCTTTACCAGTACCTAAGTCACTGGGATGTCTCCACATACTGCCACCCTTACAGTTATTATTTATCGTATGATACATACCTTGGATGAAATACATAATTTTAAGAGTACAGAGTGTAAGAAATGACAAGCAAAATACTGACACAGAATCAAATGTTCAAAGTATTATACTAAATTATGTACATATTACAGAAGTTCTTAGATTTCTAAGTTCAATCTGTTGATCCAGTTGAGCCCTTCAGGTGATGCATGGTGGATATTTATTGATCCTCGAAGGCTCGTTTCGGGCATTCACCAACAATGTGATTTATTGAAACTTCCTGGCAGATTAAAACTGTGCGCCCGACCGAGACTCGAACTCGGGAATACTGTCGAGTCTCGGTCGGGCACACAGTTTTAATCTGCCAGGAAGTTTCATATCAGCGCACACTCCGCTGCAGAGTGAAAATCTCATTCTGGAATGTGATTTATTGTTTGCAGGGCAGCTCCACAGTCACAATCTGGAGATGCTTCCGAGACCCATTTATGCTTTAGATATCCGCAATTCCCTTGTCCTGTTCGGATGCGGTTGATGGTTCTCCACTGGCGTCTGGGGAGTGTGAAACCTGGAACTTGTATGGAAGTGTTTTCAGCCAGATGACCGTTGAACACCGACGGTTCTTCCCATTGACTTCTCCATACTTCGTTGATGTTAAAGTCGGAGGCTTCAAGGTGTTGTGCAGTTCGCCAACATGGTTTCCTTGACTTCAGACGCTGATGTTCTGCTATTAATATATCGCTGTGTACGGGTAGTTTGGGGTTCTTCTGAATGTTTCTCCAGATCTTCAGGAGAGCATCTGATCTTCGTAGAGCTGGAGGTCGGATGTTACTTAAAACTGGTAGCCATGCAGTTTGAGTGCTACGTATGCAGCCTGTGATAAGTCGCATTGTCTGGTTGAGTTGCACATCTATCTTGCTACAGTGAGCACTGTTCATCCGAGTTGGGCAACAGTATTCAGCGACAGAGTATGATAGTGCCAAAGCAGTTGATCTTAGATTAATGAATGCAGATTATAAAATCTACGTGCACTTCTTAGCAGCAAACATACGTGGTTGTCGGTCAACCATTCAGATGGCTTTTGGGAAACACCATGACCTTATTTTGATACTCATTGTCTCTCGTCTCCACACGGCGCTAGTCTCCATTCATTTTACAAGTGTCTTGGAGATTGCATGCAGGACCTACTACTCCTCACGGTCGCGACATCTATGAGGGTCCCATCACTCTGTGTGGATGTCACTTGCCAGTTACTGCTTCCTGCTGTCTCCATGATCCAGGTTAATGGGAGAATTGCTGGACAGATTCATATATGCCTTTCTGTACATCAAGGACGTCCCATATCCACTTTCTGTATGCTATTGCACTGGAGCCCCTCATCACTGGTCTTACAACTAGCCTACAGTGTCTCACCTTGGGCGATCATATTTATCACTGCAGGGCGCACACAAACGGTCTCATATTCCTAGCTTGCTGCACACCAAAATTCAACGACACCATCAACTGCATCTAGCATTACAGACATTTTCAGGTGTCATCCTTAACCTCTGAGAGTCGATGGTAAGATGTATCAGGCTTGGACTCGAGGTTGTGGTGCTGGACCCACACCTCATCACTACCAACGTTTGTTACTTAACGATCGATTTTATGGGCTCTACAAACTTCACCATGGCATTGGCTTATCACCAGCTTTTACAGTCTGTAACGGACCATGTTTTCTGCCATATGTCCTATGTCAACATAGATGTTGCCCTTAAACTGATAAATATCGGCCAGATCCTTCTGATGGCGTTACTCTTTGGTCGCCAATTTCAATCAGCCTTTGGATACTACATGTCAATAGGAACCCTTTTCGAGTTCTACCACTGCCCCGATAAAAAATGGCCTCGTACTCGTCAATGTGCAAGCCAAAGCCACTGCGCTCTTTGTATATACTATGCTGTGACCCTAGTGCGGGTCCTCCCCATCTTTAACACGCATTCTATTGGACATTCTCTGACCAGCTTCTCTCCAACTCAAGGCACATCAAATATCCCCTAATTACTGTACCGTATCATTAGTTATTTCGGCGAGTTCAGGTACATTCAGAACCACCTCCCAGCCACCTATCCACTCTGTGTGGAGGACTTCTGTCTTCTGACCCCATGTATTGCAGCACCCAGATGTTAACTGATGGACCGTTTGGAGGAGGGGGGGGGCGGTTTATATCCATACAACCTTTTTATCACCAAACATGTTTGCACTCTGATATGTTATCATCAATGGTAAATTCACAACGAATCATCGACATTGTCATAGAGAACTCTCTACGTCACCACTTTGCTCCAATGGCCAAATTGACGACACCGACGAGATTTGCCTAATGTGCCCTTGAAACAGGATGTTTGGCTCATCATCCAATGCATCATGGGTTGTTATCTCTGGGCCCTGCCAATGATGGTTACCCTGGTGTTCTTGTTGCCCCAGACTTCACACTACCCTGTTGCAAAACACGATATCCTCATCTGGTTTTGAGGACAGGTTTTAGAATACCTGTTTCACAATGATTCACGTACAACCCTCGACTTCTGGTATCAGGTTCTCGTCATGCACAGTATGCTCCCATGGTCGCTCCATTAACGACGAATTTTCGTAGGATATGCCCATAGCGTTTTTATCGACCCCCTCCTAGAGTTGGAGGGAGCCTCATCTCCTCATTTCATGATGCATACACGATCACCTTTTACAGTAATGTGCGTGTACCAACATGCACTGGGCAATGAATGGATAGAATGTGGGAAAAATATCCTGGATCCTTGTTTCATGGTTGTTCGTATCTTCTGTCTCTTATTGCAGTCGCTCTTGCGGACTGACGCTCAATCAGTTGCCCCATTTGAGTCTTCTTAGTTTCCTTTGTGGCATGGCGGGGTGGGGGGGGGGGTGGAGATTAGGTATAGTTAGGATAGCAACGCCTGAAGTGGGATCAGTGTATTTTTGTTGGTAGGGGCACAAGTGGTGGTACCCTGTACGGTTAGCCCTTCTTTTTTATTTTCTTTTACTAGGTACCCTTAACTCACCAATCAGAATAAATAAATAAAAGTGAGATGAAGGGGATACAAAGGTGGCTACACTGGTTCCCACTCAGTCACTGAAGTTAAGCACCATCGGTCATGGCAAGTACTTCACTGAGATACCGAACGTGTATGTTGCGTGCTGTTGGCCATTATTCTCTTTTCCTTTACGGGAGAAGGAACAAGAAGGTCAGTGGTGTTAAATCCCTGATCAGCATATTTGTACTAATAGTAATGATTTAATTCAAAATCTCTCTGCAGTGTGTCATGCAGCACTATTGATGGTGATCTTTCTCTCAGGTGGGGACATTAAGCTCGGTGGACCCCTTGGTGCTCTTCAAGAGGCGTAAGCTATGTACCAACACCAGGTATCACCTTCTCCGTTCTCTCATCATCTCCAACTTCACTAGACACGCAGTTACAGTCATCTACACTGAACAGATACACTTTCACATACAATTCTCATACTGCACAAAGGAAAGATGCCTTTGGGCATGTAGGATAGGGAAATCCTTTGTCGTTAGGAAGCTGAATCTCCCCTGTGGGGTTTCCCAGATGTTCATGTCACATGACTTTATTTTAGTTGTGCCACTTACCACACATTCACAGAGTATCTTCTATGATCACGTTCAGTTTTCGAACATTATCCCACCGTAATGCATTGCTTGACTTATACTGAAGTACCTGAACTTCCATAATCCCTACTTCTGTTGTAGAGGGAGACAATTTAAGTCTATGGACCTCTTCAGATGTTGGGAGAGTTGAGATTGGAAGAATGCATTTGATACCCCATCATACTGTGGAAAATATTCCAGCCAGTGATAGTGGAGATGATTAAATCACCATTGTCGAATATATACCGAAAGAATCTTCAGAGAGGTTCTTCAGCGTAGTAGTCAGTTGACAGCTCCAATTGTTGAAGTCTTTTACATAATAGCTCACTTAACAACTGCAAGTAAATACTTATTTAACAAACTGGTAATAAATCCACTTTATAAACAGGAGTTCAGTGAAGTTATTCTGTATGCTCACACAAGGACACAGGACAGACGAAACTGGGAACGTGTAATCTGTCAATGTTCTTAAAAGCAAGCAACGCTCGTGGTGGGGAAGGTAATCTACCCAGGAAAAACGCTGCAACTGCCGTACTGGATGGCTAAGAATCAATTTCCCCTCTAGCAGTTCAAAACAGTGTGTAGATATTTACGCTCATGCTGTCCATATGGGTTTCTAGCATCAGTATTATTTGTAAGTCATGTCTGTGTCCCATGTCATTATAACGTACTTCTTGTAAAATAAACACACACCCCCCCCCCCCCCCCCGGGGAGATTTCTGAGCACTTCGTCGCCAGCATTTCGTAAGGTGTGCTGCAGAGGGGGCTGCGGAGGGTTGGTGTAACTTCGAGAAACACCCTGTGACGTGGTTGGTTAAATAGGGTGAAAAATCACCTGCTCCGTCTTCAGTATGCAGACGTTTGGCTGAGGGAACTGCATGACCACATTCCTGCGACCTACCAACCCTCACGCTTCTACACTCTACCTCCATCCACTCCCCGAAAAACAATTTATCCTTTAATACGGCTCTACTGCACTTACATATAGTACACATTTGTAATATTTGTTCTTAACCCAATGAACATTAATTTTATAATATTAAGAGCCTGTGTTTAATACCCGCGTTTATTCCATCCCCTGAAACGCGGAAACTATTATTGTTAGAGAAAAAATGAATAGGGACTTTTTTGCAGGAGCTCTAATGCAATTTCATTTTGTACTGGGAAACATTTCCACCAATGCTGCATTTCTCGATTCTTTCTTGAAAACCATACAAAAGTGATCTTTCCACGCCCCCAATCCCCCACCCTAACGCTCACACCCTCAGGTGGGAATTTTTAGTACGTAGTACATTGCACTCCCTCCTACCACTGTACAAAATTTGCGGTTACACGAATGTCTTTTCCCTAATTTTCCTTTGTTGATTGGACTGTGACTAATGGCTCTACGCTCTGTCGTGCGATTTCATCTTATGTTGTACGAGTAAGTCACCTAAAATTCACCAGTGCCCTAGATAATTGGTAAATCACCAAGACGGTTCCTAAGCTCGCGCACCAGACTGAACTTACAAATTCTTTCGCAGTTTTCCGCTAAGGCAGATCACTATTGATCACCCACCACCGAAGCGATACACTCACGACTCAAAAGCACAAGTTTCCGCCAAGTGGGCCGACTTGCCTTCTACCGTCGCGAGAGCTGCCGGGCGACTTCTCCATTTCGGAGCTTCTAACCTCTCCAAGAATCTGCTTTACAATCGGTCTTTATCTGCCGATCGGTTTCAGGAGCCGAGTACAGGCGTCTGAACTGTTCATTTCCTGCTCTCAATAATGGCACGCTTCACACAAGAGCCGCTTCTTTTCATAGTTTCTCAAAGTTTAATTGCAACGCTTGCTGCATGACGCAAGCCGTCCTAGGAAAACCAGTCGCTCTTAAGAACATAGTCTGCTCAGACTACGGCTTATTTACAACGACTGGAGAAAGACTGAATCGTCATCTTCAGTCTGAACAAAAAGCTTCGTCTGTGGATACTGGTGTCCAGAATAGCAAACAGGACGAGTACACACGTGCGTCTTCGAAATGATATGCTACAAACAATCTGGAAAGTGGATTGCCCTCTCGTTCTACCTCGGTTCATCAAGTATGTGTCACAATAAGATACATGCCACCATAGATAGCGAGACGTTTCACATTTCGTATAATTTGACTATTGTACTGTAACTAGATATACCCCGTACTAGTTAGTTTAATTTCTTTATTTACCCTTGTAATGGTACTTGAATTACGCAACCATTACGGCACCTCACCTGATCCTCTCGATACCAGTAATAATCTACTGTGTTTCTGTTAACTACTTAACATATTTCTGAGAGAACATTCAGATTCGATTTCACTTTTGATACATCGATATGTTTATATTGCAATGATATTATTCTTATGTGTATTCTTTCTTTTGTCACTATGATCTTTGACGTACTTGTAACTCTAATTTTTGGGCGGGTAAGCGATTGTTAGTTGTGGACTTGTTAGAGAGTCGGACGTCTTGGAAGTAATGTAGGAAAGACGCATATTGTAGTCAACTTATAAAATGTGAACTTTAACAGTGACTGTGAGGAATATGTTTTCAAGTATGTTTTGTATAGTGAAGTGATGTTTGTGTGTCACGTGGTATTGCATTAAAAGGAAGTGTAACTAAAATTCGGAGTGCTGATTACTTTTTTTACATCACCATGGTCCTGCAAAAGTGTGATCTTCAAGAATGGTTTGTCAAGCGCATCTACAAAACTTTTGAATATAGCAGAATAAAACCTAGGCTCTTTGCATCCGAGCTTGCAATCATAACCACCTAGATTTTCAACGACTGAGCCATGATAATACGAGACCAGCGTGGGAAACACAAAAAGATGAGTGCCTAGTTTTTTCATTATTACTTGAAATGACTATTAACTGTGCTCTAATGACACCTGCCACATAATATGACTGATATTGCCAGAAAATGCAGTATTTAGCAGCGTGAGCAACACCACAATCGTTATTAAAATTTTGACCTTTGTTGTGGTAGGGTTGTTAGACCCTCCTGGAATCTGAGGATCGCAGGCACATGGGTGAAATGTAATCTTTTTTCCGATGTTGTGTTTGTGTGTGTGTGTGTGTGAGAGAGAGAGAGAGAGATAGAGAGAGAGAGAGAGAGAGAGAGAGAGAGAGAGAGAGATAGAGGAGGGAATCAAATTCGTACAGGTCGAAGGAACTTGCCAAATACTAAACATGCTACCTCATCTAACGACACAGCCCCTTGCTTGGCACCTATCTGCATCTACATCTACGCCGATATCTACAACTATACTCCTCAAGCCATCTTACGGATTCTGGAGGAGTGTTGTCTCCATTTCGCGCGACAGATGTGGCTGGAAGCAATATATTGCATGACTCTTCCCGGAATACACCCTCAAGGAATTTCTATATTAAATCTCATCATGAAGCTCAACGTCCGTCTTGCAGCGTCTGCCGATGGAGTTTGTTCAGCATCTCCGTATCTCGTTCTCGCAGACTTAACGATCCCCTGACGAAATGAGACACATCTGTTTTTTCTTCTATTTGTGTTATGTAACATTCCATTTTAAGTATCTCGGGATGGATAACTCCAGGTATTTTACGGTAGTTGCTGTAACAAGTTAATATATCCCTCTGTATCAGACATCAAACTGTAAATTGCATCGTTGCAAATGGTTAGCATTCCTTCTGTAATGTCATATTTCGTACTTCTTCAAAATAACTGAGGCATGTAAAGTCTCCTTTTTATTACATTTTGTCTCGTGACCGTCTTCATGTAAGGATGCATCCCCATGTTTGAATTGCTATAATAATAATTATAGAAGGTGGAGATTTTATTTACGCACTGTCTTGTAAATAGATATGATGGTATCTGACACTCAAGTACTAATGCAAAGAAACGTGATGATGCTACAATGCTTTAAATTCTTGCTATGATTTAATCTTTAAAATTTAATAATTCTCTTCCTATTAATATTTAATTAATTAATTAAGGCGTTCAGATTTCATAACGCTGACTGCGTTAAAATTTAAAGTTGTTCAGTACCTGTTTTGTTTTCTTTGAATTGTTGCGAGCCAGCGATGGTGCAATGCTGTTCGCTTTCAAGTCTACACATTTATAAATATCAGGTCCAGGAAACACTTTTGTGATCACGGTTGCGATTTAGACGGTATTTGCGTAATTGTACTGATTAAGAGCTATCGTTTCCGAAAGATGCAAGTTCGATTAAAGCTGTGTGCACTTTTGCGCGTATAATGAAAATATTCCTAACACGTCGCGTAACAAAAAGTAACATGCGAATCACAACCCTGGTCAGACGAAGAAAATATATGATGACATAAATGTTCTTCGCTGTTATTCAGGACAGGTTTAGATTAAACACTACAATTTTCAGTCTTTAGAAATCACAAGACGATACACTTTAGAGATATTTGTTTTGAATAACTTGTATTTACCTTTTCTTATACAATATGGTAATTGTCCGCAAGGATTATATATCTCTCTCTCCTTTTTATAGCCTTTATACATTCACATTACATACATCGATTAAGAAACTTTTCTTTCTCTACCGACCAGTACGAGAACAAAATCCGCCCAGACAAAATGTCTTACATGGAATCAGTTCTCACTTAACAATCGTATATAGTTTCGTAGTACAAACAATGCTAGTTTATTCCGTGCACTAGAAAGTCTTTGATTCACTGAACACAAGAATTAAAATAATAAAATTATAATTACATTTTTAATATTGTCAGTTCTTCTTTATATCACGAAAATAAGGTTTGACATCGTCGTAATATTATTTTTCATCGTTGTAGCACTATACGTTCTACGTTATTTTGAGTATAGTAATAATGTCATCTATGTTCATTTACGGTTTTCTTTTGAAATAATAGGTTCACATTACTTTACTAATGATGTAGACAGTGTTGATTTGTCTTTCTGCTATTTGACTACTTTTGGGAAGCGCGCTGTCATACACGCATTTACGTTTTATAAGTCGAACCTCGCAGTCTCAATTTCTTATTATGAAATCCGATTACTGTTTTTCTGTAATGTAAGTCATTTGTTGCATTATAGATCGTATTATTATGGCCCGTCGTCACCAAGTTCTCCGCTACTCAAAGCCGACTCTGCACCTGACTCCAAAAGAACTCAGGAACATGTCATAGCGCCGTCTTTGCCCAAGTCTTAATACAAGTTAACATTACAATCCTGATATCCATGGTTTTTTTTCGGAACGTGCTCACACAGCCATCTCAAAGCTGGAAATGTTATATTACAGCTTTTTTGACAATTCAGAGTACACATTAGCTTACGCTGCATGCTGGTACCAAATTACGTAGGCTTAACAGAGGACGGATTCCGATATAAAACATATTTTATATTCGCGGCATAGTGAAACGAGTGAGGATTAAAATTCAATCATTTTATTTCACATTCATTCTTTGAGAGATACATTACATTATTGTTTCCAGTGATCTAACGTCGATAGTGTAATCGAACAGTAGTGGACCTCTTCGTATATTTATACCATTACGTTAAATTCATTTACGTTCAGGCTCAATTTTCAGTCCTTAGCCCAGTCAATAATTCTTTGCAGGTCCCCCTGCAGTTCGCTACAGTCTCCTGTTTTCGCAGCCTCCATATAAAGAGCAGCATCATCTGCAGGTAGGGTTATGAAGCTTCATTGTCCACTAGATCATTAATGTACAGTGGTCCAATCACGCAATCTGTCAGTTTTGTTCGGTTAGGAGGAGGAGAAGAGATTAGTGTTTAACGTCGCGTCGACAACAAGGTCATTAGAGACGGAGCACAAGCTCCGAACAGAGAAGGATGGGGAAGGAAATCGGCCGTGCCCTTTCAAAGGAACTATCCCGGCATCTACTTGAAGTTATCTAGGGATATCACGGAAAACCTAAATCAGGATGGCCGGGCGCAGGACTGAACCGTCGTCCTCGCGAATGCGATGTTCGGTTAGGAGCGACGTGCTATCTCCAAAAAATGTTTACAACGGAGTCACAAATCTGGTCCGACAGTCGTTATCATTGAGTTTGTTTTCAGTAAACGGCAGTGCGGAAATCTATCAGATGCGTCTTTGGAGTCCTAGAATAGAGCATCAACGTCGGCGCCAGTGTCTGCGTCACTCTGGATTCCATGGACAAACAGAGTGAGTAGAGTATCGCAAAATCTAAGCCTGCTGAATCCTTGTTGATATTTACATAGAAGAGTTTCTGTCTCCAAAAATGTCATTATACTTGTGCACAAATGATCTTCAGTACATCGTCATCAAATTGACGTTAGCAACACAGGCCTACATTCATCTTTTCGATTGGCAGCTCTTGTAGTTTTTCCGTGTTTGCTGTTGAAATTGTTGTCTATAGAGTCCCCTTTTAAGCAAAACACTGTTTTTCTCTTGTTAGCGAAACATGTTTCAGCATCTGAATGCCATCACCGTTGAGTTTTGTTTATTGAAAAGTTATAAAAAGTGAACATATTTTAGGCTGTAACTGATCTAACAAAATGAGGCCTAAATACTCTTACAATTTTGATAGTTTCTGTTCCTATCTTATTTTACATTATATGGTTTTGCAGTACCACCTGTATGGTGTCCTGCACTGGTAGCGCGTCTTCTGCAAATCAAACAACGTAAAGTTGGATTTTATCGGTGAGTTAACATCTCCCTTGTGTTTCTAAAAACGTGATTTTGGTGTGGGAAAATGTTTTGCTTTTATATTGTTATTACTCACGCTTTGTTTTGACGCATCCTTCCTCTTTGACGCTCTGATAGCACCGTACATTCATACTAAATGTATTTTGTATAATTTTGGTGTAACAAACGCCTTTTCACTTCTCATAACACGCTATAAACGATGTTGTTGTGTATCATAACAACGCCGGCGTTCAATTATTCCCTGTGTTAAATAATGTACCTTTGCAAAGTGTAGTGTATTCATTTAAAAATTGTTTGCCTTTTGCTATTGCTTTCTGTATGTGTAAAGTTCCTTCTGTTATAGTTTGTGGTATAGACTGTGGCTGGATTTCACTATTATTAAATCTGTTGCTGTTGTAGTTGGGTGATTTTTATGGGCTTTTGGTGGTCAGCAAATGTTCTATGGGTACTGCAACATTTTTGGGCTCTGAGGTGTTCTCAGTATCTTGTTTTAAAATTCCTGCATGCGTGGCCTATGTATACTGATTGGGAAGTGTTTAATGTGAGTTCATATACTGCTGATCTGTTGAATTTATCTGTGGATGTCTCCTGTGTTCTGGAACTTTTCTATGTTATGCTGTCTATCCTGTACCCTATTTGATGTCCCTGTACCTTCAATATGCTGTCTATTTTGTGACAGTTGTGTTACTGTAGATGAGTATGTGCCTTTTTGTTCTGCGTGTGTGTCTTGCGTGTCGTCGTTTTTTGTGTGTTGTGTTGTTCTGTGTCGTGTACGTTTCTGTGTGTATGTATGCGTGCGTGCGTGTGTGTGTGTGTGTGTGTGTGTGTGTGTGTGTGTGTGTGTGTGTGTGTGTGTGTGTGTGTGGTGCGTTCCTTCCTTCTTTCTTTTTGTGTGTGTGTGTGTATGTATGTATGTGTGTGTGTGTGTGTGTGTGTGTGTGTGTGTGTGTGTGTGGTGTGTTAGTTCCTTCTTTCATTTACAAACTTGTTGGTTAAATTTCTCTGTCAAATGGATGTCTTAACCATTTCCCACTGATATCTCATCTGTTTTATTGTGTTTGGTTCCTGTGTCTAATTCTGTTTGCTTATGGGTGTCCTGTTCAATCTATGTAACATGATCTAAGACTTGCTTGTTTGTGTGTCACCACGTAGTGCGGTAGATTCTGAATGGTGGTGCTTATGGTTGTCAGTTTCCTGAATATTATGAAGTAATAAATGTTGTTTGATTTTCGTATGGTGAAGTAACAAAATATAGTGTGTTATCTGTGTGAAATGGTTTTTTCAGTGTAAGTTGTTGTGTGTGTGGGGGGGAGGGGGGGTTCATCGTATATAGCTTTGTATTATTTTGGTTTTATTATATGTGTGTAGATCTTGTGAATTACATTGTGGTTTCAGAAAACAGCCTTGCACTACACTGTTTTTTCAGTCGCTGGGAATAGTATATCTATGTGGATTCTACCGAAGTCAAGACTGTTGCCAGTCCATGATGTCAGAATCGAAGATGTCTGGCAAGGGATACTGGCACATGGTCTTGACGTCAAAATTCAAAGATGACAATCCAAGAAGGCTGACCAGGGTTAGCTGTGCAGCTCTATCATGTCAGAAAGGTATCTTACCTACGACAAACGTGGAACCTGCAGGTTTTTCAGTTTTCCCCAGCCCTATGACATCAGAATTCGGGATGGGTAACCCTAGGATACCAGTGTAGCCCTCATACCTGTCAGGTCATGTGTTCTAAGTATGGGATTCTAGTCGGTCCTAAGTTGAAGTCAAGCTGTCTTCAGTTTAAACAATTTCCCCCCACCTCGCACATCTGATGTCCCAGTTTATGCTATGCTTAAACACTTATCACCCCTTGTGAGATAGGATATGTGTGTTTGTAGCTTTATTATTTGAATCAACACAACATTGGGAAATGGCCTATTTTTATATATCTCTGTCACTTGCATCGAGAAGTTAAGTTCATGCCACTGGCGCCAATGCTGCTGCTACTGTGCAATGTCCCATGTCAAGCTGAGCCACCCTGCACCATAGGCTGCTGCACTGCACCATGCTTCCCAGAACTGGCCACTACCTGCATCTTCTGATGGCTGCAGATTAATGTTGGATGTGGGCAGTGCTTGATGGTTGTATTTCAGTACTTTTATGAAGTATAAATGCAACTCTTCGATTTGAGCAACACTGATGCACCTGCCTATTGTAAAATTGAATATTTTAAGCAGATGTGTGTCTGTCTCCTATAATACTGAATAAATTAATGAAGTGTAACTGTCCCACTTCTTTCAGAAAAGAATATGTACAATGCAGATGTAACTGTACATTGTACACAGACATGAATTTGACAGACAATATTTATTTGTGCTTCTTCTTATTTCTTCAGAGTATATTTTAGATAATATGTTTCTACAAAAATACACATAACGACCTTAGGCTGGTTCATTCAACTTCTAGATCACATAATATATGAGTATCAGCACAAGATGGTCTAGTATTTGTGACTTAGGGACCCTCAGCGATGAGGTTAACAGCACCTATATAATATTTACAAAAAATAATGTAACACTGTACAGAAAGAAGGAAAGAAATATACTCCAAATTATACCACACAAGTTACTATGTTTTCTCAGTTTATACACTTATATGTGTTTTCTTCAGCCAATTTTGAATAGTTGTTGCTACGTCGCGTCAGGGAAATAATTTGACTATCACACGGTACGTTTGTACGCTGACCGATGATAAGAGATAAGGCTGCCACTCGTTACCTTGAATTCTGTAGGCGGCGAGATGGAATCCAAATTGGCGTACGTACGCTGACCGATGATAAGAGATAAGGCTGCCACTCGTTACTTTGAATTCTGTAGGCGGCGAGATGGAATCCAAATTGGCGTGACCACTCCGTCCAGCTTTTCATTGCAACATCAAAAGGTCGAAAAGTTGGTGCAACAGCGTGTTGTGGCTGCGTTAGCGGTGGAGCGGCGGCTGCCGCTTCGTTTTGCATTGCACATTGACCCTGGACGAGCTGTCCAAGGGCATCCAGTAATGCCTGTGTCTGCTGATTCTGTAAGCGATAAAATTCGGACAGTACATCTGGAGAGTGTGGCGAAGCCATTACACAAGTAAATCAGGGCAGTTTAGAGAAGAACGCGGTTTTGCCTCGTCACCAATGTTGTGGTTGGCAGGAGAGCCAACACCGTGTTACTAGAGTAGGCCGAAATGCACGCGTTTTAGCTCACGCAGGCTGGCATGAGGTCTGGAACAGGACAAGGAAATTAGAATTTAGAAAAACGGACGTAGCTGGTGGAATACTTAACTTTAATCCATTAATGATGAACGTCGGTTTTGACGGTACATGATTCACAATATCAATAGAAACTGATAATGGCGCCTTGCTAGGTCGTAGAAAATGACGTAGCTGAAGGCTATGCTAAACTATCGTCTCGGCAAATGAGAACGTAAGTAGGCAGCGAACCATCGCTGGCAAAGTCGGCTGTACAACTGGGGCGAGTCTAGGAAGTCTCTCTAGAACTGCCTTGTGGCGGCGCTCGGTCTGCAGTCACTGATAGTGGCGACACGCGGGTCCGACGTATACTACCGGACTGCAGCCGATTTAAAGGCTACCACCTAGCAAGCGTGGTGTCTGGCGGTGACACCACAGTTCCAATTGCTCTGAGCACTATGGGACTTAACATATGAGGTCATCGGTCCCCTAGAACTTAGAACTGCTTAAACCTAACTAACCTAAGGACATCACACACATCCATGCCCGAGGCAGGATTCGAACCGGCGACCGTAGTGGTCGCGCGGTTCCAGACTGAGCGCCTAGAATCTGTCGGCCACACCGGCCGGCTCGCTGGGTTAATTTCCTACGCTTGGTACACCACTTCTTCCAGATACGCAGGGCTGTCTCCGTTCATTAACCAAGAAGTCGGTTAATTCATGCACGCTGTGGTCATAGGCATCGCTGATGATTCCTTTCTGTCATACTGTCACGTCCCCACGCTAAAGCCGTCCTCTCACGAGACGAATTTCTCACCGCGAAGTACTCCAGAGTTGGTGCTCGTCATGGTACGTGCACGCTCTGAAACGACCTGCTCCTCATCGTGATTTGCAACGTCAGCGCTCTCCAGCGGCAGCCTGCGGCAGCTGTCGCGTAAATCACACATTTTCCTGAAGATAACTGACGTGTGTAAAATGTGTGCATTAGCACTGTTAGCGTCGTTGAATATAAGTGGAGGAAATTGCGAAGAAGTCTCTGGGCTCGTCGATGGCTGGAACAGCGTATAATGCTGTACAAAGGTTTCACATATATAATTGCAGAAGTTATTTATTAACTCAACCGAGTCTTTATCCCATTTTCTGTTTTCTGTTTCAAATTGAATATCGTCAAAGTACAATGTCTAATGTCAGTTTGCACATGCGTTGTACCCACATTCTCGATGTAGCGTTGACTACCATAACTATGAAATAACCTACCTTATCATGTGTAGTTGAAGATCGAGATTCGTTTCGTAATTTAATTTGAATGGAAGAGGAATTTGGTTCGAAGCTGCTCACTATGATTGGAAAGACATTTTCTGACAAAATTAATTATCACGTAGTTTATAAAACAAAGAGATAGTTGTTTATATTTTACCCAGTGTCATAATAGCAAACACTTCCAGTGCGTCAAACTTTTCTCTACTTTCTGACGTAGATTGGCAAACGTTAAGATTTCTGGATGCTTGGGAGACACCAGGCGTTGGCTTTTGCAACAAGAATTGCAGCCAATACATTAATCGTAACGAATGGCACATCTACTACAGGTAATATTTCTATTAAATTAATAGAAAAGACCCAGAATCTTTTAGGACAGAAAGGTGAAAGAAAATTGGAAGAACGTGGGCTCTAACTTATTACCGCTAGAAAAAAAAAAAAAAAAAAAAAAAAAAAGGTGTGTAATTTCCTAAGGGACCAAACTGCTGAGGTCGAAGGTCCCTAGACTTACACACTACTTAAATTAACTTCCGCTAAGAACAACACACACACCTATACCCTAGGGAGGGCTCGAACATCCGACGGGAGTGGTCGCCTTAAACAGCCTGAAACCGCGCCGACACTCCGCGCGGCTATTACAGTTCTCTTCATAGCTTAAGACAGTATGGAATCAGCTGTGGCTTAAACATGTCATACAGTCCTCAGTAAATGGCAGCTACTGTGTGAAGTCTGTATCTACAAATGTCATTATTTGATACTTATCTACGACAACTTGTATCAAAACGACGGGCTTTTCTGGCGAAATCTCGGACGACATATCAGGCAGAAGTTCGCTGCTGCGGAAGCTGAAGGAGGAAGAGGAAGACGTTATTTGTGTTGTCGTGAGAATCAGTCAAAATCAATGAAGTACGGTAAAGCGAACAAAGCAGCAATGATCTGTAAGAGCTGTAAGAGATACATAGGCAGTAAACATGGCACGAAAACTGTTATATGTTGCAAGTGTGAAGACGTTTACGAAGAAAGTAATGAATAAATGATCCAGAAACAATGTAATTTAAATTGCCGTATTTAACCAAAAGTTTCTGCAGTATATTTTAATTATAGTGAAGTGTTCTTCGCCAACTCTGTATTAATTTTTACTACCAGTGTAAAGAGATACTGCTCAAGAAAATAACGCTAAATAAACTTAAACGATGGAGAAGATGAACATACCAAATACGTTTTTGTAGAGAGTGATACAAGAAGTTTACAGTTTCTGGAACTTTATCACACATCAAGAGCTCTTTATAGAATACTATGCTAATAAAGGCCAATAAAAATTAAAGAAATTTGAATTATGAATTTTTTTATAGTGGACACAGTGTACCCCTCCCCCCCCCCCCCCCGCCCCTTGTTACTGCGCGTTCTGAAAAATACGTTGTTACTGGAAGGTTTGATACCAGGTATTCTACGATAAAGAAAATTCACAAACTACGTAGCTTAACTCAATAACATATGGCGGCCCCGTTCTGCTTGTGACGTAAGAACAATGTCGTATCACACTGTCCACGTTCCTCTCCACTAGCGAAAACCCTTACGTGCGAAATACTTAAATGACGCACCGCAATGTAGTGAAACGTCACCAGATTCTCTTCCAAGCTCGTTTTCACGTCCCATGAGAGAACTACTTAAGCCATCTTACTGCGCTGATTCCATACAAACGAAATGGCATATTCACACCTCTCCACTATCACGACTTACGCCAGTGCTCGGGGTCACATAATGGCCTGGTTCCTGTTCTACATAATCTACAATGCTCGAAAGCTACTGTGTGCTCGTTTAATGTGCTGATGAATATTTTGTAGGATGATATTATGCGGTGTACATCATGGAATCTTCATTTTTTGTGTTGGGTGGTACAGTCAAACAGTCCACCTCAGGAAGCTGGGGGAGGGCAGATTGTGGCCGTGATTTATCCCTTAAGGTGGGAAGTTGAACTGTCATGACATCTTGCAACGTGGTGTGTCGTACATTCGGTCTCCGACGGCTTTTCGTCCAGACCGTAACACCGTTTTCAGATGGGTAGAAAACTTCGGCACAACTGGCTGTGTAAGGATAAAAAGTACCTGGACGGGTCAGAGCAGCCCATACTTCCGCAAACATCGAGCGAGCCGCGTCGTCTCCGGTATGGAGACCTAATAACGCTGTGTTAGCTTGAGTCCTGCGGTTTCAGCGGTTAACGAATCAACAGTGTGAAGGATTCTAAACAAAGATCTTCATTATAACCCAGACGAAATCAGGTTGTAAGGAACTTTGCGAAGTTGATTATGAACGGCGTAGTGTTTTTGTGAAATCATGGTCAAAAAAACGACAATATGAATTACCTCATGAGTGATGAAGCCAATTTTTGTTTAAATGGATCAGTTGAGAAACAAAACTGTAGATAATGGTGTAGGCTCGAACGAAAAAGGTTAGATATTACATGGCTCCCCTCAACATAACCACATAATAACAGTTGGGGGGAAGAGCGTTGTTGGTCAGTACTTTTGAGGACAACAACTTACTGTGACTGATAATTCCGAGCGCTACATTACTACACTCCAAACCTTCTTCTTCCCTGAACGTCAAAATCTCAGATGGGCAATGAGCGGAGTATATCCTCGAAAAGATTGTGCAATTGCACACACAATTCGTAATTCAGTAGAGGTCTTATGAGATCAGTTTCCAGGCCGCATCGTTATATTTCGGTGTCTGTTTTACTCTTTATCATCACAACTTTCTTTGTATAATTAGGGTAGCTTGGAAGAATGAGAGAAAGAAATTTTCAGTCAAATCAAAATCATATTTAACACTAAAGCATTTATAAAACATAAAAACTGTTAAAATTATACTGTTTTCAGAAAGGAATTCAAAGTACGAACTTATTTATTCCTTATAAAGTAATAAACATTCTTCTTTGCTATCTCAGATATAAATAACGTTCAGAAAAAAATTATATGGAATACAATTGTGACACACCTCCTGGTGAATACGAAGTTTGAGGTTTAAAGAGATTTTGTTGTGATTAAATAATTAAAATCATTTCCCCAAGTGCATAAAGTCTGGCATTATGCTTAACAATATTTTCTCGTGCAGTCACAAATGTGGAGACAAACTGCTTCCGTAAAGTGCACCTCTAAATTCAGCAACAAATAACTCACTAAGAAACAAATTTTGGGTCTCGACGCTGCCGAAGATTTCCGGCATACGAAGTCAATACTCATTCAGCCAACGGCCTTATCAAAGATGGCGTAGGAGCTGACAGAGGATCAGTGCACTGTCTTGCCCTTGGGGTGGGAAACTTAGCCCAAAGGAGGATAAATCAGCAAGACACATAATATTTATCCACAGTGCATGTGACCCGTTACCAAAAAAAGTGTCATGATGATCTCTCCATTGGTAAAAGATTCCGGAATAGTCCGCTATTCGTATCTCCAGGAGGAGACTGCCATGGGTAAAGTGACTATGAGGATAAGATTGAATAACCAACAAAAGGATAACGTTCTACGAGTCGGGGCGTGGAATATCACAAGTTTGAACCTGGTAGGAAAGCTAGAAAACCTGAAAACGGAAATGCTAAAGCTTCATCTAGATATAGTGAGAGTCAGTGAAGTGAAATGGAAAAAATACTAAGATTTCTGCTCAGATGAGTATAGGGTTATATCAACAGCAGTGGAAAACGATATAACGGGAGTTGGATTCCTTATGAACAGGAGGGTAGGACAGACAGTGAGCTACTGTGAAAATTTCTGTGATAGGGATGTTCTCATCAGAATCGACAGCAAAGCAACACCGACATCGATAGTTCGGATGCCGACGTTGCAAACTGAAAATGAAGAGACAGAGAAATTACATGAGGATAATGAATTCAGTACGTAAAGGGGATTGGAATGCGGTTGTAGCGGAGTTACGGGAGAGTATGAACTTAATGTTAGGGATGAGAGAGTAGAAATACTAATTGAATTCTGAAATAAATGCCAGCTACTAACAGCGAATACTCTGTTCTAGAACCACAAGAGGATGAGGTGTACTTGGAAAAGACCGGGATGTACGGGAAGATTTCAGTTAGATTTCATCACGGTCAGGCAGAGATTCCGAAATTAGATAATGGAGTATAAGGCGTACTCAGAAGCAGATATACTCTCAGATCACAAGTTAGTAATGATGAAGAGTAGAGTGAGGTTTAAAAGAGCAGTCAGTAACAATCAGTGCTCAAAGAAGTGGGATACGGAAGTACAAATAAGGAAAACTCCCCATCGCATCCCCTTCAGATTTAGTGGTAAAATTGTCCAGTGGATAGGCCGTTTAAGACTGAACACTGATCAAAGGAACAAGGTATACTGAAATCTGAAACAGAAGCAAAATAGAAAAAAAAGTACGATCCAAGCTCAAGATGAGCAACATCGAGCGAATTTTAGAAATCCCTGCGTCGTGGTTGTGCGGGCAACGTATTGGACTGAAAAGCGGAAGATCCGTGTTCAAATTTCCGTCGTGGCTCACTTTTTTTTCACAAAATTATCAACTGCCTATCCGTTCATTGACGCGTCTATCTTTCTTATGTAGTTCTGGCAGTTGCCATACTATACACTGGTTATATAGTATATTCATGTGGTAAGAATATATTATCCTTGCATGTGAATGTGATGAGTAGTGAGAGCAGGCGAAATGCCGCGTAGACTTCTCACAGAAATGAAAACAACAAATAAACGTGTATGAACTATGTTACACCGAAGGAATTCAAAAGAAAAAATCTTCCAAAGCTGAACACAAGTGTCATAATTTGTGGCACTTGTGCACAACAAACAGGAGGAATGTACGTCTGGAGGTTCCTTTCTTACACTTCGCTGTTGCAATTGGAAGTTATACCACGACACAGGCACCAATCTGAATGCAGCTCACAGACACGTCAGCGACCAGACGGACAGTTCATAATTTGGGATTTTGTGAAAAAAATGGGGTGCGAGAAAGATTGGAACCCGAATCTCCATCTTCGCAGTCTAACGCCGTGACCACAAAACCACGACGTCACGGTTATTCAAACACGCTCGATGTTGCGCATCTTGCGTTCGGACCATTCACTGTCTCTATTCTGTATCTTTCTTCGCACTTCAGTGCACCCTCTCCCCGTTTTCATGCTTGATCTGTGTGCAGTTTTTGACAGGCTATCCACTTGGCAATCTTACCACTAAATCCAAGGGGGGTGCGATGGGTAGTTTACCTTGTAAGAAATGAAGTGGTTCTCCTGAAATCCTATGAGACTATAGATACTGCAATGAGGAATAGCTCAGTAGGCAGTTCAGTTTAGGAGAAATGGCAATCACAGACTCTGGAAAGAAAACCGTCAGCATATAGACGGTAACTGCTAAGAAATCGTGGGTAACAGAAAAATATGTCAGTCGATCGATGAAAGAAGGAAGTATAAAAATGTTCAACGAACTTCAGAAATACACAAGTGCAAGTCACTTAGGTATAAAATAAATAGGAAGTGAAGGGAAGCTAAGGAGAAAGAGCTGTATGAAAAATGAGAAGAAATCGAATATTAAATAATTATCCGAAGGATTGAATCTGTATACAGGAAAGTCAAAACAACCTTGGCTGAAACTAAAAGCAAGGACGGTAACATTATAGCGCAATTGGAATTCCGCTGTTAAATGTAAAGGAGAGAGTGGAGAAGTGGAAAGAATACATTGAAGATCTGTGTGAGGGGGAGGACATAACTGTGATATGATAGACAAAGAATCAGGAGCAGATATACACTCCTGGAAATTGAAATAAGAACACCGTGAATTCATTGTCCCAGGAAGGGGAAACTTTATTGACACATTCCTGGGGTCAGATACATCACATGATCACACTGACAGAACCACAGGCACATAGACACAGGCAACAGAGCATGCACAATGTCGGCACTAGTACAGTGTACATCCACCTTTCGCAGCAATGCAGGCTGCTATTCTCCCATGGAGACGATCGTAGAGATGCTGGATGTAGTCCTGTGGAACGGCTTGCCATGCCATTTCCACCTGGCGCCTCAGTTGGACCAGCGTTCGTGCTGGACGTGCAGACCGCGTGAGACGACGCTTCATCCAGTCCCAAACATGCTCAATGGGGGACAGATCCGGAGATCTTGCTGGCCAGGGTAGTTGACTTACACCTTCTAGAGCACGTTGGGTGGCACGGGATACATGCGGACGTGCATTGTCCTGTTGGAACAGCAAGTTCCCTTGCCGGTCTAGGAATGGTAGAACGATGGGTTCGATGACGGTTTGGATGAACCGTGCACTATTCAGTGTACCCTCGACGATCACCAGTGGTGTACGGACAGTGTAGGAGATCGCTCCCCACACCATGATGCCGGGTGTTGGCCCTGTGTGCCTCGGTCGTATGCAGTCCTGATTGTGGCGCTCACCTGCACGGCGCCAAACACGCATACGACCATCATTGGCACCAAGGCAGAAGCGACTCTCATCGCTGAAGACGACACGTCTCCATTCGTCCCTCCATTCACGCCTCTCGCGACACCACCGGAGGCGGGCTGCACGATGTTGGGGCGTGAGCGGAAGACGGCCTAACGGTGTGCGGGACCGTAGCCCAGCTTCATGGAGACGGTTGCGAATGGTCCTCGCCGATACCCCAGGAGCAACAGTGTCCCTCATTTGCTGGGAAGTGGCGGTGCGGTCCCCTACGGCACTGCGTAGGATCCTACGGTCTTGGCGTGCATCCGTGCGTCGCTGCGGTCCGGTCCCAGGTCGACGGGCACGTGCACCTTCCGCCGACCACTGGCGACAACATCGATGTACTGTGGAGACCTCACGCCCCACGTGTTGAGCAATTCGGCGGTACGTCCACCCGGCCTCCCGCATGCCCACTATACGCCCTCGCTCAAAGTCCGTCAACTGCACATACGGTTCACGTCGACGCTGTCGCGGCATGCTACCAGTGTTAAAAGACTGCGATGGAGCTCCGTATGCCACGGCAAACTGGCTGACACTGACGGCGGCGGTGCACAAAAGCTGCGCAGCTAGCGCCATTCGACGGCCAACACCGCGGTTCCTGGTGTGTCCGCTGTGCAGTGCGTGTGATCATTGCTTGTACAGCCCTCTCGCAGTGTCCGGAGCAAGTATGGTGGGTCTGACACACCGGTGTCAATGTGTTCTTTTTTCCATTTCCAGGAGTGTATTTGTAGAAGAGGTAGGGGTTACAGTATTAGAATCAGAATTTCGAAGAGCTCTCAAAGCCTCAGAGTTAAATAAGACAGAAGGCACAGATAATGTTCTATCAGAATTTCTGAAATCATTGAGGGAAGTGGTAGCAAGACGACTATTCACATTGGCGCATAGAATGGAGACCCTGACGATATACCATCTGACTTTCGGAAAAATATCAACACCATTCCGACGATTGCAAGAACCAGCAAGAGCGAGAATAATCGCACATTCGGCATAAAAACTCCTTGATCCATGTTGCTGACAAAAATAATTTACAGAAGAATGGTAACGAGAATTTGAGAATATGTTGCATGACGATCAGTTTGGATTTAGGGAAGGTAAAGCACCTGAGAGGCAATTCTGACGTTGCGGTCGATAATGGAAGCAAGACTAAAGAAAAATCAAGATATCTTCATAGGATCTGTCGACCTGGAAAAAGCGTTCGACAAAGTAAAATGGTTCTAGATGTTCGAAATTCTGAGAGGTCTAGGGGTAAGGTATAGGGAAATACTGGTAATACACAACATGTGCAAGAATCAGGAGGGAATAATAAGAGAGGAAGACGAAGTACGAAGTGCTCGGATTTTAAGACAGGGATCTAGTCTTTCGCCCCTCTTGTTCAATCTATACATCGAAGAAGCAATGACGGAAATAAAAGAAAGTATCAAGTGTGGAATTCAAACTCTTGGGGGAAGGATATCAATGATAAGATGTGCAGATGGCACTGCTATCATCAGTGAAAGTGGGAAAGAATTACAGGACTTGCTGAAGGGAATGAACAGACTAATGGGTTAAAAATATTGATTGAAAGGAAATCGAAGAAAGACGAAAGCGATGAGAAGTAGCAGAAACGAGAACAGTGAGAAACTGAATATCCGGATTGGTGATCACGAAGTAGCTAAAGTTAAGGAGCGCTGGACGTAGATGTTCGCGAAATAGTGAAGGAAGAGTAGTGACATAAGTGTGAGAGAAATAGAGTAAAAAGCAGATAATGTACCGTGATGGGAAAGGATACTGGAATGAATAATAGAAAAGCAGGGCACGTATGGCTTGAGACTGTGTTCTCTGTTGATAGGCAAAAGAGCGATCCAGGAGGCCTCCTTCAATGCGTGATTAAACTAAACATCCATACACTATTTTGGACGTGTAAATATTGACACCATTTTCTGTTAGTTACTTTTAGCCGTACAAACAAGGCATAATGCTGTTTCTTTTAGACGGATCTTTGACCTGAAGCCTAATCACTGAAACTCCTCCTGGTCAGAGGAAGAATTTTGTTTTTGAGCCATCTGTCATCTGACTGATCTCATGGGGCCCGCCATGGATTCCTCTACTGAGCCAAAGCCGTGTTCTCAGAGAAGCGCTTACAACCTACGTCCTCAATTACTTGCTGGAAGAATTCCAGTCTCTGTATTCCTCTACAATTTTTACCCTCTACAGCTATCTCTAATACGAGTACCATGTAAGTTATTCCCTGATGTCTTAACAGATGTCCTACAATCCTGTCCCTTCTTCTTGTCAGTGTTTTCCATTTATTCCTTTTCTCACCGATTCTGCGCAGAACTTTCTCATTTCTTACCTTAGCAGTCCACCTAATTTTCAATATTTGTCTATGGTACCACAGTTCAGATGCTTCGAGTCTCTTATTTTCTGGGTTCCCACAGTCCATGCTTCACTATTATACAATGCTGTTCTCCAAATGTACATTATCAGAAATTTAATCCTCACGTTAAAGTCTATGTTTCATGCTAGTACACTTCTCTTGGCCAGGAATGCCCTATTTTCCACTGCTAATCTGATTCTGATGTCCTCCTTGCTTCGTCTGTCATTGATTATTTTGCTGTCTAGCGAGCAGCACTCCTTAACTTTATCTACATCGTGATCAACAAGTCCTTCACTCTTTCGCGAACATCTACGTGATGTCACCCTTGTATACAAAGTTCTTCTGAAGCTTATATTACCATGTCACTATCGTAGTTAAAGTATTGCCGTGATAACTGTTGCCATAATTATGATCCCTCTTTGAAATATCAGCTTAAACGCGTAACTTTTACGTGTCCGTATGTGTTGAGAGAGGTTATCTGAATAGACTGGAACAGGATATGGAAAAACATTTCACGTGGCTAACTACTTCAATTAAATTGTGGGAACTTTTCTGCGATTCCGTTGTATGACCCTTGTACTGCATCCTTGCGATACACATATGAAGAGAATTATTATGCGACTGAACAGTAAATTTTATTTCCGATAAAAAATCTCCAAACTTCGTAGGGTTATAATTTGTAACCTCTACTGCACAGATGAAGCGTTTCCACCTCCAGGCTTAAGCTCAGAGGAAATAAACATCGCCGCCATCTCGTGGCTTTCTTAACGGTTCCTGGAATATTTCAACCTGCGCATGTATGCTCACTAAACACTCAATCACAAAAGCGAAAGCCGCTTTTACGCAGCGAAGAAAACAAAAGGTTAGTTACATAATGACTTAACATGGGTGTCCATTAGGGACGTAATTAGCGCTGAAGCAATTGTAATTGATGACGGCACATAAAAGCTGGCGACGAGAGAGCTAATTGCTGTAAATACATTCCTCTGACTTATTTAGCAACCGCCTTCACCTGCACTTCTTCTGAAAAGTCACTTTATGCTTATCGAATGTCAAGAGACACACACAGTTAACAAACTGAAATTCTTTCACAGCCCTATTAAGGTAAAATTCTATTTAAAGGAACTTTCAACAAGACTTACTCGATCTTTAACTCGTAGAATTTGCAAAGGCGCGTGTAAAAATGCTCAGAGAATGACGCATTGAGATTTTATCTTACATTTTTCTAAGTTTTGAGAGCACCGATGTTTCTCTTTGAAGGATGCCGAGATATGTGAACAGCATTATTATAGATGTGTTTTTCCCTCGTGTTACAGAAGTTACTGATCTCAAAGCCATATGAAGTTTTGTTTCCTCGTTTGGAGAGATTCTACACAGTTTAGACAGCAAAAAATCACATTGCATTTTTATATTTCCGCCCGTTAGTGTCTTTCTCTTTCCAGTTAGAAATAGCAGAATACCACTAAGACTGTGGACTGTATTCTCAGCGTGTTCCTTAGCTAAACGCCTATGTTGCTGTGTTAATAAGTCCTGCTAATGCACTGCAACCTAATTTTCCAATCTCTCGTGAATCAGAAACTGTTTGCGAGTGTGAATGAAAAATATCTCTCGATAATATGAATATAATCAGTTAGAATTTTCGTGGCAGGGCAAAAATCGAACCACAGTTCTTTACACAACTTTTTAAGAATTTTGCTGGAAGATATTAACAAATAACTGCTTCACCTGTAAACGATACACCGAATGTTAGAACCAATTACTACTCCCAACAACATAGTCGCTTTTGATATCATCCAAAAACACAGTGCAAACAAGATGCATAAACATTTTATGTAATGTGTTACCAACTATCCAATATGTGCACCACTTTATGTAACCAACCGGAAGAAACAGGGGGTGTATATGGATAAAAGACAGAGAAGAAAATTAAAGTGTCCTTTCCTAGAGCCAAAGACTACCGCAGGAAAATGTATGCATGGTTGGAAGTAGAGACGACGCAGTACAGGTATTTCTTACTTTATCCCTACCTCTAAAAGTGGGGAGATCTGTTCAAGTAACGACCCAATGAAGAGTCATAGAATCATAGAATTTGGAGCAAAATATTAGACGAGCTTATAGCGGGCAAAAGGTAATGGCCATTGGGAACATATGTGATGGAGTTGCCAGTTCTAGCATTTGTCTTACAACAAAGGGAAACATCCAGAAAAATCTTATCAAAGCCGCACTATGGGAAATATTTTTAGTTTAATTCGGCCGGTGTTCTACCATTTTGTCCCTCCTTCTTGTCAGTGTTTTCCACACATTCCTTCTCTCTCTGATTCTGCGCAGAATGTCCTCATTCCTTACCTACCAGTCCACAAAATTTTCAACATTTGTCTGTAGAACCAGATCTCAAATGGGTCGATTCTCTTCTGTTCCAATTTTCCCACAGTCCATGTTTCACTACTATACAACGCTGTGCTGTAAACGTTCATTCTCAGAAATATATTCCTCAAATTAAGGTCTACGTTTGATGCTACTACACTTTTCTAGACTTTTCCTGTCCAGTAACGCCATTTTTGCCAGTGCTAGTCTGCCTTTGATGTCCTCCTTGCTCCGACCGTCATGGATTATTTCCCTGACTTGATAGCAAAATTCTTTAATTTCGTGTACTTGGTGATCCTCACTTTTGATGTTTAGTTTCTTGTTGTTCTCATATTTTATACTTCTCACTACTTTCGTCTTTCTTCGAGTTACTTTTCAGTTCATACTTTGTACTCATTAGACTATTCATCCCACACTACATGTCCTTCATTCTTCCTTCCTTTCACTCAGAATAGCAATGCCATCAGCGAATGTTATCAATGATGTAATTTCACCTTGAATTTTAATTCCACTCTTGAACCATTTTTTTATTTCCGTCATTACTTCTTCGAAGTATAGATTGAATAGTAGGGGTAAAAGATTATATCATTGTCTTACACCCTTCTTAATCCGAGTACTTTTTGTTGATCTTCCACTGTTATTATTCACTCTTGGTTCTTGTACTTGTTGTATATTACACGTTTCTCGCTATAGCTTACTCTTATTTTCCTCAGAATATCGGACATCTTGTTCCATTTGACGTTGTCTAACGCTTTTTCCAAGTCGATAAATCCTACGATAGTTTTTTGCTTCCATTATCAACCGCGTCGTCAGAACGGCCTTTCTGGTGCCTTCACCTTTCCCAAACCCAAATCGATCTTATCTAACAAATCTCAATTTTCTTTTCCATTATTCTCATTATTATTCTGTCAGCAAGTTGGATGCATGAGATATTAAGCTTATTACGTGGTAACTCTCGTATTCGTCAGCCTTACAATGTTCAGAATTGTGTGGTCGACATTTTTCCGAAAATCAGCTGGTATATCGCCAGACTCATACACACTATACACCAACAAGAATATTCGTTTTGCTGCCACTTCCTCAGTGATTTTAGAAATTCTGGTGGAATGTTACATATCTCTTCCTCATTATCTCCTCATAAGTCCTCAAATTCCCTTTTAAATTCTCATTCTAATACCGGATCCCCTATCTCTTCACTATCGACTCTTGTTTCTTCGTCAGTCGCAGCATATAAGACTTACCCCCTCATAGAGGCCTTCGGCATATTCTCTCCTCTGTATTTAACAGTGGAATTCCATTACATTTTAATCATATCACGCTTGCCTTTAATGTCACGGAAGGCTGTTTTGACTTTTCTATATGCAAAGACAATCCTTCCGACAGTCACTTCTTCTTCGATTTCTTCATATTCTTTCTGCAGCGATTTTGCCTTAGATTTCCTGCAATTTCTATTTATTTCATTCCTAAACTACTTGTACTTCTGTATTCGTCAGTTTACGTGAACATTTTTGTACTTCGGTCTTTCATCGATCAACTGAAGTATTCTTCTGTTGCTCATGGTTTATTCGCAGTTACCTTCTCTGTTCCTACTTTTTCCTTTCTATCATCTCTAATTTTTCTCTTTAGAGGTATCTGTTCCTCAACAGTTGAATTGTCTACTGAGCTATTCCTAGTCACAGTATCTGTATAGTATGTAGAGCCGTAGAGAACTTCAAGCGTACTTCTTCATTCCTTATTATTTTCGTGTCTAATTTTTCTATGCGTATTGATTCTTCCTGACTATTATCTTAAACTTAAGCTTACTCGTCATCACTACTAAATTGTGATCTGAGTCTGTATCTGCTCCCGGGCGCACCTTGCTATCCTCTATCTGGTTTCGGAATCTCTGCCTCATCATGATATAACGTAAATGAAATCTTCCCCTATCTCCGAGCCTTTTCCGAGTCTACTTGCTTTTCTTGTGATACATGAACAAAGGATTCGCTGTTACTAGCTGGTATTTATTGCAGAACTCAATTAGTCTTTCTCCTATCTCATTCCCAGTACCGAGCCCATATTATGCCGTAACCCTTTCTTCTTCTCATTCCCCTAGAACCGCGTTTCAGTGCTCCATGATTATTACACTTTCGTCTCTCCTTACTTATTGAATTAACCGTTCAATATCTTCATATATTTTCTCTATCTCAAGCTTGTGACGTGGCAAGCATACTTGAGCTATTGTTGTCTGTGTTGGTTTGCTGTCGTTTCTGATGAGAACCACCCTGTCACTGAACTGTTAACAGTAACTCACTCTGTGTGTTTTTTTTAAACCTTTACTGGTACAACAACATTATAACACGATTGAAAAAAACAAGTATTGTGATACAGATGATTCATAAACAACAAACATTGTATTATGCACACTAACCCACCACCTTATATAATTAGTGGGTCCAATTATTATACTTAACAAGTAGCTTATACTAATTGATTAATGGCACTTGCTATAGACAGGGTTAATCTAACTACTTGACTACGCTGGTTATTCTGAGACTAACTACCCCGCAGCGTTACAGGTGTGCCAGATGATATACAAACCTACTAATAAGGCCTGCTCACTGAGCTAATCCCAGTGAGCGTGCCTCTGGCACCGGGCTGGCCAACTACTTTTGAAATCGCTGCAGTCCCTACCTATGTTAGTAATGTTAGTGTTCTAATTTTACATTATTCAAGCGTAACTACTTTCTAAGGAATCTAGTGCATAAGTCAAGTCCGGGAATGGTACACCTGCTCTCCTGGTCCAGCAGCGCGGCGGATTCCGGTAGCGAAACAACCGGCCAGTACCGCGCTCGGCGGCAACTGCAGGTGTACCTGTGTCTTCATCGGGATATTTTTTGGTCTCTAACCATGTTGGTTTCTAATAAAATCCCTCAAGATCTTTTTGGATATTTCGTTTGCCAAATTGTTGAGGACATTGAAGGTCTCGGCACGTCGTAGTAGTGTGTATGTGTCTCTGTTTGGCAATTGGTTTCTGAGTTCGAGCGCCACATCGTCATATAACGTGCAGTGATAGACGACATGTTCGGGTGTTCCATCCGTGGCACCAGAGTTGCACGCTGGTGTTGCCCGTTTTCCAAATCGACATAAATATGTCGGCTCAAAGTGGCTCATTTGAAGCCTTTCTCTGACATTCCCGTTTCCTCGATTTCCCATTGCTGTTGCCACAACTCTTCGCCCCTTCTCTTTATTGCATATTTATCCCCAACTTGTACCCCCATGATTTCCCTGGTCTTATCTATTTTTCCTTTGGAGACCCAGTACCACGCTCCCTGTTCTCTAATTTTTATGTCTAGTGGACATAATCCTATTATTATCAGTAAGCCCCCCCCCCCAGGTGTTGTTCGGTATGCCCCGACAGAACGCAACAGCATGTTTCGCTGCACCCTTCTCACAGTCATTGCGGGCACCACCCTCGTAAGCCTGTGTGCCCAAACCCCGCTCGCATATCCTACTAAGGACGTTAGGATACTATTGTGGTATAGTTTGATCAAGTTGGGAGGTAGGTGGAATCTTCTATGGCCTATACTGATGAGATTATTTAGAACTTCTAGTGCTCGCTGCGTTATGTTTTCTATGTAAGTATTATAGTTCCATTTTTCATCTATTGTGACTCCTAGGTATCTGGCCTCACGACGCCGAAGAACTGGAGTTCCTTCAATTCTAACAGTTGGATTTCTGACTAGACTGTCTTTCATTAACAGATATGTGGATTTGTGTGGTGCTATTTTCATTTTTGCCTCTTGGTACCATTTCTGAAGCACTATCATTGCTTTCTCTACTTTAGGCTCGAGTTCCTCTCGGCTGCGGCCGCCTACCAGCAGGAGGAGGTGGTCAGCATAGGCTATCACGTCTAACACGTCCTCACTTAGTTGTAGTTTCTCTAGGAGGGATTCTATGTTTATATCCCAAAAGAGTGGCCCCAGAACCGATCCCTGGGGGCACCCTTTTGTGATGGTTTTACTTGTTCTTCCGCTGGGCGACGATAGCCAAACCTCCCTGTCCATGCAATAGCTCCTTAGACAGCCATTGAGGGGCCCTGGGCTCTACTTCTCACGCAAGTGGGAGAAGAGCGAGGGCCACCACAGGTTGTCAAAGGCGCCACTGATGTCCACCATGATGCCCACCACATACTTGTGCGGGGTTGAGCTGCAGACCTCAGCTGCCAAGGCGATTGCGTCAGATGCCGATCGCCCCGGCCTAAAGCCGAACTGCCTGTCGCTCATCCCGCGCAGTATCCTGTGCGCTGTCAGTCTGTCAGCCACTAGCTTCTCCAGCAGCTTTCCTAGGATGTCTAGGAGACAGATTGGCCTGTAAGATTAGGGTTCTGTGGGGTCCTTATCCTTCCCTTTTTGAATAATTATTACATTAGCCCTTTTCCAGATTTTAGGGAATCTCCCAGTTCTGAGACATTCGTTGAACAGTCCCGTGAGAGACGCTATTAGCTGAGGGGCAAGGAACTGCACCACCTCCGCGACTATGCCGTCTGGCCCCGGTGTTTTCCCCTTTTTCAATGATTTGATTTGTGCATCCACTTCTTCTTCTGAAAAGGGGTACACCATGGTGTTGTTGGTGTATTCATTTAGATCCTCCCTGCGAATTTGTTGTTGGAGTTCATTCTCCTCATTTTCCTCGTCATCCGGCAGCAGAGTGCGCAGGAGAACTTCAGCGGTTTCCTGCCACGACTCTGTCATTCTGCCTCCGTCTCTCATTGTCGAGAGGACCGCAGGGGACCTGATTTTTTCCCTGACCAGGTTGTACGGTATTCCCCAAGGATCAGTGGCTAGCTGGCTCAGCACATACCTCTCACAACTTTTCATTCTTACTCCCTTTAACTCCTTTTGGAATATTTCTTTTTCCTCTCTGTACTGCTGCAGCCAAAACTGCTTTTCTTGCCAGACGGCACTTCGCTGGTAGTACCTCCTCGCCCGTCTCACAGACTGACGCATACGTTCAGGGTCGGCAGACCATGGCGATGGGGAAGCCGCCACGGCTCTCCTCCTGGTTGGCACAGTGGCCTTGACCACGCTGAGTATTGACCCTACCAGCTCTTCGGCGTAACTATCTATGTCCAGGTCACCTTCCGGCAATGGCGGAATGTCACACTCCCGAGCCAGGCAGTCCCAATCGGTTTTGTTGTAATTAAGTTGGATTTCCCATCCTAGGTCCCAGCGGCACCCTTCTTCTCTGAGGCAGAAGGTAATTAAGTTGTGATCACTTGTGGTAGCGTGTTCAATAACCTTCCAACCTTCAATGATGCTAATGGCGTTAGCAGTTGCCCTGTCCTCCGCCTCCTCGGTAGGTGGGGGGATTTCCAGGTTTATTTGCCACTACAAGTTGGGAAGCCATGATTAGCTCTTCAGCCTTCTCACCATTAGCATCCCTTGTGCCGCTGTACCACATGGGGGACTTGGCATTGATGTCTGCCGTGACAGTAACCCTACGCCCGCGTAGCGCCGTGATGGCTCTCGCAAGGTGGTCCGAGAAATCTTCAAAATTTCCTCCATATTGGAAGTACATGTTAACAAGGTGTATTAATCCTACTGGTGTTTGTAATTCTACTACATTGCAGTGACTGTTGGATAGCTGTGTTAGTGTAGTGGCCCTTAGGGCCTTGTTTGTGACTATTAGGACTGCCTTTGGCTCTTCTCTCGTAGAAATTGTCTGCCAAGTGGTGGACATGAAGGAGATCTGCCCCGCCTGGGAGTATGGCTCCTGCAGACAGACTACATCCAGTCTCCTCTCTTCCACTACCCTCCGAAGCTCCTGCATGACCAGCCGACTGTTATAAGTGTTTATTTGTCCTATTACAATTTCTGATGTTATGGGAAATAAGTGTGGAAATTGCAATCAGGCCAAGGTTTGTTGTAATCTGAAGCAATTTGGCCATTTGCAAGGACAGATTGTACTTAGATCTCTTGCATGTTGAATTCCTCTCCTCTTCTCTCGAAAACCCTTCTGAGCAAGTCACGCAGGGCTCCAAAATCCGTGGGAAGATTCACTGACTTTAGCTGTATCTTGTCCACAGCCTCCATTGTTGAGAAGGTGACCTTCCTGCCATATTTATGCCCTATACGTACGACGTGCCTGAGCGCCGTGGTGAGGACAGCCGGCTGCTCCAAGGGTGAAAGTTGCATAGCAAGCTCCAAATTTGAGTAGATCCTTCTATGATCCGGATCTGGAGCTCTCGGAATTACTTGCAACTGCATTGTGTTCGTGATTGTGTTGTCTTGTACAACAGTTTGGAGAGTTCCTTTTTGAACCGGAACAATGCTATTACTCTCTGCCGGTTGCAGAGTGTCTTCTGTTTCCTCTTCTGGCTCCGTCTGTATGCATAGGTCAACCATGATTGTCTGTTGCGGGCTTGTTTTTTCTTGCTTTGTGACGAAGCTTTCTGCCTCCGAGTTGAGTGTTGAGTTGACACTCAGATTTACCAGAGTCTTGGGCTCTGTCAAATTGCCTGGGTCAGCCTTTTCTTCTATCTCTTCAATCTCTATTTCTGGTTCAGTTTGGATGCTTGAATCAACCATGATTGTCATCTCCTCTTTCTTTGTCTCCTGAAGAGATTTCAACAATTCTTTGAATTTCTCTGCTCTTTCCGCATCCCTTCTCTTCTTGCTTGGAGACTTTCTTTTATTGGTTGATTCGGTTTTGTTGTTGCCTTCAGCCATAATCTGTTCTAGAGATCAGGCGTTGTTCGAGTAGTTTGTATGTTGGACAGTTCCTCCCGGTTGTGCCACAGGTCCTTTTGCGCCTTCGTGTACATGGTATGCATACAGCGGATTTCCTACAGTCCTTCCTTACATGGTCTTCCTCTCCGCACTTGGAGCAAGCTGGCTTCCTACTGCAGTATTTATGAATGTGGTCAATGTCCCCAAAATTGTGGCAACGGGGTACGATCAGGTAGGCCTTCACGTTTATGGCGTGAAAACCTATGTACACCCTGCCCATAGCTGTCAATTTCCTCCATAATCCCCCTGTAACTTCAGCAACATGATGAACTACATCTCTGTCCCTAGGTCCCGTCTTAAATCTGAGTTTAAAATCTTTTAAGAATGTTTCTATGCTTATATCTGAATCCTCAAGGTTTTGTTGGTATAGGGTCTCGCATAGGTCCTCGTCTGTCATTGATTTTGGAACGTCATACAGGATGACAAGTGGATTTCGCTTACGAGGGGGTTCACATTTAACTGACTTGCACATTTTTTAGTTTCCTAAGAGCTTGTTTTTGTCGTCTTCTGAGGCTACATCTACAATAACTACGTTTTTAGTTACTTTTACTTTGTTAATCTTAGTTTTTTCTCTTACGGGGTTTACAGTGGTGGCAAACACTTCCTGTACTTTTTAATGTCCTGGCCGGGTAATGATCTTAAGAAGACTGCAGTGTCCGGTCGTTTAGAGACCTTTGCAATAGTTTCTTTTGTTGTTTGGGCCTTTGGTGCAGCCTGTGCTGCAACGCCGGCCCATGTCTTTCCTTGTTGTTTCCTAAGTCGTTCGTTTTCTTTCTCTAGTTCTTCAATCCTCCCTTCTAGCTTAGCACTGGCGATCGCCCATGCCGCCAGTTCATTTTAAATGGCCTGCACTGCATCATGACTGATTTTAGCATTTTTGACGTTTTGGTCTAAAAACTGGGTAATTCTCATGTGTCTTTCTAAGTTTCTCTCCTCCGTCGTCTGGCCCAGGCCATCCTGTGGCGAGGGATCAGCTAGCATCGAAGCCCTTATGGGCGCACTCAGGTCGCTTGTCTCTTCGGTAGCCATCATTGTTAGACAAGCGAAAAAATGGGTTGGAAGCCTGTGTCTAACCCCGGACCGGCTCCTCTGGCATGGGGCGGTGGGGGGGGGGGGGAGACTAAAAAACTGCAGCTCGCCCACCAACCTCGTCCCTAGGTCAAGAGCAGTCCTGAGCTGCGGGATTCAGCACACTGTTGTCAGTGTACTGGTCCCCTTCAGTGGCCTCGTCACCGACGATTTCTCCCAGCACTCACTGGCAAGTGCACCCCGCACTCTGGAGAAGTGGATGCACTCCTCGCCCTTCGCCCCCTACTTGCCCGAGCTCACACCAAAAGGCCTAGGACCCGCTCCTACTCAGGTAGCGGGTCGGTCACACAGTCGTTCGGCGGTCTGGACCCAGCTAACCTGGCCCAGGTGATGTCACCACCTCCTGGGTTTGGCAGAACACGTCCCGGTTACCCACGGGCGCGGCGAAGCACCCTTGCCGACTCACGCCGAGATCCCACGCCGGCAAACGAGGTCGCCGGCATGCAGAGCACCCGCTGGTCTGTGCCCTGCGAAAAAGAAGAGCCGGCCGCGGTGGTCTAGCGGTTCTAGGCGCGCAGTCCGGAACCGCGCGACTGCTACGGTCGCAGGTTCGAATTCTGCCTCAGGCATGGATGTGTGTGATGTCCTGAGGTTAGTTAGATTTAAGTAGTTCTAAGTTCTAGGGGACTGATGACCACAGATGTTAAGTCCCATAGTGCTCAGAGCCATTTGAACCATTTTGAAAAAGAAGAAGAGGGACAGATGTTCAGTCCCTCTGACACAGCTCCCCCTCTGCCACGCACCCTTTGCTTTCGCTTTGGGTTGGGGGCGTTTAACGTCCTACCTTGACGGGAGTTTAACGTGCTTCCTTGACACAACGACAACCCTCACCGTTCCACAGCCCGGAGGTGTTATGAAAATGATGATGTGGCGAAAATGATGGTATGGCCCGGGTCTTATGTTGTGGAGTTTGACATCATCGAGACGGTGCGGCACTCAAACCCGAGTTATGTTCCCCGGAGGGCCTCCACACGTACTGGGGGATCATGGCCGACCATGTCTCACCCACCGCTTTTGATAATTCGCGGTGGGCCAGTGCGGTTCAGTGAGGATTGCACCCAGTTAAGGGCTAGCCTTTTAACGTTATGCATGGATGGCCCTTCCCGTGTTAGCTTCACCCCATCTAAGGGGGTTACTGAGCGCCGGGGCCACGTCAAGGCCACGGGATAGGAGATTACGGTCCCCGCCCCACACAGGTTCCTCTGAGCCTCAGGAGCACTTCAGAAAAATCTGAAGATTTCCGGGAATCAGAGGGTCTCCTGGCGGTTTTAACCCAGTTTTGGAAGGCCACACACCTCCCCCAGGTGGCGCCACGCAGACCGCTTTCCCGTGCGCTTGCATAATTTAATCGGCCGAGGAATTTGAACTCGTGTCCCAGGATTACTAATCAACGGCGCTACACCTAGACTATGGGTGTGTGTCGCGGACTTATGAATGCCTTGTAGCAGAGTCCAGCGTGTTTTGAACGCCGAGTCCTTACACATTTTTCATCTCCAAAGGATGCAGTTATTGCGCATCAGTGACTATTGTGTGCGTTTCGCACAGTGGTTTCTCCAACAAAATGGCCGAATGTCCAATCACATCTAATGTGTTGATCACTGCCGAGGCTATATTCAGCAGGGATGATGTATTCAATCATCGAAATAAGCATTTCATAGCAACAGGAAGCCACAGTGTGACACCACATGGCATGACATCGTTTCACAGTTAATGTGTGGGCGTGTTTGGTCGGCGACGACAGCTTAGCCGCACCGTACATTTTACCAGCCCGCTTGACGGCCGCGAATTATCAGACCTTTCTGTATGAGGTTCTTCCCGGCCTGCATGAAGTTGTTTTAGCAAATGTCAGGGGCACCGTGTGGTTCCCAGATGATGGGGTGCCTGCTCATTTTGAACTGGCTGTTCGTAGGCAGCTGAATAGCTTATTTCCGAATCGATGGACTGGGCGTGGTGGGCTGGCCTCCACGCTCATCAGTTTTATCGGGCGTTGATTTCATTCCCTTTGGAACCATGAAATGTTTCAGGTATTGCGATTGTATGGAGTCGGAAACGGATCTCGTCGTGAGTAGCACACGCAGCTGTTACTATCAAAGAAACGTCCTGTACTTCGAGGGTGTCCGGCAGTCAATACTATGTTGGTGATAAGCATGCGTGGAGCCTGAAGGTACAAACCTGGAGCATCTGTTGTAACATTGGAGCTGTATTCATGTCGTACACAATGTGGACTCATTATGCCAAAGAAATGTTTCAAATCAGTCGCTCTCTTGTTTGTTTTCCGATCTTCGACGTCTGCTAGAACCTACCTCTGACGTTTGCGGCCTTGGGTTGCTATGTGGTTCTAAATATATGTAGTGTTCCCCACTTCACCCAGAAGCTTGTCGCAACATTTCTGGGACTCCTTATACAGGAGGGAAAAAAGTCGTAACACCAAAAAATGATTAATGTAGAGTGATGAAATTTAGGGAATCCATTTGTGTAGGTATCATATTTAAGTGATTAACATTGCTAGATCACACGTTTAAGTGCGAAAGAAGCAATTGCAAATGTGAAATGCTGGTACATTAATAGCCGGTGTCACCACCGAAATGCTGAATGTAAGCACGCAGATGAGCATGAATTGTGTTCTGCAGCTACCGGATATCAGTTTGTGGGATGGAGTTCCTTCCTGCTGCACCGTCGCTTTATGCTGTTTGTGGAAGACTCTAGAGTTGTTGTCTGATGATGTCCCATATGTTCACTATCGGAGACAGATCTGGTGATCGAGCAGACCAAGGGAACGAGTCGACACTCTGAAGAGCATGTTGAATTTCACATCGCTTTGCATCCTTGGCGTCATCGGTTTTATGAACATTAGGCCGCAGTTTACCGCAACTTTCTCTACCTAAAGTTTCGTCTTTTATTGATGGAGGTATATAAAGGGGCTATTAAGTTTTTTTCAATCTCTGTAATTGCCACTGAGGTGAAGCATCCTCCAGTGAGAGGTACAGGTTTACAGCTGTGTGCTGTAGACGAACAAAATGGTTTCAAGTGTTCTCATACCTGCAGTCGATGTGTGCCATTTATAAAATTACCCTTGATACTAGCTCACCTACTGCGGAGTTATCCCTCTGAAATCAGCCTCTAGCAGCAAATACAAGTTTACTGCACCTAAGAAGGTCATTGACGGGGAACGTTAATGTACCACTTTGTGAGAAAGCTGACACGACCTTGTACGTCATACAGATGGTCATGCACCAGTACATTAATGCCCTTATTTACATCGACAAATGATCCTTTTATCAAAGAAAATCTGCTTAGGCAGGTTAATTACTCACAATTTAAAATGAATGCGAGAACAAACTGAACAAATCATGATGAATTAATAATAACACCAAACATAAAATACACGCCCGGATACAGATGTGTGTTGATGCATGATGATGGCGTGCAGACTCAAACAATTATCCGGTCGATTCTTAAGGCGACGACACCTCTTCTGAGTTCATTACGAAGTGGCGGCCAGGCCCCCAAACTCGGAACATTAGGTAGTCCTGATATTAACTAGAAGTCGTCCATCTTCTTTGTACGGCATAATGTTTTAACGTGTACACAGGCACCGTATTCCGTTAAATTTAGTTCATTTCCCTGTTTCCAGCTGGTCAGTGTGACTCCTCCCTTTGACGCTGGACGGATTAACCGAAATTGCGGGACATCCGCAAATATTTTATAAGTGTCAGTTTAATAGGTGTTAATATACGAGTACTTCCAAAGACGCAATTCACTACCAGAGACTTATTATCCTCTTGGTGTCTACCACCTTTCCTCTTCCCTGTTGAAATAGCTTCCCCGTCAAATCCCGTGGAAAACTGTCTGGTCTCATGTATTCCTCCTATATTATCGATGGAGGTTGTTTCGTCTTGGTATAGGGTCATTCATCGTTTGATAGCGAATGGCGACCGTCTGTTTCTCATAGGCCATTTCCCGACTGATCAGTGTGAAGAATGGATTCGTCGACAGTTGGCTTTTCTTTCCCGAGAGCCTGAACTCACTTTCTCGGATGAATTTCTTGTTCTGGGTCACTCCGTTGCTGAGTGAGGAATCGATCCCTATCCCCGTGTCTTCCACTAGTATCTGGAGACCTCACACTGAAAGTGGCCGCGGTTCACACATTATCGAGTGCTTTTTGCAAATGTGCTATCTCTTGTATTAAATTGAGATGGTATTGGTTAAATTCCCTTATGGTCTTCGATTCCTCCCTGTTTCTGGTGCCCAGTCACGTGAAGCCTTTTTTCTTCACTTTTCTTCGTTATACACATAACAAAATAAAAAATAAAAGAAATATCTGCATAAAATGAAAAAAAGATAATGGGTTGTGAATTAGTTTCCTGGTTATTCACAATCTTTATGATAAGGAAAAAAAGGTCTCGCTTCTGGGATAGGAAGGAGCGACGGTCCCAGATCGAGTCGCCCGTCGGTTTAACTACGAGCTTCGGTGTGTTCGCTAGCCTGGATGTGATTTTTAGGCGGTATCCCACATCGTACTAGTTGATTGCCGAGCTGATACCCAAGTTCCGCCTCAGTTATAAGATACGCAAATATTTCGAATACTTTTGCTCACTTTCACAAGAATAACACTACATGCAGACAGTTATGGTAGACATATTCAATCCCAGATGTAAACCGGGTGGCGACACGAAGGGCATCCGGACATCCCTTGAAATTAACGATGCCCTCATGATGCTGCTGTTTTTCACGCATCTCCTTCTTTAAGGCGCTCTATCTCCACAGCTATGATCGTTAGGCGGTTTTTACTCCCACTGCGGTTGTTGCTTGACAGTAAGGGGTCAATGTACCAAGTTTGGTTGAAATCGGTCTTGTGGTTTAGGAAGAGATGTGAAACACACACATATACATACAAACATACGTACATCCATTTTTGTAATTCGCATGGATTTGTTGATGCAGTAGCTAAAGGTTGGTGATTGTAAATGTCAGCGTGCAGGTAGTATCTCCGTTAAGAAACATGCCAATCCTGCACAAGAAAAAGTAGTAGAAGAACGATGTGAATAGATATCTGAGAAGATCGTATCACAACAGATGGGGATTCTATATGATCAGTATCCGATACAAATTAAACTGACCAGCATATTAAAGGTTGCGTTGTCATGTCACAAATGTGTGCCGATTACTTTCACTAAGCAGCAATCAGTGCTGTTAAATCTTCACTAAACTAAAACTAAAGAGTAAATTATTCTTCATTATTTAAATTAACAAGCTGGATATTTACTTGAAATAAATTATTATATCTATCACGAATGCCAGAAAGTATTACAAAATAACAGCAAATAATTTAAAAGTCCAGAGCTGCACCTATTTACATACTAACAACAGTTGAAGTTCAGACGAGCGCCGAGATTCAAAGAAAAAGAGACTGCAAATATTCACTGATTCCCAAGCAGGCGTACAAAGAATAAACCAACGCTCCGACAGATTGTGCTAACACCCACACTCGCTGCGAAATGTTAAAGCATAAACTCACACTAAAAGTCAGTCCTGTGCCTTCTAGATGTGTGCTACGTCCCGTGTCTCCACACGGGATGTTAGTGTTAAATAATGCCTCCGACTCAGTTTGATAAGCGTTACTTGCACCAGCACAGGCCTGGTCACTCCAAGCGTCTCCCACGAAATGACCCTCTGTACGTGGGTTCGTGCCGCGTACACTTTTACTGAGTCGTTGAACTCTAACTAATCCGACAATTTAAAAAAAATAGACCACCATTCGACTCAACAATATATAGACAGTATATTGAAAGAATCGCCTTTACTTGCTGAAGATTCTCCGTGATACGAGGGACGTTCAATAATTAATTCAACACTTTTTTTTCTGAAGGCAATTTGATTTTAATCATGCTTCCATTACACCATACCATTCCCCACTTGTTTAGCTCCAAAACGCTATTTTTCAAAATAATCTTCGTTCAATGCGACGGCCTTACGCCACATTGCTGGGAGAGCCTGTATTCCCGTATGGTACCTCACTACTGGTCGACGTCGGAGAAAAGTCTTGCTTCCTCAGTAGCTTTCCTGTCATCCACGTAGTGCTTCTTGCGGAATGCATCCTTCATTGGGGCAAACAGATGGTAGTCGGAAGGTGCGAGATCCGGGCTATAGGGTGGGTGATAAGAACGGTCAAAGATTTGTGAGCTCCTCTCGAAAGCACGGACTTCTGTAAGGCCTTGTGTTGTCGTGAAGAAGTTCGTTTGCATTTTTTGTGACGCCGAACACTCTGAAGTCGTTTCTTCAGTTTCCTAAGAGTAGCACAATACCCTTCAGAGTTGATCGTTGCACCATGAGGCGGGACATCAAACAGAATACCCACTTCAGAGTCCCAAAAGACCATTTCCCGGGATTTCCTTAAGTTAACTCGACAGTAGGAGTGTCTTAGGGGTAAAGAAGAAATGTATTAAAATTTCTAGTGGTAAAGAATAAATGCACTAAAATTTCGTTCAGATAGGGACATGTCTACACGCATCTCAGCGTTTCGAATATCAAATCCCCTGAAATGTGTGTGGTACCATGACAAAATTTTGTAGGTACATTTAGCACCTTATGTGCATACTGTTTGCGAAGTATGTTGTAAATAGTGATCGTAGCAAAGAAGTAATAAATTTAAACGTCATGAATGATGCGAGAGTTTTTCACGCATCTCAGTGTTTTATTACGTCATAACTCCTGATATATGTGTCATACAATGATATAATTTTGTACGTACATTCAGCAGCATATGTGGATACTGCCTGCAAAAGTATTGCTAATAGTATTAGTAGCAAAGAAGTAATAAATTTAAATGTCATGTATAATTCGGCATTTTTTACGCATTTCTCCTGAACTATGTGTAGTACAACAATATAATTTTGTAGGTGCGTTTAACGTCATATGTGGATACTGTCTGCAAAGTATGTTGCGAATGGAGAAAGTAGCACAGAAGTAATAAATTAAACGTCATGCTTTATGCGGCTGTTTTTCACGCATCTCCTTGTTTAAGGCGCTCTATCCCCACAGGTATGATCGGTAGCCGGTTTTTAGTGCCACTGCGATTGTGCTTGACAGTAAGGGATGTATGTACCAAAGTTTGGTTGTAATTGGTCTTGTGGTTTAGGAAGAGATGTGCAACACACACATATACATACACACATACGTACATCCATTTTTGTAATTCGTATATATTTGTTGATGCAGTAGCTAAAGGTTGGTGATTGTAAATGTCTGCGTGCAGGTAGTATCTTAGGAAAAGAAGAAAAAGTAGGTGACAAATGGAAGAAACTTTTATTCAATCTGTAGCCGCGGATACACGTTGGTACCTCGGGGATAGTAGCTCAAACCTAAGCTCTGACATGAGGAGAAACGCCAATTTGACACTCTTAGTGCCAACAGGTGTGTGTGAGAGAACTGAAAAAGACAGAAGAGGACGATTTTAGATCTACTGATTATTACTGATGAAGCTAACAGAGTTTGCAGTCTCCACATACCACATTCCAGTTTGTAATAACAAAGACACCCCTTACCCGCTACACTTGATGACAAATAGGTACGTTCCGACAGACAACGCGGGTGCAGGAGTATAGCGAATGGCGACGCTAGTACATGCAGTGTTTCTGCAAGTCAAGTGCAGAGGATGTCAGTTGCGGAATAGTGTTGAATGCTGCCTGTTGTTGGCTGTTACATATTCGAACCACCTATTTGATCTCTTTGAAGTTTTATGACACACATTCTATAGCTATCTCTAAGATAAGCCAGCATGTTTGATATAGATTCCAGTACGTTCCACGAACTGCATCGCAGGCCTTGGTGGTGGTATTTTCCACGTGCTTCGTGTTTGAAAGGGAAGTAAGTCATTTATTTTACGCCTCACTCTGGTAGCACTTCTCTCCAGCACAGGCAGATAGGAGGTCCCTTCCTTACATCTCGCTGTTGCAAACGTTCGTTGCACCACGACACAGACACATATTTGAATACAGCGAACAGACACGTCAGTGATCGGATCGACAGTTCATAATTTCGTCAGAAAAAAAGGTACCACGTGTTATGGCTCTTGCTTTCCGTTTTGTAAGTTTTGAATCTTGAGTTTCTTTTACATAATTCGCACCAATTTATTTGGTGTTTCCATTTCTGTGAGAGATCTATGCGGCATCTCGCATGCTCTCACTATTCGTCAAATTTATTTGCTACGGCAATACATTCTAACCACATGACTCATATTCTATAACCAATGTATAGTCTGGCAATTGCCAAGGACTGCAGAAAGAGAGCACACATGGCAATCACAAAATGGAAAGTTTATCATTTCATGGAAACCAATCAGGAGCGAAGGAGATTTGAACACGGAAAGCCCGCTTTACAATCCAACACCGTGATCACACAACCACGACGCCATTGTTCTTGCAGCGTCTCGATGTTGCACATCTTCAGATTGGACCATTCACTTTTCTTATTTTTCTACTTTTCCCTCAGTTCAGTACATCTTCTTCGCGTTTTAGTGCTTGTTCAGTGTGCAATTTTTGACGGATAATCCACTGGGCCACTTTACCACTTAACCTGTGGGGGATGCGATGGGGAGTTTCCCTTGTAAGTTGGCTGCTGCTGGTGAACAAATGACTGCTACATGTGCTAGCACTGACCCTCATTACCTTATTCATTTTACATACGAGCAGTATGGATATGAGATTGAGTGATTCCTATGCACATACTTAATTATTGCATTCATTGTGAATAGATGAATACAGACTGGGGGAAAACAGCCTCATTGTAGCGTCCATCGCTACAAACATGAAGCTAATGAAAACTAGTGCCATCCGTTGCTCTCACGAATCTGTTTCCTTACGTATTATGATGAGGTATGCTGACACTTAATTAACCGTTGTGTTTGATTATATGAAAGGGTTTTAGGTATATTTGCTCTTAGAGTTTTATTTAGAATGAGATAGCGTTAGTAATATTTTTATGGCCGTTATAATTTTCTGTATGTGTATCACCACAACAACAGGACTCACCCATCACCATTTCTGAGAGTTATTGATGCTTGAACACAAACAGAAGCATTTTTCGGTGTGCTGCTGTGTGCCACCAAGACTGTTGCCACTGATTTTGAGGACATACTAGGAAGGTAGACTGTGATAAGGTTTAAACACAGGGTGTTAGGACTGCTTGTCACACAACATTCCGTCAGCAAGGTTGCTTCAAACAAACGGCGAGAGATGTTGACCTAAAAGTTCAGTAAGGACACGGAACCTCATGAATATCCTTTTGGGTGGTAGTTCTTGACGAAAGGTCACAAGGATGTAAATGAACTTACCGAGACAATCTTAACACTAATACTCCTTGACAAATAATTATTTGGTAATGCAAATCGTTATGAGTTTGGTCTTTGTATTAATCGGGTAGGTACGCCAGTACTTTGAACCTGCTGTGAGGACAGGGAAATCAGTCACAAGCTTTACTCAAAACCTTCCTGAAATAATGTTGATTCTTCGTTTTACTACCACGCTGTCAGTCAGTGTCCGTTGAGTACATGGCACTCCAGGACGCCAGTATACAGGTTACGTCACCTAACATTACCGCTGGATATATTTCATAAACCACATCAAATACTGACAGACCGAACGCGAGGAGAGGGGCTAGTGTAATTGGTTAATACAAACCATAAAAAAATTGCACGGAAGTATGTTTTTTAACACAAACCTACGTTTTTTTAAATGGAACCCCATTAGTTTTGTTAGCACATCTGAACATATAAACAAATACGTAATCAGTGCCATTTGTTGCATTGTAAAATGTTAATTACATCCGGAGATATTGTAACCTAAAGTTGACGCTTGAGTACCACTCCTCCGCTGTTCGATCGTGTGTATCGGAGAGCACCGAATTACGTAGGGATCCAAAGGGAACGGTGATGGACCTTAGGTACAGAAGAGACTGGAACAGCACATTACGTCCACATGCTAACACATTTTTATTGGTCTTTTTCACTGACGCACATGTACATTACCACGAGGGGTGAGGTACACGTACACACGTGGTTTCCGTTTTCAATTACGGAGTGGAATAGAGTGTGTCCTGACACGTCAGGCCAATAGATGTTCAATGTGATGGCCATCATTTGCTGCACACAATTGCAATCTCTGGCGTAATGAATGTCGTACACGCCGCAGTACATCTGGTGTAATGTCGCCGCAGGCTGCCACAATACGTTGTTTCATATCCTCTGGGGTTGTAGGCACATCACGGTACACATTCTCCTTTAACGTACCCCACAGAAAGAAGTCCAGAGGTGTAAGATCAGGAGAGCGGGCTGGCCAATTTATGCGTCCTTCACGTCCTATAAAACGCCCGTCGAACATCCTGTCAAAGGTCAGCCTAGTGTTAATTGCGAAATGTGCAGGTGCACCATCATGCTGATACCACATACGTTGACGCGTTTCCAGTGGGACATTTTCGAGTAACGTTGGCAGATCATTCTGTAGAAACGCGATGTATGTTGCAGCTGTTTGGGCCCCTGCAATGAAGTGAGGACCAATGAGGTGGTCGCCAATGATTCCGCACCATACATTTACAGTCCACGGTCGCTGTCGCTCTACCTGTCTGAGCCAGCGAGAATTGTCCACGGACCAGTAATGCATGTTCCGTAGATTCACTGCGCCGTGGTTTGTGAAACCCGCTTCATCGGTAAACAGGTAGAACTGCAACGCATTCTCCGTTAATTCCCATTGACAGAATTGCACTCGATGATTAAAGTCATCACCATGTAATTGCTGATGTAGCGACACATGAAATGGGTGAAAGCGGTGACGATGAGTATGTGCATGACATATGTGCATGACACTACTTTGACTCAGTCCACCGGCTCTCGTAATGTCCCGTGTACTCATGTGTGGGTTCATGGCAACAGCAGCTAACACACCAACTGCACCCGCTTCCCCTGTGACGGGCCTGTTACGGACCCATTTGCGTGCTACGACCATACCTGTTGCATACAGTTGGCGGTAGATGTTTTGCAATGTGCGGCACGTTATATGCTCTCTGTCCGGGTACCGTTCTGCATACACCCTGCAGGCTTCAGCTGCATTTCGTCGACACTCGCCATAGATGAGTATCATCTCCGCATTTTCAGAGTTCGAATGCACCATGGTCACAGTTCCTACAACACTACACTATCACAGACGTCTGGTAACACGGTGTACTACAGTTGGTCTGCGTGCGGAGACGAATGCAGAATAATAGCAGCAAGCGCTACATGCGCACACTGCGACAGCTAGACCAAACCACAACAGTGCACTACAGCCACACTCGTAAACACGGTCGTCATAGTAAACATGTCCCTGCAGATGCTGCTCGCCGACCGTGGTCCGTGTTTGTTACATCACGTAACTGAACGTCGGAGGTTTCAAGCGTCACCTTTAGGTTACAATATCTCCGGATGTAATTAACATTTTACAATGCAACAAATGGCGCTGATTAAGTATTTGTTTATGTGTTCAGATGTGCTAACAAAACTAACGTGGTTCCATTTAAAAAAACTTAGGTTTGTGTTAAAAAACATACTTCCGAGCATTTTTGTATGGTTTGTATTAAACAATTACATTAGCCCCTCTCCTTACGTTCGGTCTGTGCAATCGGTTCGTCAGTATTTGATGTGGTTTACGAAATATATCCAGCGGTGACGTTAGGTGACTCACCCTGTATAATCAAACACCGTCTGAATCACCTCTTTTATTACCGAACAGGGGTTAAATCTGCGCTGCAGATCACCTTCAGGTCTAATGGGAACAGGAAAAAGTAGTATTAACAATAAAAATTACGAAAGGATGACATTACATACGTTACCCTTAGAGGCTGCACAGTTCCAACAGAATATTTGAGAACTCATATATACATGTCGCCGTAACGTGCAGTTTGTCACCTACCGTAAAATACAAAGGTTTTGGGTGGGGTAAGAAATTTTGACTAGTCACGTGACGTTTGCATATGCCATAGGCTAGTATAAAAAACAGCGTCAAAGAGATCCCTCCATCACAAAATAAACTGAAATAAATAATGAAATCAAGGACTAAAAGATGTGAGAAAGAAATACATTTCCGTATGTACGATGAATCGTACAAAAAATATGAAAACGTACACAAAAGAAACGATCTCACACTACATTATGTTTCACAGATTTTAGTACTCATTTGAATACGTTAAAAGACACTGCAAAATAAACAAACATATCTAATCAGCATAGTTTGCATCATCCATCCGTTAAAATACAACTTTAAGAATTTGCCTTCATTTTCATGAATAAAATTGCAAATATACTGAGGACCATACCGGTAAACTACATCTGCATCTATAATATTTTTGTCCATTTCACAATTAATTGCCTGGCAGATGGTTAATTGAACCAACTTCAAGCTACTTCTCTACCGTTCCACAAAAAACGAACACTTAAATGTTTCCGTGCAAGCTCTGATTTTCCTTGTTTTATTATGATGATCATTTTTCCCTCTGTAGGATGGCGCCAACAAAATATTTTCACCGTCTGAGAAGGAAGTTGGTGACTGAAATATCATTAGAAGATCATGCCGCAACGAAAGACGCCTTAGTTTTAATGATTTCCACCCCAATTCGTGAATCAAATGCTTATCACTCTTCCCGTATTTCGTTATAATACAAAACGAACTGCCCTTCTTTGAAATTTTTCGATGTCCTCCGTTAGTCATCTTTGAAGCTGATCCACAGTAATACTCCAGAAGAGGGCGGATAAGCGTAGTGTAATCACTTTCTATAGTAGATCTGTAGCATTTTCTGAGTGGTCTTCTAATATATCGCAGTCTTTGGTTTGCTTTCATCACAACAAAATTTAAGTGATCGTTACAATTTCTGGTTTCGCAATTGTAAACCATAAGTATTTAGTTGAATATACAGCCTTCATGTTTGTGTGAGTTGTGATTTGTGTGACGTAATCGACTTTAGCGGATTCCTTTTAGTGCCGATGTGGCTCACTTCGCGCCTTTCATTAGCCAGAGTCAGTTATAACTTTTAGCACCATACAGATATCCTGTCTAACTCAGTTTGCAATATTGGTTTTGCTCGTCGGATGGCTTTAAAAGACGGTAAATGACAGCCTCATCTGCAAACGATCTAAGTATGCTGCTCACATTATCTCCTAAATCATTTGTGCAGATCCGGAAATGCTGAGGACCTATAACACGTCCTTAGAGAATTCTAGATATTACTTCTGGTTTACTCGATGACTTTCCGTCAATTACTGCGAACTGTGACCTATCTGACAGGAAATCACGAATTCAGTCTCTAAAAATGGGTGAAGAGAGGGTACAGTTACAAAAGTAAGAAAAAATTTTTACTACGACAATAAATTATGTAGGCGTATGATGGTAGAAGTGTGAGAAATATAACACAGTGGCCGTTAGATTGTGCCACCTACCATAGCAGATTAAGTGACGATCAATACAGTGGTATGTTCAAGCATATCACGGCCTGCAGTCTACGGCGACTACCTTCCTCCTCTGCCAGAGAAATTGACAATCAAATTCAACGTGCCGAAAGAAATTTCAGACATTTAGCTGCAGTGGGGCGTTGAGCGAACTCATCGGCGACAGATGTGCAGACCGGGAATCGAACGCTGGTATCCCGCTTTACGTGAACAGCCATCATAAGCGCTTCGGCTATCCAAGCACGTAACCCGTCCGACCCAAATATCCATATGCCGGAAGGAAGCGATCCCGTCCATTACTGCCCTTGCTCGCAGTCTACTGTATTCCCAAAAGACGTGCAGACACCATTCATACATAAAGCAGATTCAGTTTTGTGGAACATGCGTACCTACTGGAGAACGTCGTCGTAAATATTAAAGTAAGCGTTATGGAAAATTCTTATCTTCGTTAATAGTTTTGTCGAGTTCTTTCTTTTGCCAGAATAAATTTGAAATTCCTCAAGCACGTCAAGGTACTTCCCTATGTTTGCTCTGTTTAAAATCTCCATGTTATTTTCAATACTACTCCTTTCCTGTTTGTACGTTGGTAAATGCGTACCTACAGCACTTTTACTTTGTGTAAGCGTACGGTAATTAAAGCGAGCTTTGAATGTTCAGCCTGTCTGTCAAATGTAGTTCTACTGACAACCACCACATTCTATCTCATAAACAATGGAGTGTAAAAATATTTATTGTTTCCTTGTGAAATATTACGAGGAATTCTATGTATTTGAAGGGGAGTCGGAACGCCCTATCCCGACAATGTTAAATTTAGTGATTTGACTTCCCTGTATTTGAGGAGCTACAGCAGCCATTGACATAAAACTTTTACAAAACATTAAACTGTATGTTCTGAGTCTATTGAACTACAATAACTGCATTTTTGCCACTGCTTCCGGAAATACAATTTTTTAACTATGCGGTTAAAATTTTGTGTACTTTTTTGTACGTTATCCTAAATAATTTTAATTATACATAACATTATGTTCTTCTTTTAATTCAGTAGATTCAGGATATTTATGTTATTACTCCCTGAAAATTTGAATACTCTACTCGAAGTGGTTTATGAGATTTAGGGAAAAATGCAACAGAAAATGTAAATTTTCAGGGATGGCTTCTAAGGTTTCAAAAGACTGTGCTTAATATTTTATTTTTAGTCACTCAGAAGCACCCTAAACTATACTGTATACCATCCTCTTGATCTTTTTCCAAGTTTTTTCTTCTTTCTGGACTTCTTAGTGGCCAACTGTGCTGCATACTCTGCTTTATCAATGCGAACCGTATCCATCCGTTCAAGTCCTCTGATGCAGTAATTCCCATATGCTGTAGCACTTCCATTGACCCCCCCCCCCAACCCCACTTTAGTGTCTTCTGTCTTCATTACAACGAAAAACATTTTTTCGTAAGCGAATCTATGTAAGATTATTGAACGGCTCATTGGGATTTTGAGTCCGACCATACAGACACTTCTACAGTGATTCAGGATGGAATGTTTATGGCTGTATGAACTGTTTGAGTGCTGGGCATTTCGATAATTGCACCATGAATCAGGTGCAGGAGGGTAATGGTGGTGTACTAGTTTTTCATCAGTTGACAGTGTTTGGAAGAAGGTACCCCTTCTGCCTGCTTCATTTTCAACACATATCAATCGTCAGTATTATTTCTAATGGCCATCCCATAATACTGCTGCAGTTCATCAACATTTTATCTGTCAGTCTGCCTGTTATGGTTTTACCATCAGAAAGTTTCTTGTCTCTCAAATTTTGGTTCAAATTCCTCAACGTGGTGCTCATCCTCTATCCTCTTCTGGACATGACCAACACATTCCAGTTTTGGGATAATCTCCTGACCATGAAACTGAGCGGCTATTACACTGTTATAAGCTATTGAGTCTCCATCACCTAAGAACTTAGTGTAACACACTCCCCTTTCGTTCACAGATCGACTTAAAATTTCAATAGCTGCAGAGGCCTCCATACTAACTGGTCCTTCATAATTTATGTCACAGTTATATCCTTCTTAATTCCCTGTTTTACACTTATAACAATGCTTGGTTAAAATCTGGAAGTCTATTACCTTTCCAGTATCCACTTTCGTTTTGAGGAAACTGTGTACCGGAACGTTTCATTTTAATCTTCGAAGCACTAATGGGTATTCTCTAGATAATGTCGAGTTTGCCTGTATTTCTTAGTCTGTAACTTCACACGCCACATGTTGAACACAATGTTTCCCTCTATTAGAAAATCTATGACCATGAAACCCACGTTTCTTAAAAACACTTTGTTTTGGCGTCATAATTTACTTTCTGAGAGATTTACCAATATATTCGTCACTTTTCCTAGGAAAAACGTTAGCTCTTCGACATACAACGCGTGTTTATACTATGAAACGATTCGGTACTGTTTCTGACAGTGCTTTTAATACAAACACGTAATTTAATCTTTATAACACAGTAATCCACAGCCTTCTATATAAAAAACTACCGATTTTATTACATCTTGAAGTAATACACGTAAAAATTTTAACATTTTCAACGTGTAGATTATATTTAAAAATGAAATAAAATACTTCCCATGTGAGTTTATAAGCATTTTATTCGGAAAATTGGAAATTTTATAATGAGATAAAAATCCGAAAATGTGAAAAAACGTTTCTGTTCAAACTCCCCTTAAGCTATAAAGGCAACTTCTGCATTAGATTTACGTAGGGACCTTACGATTTTATTCGACGTTGTGCCACGGTATGCCATGGTGACAAAACTACTCTTCTTCCTAAGTGTAGATTCGTGTTGTCCACGTATTAGTTTTTGTATATGTACATTGACATAGAACTGTCGTACATATTTGCATCTGCTGAAACATGTCCATCTCCTCAGCTACCTCGTCCTGTGCCAAAGGCAGTCGTATCTTTCTACATAACATTGATTGAAAATAGGCGTCCTAGTACCGCTTAGGATGGCATGATGTTGCATGGAAGTTGGATGTGAGTCTTCTGAAGATGCCGAATTTGTCCCTCCCATTAGCGTATGAAATGTTTAAGTCAAGATAACTGAGGATATCATTCCATTTTCCTAAGGGTGGTTTGATTATGGGGAAGAGACCAAACTGCGAGGTCATCGGTCTCATAGGATTCGGGACGGAAGTCAGCCGTGACCTTTCAGAGGAACCATCTCGGCATTTGCCTGAAGCGATTTAGGGAAATCATGGGAAACCTAAATCAGGATGGCCGATCGCGGGATTGAACCATAGTCATCCTGAATGCGAGTCCAGTGCACTAACTACTGCGAAACCTCGCTCGGTTTTTCCTAAAGTAAACTGTATTTTTGGATGCATGGTACACATTTCCTCAGCCACCAGCTTCATGTCTTCCGCATTCCCATAAAAGAAAATTATGGTGTCATCGACATAACTGTTATATACTGAAGATAGAAAGAAAGTTGTACACCTGCCTAATATCGTGTAGGGCCCCACGAGCACGCAGAAGTGCCACAAAACGACGTGGTGTGGACTCGACTAATGTCTGAAGTAGTGTTAGAGAAAAGTGACACCATGAATCCTGCAGGGCTGTCGTTAAATCCGTAAGAGTATGACGGCGTGGAGAAATCATCTGAACAACATGTTGCAAGGTACCCCAGATATGCTCAACAATGTTCATGTTTGGGTAAATGGTGGCAAGTGGAAGGGTTTAAGCTGAGAAGAGTGTCTTTGGAGCCACTCTGTAGCGATTCTGGAACTGTAGGGAGTCGCATTCTCCTGCTGGAATTTCCCTAGACCATCGGAATGCACAATGGACATGAATGGATGCAGGTGATGAGACAGGATGCTTACGTACGTGTCACCTGTCAGAGTCGTATCTAGATGTGTCAGGAGTGCCATATCACTCCAACTGAACGCGCCCCCACACCATTACAGAGTCTCCACCAGCTAGAACAGTCCCCTGCTGACATGCAGGGTCAATGGATTCATGACGTTGTCTCCATACCTGTACACGTCCATCCGCTCTATACAATTTGAAACGAGACTTACCCGAACAGGCAACATGCTGCCATTCATCAATAGTCCAGTGCCGGCGTTGACGGGCCCAGGCAAGGCGTAAAGCTTTATGTCCTGCAGTAATGAAGAGTACACGAGTCGGCCTTCGGCTCCGAAAGCCCATATCGATCATGCTTCGTTGAAAGGTTCGCACGCTGACACTTGTTGATGGCCCATGATTTAAATCTGCAGCAATTCACGGAAGGGTTGCACTTCTGTCACGTGTAACTATTATTTTCAGTCGTCGTTTGTCCCGATCTTGCAGTATCTTATTTCGGCTGCAGCGATATCGGAGATTTGATGTTTTACGGGGTTCCTGATATTCAAGGTGCACTCATAAAATGGCGGTACGGGAAAATTCCCACTTCATCGCTACATCGGAGTTGCTGTGTCTATCGCTCGTTCGCCGACTACGACATCACGTTCAAACACACAGACATTTTACTGATAACGATGTGCTGGTGAATGTGCCAACACCTTGTAGATAGAGGAGGCCGAAAATGCACGCCATCTAACGCAGACGGGCGTGAATTCTGGAACAGGATAAGTAGTGAATTCTAATAAGAAAAGTATGCAGCTCCTCTAATACTTAACTTTTATTTATCCTTGTTGTGAATATAGCATTCTTGATGAGACATTTCATACGATAACTATCAAACTATGTAAGGCTAATGGCGCCTTGCTAAGTCGTAGCCATTAACTTAGCTGAAGGCTATTCTGTCTCTCGGCAAATGAGAGCAAAGGCTTAGTCCGTATAGTTGCTAGCAACGTTGTCGTACAACTGGGCGAGTTCTCGTACGTCTCTCGAGACCTGCCGTGTGGTGGCGCTCGGTCTGCGATCACACAGTGGCGACACGCGGGTCCGACATGTACTAATGGACCGCGGCCGATTTAAGCTACCACCTAGCAAGTGTGGTGTCTGGCTGTGATACCACAGATAACCTGTCATTCTAGCAGCAGTAACAGATCTAAGAACTGTACCAGACACTTGTATTACAAACGCGTTGTCGAACGCAGTGCCGTATTGTGTCTGTTTACATGTCTCTGTATTTGAATACGCATGTCTATACCAGTTCCTTTGGCGCTTCAGTGTAGTAAGGAACTCGACTTTAAAGTATTGGTCCTTTGCGGAGAAACTTAAATTCCTAGTCGTTGAGGAAGATATCTACAATAGTGCCAGCCCGACTGCTAACCTTAGCCGGACCTGCTGGTATATCTTGTCATTAAACATGAAAACATTAACGGAGAGTGTCTACCCCAGAAACACAGCTAGTTGTGCAATTTCACCTAAATGGGCTTTTGTGTATTTCAAAAAGTTCTTTTCATTTATTATCAGAGTGGTTACTCCGTCGGTACATTAATATACACTATGTGACGAAAAGTATCCGGACACCTGACTGAGAATGACTTACAAGATCGTGACGCCCTCCATCGATAGTGCTGGAATTCAGTATGGTGCTCGCCCACCCCTAGCCTTGATGATAGCTGCCACTCTCGCAGGCATACGTTGAATCAGGTGCTGGTAGATTTCGTGGGGAATGGCAGCCCATTCTTCACGGAGTGCTACACTGAGGAGAGGTATCGATGTCGGTCGGTGAGGCCTGGCACGAAGTTGGGGTTCCAAAACATCCTCATGGTGTTATGTGCAGGCCAATCCATTACAGGGATACTACTGTCGTGTAACGACTCCGCCACAGGCTGGCATTACGAACAGGTGCTCGATCGTGTTGAAAGATGCAATCGCCATCCCCCTATTTCTCTTCAACAGTGTGAAGTAAGAAGGTGCTTAAAACATCAGTATAGGTCGATGCTGTGATAGGGCCACGCAGAAACAACGTGGGGTGCTAGCCCCTCCACGAAAAACTCGACCACACCATAACACCACCGCCTCCGAATGTTACTGTTGGCACTACACACGCTGGCAGATGACATTTACCGGGCATTCGACTTACCCACACCCTGCCATCGAATTGCCACATTGTGTACCGTGATTCTTCACTCCACACATTGATTTTCCACTCTTCAATCGTCCAATGATTGAGCTTCTTACACCAAGCGAGGCGTCGTTTGCCATTTACTGACAAGATGTGAGGCTTATGAGCAACTTCTGGACCATGAAATCCAAGTTTTCTCACCTCCCGCCTAACTGTCATAGTACTTGCAGTGGATCCTGATGCAGTTAGGAATTCCTGTGTGATGGTCTGGATAAATGGCTGCCTATTACACATTATGATCCTCTTCAACTGTCGGAGGTCTCCGTCAACAGACGATGTCGGCTTGTACGCTTTTGTGCTGTACGTGTACCTTCAGGTTTCCACTTCACTATTGCATAGGAAACAGTGGACCTAGGGATGTTTAGGAGTGTGGAAATCTCGCTAACAGACATATGACACAAGTGACACCCAATCACCTGACCACGTTCGGAGTCCATGAGTTCCGCGGAACGCCCCATTCTGCTCTCTCACTATGTCTAATGACTAATGAGGTCGCTGATATGGAGTACCGGGCAGTAGGTGGGGGAAAAATGAACCTAATTTGAAAAACGTATGTTTTGGGGGTGTCCGGATACTTTTGATCACATAGTGTACGGATTTTAACATCAGAAATAACTAGTATCGTTACATGGCGTACAGGATGATTGCCATTACTTGAGATGGTCCCCATGAGAAAAGAGTGATCGTATGTTCATTTTGTTTAAACTTTTGTAACGACGTACGGAAGAGAAATTACTAATAAACCACTGAATGAAACAACTGTGTTGTTAGTGTTGTGGTCTTCAGTCCAAGGAATGATTTGATGCAGCGCTCCATGCTACTCTATCCTCTGCAAGCCTTTTCATCTCCGAATAGCTACTGCAACCTACATCCTTCTGAATCTGCTTACTGTATTCATCTCTTGGTCTCCCTCTATATTTTATAGCCCCCCCCCCCCACCCACGCTTCCCTCCAGTACTAAGCTGATGATCCCTTGATGCCTGAGAGTGATTCCTACCAACCGTCCCTTCTTCTAATCAGGTTATATCACAAATTTCTCTTCTCCCCCATTCTATTCAGTAGCTGCTCATTAGTTACGTGATCTAGCCAACAAATCTTCTACATTCTCCTGTAGAACCACATTTCAAAATCTACTATCCTCACCTTGTCTTAACTGCTTATCATCCATGTTTCAGTTTCATACATGGCTACATTCTATGCACATACTTTTAGTAAGGACTTCCTGTCATTAAAATCTATACGCGATGTTAACAAACTTCTATTCTTCAGAAACGCGTTACATTCTATAGGCAGTCTACATTTTATATCCTCTCTACTTCGACCATTATAAGTAATTTTATGCCCAAATAGAAAAACTCATCTACTACTTAAAAAGTGTCTCATTTCCTAATCGCATTTCTTCAGGCCCACCTGAATTAATCCGACAACACGACATTATCCTAGTTTTGCTTTTGTGGATGTTCTTATGTCCTCCTTTCAAGACACTGTCCACTCTGTTCAATTGCTCTTGCAAGTCCTTTGCTGTCCTTGACAGAATTACAATGTAAACCTCAATTTCTTTATTTCTTCGACCTGGACTTTAATGGCTACGCCAAATTTTTCTATTCTTTCCTTTACTGCTTGCGGGATACAGAGATTGAGTAACATCAGAGACAGGCTACAACTCTGTCTCACTCTCTTCTCAACCACTGCTTCTTTTTTGCGCCCCTCGACTCTCATAACTACCATCTGGATTCTGTACAAATCGTAAATAGCTTTTCGCTCCGTGTATTCTACCGCTGTCACCTTTAGAATTTAAAATAGAGTATTCCAGTCAATGTCTGCAGCTCGTGGTCGTGCGGTAGCGTTCTAGCTTCCCGCGCCTGGGTTCCCGGGTTCGATTCCCGGCGTGGTCTGGGATTTTCTCTGCCTCGTGATGACTGGGTGTTGTGTGATGTCCTTAGGTTAGTTAGGTTTAAGTAGTTCTAAGTTCTAGGGGACTGATGACCATAGATGTTAAGTCCCATATGCTCAGAGCCATTTGAACCATTTTGAGCCATTCCAGTCAACAATGTCAAAAGTTTTCTCTAAGTCTACAAATGCTATAAACATAGGTTTCCCTTTCCCTAACCTAGCTTCTATCAGGAGTCATAGGGACAGTATTGCCTCTCGTGTTCCTACGTTTCTCCGTAATCCAAACTGATCTTCCCCGAGGTCGGCTACTACCTGATTTTCCGTTCTTCTCGAAAGAATTCGTGTTAGTATTTTGCAACCGTGACTCATTAATATGATGTTTAGGTAATTTTCACATCTGTCAGCACCTGCTTTCTTTGGAATTAGAATGATCATATTCTTCTTGAAGTCTGAGGGTATTTCTCCTGTCTCATAAGTCTTGCTCATCAGATGGAAGAGTTTTGTCATGGCTGGCGTTCCCAAGCTCTAACGGAACGTTATCTACTCCAGCGGCCTTTTTTCGGCTTAAGTGTTTCAGTGCTGTGTGAAATTCTCCACGCAGTATCATATCTTCCTTTTCATCTTCAGCTACGTCCTCTTCCATATCATAGTATTGCCCTCGAATACACCTCACTTGTATAGACCCTCTATATACTCCTTCCACCATTCTACTTTCCCTTCTTTGCTTAGGACTGGTTTTCCATATGAGCTCTTGATATTCATACAAGCGGTTCTCTTTTCCCCATAGGTCTCCTTAATTTTCCTGTAGGTAGCATATATCTTACCCGTAGTGATATATGCTTCTAGCTCCTTACATTTGTCCTCTACACATTCCTGCTTAGCCATTTTGCACTTCCTGTCGATCTCATTTTTTAGACATTTGTATTCCCTTCCGCCTGTTTTATTTACTGCATTTTCATATTTTCTCCTTTCATTGATTAAATTCAATATCTCTTATGTTACCCATGACTTTCTTCTAGCACTCGACTTTTTACTTATTTGATCCTCTGCTGCCTTCAGTTTTAGATCTCTCAAAGCTACCCATTCCTTTCCCTTTTTTTGAAACTCTCTACGGCTTATGGTTCTTTCAGTGTATCCAGGTCCCATCTTCTTAAATTCCTACCTTCTTTCAGTTTCTTCACCTCTAATCTGCCGTTCATAACCAATAAATTGTGGTCAGAGTCCACATCTGCCACTGAAAATATTTTACAATTAACAATCTGGTTCCTAAAACTCTGTCGTATCGTTATGTAATCAATCTGAAACCTTCCGGTGTCTTCAGCTCCCTTCCATGTATACAGCCATCTTTTATGGTTCTTGGATCAAGTGTTAGCTTTGATAAAATTATGTTCCGTGCAAAATTCTACGAAACGGCTTCCTCTTTCATTCCTTTCCACCAGCCCATATTCGTATACTAAATTTCCTTCTCTTCCTTTTCCTACTATCGAGTTGCAGTCGTTCATGAATATTAAATTTTCATATCCATTAACTATCTGAATAATTTCCTTTATCTCATCAGACATTTCCTCAATCTCCTTCTCATCTGCAGAGCTACTTGGAATATAAACTTGTACTACTGTGGTGTGTGGGACTTAATGACTATCTTGGTCACGCCGGCCGGAGTGGCCGTGCGGTTCTGGGCGCTACAGTCTGGAACCGAGCGGCCGCTACGGTCGCAGGTTCGAATCCTGCATAGGGCATGGATGTGTGTGATGTCCTTAGGTTAGTTAGGTTTAATTAGTTCTACGTTCTAGGCGACTGATGACCTCAGACGTTAAGTCGCATAGTGCTCAGAGCCATTTGAGCCATCTTGGTTACAATAATGCGTTCATATGCTGTTCATAGTAGCTTATGGGCGTTCCTTTATTAAATTCATTATTAAACCTACTCCTGCATTATCCCTATTTGATTTTGTATTTATAACCCTGTATTCACCTGACCAGAAATCCTGTTTCTGCTGCCACAGAACTTCACTAATTCACACCATATCTAACTTTAACCTAGCCATTCCCCTTTTTAAACTTTTTAATCTACCTGCCCGATTAAGAGATCTGACATTCCACGCTCCAATCCGTAGAATGCCAGTTTTCTTTCTCCTGATAACGATGTCCTCTTGAGTAGTCCCCACCCGGAGATCCGAATGGGGGACTATTTTACCTCCGGAATATTATACTCAAGAGGACGCCATCATCATTTAACCATACAGCAGAGCTGCATCTCGGGCAGAAATATGAATGTAGTCTCCCCGTGCTTTCAGTTATTCGCAGCAAGGACGTTTGGTTGGTGTTACAAGGCCAGATCAGTCAATCATCCAGACTGTTGCCCCTGAAATTATTGAAAAGGCTGCTGCCCCTCTTCAGGAATCATGTTTTCCTGGCCTCTCAATAAATACCCCTTTGTTGTGGTTGCTCCTATGGCACGGGTATCTGAATCTCTGAGGCACGCAAACCAGCTCTCCAACAGCAAGGTTCATGGCTCATGGGGACGGGAGGGTGGGGGGGGGGGGGAGGGGGATGACATGAGGGGTAACATGGTACGCAATTAACAACATGGTGGGTAACAGTTGTTAATTGCATACCATGTTTACGTTCCAGGATAAAAACGTTGCTCATTGTGCTCACCATCTGCTTCCTCGAGACCCATGAACCACGCTAGAGATTGCTCTATTGCTGCTCGAAATGGAATGTTCAGCTGTTGTGACTCAGCTGGTGCACTGCTCGAAGATCGCGAATGGTGTCCAGGATTCTCAGCAATGCCAACAATAACTTCTTCAACAATACGTGGCGGAATTGGCCGTCGGCCTCTCTCAACAGTACTTCACAAATCGACTGTTAATTGGAACTTTCGAAACACGTTTTCCAACCCTGCTGCGAAAGAAAGACCTCTCAGGCGGTGATTGGTTTAGTTTTATACTCGAGAAGAGCAGCAGCATTATTGCTGTTGTTTTGGCAAGACAGCTTTACTAGTAAAGCCCTGCTCACCTTCTCCAGACCCATCTTGACTATCTGCAACTGTTATAAACACTAGCACTTGTGTTGCAGACCTACGTCACCCTATCAGTAACGGCGCCAAACGGCAAGCCATGGCACTAACATTATTATCAACGCAAATCGTGTGGAGTACGGTCTCAACATCATTCCTGTAAAGTTGGTAGTCATTCGGTAAAGAGCTCTCCGTCTACACTGGCTCAAGTAGCGAACGTATAATTACAACCACCTTTTACGCAAAAGTCTTTAATGTGGTCGACATGATCGTGGGTGTTTTAATGTAAAATACTTCTGGGAAGCTATACATGGCTGTCAGTCTTTTGTTTAGCTGTTTATTGAAGAGACGAAGGTAGAAGTGAAGAAGTTGAAAAAGTTTAAATTTATAGTTATGAAAGTACACACGAAGATAAACTTTTATGACGTGTATTAAAGATGGGACGAATACTCTGATCCTCGTTATGTAACTTAATCTATGCTTGTAATTTCGGGACAGATGGATTCACAGCTACTAAATATTTCTTTTCTAGGCCTAAGAAGAGAAAAACAGAGTCGTTTATTTTCTTTCTTATTACAGTTTGTAGTTCTCCTCTCGTGTCATTAGCTACTTTCTTGACGCCGTTTACCGCAAAGAAGTTTTCAGTTCTTTTTCTGTATTGTCCCCGTGATGGACTAGGACAGCTGTATTATGTGATTACTCTTTTAAAACAATGTTTTTTTTATCTTTAGTATTTAAATTTCCAAAAATTGCTTTATTTCTTTGGTCTACATTTGTGTAAGCGTTTTCAGTTACTAGGAAGTTCTTAACTTTTATAGCAACAGAGACTTGTTTAAATCTGTTACCCTTAGCATTGTCACGTGCAACTTTTAACTCAGCGATTATTTCATTCATTTACTTACGTAGCTCACTCTCTTATTCAATAAAAACTACTTTTCCTTTGTAAATTAACAGAGGACAGGTTTGCTAGTCATTCATAAAAATCGTCTCCGTTTTTGGTAAAAGAACGTTTAAAGTGGCTAAAGAGAGAGGTAACACCAAGTTTTCTCAGTTTTTTCTTATGTCTCTATATAATGATAATCTGTTCTTTATGAATGTTCTACAAAATTCCCAACATTATTATATTGTAAGGGAGGTAACGTGTTGCTCTCACATCAATGGCATTGCGTAATTCCTTATTAAGCAAATATTTACATTTATGAGATTTCCTTATCTGTAATTTTGCTCACAATTGTTCACTTTTATGTTTAATGTCACATGCACTAATAGCCTATGATGTATTCACACATCACTTGACAGTACAGTATTTTTTATCACATCCACAAACTTTCTATGTAACGGTAGTTGACAAACTGCAGTTTGCGGCGTCAGATACGATACGTGCTCATAATGTCCTCTGACGGTAATGCTATTAATGTCACACTATTGTAAATTCTATTGTTGTAGCGGATTTGTCCTGTTTCAGCTAGACTTGAGGAGGGTTTGCATTGCAGATTGAAACCGATAGTCAGTGATTAAAAAAGTGTTCCACCGCGGTGCTTCTTTATTTTTTATAACAAAATAGAGACTGCTTCCTCCGACATGGCGTCAGTTATGTAGAACTTTTACGTTTACACATGACGTGAGTTCCCGTCGGATTTGTTGCACAGCTGCTTTCATTTTAAAAGTATTACTTAGAATACCAGATAATTCGCTGACGATGGTGTTATGTAGAGGAAGGTTTCCTTTCACTAAACTATCGTAAGCTGATACAGAAAGACGTAGACTAAATTTCAACTAGGAGTAATGATTCACAGCTCTCTTTTATTGAGCAGATATACAAAAGCCCGAAATGATGCAGTTACCATATTTCCAGTAAACATCCGGAAGATGTTATCCCGTTTGATTTATTTAGGACAGGGCTTAACAACTTGCCGGTTTTGAGCGCGAGTACTCGCGCCTGCTCAGGCACGTGCTCGCGAGCAGGTGCAAGGTCGCGGAGTAGGGAGGGAGGGGAATTACGCGCGCATGTTTGAATGTGATCTCGCGTTCTTAGCAGATTTAACTAGCCATCCGAATGCTTTGAACATTTTACTACAAGGTAAAGATCTGCTAATTACTCATTTCATAGATCGAATACGAGCTTTTAAAATGAAATTGACACTTTGGGTGAGTCAGCTGGAAACAGGAAACCTAGCTCGTTTTCCTAAATTATCATCCATGCAAGATGTTCACAAAGACTGTGAACGTTATTCACATAGTTTAGTTCATCAGCGCTTTCAAGATCTGACAGCACTAGACAGTGATTTTGATCTGTTCTCTCCATATTCAGCGAATATTTAAGAGATTCATCCTGAGCTGCAGCAAGAAATTATTGACCTGCAGTGTGACAGAGAATACAGAGACAAATTTCAGAACAAGAAAAACATTTTGGAATTCTACAGACACTTCCCTCACGATAGATTTCCTCGTTTGCGCAAACTGGCGGCTACAATAATATCAATGTTCGGTTCCACGTATGTTTGTGAACAACTGTTCTCTGCAATGAAATATAACAAGACGCGCCTGAGAAACGCATTGTCTGATCGAAATTTAAACTGCACGCTGCGCCTAAAATGCACAAGAACAATTACTCCGAACATAGACGCAATTGTAAAGGGCAAAAAGTACAAGATAACCGAGAATCCCACACTTCAGTGACACCTTTTATTGTGTAACAAACACAAATTAATGCGAATGTAGAGGCATACACTAAGCTAATAAAATTATGTGGCATGTGTACATTCTCCTTTATTTGTTTCATTTGTCGCAGTAATAATTCGTGAGTGATATCCCTGAATGTGGCCGCGGATTTACATTGACTGGCGGCAGCTTTTGTGTGCCCCACGTGACTTTCCCCACTTTCCGCTCTGGTCCGGTAGTGGGGGTAGCGTGCTCGCACTGCTCCGTGCTCGCGCCTTGCTGCTCACAGCTTGCTCCGCGAGCACGTATGTTGTGAAGTCCTGATTTAGTACAATAATGAGAAGCTGCTTAAAACAGGGCGAACACATAAAATCTGTAAAAAGGAAGGAGAATGAAAAATTTACTTTTTCTGCTAGGGTTCTTTGAAAATGTAACGTATTTGTACAGGAAATCACATGCAACACGTAAGCGTGACCAATTCCGGACTATTGTTCCAGCATTTGATGTCCTTATGCACTGCTTGACAAATGAAGTGGAGCACCCAGCAGACATTTCTGACGTCAAGCCAGCGACATACACGTACGCACTATCGATGCGTGTGTACCTAAATGAACAGAGTTGCAATTCTGTGGCAGTAGGAACGGCTATTAGAGTGTATTAATATCGTTCGTGTATAGATATTTTATCAGGGCTGGTAGGATATATGAGAAGCGTGATCTCTGTGAAGGACACTGAGATGCCGCTTACTCGTGTGAGACAGTGTTATCAGCAATTGTTATAGTTTGAAAGTGGCCTCACTGTGGGTTACCATTTGGCCGGCTGGTGGAATCATGCAGTGTCCAAATTCGTGGTGCACACGGATGTGACAGTATCTCGATGTTGGAGAGCATGGGAATTTACAGATAGGCGTAAGTTTACCTGTCATCAGCATATCGGTTGTCTACATCTGACCCCCACAGAGGATGGTCGCAGTATTGTGCACCAAACAAATCTTAGCCCCTTCACGTCTGTGTATACTGCCGTTAACACCACAGCACAAACTGCTGATTTTGGAGTGGCACCATGATTGGGACGCATAGGGTACTGATGAATAGCGTCGCATTGTTTTCAGCAATGGATCGCGATTCGGCTCTTCCCCGGACGACAATCTTCGGTGAATGTGGAATCAACTTAGAGGGAGGTCCCATTCTCCCAGTGCTTAGAAAAGTCACGGTAGTGGTGCTCCTGACGCATTGGTGTGGAGAGCCATCGCGTATGACTTCGCGTAATGGCTGGTAGTGACTGAGGGAACTTAAACACACAACGATACGTGATGGACATCATGTGTCCTTATGTATTACCTCTCATGCGACAGCTTGCTGTTTCCATTTTTCAACACGACAATGCTCGTCCACAGGAGGCAGGTGTCACTATGAACTGTTCTCGTGATACTGAGGCACTTCAGTGTTCAGCAAGATTCCCAGATCTCTAGGACATGTACTAGACCAGCTCGGACGGGAACTCCGTCGCAGTGCCAGTATCCAGTATATCAGGGGCAATTTACAAAAGTTGTGAGCCGCCTTGCCTCAGGAGAGGATACAACGCTTTTATGACACCCTTCCCAACAGAACCAGAGCATTGGAGTTTCACTCTCTCAAACAGACTCAAGTGGGCAGTTTTATAAGACAAACGACATTGTTCTAGCGAAAGTCAGTAGGATAAATTTAGGTAACAGGTATCCGAGAAAGACTATATTACAATTTTACTGCCACAATCATTTATCATTTAGAATATTGAAATGAATAAGTAAGAAGAGACTGTGACGTGTGCATATTTATATAGCCAGCAAGTTTTCCTTCGCCCCGTACGCTGTTGGAACGGGAGAGAAATACTGGTACGAGAGATACTCCATCACGCACTTTACAAAGGCTTGCAAAGTATACGTTTTTTCTGAGAAAAATTCCAGTGGACACAAATCATTCAACAGTTGGATGGAGGAGGAATTATCTCCACAATGTGTACCAGAAATCTATTCTGCATTCAGCTGTTTTCTCTTGGTCAAGTTTATTGACATGCTCGTAAGGTTAATAAAGTTACGTGCAATTCGCCGCACAGAAAACCATTGTAAATTACAAATAATTAACACACTTCAATGATTCGGCAGTATTTTCTAATGGAATATGTGCGTTGGGTCATTTAAGACAACCCTAATTTGTGTGCACGCTGACTAGAGCCCAAATCCCAGTCTCTTGAAGGTTGTTCACCACCTATTACTCAATCCGCTCACGCATTACATACTTTCCGAACGTGTAAACTTATTTCTTTCCAATGCGTCATCACCTACGGAGCTCTCATGCTATGCTGCTAGTAAGAATGGATTCTCTGTGAGAGTAAATGCAGAGCAGAAATCGATTTCAATCATTTCAGCAACACAGCGTGAATTTCTTAAATGTCGTTACAAGAATACTGTCCCTGACGATAGAATGTCACACAGTTAATTTTTAAAAAAAAGATCAGTGAAATTGTGACGGATTAGCTACGACAAAATCGGAGTTTACTAATAAGTGACAAAACAAAGTAAAATTTGATTCAGTACTAAGAGAAATAACCCCCGAATGAATATCGTGCCTATGTCACATTGCAGTCGAAATTTCGAAACTTCTTTTGCCCATAAAAGTAAAGCACGGAGGCGTGGTGATTGACTTGTTTTCGAGAGAGAAGTTTATAAAACTGCCTGATCTTTCTGATTTATGTTCTCAATTACGCTCTAAGTCACATAAAAACTACTCACCAAGAAGGAGTTATCCGAATGGGGTGGAAATCGGTAGATATGATGTACATGTATAGAGAACCAAATAATTACAATGTCAGAAAAATTGAATGATTTATTGAAGAGAAAAACGTTACAAATTGAGCAAGTCAGTAACGTGTTGGTCCACCTCTGTCCCTTACGCAAGCAGGTATTCGGCTTTGCACTGATTGAGAGAGTTGTTGCATGTCCACCTAAGGAATATCGTGGAAAATTCTGTCGACTTGGCGCGTTGGATCATCAAAATCCCGAGCTAGTTGGAGGGCCCTGCCCATTGTGCCCCAAACATTCTCAGTTGGAGAGCCTGCAACCTCCGTGGGAAAAGTATAGCCTGGAAATCACGAAGACAAGCAATAGAAACTCTTGCCTTGTACAGGTGGGCTTTACTTTGCTGAAATGTAAGCCCTCGTGCAGCATATCATCGACGTACCACTGTGCTGTAAGGATATCGCGGATGACAACCACTGGAGCCCTGCTATGAGGTGAAATGGCACGCCAGACCATCATTCCTGGGTGTTTGGCCGTGCGGCGGGTGACGGCCAGCTTGGTATCCAACCGCTGTCCGGGGCGTTTCCAAACGCGTCTTTGGCCTTGAACGTCATTGACTGGAGTAGAACTGTCTTCAGTGATGAGCCCACCTTAGAAGTAAGCCATGATCACCACCTATGACATGTCAGGAGATGCTCAGGACACTTTATCCCTCAGGAGGACATCCAAATATGAGCGTCTGGCGTCATTGGCCGGGAGGCCCCTCGCGGGGCAGGTCCGGCCGCCTTGGTGCAGGTCTCATTACATTCGACGCCACATAGGGCGACCTGCGCACCAGGTGGGGATGAAATGATGAAGAAAACACAACACCCAGTCCCTGAGCGGAGAAAATCTCTGACCCAGCCCGTAGGGCGGCAATCCGTCACGCTGACCACTCAGCTATCTTTTTTATTGTTTTTTGTGTTCTATATTGTTCGTTGAATTTGTTCGTGGCGGACGTCCGATGACACTAGTTCAGGTTGTTCGTTGATCCGTCCACTCAATTTTTTATTACAGAGGGTAGCTAAATCCTCTAACCGAACACGCTGAGCTACCGTGCCGGCATTATCGGGGCGGACAGGACATCCAACAAAATCTATCAATCAGTGCCAAGCCAGTTAACTGCTTGATAAGGGCCAGAGGTGGACCAACGCGTCATTGATTTGCTCAATTTGTGAAATTCTTTCTCTTGAATAAATCATCTAATTTTTCTGAAATTATAATTATTTATTTGTCTACAGGGTGTTACAAAATGGTACGGCGACACTTTCAGGAAACATTCCTCACACACAAAGAAAGAAAAGATGTTATGTGGACATGTGTCCGGAAACGCTTAATTTCCATGTTAGAGCTCATTTTAGTTTCATCAGTATGTTCTTCCACCTACGCTCAATGGAGCACGTTATCATGATTTCATACGGGATACTCTACCTGTGCTTCTAGGACATGTGCCTTTACAAGTACGACACAACATGTGGTTCATGCACGATGGAGCTGCTGCACATTTCAGTCGAAGTGTTCGTACACTTCTCAACAACAGATGACCGATGGATTGGTAGAGGTGTACCAATTCCATGCCCTCCACGCTCTCCTGACCTCAACCCTCTTGACCTTCATTTATGGGGGCATTTGAAAGCTCTTGTCTACGCAACCCCGGTACCAAATGTAGAGACTCTTCGCGCTCGTATTGTGGACGGCTGTGATACAATACGCTATTCTTCAGGGCTTCATCATCGCATCAGGGATTCCATGCGACGGAGGGTGGATGCATGTATCCTCGCTAACGGAGGACATTTTGAACATTTCCTGTAACAAAGTGTTTGAAGTCACGCTGGTACGTTCTGTTGCTGTGTGTTTCCATTCCATGATTAATGCGATTTGAAGAGAAGTAATAAAATGAGCTCTAACATGGAAAGTAAGCGTTTCCGGACACATGTCCACATAACATATTTTCTTTCTTTGTGTGTGAGGAATGTTTCCTGAAAGTTTGGCCGTATCTTTTTGTAACACCCTGTATACATGTAAATCACATCCAATGATTTCCGTCCCATTCGGATAATTCCTTCATGATGCGTAGGCTCTTTCTTCTGCTTTTTGTATTGTATTTCTGTAGATTTTTTCGGTGGATTAACCTTGAAGAGAGTCAAGGCTGATACTGAACACGTCCATCGGCGGTGGAGTGCGCACAGTTGTGAAACCTCCTGCCAGGTTACAACAGCGTACCAGACTAGTAATCACCCCAGTATCTTATCTTCTGCAGGCAGAGCTTTTATCGATGAACTATCAAAGTACGACGTAGAACCAGCCCGCAAAACATCATTTCCATCAATACCCATATCAGTCAAGTGTTGTTACACATGTTTTATTTACGGCAAGTTCCAGAGATCTTATCGAGGGCGTAATTTTCATAAAGTACTTGGTACACGAAACAAGTACCGAGACAATGTCAAGAACGTGGTATAAATTTAATGTAGCACGATCGCACAATCAAGACTACTCACTGCACTACAAACAGCCGATGCATGTCCGCCGATACTCTAACAGCTGTGCATGCAGAAATGAGTTCTTGTGAGTGCTTGCACTCTCTGCTGTGAGTTCACGCCAAGAGCCTACCGTCTGATGTTAAGGCCGAGCAGCTTGCTAACGTCGTACTGGTAATGTCTGTGGTTGAAATGCATACGCTAGCTTTAGCGACTCAGTAGATTCGTCCTCACTCTCAACTGCATGCAATGCTGCTCATAGTCTTCCATTCATTCCCCTAAGAGGCACATACGGACAGAACGGGAATATGTTTGGGACAGGAGTATGCCAATGAAAGGCATCTTGGCTCATTGAGAGGTGTATGCTACATTTACGAGATTCTCAACATCTGTGTTGCCTCCTAGTGCTACCAGTAGTGCCGATGTTAGCGAAAATCAGTGTGAAATGGTTAGTGGGGTTTCTCCACAGTTAAAACGTCCGGGTTGAGAGGCTGCAATCGGTATATAAGACAAACCCTGATATTTTGTCCCCAACTTAGGAAGACATCTCCCAAATTGAAATGGCCAGTGCAACAATGGCTCGAGATGCCCCCGGTTTTATAGAGCCGCATAGAGGGCACTGACATTCGTCACGTGATGTCGATTGTGTGAATGAAGTCCTGCTCGAGGTATCGTTCTCAATTGAAAGTAATAAAATGTCATTCTGTTAACGTAAATTCGACATCCATATAGACGCAAACTTAAATTTATAATCCATATTAACAAATTACTGTTTTTCACAAATTCGTTTCCTTCTATGGCCAGTGAGCATTTAATACCCTCTCTAGTTCAGCCATCATCGCTTACTCTGTTGCCCAAATCGCAGACCTCATCTAGTACCTTTACTATCACATTTCCTTAAGAAATTCTGTCGGTATCACCTGATTTAATTCGACTATATTCCATTATTCTTGTTTTATTTTTTTTTTATATTCACCTTTAAGCATCTTCTCAAATCCATTCCACTCAACTATTTCAAAATCCATTACGTCTCTGACTGCATTACAACCTCAGTGACAAACCTAATCCTTCTCTTTTAATTTATTCTCTTTAAACTTCTTTAAAAATATGTTCTTCCTTCACTACTTCCTCAATGTACAGATTGAATAATCTCGGCTTCAACCGTGTCTCATTGCCTTCTCAACTACTTCTTCGGTTTCGCGTTCTTAGATCTTCAATCATGACGTATTAAACGATGGTTCGGTGATATTCACATCCGTCAGAACTTGCCTTCTTTGAAATAGAAATTATTCATTCTTTTTCAAGACAGAGTATTCCATCTGTATAGGCCTCCGTACCGCAGCGGTAGCTCTACCCCTACCAAGTAAGGGGGCCCGGGTTCGATTCCCGGCAGGGGACTGGGTGTTGTGTGTCCATCATCATCATTGACACGCAAGTCGCTGAAGTGGCGTCAACCAAAAGACTTGCAATACGGCGGCCGAACACCGAAGGGGATATCCGGGCCAATAAATGCCATACGACCATTTCATTTCATTTTCATCTGTATAGGTCATATTATTATCCCATTGCAAATCAGTACTACAGCCACGGAACCTGCCCACAAGTTCTCCATAATATTACTGATAAATTACTAAATTTAGGTTTGACAAATCTTTTCTGAAAGTTCTTGTATGGACTGTAGCCTTGAACGGAAGTGAGACGTTTCTGGCAAGCAGTTCAGACAAGAAGATAGTAGAAGCTTTCGAAAGGTAGCGCTGCATAAGAATCCTGAAAATTAGATAGGTACATCGAATAACTAATGAGGAGGAACCGAATCGAACTGGAGATAAAATAAATTTGTGACACAACTGAACTAGGAGGTCGGTGGAAGGGACACGGCCTGAGGTATCAAGGAACTATGAATTTGAAGGAAGGAAGGAACGAATATTAGGGCTTAACGTCTCGTGGTCACCGAAGTCATTAGAGAACGGTTCAAAGATGGCAAAGGAAATTGGCCATGTCTTTTCAAATCATCCATCCCGGCATTTGTCACGAGCGTTTCAGGGAAAATTACTCAAAATCTAAAGTAGAACGTTGGGAAGCGGCTTTGAACTGTCGTCCTACCAAATGCGAGCCCGATGTGCCAGCCACTGCGCCTCCCCACTAGCTAATATCGTAAACTTGATAATGGAAGAAAGTGTAGTGGGTAAAAAATGTAGAGGGAGACCAAGGCTGAATAAAGTCATGAGTTTCAGATGGATGTAGTTTGTAATAGTTAAGCAGAGATTAAGAAGCTTACACAGGAAACATCAGCGTGGAGAGCTGCAACAAACCAATCTCTAGACTGAAGACCAGAACAACGTCGAGACCCGTGGCAAACGTAGAGAGGCACCACTGCTTGCAGCAATAACCTTCTGGTGACCAGCGATGTTTCAGTTGTGGAAACGAAGGCCCTTTATCATGGTTGTCTTAATAAGTGGGTGATCCCATGGTTGTCGGCTGGAGACTGCTGTTTTTGTGCGTCCATCCTTGTGGCTTGGGTTGCTTGTGGGAAGAGACATCGACTCGTCGGATCAGCGAAGGACGGAAAAGGAAGTCGGCCGTGTCCTTTCAGAGGAACCATCCCGGAATTTGCCTGGAGCGAATTAGGGAAATCACGGAAAACCTAAATCGGGATGACCGGACGCAGGATTGAACCGTCGTCCTCCCGAATGCGAGTCCAGTGTGCTAACCACTGCGCCACCTCGCTCGGTCATCCTTGTGGCTGGAAGTCTGGGGGACTACGGCCATTCACTATTGTAAGAAAACGAAACACTTATAGCCGTCCTTAAGATGTCACTTATTGTGCAGCTGCCAGCTACAGCGCTTCAGGCTTTAGTTGATGGTATAGGGGTTATCACGATCCATAAATACGATACATCAGTGGCCAACATAACCGGTTCATGCAGACTACCATTAACTTTGATGTCGTCTCTCCTACCATTAACTGCTGTGGTTGATGGAATGGTCTCTGCTCGTGTGGCTTTGAAGGAGACGGTGATATTGGCCTTCTTCGGCTGAGAATATGAAAATGCATCATTTATCGGATTCGACGCAGGTCACGGGCGTCACCGGCTGAGATCCCTTGGTACTTGCTACAGTTGAGCGAAGATGATATGATGTCGCTGCTAGCGAAGAATCTTATCACACACTTGTCTCATCTGTGCCGTGCTCAAAAACAGCTTTTGTAGGAGACCCTTGTTCTGCCTTAAGTAGGCAGGTTCAGTTCCATAGATAACTGTTGCAACTAACAGTGGAATTATCAGTTTGAATTAGAAATTTCATTAAAGTATTCGTACCAACAGTATCGTCACGCGCTACATCACTGAAAATTTGCCGCAAAGAATAATGAGTCACCTATGTCGATCGTTGTAACTTTTTATTTTGCAGACGTAAATGTAGGTCAAGTAAATGATTAATTTCTTTCCGCATAGTGTTGTCAGGTGGTTCCATAGCAAATTTAAGGTACCCATCTATCTCTTTTTGTGCAAACAGCCAATGGACCAGCGAACGAGCTTCATACCACGATCAAATAGCGAAGGGAAATATCTAACTGAAGAGAGTTGTGCCCACTGAAAAATACCAAACTGCAATACTAAATGAAATGTTGCGCTGTACCGAGTACTTCTGGTAAGGAACGAGGAAAGAAAAACAGGTCCAATTCGGCCCGCACTTGGCCCGCACTGCCGGACTGTGTGAGGTTTGGCACGCCATGACTAGCTCTGCCCTGCATTGTCCTCTCAGCCACACCACTAGAACAGAAACACAATAGGGTCATTTCGTATGGCAAACGGTATTGTGAGAATTGACATGATGTGGTATGTGGCCGATTCTAGACGCAACCAAGCGAGCGACGGTGTTAATTGTAAAGAACATTGGTAACACTGTAAACATAGCCTCTGATCACACAATGAAGGTTTAACTTTAGCTATTGGTGAATGTTTCGGGTCTTATGGTCGTGGTCCATGTAACTATTCCGTTCATGACGTTTTGTCCAGAGCTGCACTGGACATCATCAGAGGTGGTCCTGTTTCCTCTATACCTTGCCGACTGACAGGTACGACACTGGAGACGGACATAAATACTGTGGAAAACTTATTCTCTGTTGTGATGGAGTCCATCAAAATTGACAATTATTATCGTGTGTAATCTGCTTGCATATGTCAACAGTTCTCGCTCTCATTTTGCCATGTAACTGCAATTTATTAGTTTTATAATGGAAAAAAAAGCTCTTTCACACACGTATGTTGATCGAAATATTGTAGCACTTTTTCAGCGTGGAAACTATCTGAGGTGAACAACGTAGATTTCTTTGACAATTTTAACGTAAAGGGATTTGCCCTTAGGACGGGAATTACACTGCAGATCAACAACGGCACTTTCAACTGAAAGACAAACGTTCTCGAACGCAGATTGAAAACAGATGTAAAATTTTGTGTATACAGACTGAAGCTGACCGGGGTAGCCGCACGGTCTAGGGGGTCTTGCCACGGTCCGGGCGGCTGCACCCCGTTGGAGCTTCGAGTGCTCCCTCGGGAATGGGTGTGTGTGTTGTCCTTAGCGTAAGTTAGTTTAAATTAGGTTAAGTAGTGTGTTGGATTAGGGACCGATGACCTCAGCAGTTTGGTCCCTTAAGAATTCACACACATTTGAACAGACTGAAGCAGCGAGTGAAAATTTGTACCAAAGCCGCGAATCGTACCCAGGTCTCCTGCTTACTACGCAGGTGTGTTAGCCACTAAGCCACCTGGGCACAGCCGTCCGTGGTGGTCAAGCGGTTCTAGGCGCTTCAGTCCGGAACCGAGCGACTGCTGCGGTCGCAGGTTCGAATCCTGCCTCGGGCATGGATGTGTGTGATGTCCTTAGGTTAGTTCTAAGTTCTAGGGGAGTGATGACCTCTAATGTTAAATTCCATAGTGCTTAGAGCCATTTGAACCATCTGAACCACCTCGGCACAGTGGTTCACAAAACCGCACGGATTAGCCTGGTTCGCCTCCATTCTCGATCTAAATTCTCACTGCCACTCCAGTCTACTTTAAATTCCCCTTTTCACACGAACAGAATTAGAGAGGCCCTCCCTGTTCTGGAACAGCACTTCAGCTTCGAACATAAATGGGATATCCAGCCTCAAAGCCTAAAGCCGTACGTGTCAGGATATACTTTGCAGGGGTGTGAGGCGCTGTGCCAAGGTAGCTTAGTGGATAACAGAACTGCCCAGTAACCATGAGACCCTGGTTCAATTCCCAACTTCGGTACAGATTTTCACTCGCCGCTTCAGTCCATACATGTTAAATCATATCTATATGAGACCAGTAAAGTATCCAAAATTGCATAAATTCACTTTTATAAGTACCTGCAAGTGGATTCGATGCTGGATCTCATTTACGTTCGATACTTAGGTGCTATTCCAGAGCAAGGCAAGCCTCGGCAATTCTGTTCCCGTGTAAGGGAGAATTTGGATTGGGAAGGAAGATGTGCCACGGTAATCCGTGCGGTTTTGTCAGTCGCTGTGCAAAGGTAGTTAGCGGCTAACGCAGCTGCCTAATAAGCAGGAGGCGAATACTCGATTCCCGGCTTCGCTACAAATTTTCATTCGCTGCTTCAGTCTACCTACATAAAATCGCATCTGTATGAGACCAGTAAAGTCTCTGAAATTGCGTAATTTCAGACGTAAGTTTGACAGTGTCCACAAAACAATTAGAATGCTGTAATAGTTTCAAGGCCCTAATAAATTCTCCAAACGTCGCGATTTTTTCAAAGCTAGTGAGCTTACGGAACTGCAGTATCTTTGTCAGAATTTGTACCACCTACATTTTGATTTTCTTTATAAATGCATCACAGTCGGATCAAAAATAAGTAGTTTCAAACCTTGCAATGTCTCACCATGAGCAGCGTGCTGATAAGTTTGAGATGCGAGGCCTGCACTTCGTTCAAGATGTTCTAATATTCTTTTTTGCTCTCCTTTTTCTTTCATAAAATCAACCATAGCCACTTGAGGTAACTAATGTTCTTCACTGTAGTATAGAAAGTCTCCATTCTCTTCGTTCGAGCCGGTCGGAGTGGCCGTGCGGTTCTAGGCGCTGCAGTCTGGAGCCGAGCGACCGCTACGGTCGCAGGTTCGAATCCTGCCTCGGGCATGGATGTGTGTGATGTCCTTAGGTTAGTTAGGTTTAATTAGTTCTAAGTTCTAGGTGACTGAAGACCTCAGAAGTTAAGTCGCATAGTGCTCAGAGCCATTTGAACCATTTTCTTCGTTCGATTCCATCGAAAACTGTTGCAACTGACAGTGAGATAACACGTGCGACTTTACATCAACATCTACATCTACATGGATACTCTGCAAATCACATTTAAGTGTCTGGCGGAGCGTTCGTCGAACCACCTTCACAATTCTCTATTATTCCAATCTCGTATAGAGCGCGCGGAAAGAATGAACACTATATCTTTCTATACGAGCTCTGATTTCCCTTATTTTATCGTGGTGATCGTTCCGCCCTATGTAGGTCGGTGTCAACAAAATATTTTCGCATCCATAGGCGAAAGGGGGTGATTGGAATTTCGTGACAAGATTCCGTCGCAACGAAAAACGCCTTTCTTTTAATGATTTCCAGCACAAATCCTGTATCATTTCTGTAACACTCTCTCCCACATTTCACGATAGTACAAAACGTGCTGCCTTCCTTCGAACTTTTTCGATGTACTCCGTCAGTCCTATCTGGTAAGGATCCCACACCACGCAACAGTATTCTAAAAGAGTACGGACAAGCGTAGTGTAGGCAGTCTCCTTAGTAGGTCTGTTACATTTTCTAAGTGTCCTGCCAATAAAACGCAGCCTTTGGTTAGCCTTCCCCACAATATTTTCTGTGTGTTCTTTCCAATTTAAGTTGTTCGTAATTGTAATACCTAGGTATTTAGTTGAATTTACGGCTTTTAGATTAGACTGATTTTTCATGTAACCGAAGTTTAACGAGTTCCTTTTAGTATTCATGTGGATGACCTCACACTTTTCGTTATTTAGGGTCAACTGCCACTTTTCGCACCACTCAGATATTTTTTCTAAATCGTTTTGCAGTTTGTATTGTTCTTCTGATGACTTTATTAGTCGATAAACGACACCGCCAGCTGCAAACAACGGAAGACGGCTGCTCAGATTGTCTCCCAAATGGTTGGTACAGATAAGGAACAGCAAAGGGCCCATAACACTACATTGGGAACGCCTGAAATCACTTCTGTTTTACTCGATGACTTTCCGTCAATTACTACGAACTGTGACCTCTCTGACAGGAAATCGGAGATCCAATCACATAACTGAGACGATATTCCGTGAGCACGCAATTTCACTACGAGCCGCTGTTGTGGTACAGTGTCAAAAGCCTTACGGAAATCCAGGAATATGGAATCGATCTGAAATCCCTTGTCAATAGCACTCAGAACTTCATGTTAATAAAGAGCTACTTGTGTTCCACAGGAATGATGTTTTCTAAACCCATATTGACTGTGTGTCAATAGACCGTTTTCTTCGAGGCAATTCATAATGTTCGAACACAGTATATATTCTAAAATCCTGCTGCATATCGACGTTAACGATACGGGCCTGTAATTTAGTGGATTACTCCTACTACCTTTCTTGAATATTGGTGTGACCTGTGCAACTTTCCAGTCTTTCGGTACGGATCTTTCGCCGAGCGAACGGTTGTATATGATTGTTAAGTATGGAACTAATGCATCAGCATACTCCGAAAGGAACCTAATTGGTATACAGTGTGGACATGAAGACTTGCTTTTATTAAGTGATTTGGGTTGCTTCACTACTCCGAGGATATTTACTTCTACGTTCCTCATGTTGGCAGCTGTTCTCGATTCGAATTCTGGAATATTTACTTCGTCTTCTTTCGTGAAGGCATTTCGGAAGGCTGTGTTTAGTAAATCTGCTTTGGCAGCACTGTCTTCGATAGTATCTCCATTGTTATCGCGCAGAGAAGGCACTGGTTGTTTCTTGCCGCTAACATACTTCACATAAGACCAGAATTTGTTTGGATTTTCTGCCAGGTTTCGAGACAAAGTTTCATTGTGGAAACTGTTATAGGCCTCTCGCATTGAACTCCACGCTAAGTTTCGAGCTTCTGTAAAGGATCGCCAATATTGGGGATTTGGCGTCATTTTAAATTTGGCATGTTTGTTTCATTGTTTCTGCAATAGTTTTCTACCCCGTTTTGTGTACCAAGGAGGATCAGCTCCATCGTTCGTTAGTTTATTTGGTATCAATCTCTCAATTGCTTCCGATACTATTTCCTTGAATTTAAGCCATATCTGGTCTACACTTATATTATTAATTTGGATGAGTGGAGATTGTCTCTCATGAAGGTGTCAAGTGAATTTTTATCTGATTTTTTGAATGGGTATATTTTTCGCTTACTTTTCGAGGATTTGGGGATTACAATATTCAATCTCGCTACAACAACCCTGTGTTCACTGATCCCTATATCGGTTTTCATGCTCGTTATTAACTCAGGATTGCGAAGAGGTGAAGTGTGTTTTCACAACCGTTTACTATTCGCGTGTGCTCATGAACTAACTGCTCGAAATAAGTTTCAGAGAATGCCTTTGGCGCAATCTCGGATGATATTTTATGCTTACCTCCGGAATTCAACATGTATTTTCGCCAACATATCGAGAGTAAATTAAAGTCACCACCAACTATTATTGTGTGAGTCGGGTACGTGTTTGAAATCTAACTATCGTTTTCTTTGAACCTTTCAGCAACTGTATCATCTGAACTGGGAGGTCGGTAAAAGGAGCCAATTATTATTTTATTCCGGTTGCCAACAATGACCTCTGCCCATACTACCTCACAGGAAGTATCTACTTCAATTTCGCGCCAAGTTAAACTACTTCTGACAGCAACAAACACGTCACCGCCAACCGTGTTTAGCCTATCTTTTCGGAACACCGTTAGGTTCTTCGCAAAAATTTCGGCTGATCTTATATCCGGCTTTAGCCAGCTTTCAGTGCCTATAACGATTTGAGCATCAGTGCTTTCTATTAGCGCTTGGAGCTCTGGCACTTTCCCAACACAGCTACGACAGTTTACAACTGTTATACCAATGGCTCCTGTATCTATGTTCTTCCTGTGTTCAGCCTGCACCCTTTGTGACTGAGCCCATCTTGTGTTTCCCCGAAACCCTCTAACCCAAAAAACCGCCCAGTCCACGCCACACAGCCCCTGCTACCCGTGTAGCCGCCCCATTCATATATAGGTTTTCAGTGCCGGAACTATATGTTTCCAACCAGATATCGTTACGAGGTATTACTGATGCCTGTAATTCGTCCGCAAATATGTAACCTCCTGTAACTGTTAAAGTAACTTCAGGGGTAGCTTAAGTCTGGGGTATGGTTTTAATGACTTTTAGATAGAAAGCACAAACAAGATATGGTTGGAGGTCGTATTGCTTTACATGTTTGATACGTTTGTAACCAACGAACAGAATGTAGTAGTTAAATTGAAGTGTAAATGTTCTTCCGCTAATTGACTTTTTCAGGCTTATTTTAATAAGAGAGCTGAAGAGAAATATGAAAATCTACAGTAAAACAGATTAAAGCACAGCTGATTAATTTTTAAAACATCTTTTCTGTACAGACTGCGTAAGTCAAACAGACTAGCGGACCGCCATATAAAAACGCGAAAAGTTGCGGTAAATATTGTGTGTCGAAGTAGGGAATACGATGGCTAAGTCTATACAATGGAATTCGAGTTTAAACTTCGTAAGAAATTTTCGTGTACGTTAAAGCTTGAAACAGCTTGCTCGCAACCGTTTGTATATGCGGGAGAATCTCAGGAACGTGATCCACTTTTAACTAATAGATACACTGATTCACAAGGAATGCTTTTGTATATAATTCATAAACATTTCGCACATATTGTCTAAATCATGAGGTTAGTTTGTGAAAAATATATCACTGTCACCTAGCAAACAGCCGCCATAACTGGAGAACACTCCAAGTGGGAACCTATTTGCATCTTTGATGATGGTCTAGCGATGGAACCTGTGGCTGGAAACGAAAGCTTGTGGGATCGAATCCTCCTAGATCCCTTTATTAAATCTGTCTTTTAACCTAGTATTCATCTGTCAATGCTATGGAGATACGCATTTCGAAATATGACTGCCAGTTTCTGCTTCCTTCAGATTAGCAATCGCAATTCGCGCTCTTAATTCACTGCAAAAATGGTTCAAATGGCTCTGAGCACTATGGGACTTAACATCTGAGGTCATCAGTTCCCTAGAACTTAGAAGTACTTGAACCTAACTAACCTAAGGACATCACACACATCCATGCAGGATTCGAACCTGCGACCGTAGCAGTCGTGCGGTTCCGGACTGAACCGCCCAGAACCGCTCGGCCACCGCGGCCGGCAATTCACGGCAAATTCCACGAACAACAGGAATTGAGTTACTCAATTTTGAAGTATCATAACAAAAATGAACAATAACTAAAGGATAACCACGTCATTTTCAGGAAGTGATGTGCAAACTGAAATAACGAAATGTGTTTAACCAATAGTTTACCTAGGACAATGTCATAACGAAAAACATCTGAATCCAAAATCTGTAGGTAAACCATTTCTCTAAAATCTACTTCAGCAAATGATGCTACCTTTGATTCGTTTACATAATGAAAGTTTTTTCAGCAGTGAAGCAAATGGCTCAACTTTGAACCAGCTCTCTGCTTTACTTCAGTCAGACCTAGATGCGGGCAGAATTCTTTGCGCGGCAGGGCGAATATGTTTGTCACAAAGAGTCTGTGACAAGGAACTGCGGCCATGAGTCTAAACAATGAATTAGTGATTACGAAGGTTTATAGTAGGAGTGCCATCAAGGCTCATCTAAAACTTTCATTTGTGGCCTTCGGACATTGTCCACTCGGCCAGCCTCCGATATATTATAACTTACAAATTCAAATGAGTACCCACTCTTTATCTCTCTCTCTCTCTCTCTCTCGCAAACACACACACACACACACACACACACACACACACACACACACACACACGCAAACACACGATTTGCATAGATTATTTACATTTGTTCTAAACATATTAATTAAATCATTGTGGGACCCCATCATTGCCATAAGAGATCATCCCACAGACCAACTACGTATGGAACACATTATATTCATGCCGTCTAAGAAGTGCCTTGCTTACAGAATTTGCTATATGAAACTGATGATATTGAGTTACCTAACAATGTCCCCAGAATATTATGCGTAGCTCTACACAGTGGCCCGTGAACAAATTTACTACTATGCCAGACAAGTCCAACAGAGAAAGATAGAAGTGGCAGAAATGAGAATGTTAAGGTGGATGAGTGGGTAACACGAAAGGATAGACCAAGGAATGAGTACATTAGGGGAAAAGTGAAATTGGGGCCCATAGGGAACAAGGTCCAAGAAAGTAGTCTAAAATAGTATGGACATGTGCAGAGAAGAGGAGAGTACTACGCGGGGAGAAGAGTTGAAGACCTAGGAATCGAAGGATCAAGGAGAAGAGGGAGACCGAAACTGAGATGGAAAGCCAAGGTAGGAGGGGACCTACGGGAGAAAGGAAGGCTCAGAGAAGAAGCACTGGATAGGCATTTGTGGAAGAGAAAGATCCAGCAAAACAACGCCGACCGCACATAACGTGGGAAAAGGCTGAAATGATGAGGATGATCAAAATATACAAGGTATTAGAGATAAAGTTAGTGAACTGCTTATAGATGTTGACTCTGAAATTATTGGTATATCTGAACACTTCTTAAATAAGGAGATAATTCAGAGGCTTCCTTTACCAGGATACAGGTTGGCTGGCAGCTTTTCTAGGAGCTCTTTGCGGTGTGGGGGAGTAGCCATGTATGTGAAAAACGGTATCCCATTTGAGTCAATTGATGTTTCAAAGTACTGCACTGAAAAGGTGTTTGAATGTTGTGCAGGTGTGGTTAAATTTAGTGGAGCTAAACTTCTTACTGTTGTTATTTATAGATCCCCAGACTCCGATTTCACAACATTTTTGCTAAAGCTAGAGGAGGTACTTTGTTCACTTTATAGGAAATACAAAAAGTTAGATATATGTGGTGACTTCAATATTAATTGTATAAGTGATTGTGCAAGGAAAAGGATGCTGGTAGACCTCCTTAATTCATATAATCTTATGCAAACTGTATTCTTTCCAACGAGAGTGCAAGGGAACAGTAGAACAACCATAGACAATATTTTTGTTCATTCGTCATTATTAGAAGGGCATTCTGTTAGCAAAAAGGTGAATGGCCTTTCAGATCATGATGCACAAATTTTAAGTCTAAAAGATTTTTGTGCTGCAACACATGTTAAATATAGTTACCAATTTTTTAGGAAAGCTGATCCAGTTGCTGTACAGACTTTTGTAAACCTTATCAAGGAACAAGAGTGGCAAGATGTTTATAGTGCTGATACAGTAGACGATAAATATAATGCTTTCCTCAAGACTTTTCTCGTGCTCTTTGAAAGTTGCTTTCCGTTAGAACGTTCAAAACAGGGTACTAGCACAAACAGGCAGCCTGGGTGGCTGACTAAAGGGATAAGAATATCTTGTAGAACAAAGTGGCAATTATGTCAAAACGTTAGAAACAATCACAATCTAAATGCAGCAGCCCATTACAAACAGTATTGTAAGGTGCTTAAAAAAGTTATTAGGAAGGCAAAAAGTATGTGGTATGCAGATAGAATAGCTAAGTCTCAGGATAAAATTAAAACCATATGGTCAGTCGTAAAGAAAGTGGCTGGTCTGCAGAGACAGGTCGAGAATATAGAATCAGTGCGTAGTGGGGATGTCCGTGTTACTGATAAGTCGCATATATGTACAGTACTTAATAATCACTTTCTGAATATAGCAGGTGAACTAAATAGAAACCTAGTCCCAACAGGGAATCATACAGCGCTCTTAGAAAAAAGTGTTCCGAGACTGTTACCTGAAATGCTCCTCCATGATACTGACAAGAGGGAGATTGAGTTAATAATTAAATCACTAAAGACCAAGAACTCTCATGGATATGACGGGGTATCTAGCAGAATACTGAAGTATTGTTCCACGTATGTTAGCTCAGTACTTAGCCATATCTGTAACTTTTCCTTTAGGAGTGGTCGGTTTCCTGACCGATTAAAGTACTCGGTAGTGAAGCCACTTTATAAAAAGGGAGACAGGGATAATGTTGACAATTATAGACCTATTTCTATGCCATCGGTGTTTGCTAAAGTTATCGAGAGGGTTGTATATACAAGGTTACTGCAGCATTTAAATTCACATAATTTGCTGTCAAATGTACAGTTTGGTTTTAGAAATGGCTTAACAACTGAAAATGCTATAGTCTCTTTTCTCTGTGAGGTTTTGGACGGATTAAATAAAAGGTTGCGAACGTTAGGTGTTTTCTTTGATTTGACGAAGGCTTTTGACTGTGTTGGCCACAAAATATTACTGTAGAAGTTGGAACATTATGGAGTAAGGGGAGTAGCTTACAATTGGTTCGCCTCCTACTTTAAGAACAGAAAGCAGAAGGTAATCCTCCGCAATATTGAGAGTGGTAATGATGTTCAGTCCCAATGGGGCACTGTTAAATTGGGCATTCCCCAAGGGTCGGTGCTGGGGCCACTGCTGTTTCTTATTTATATAAATGATATGCTTTCTAGTATTACAGATGATTCAAAAATATTTCTGTTTGCTGATGACACCACCTTGGTAGTGAAGGATCTTGTGTGTAATATTGAAACATTATCAAATAATGTAGTTCATGATATAAGTTCGTGGCTTGTGGAAAGTAATTTGATGCTAAATCACAGTAAGACTCAGTTTTTACAGTTTCTAACTCACAATTCAACAAGAACTGACATTTTAATCAGACAGAATGGGCGTGTTATAAGCGAGACGGAACAGTTCAAGTTCCTAGGCGTACGGATAGATAGTAAGCTGTTGTGGAAAGCCCATGTTCAGGATCTTGTTCAGAAACTAAATGCCGCTTTATTTACCATTAGAACAGTATCTGAAATAAGTGACATTTCAACACGAAAAGTAGTATACTTCGCATATTTTCATACGCTTATGTCATATGGTATTATTTTTTGGGGTAATTCTTCTGATTCAAAAACGGTATTTTTGGCTCAAAAACGGGCTGTTCGAGCTATGTATGGTGTAAGTTCGAAAACCTCTTGTCGACCCCTATTCAATAGTCTGGGAATTTTGACATTGCCCTCACAGTATGTATTTTCTTTAATGTCGTTTGTTGTTAGCAATATTAGCTTATTCCGAAGAGTTAGCAGCTTTCACTCAGTTAATACTAGGCAGAAATCAAATCTGCATGTGGAATGCACTTCCTTGACTCTTGTGCAGAAAGGAGTGCAGTAGTCTGCTGCATCCATTTTCAATAAGCTACCACAAGAACTCAAAAATCTTAGCAGTAGCCCAAACATTTTTAAGTCTAAACTGAAGAGTTTCCTCATGGCTCACTCGTTCTATTCTGTCGAGGAGCTCCTGGAAGAGCTAAAAAATTAAGCAAATTCCAGTGTTACATTGTTGATTTTCTTTATTTAAACTAACGACTTGTCGCCTGAATATGTTTCTTATATTTCATTTCATCTGTTTCTACAATCGTGTTATAATTTCATGTATTGACTCGTTCCATGACCATGGAGACTTCTCCTAAATGTGGTCCCACGGAACAATAAATAAATAAATAAAAAATAAATGATGATGCCAGACAAGTCGTCCTGCCGAAGACACTTACTTAGTACTACCTGCGCGAAAGTGGATTGCCAGTACGAAGATAACACAACTGCTCTCAAGACGAAAGCTATGATTACGAAACTGTTTTTCTTTTAAAAAAATGATAAAAACTGTAAGGTGTAAAGTAATAAAAAAATAAAATGAAACAGCGTAAAAATACCCTTGGAAAAAATACCCATTGAGTTCAGAATTTTTATGAAATATTTTGTTACTCACGCCTGTTTGAAGCGAGTTTCAAATTATTTCAACGGTCACGCAAATATTTGTGTTAGGAAAACCTATTCTGGTGCATATATTTGTTATTGTCGCCAGTTATGTGGAAAGTAGACTATACAGCTACGCGAACATGCACATGAATTTGTGTATTTGTCAAAATTATTATTTCAGGACAGGAAACCTAGATGTTTTAGCCTTGTGAAGTATTTTCGAACTTATCGACGATTTAGTGTGTGTAACCGCAGTAAGAAAATGATTTAGCTTACGAAGAGAACATGGAAAGTGCCATAATCTCATTTCCCAGAAACAATACACCTTCGAAGAAGGGGCATTGTTTCTGGGAAATGGGATTATGGCAATCCACCTCGGTTTCGCACAGGTAGTACTAAGTAAGTGTCTTCGGCTGGACGACCTGTCTGGCATCATCATTATCATCATCCTCATCATTTCAGCCTTTTCCCACGTTATGTGCGGTCGGCGTTGTTTTGCTGGATCTTTCTCTTCCAAAAATGCTTATCCGTAGATATTCCACCGTTTCAGAGATAACGACGGTCAAAATTTTGAGGTATTGGTGCAGCTGAAGCGGTGCCGCTGTGGCTACTTGAAAATTCTGTGCTCCGTGTTCGAAACTCGATTATTATTTTTATTATTTTTTTCATTTATCTAAACATGTCCGTAGATGATTACTGCACGACTTTCTCCAATGTTTACGGAAATAACGTTGTCCTTATTCGACTACTAATTTTATGTCTTCTGAATTATTTTCTTTTTAAATCAATAAATGATTGTGTTCGGTGTAGTTTCTGCAGTGTATCTGGTTGATTCCTAATCAACTGCAAGCGCCTGTTTTTGGAAAAGTGATCCGTTATGTGTGGTTTGTCGTGAAATTCTAGTCCACGAGTGAAATCTTCAGCAATGTTAACGACGTCTCTTTCCCGACTGAGAGTCATGCAAAGAAGCCAAACTTGCCTTCAGGTGATGCTCGATGCCTCTCGTTATCGGAATGTCTATGTTTTGAATGTTTCTACAATCAGTGTCACGGAATGGTACGCTTCAGATCTTCCTGAAGGCGAAAACATCAGAATGAAACATAAGAATGAACATAAGAAGTGATATATGAATGAAATATGAGAATATGAGAATTTAAAAAAAAGATTTTAGCCCCTGAAGATGCATACATGCGTATTACACCCTGGCAAGAACAGTGACATAACTAAAAATTTCAATACTTGAGAAAACTCGAGTGAGGGAATTAGTTCTATAAAACTTCTAATGAAACAGTATATAATTCCTTTGAATTACAGGTGTGTAATGTTGGCAGTACATTCCATTTTGTGTGCACGTTTGTGCATTTCACACGTTTCTTTTTTCTCATTGACATAAAGTTTTCTTGTCAGAGAGCTTATATTAAATATTATATGTATGACACTGTGAAACCCATTTGTAATCTTACAATTAATATAACGCCGTTGTGTCCCATAACTTGATAAGAAACATTTGTTTAGTAATCTTCTATGGACATGGGTTGATTATTGAAAAAAATAATCGAGGTTCGAACACTGGGCGCAAAAGTGAGAGACCACGACGGTAGCCATTGTGCTAAAATTTCGGCAGAGATTTCCAGAATGAGATTTTCACTCTGCAGCGGAGTGTGCGCTGATATGAAACTTCCTGGCAGATTAAAACTATGTGCCGGACCGAGACTCGAATTCGGTCCGGCACACAGTTTTAATCTGCCAGGAAGTTTCATATCAGCGCACACTCCGAAGCAGAGTGAAAATCTCATTCTGGAAACATCCCTCAGGCTGTGGCTAAGCCATGTCTCCGCTATATCCCTTCTTTCAGGAGTGCTAGTTCTGCAAGGTTCGCAGGAGAGTTCTGTAAAGTTTTGAAGGTAGGAGACGAGGTACTGGCAGAAGTAAAGCTGTGAGGACGGGGCGTGAGTCGTGCTTGGGTAGCTGAGTTGGTAGAGCACTTGCCCGCGAAAGACAATAGGTCCCGAGTTCGAGTCTCGGTCAGGCACACACTTTTAATCTGCCAGGAAGTTTCGGCAGAGATTGTCACTCGCTCAAAGACGTCTCAATTACATCGAAAATTTTGATCGTTGTTTTCTCAGAAATGGTAGAGGATCTCTAAGTAAGTCGAGACACGTGTTCACTTATTTTCACCTCTCTTCTACTGATCGAAATTTCTGGGAAATCAGATTATGGCATTTTCTGTTTCTTCTCTAGGTCTGTAGTGTAACTCAAGGTCACCACGAATTCCCCGCTGTATTTCTGTATCAATTTGTGAAAATTTTTGTGACGTATACCAGAGTCAGTAATTACTTAATTTCTATAACTATGTATATGACAGGTTGTAACCGTACATCGTGACTTAATTTCTATAACTATGTCTATGACAGGCTGTACCCGTATGTCTTTTTATACTGAGTTGCTTTATTTCACTTAGACATTAAATCAAAACATGTTTCCATTAATCTGTGCTAGAAAACACCATTAAAATCTGGAAAAAAACATTTCTAATGTAGATGTTAATTTTACGTTTACTTAAGATATTACATCATTGAGAAATGTGTGTGGATGTGTTTCGCGAGAAAATAAACCACACACACACACCACATAAACATAAACTACAACGAGAGAAGACTTACGGCAGTGTTTCTGCTACTGAACTTCATCTTTATTTCTTCTCTATCTAGCCGCGCAGTCTATGGGCCTTGCTACGGTTCGCGTCGGGCATGGGTGTGTGTGTTGTCCTTAGCGAAAGTTAGTTTATGTTAGATTAAGTATTGTATAAGCTTAGGGACTGATGACCTCAGCAGTTTGATCCCATAAGACCTTACCACGAACTTCCAATTTTTTCCTTTTTGTTCTCTTCCTCCTCGCTACTCATCTTTCCATCAATATGCAGAAGATATAGTAAATGTACATAACAAATAAATTAGTAAGAAGAAAAGAAGTAACACTTTACAAAATACTTTCTAACATTTCATCGCATTGATAATGTACTTCTGTACATCTAGGAGCACTGAATCTCAGAAACACTCCCAGGAAACATGGGCTGCACTGCAGCATGTCTAAAATTTACTCCAAAGCCATACAGAGATGGTGTTCTTAAGCCATTTCATCAGGCGTTCAGCGATGCCTATCCTCGATCTTACAGAGCAGTGGAAATGTAGAAAACGTATCAGCGAGCATCACTTTCGTAGCGCCCGCATTTAACAGTTGTCAGGCTTAACACATCCAATTAATTTCCTGCGGCGATGATCAAGATGTGTACGCTGATGGTATCTACTTACATGCCCCTCCCCTTTGCAGCCCAGTCGCTACACGCAAGAACACTCTCGACGTTGCTGCTGCGGCTCCGAGATTTTTCCCCTCCGCAGCAGCAAGGGGAAGGAAGAACTGACTCCACTCTTTAGCGAGAGGCATCCCGTCTCTGATGCTAGCCGATAGCAGAGGCAGGTCTGACAGCCTAGTAACGAGACAACTTGGCGTCTCGAGATGCGTAATCATTTAACGGTTGCTGTTTTTGCACCGGTCCATTAATAGCAGATGCGTATTTCGTTTTTTCTCCAGTTGCCATGCTGCCGAAGAACTGTATGACATTAAAACACGGAAACCTTCTCATTCTAACAAGCATGAATAAATAGGCGGCTAAATTTTCTGTGATTAACGAGGTGAATGAATTTCAATATCATGCAATAAAAATTCGCACAGAAAAGACGAAGAGCACAACAGACGCATTTTACTGAAGGAAACTCTGGCCGCAGAATTTGGAAATTTCTAAAAATCTCTTTATAGATTTCTATATTACTTCCACTTATCTTTGCAAACCTTGTATGCAGCTCCTTTGTGGAAATAGTAATGTCTCTCTACAGAGGTAGCATTATTCAGAATACAAATAATTATTTCGGCTAATGTATAAAAAGTGTCAGCCACTATTGCGGTAACGAAACCAACCTTTACCTAGGTTTCAGCCCAAATAATTGAGCCTTCTTCAAAAGATATTCCTGAATATATAATTTGTCTAAGAGGGCATGGTCTAGAAATAAAACTAGACAATGCCCTCTTAGACAAATTATAGATTCAGGTATATCTTCTGAAGAAGGCTCAATTTTTTGGGCTGAAACCTAGGTAAAGGTTGGTTTCACTACCGCAATCGAGGCTGATAGTTTTTTTATATATTAGATTACCACGATTGCTGATTGTGCTGCAATGTTGAAAGTACAAAAATTATTTCGGCCTTTGTGTTGTGCTCCCTCATCCGCTACCATGGAAAGATAATGGAGCTTCGTTCTTCGACACTGACAGCCGATGAATGTGATCAATACAACCAGGACGTAGGGCAGAAAATGTAGAATTAGATGTGTTGGAAGATAAATTCTTATTTTATTTTAACTTTGTGCCTATATGCCCATCCTGTCGCCGCAGATGCAATTGACGTACTAGTGGATCTACACCTCTGCACCTTGCTCCTAGCCGCCATTCCCCTATGCTTGTTTCACATTCAAGAAGAGGCATGCGTGTAGGTAAAACCCTCGAAATATGCGCATACGAGATTCAGTTCAAACATAAATAGATCCAGGCTCTTTTTTTATAGCTATCAAGATGTCTCTTTGCTATTAGTTGGTACATTTTGAGACATAAACGAAATCGGAGAACGAAACGCAAATACCGATATAATTAATGTCTATTGCATAATGAGTGTGTGAGTGCTTGATGGTAGAGAGAGAGATGGCAAGGATTTTTCTGATGACTGTTGGACTCACGATCTTTAAGTAGTACATCATCATGTTGGATCAGTTATAGCGAACGAAAATATAAAATAGTGAGACACTCTTCCAATGGCGGCAACGTTAGCTGTCACACTTAGAACTCTTGCTACCGGGGATAATTATTCCAATTTTTAAGTTGCAGTTCAAAGTATTTGCGGCATCGAAATTCAACAGCATCCCAGAAGAAGGGATAAGCAGTCGTATAAAATGTTCTAAATGAATTACCCGAAAATTATCTTGAGTAGTTAGGCAGAAACTGACTCGTGAAGGGAGCATTAGATCTGCAGACGCGAACTTTTCTACTCAATTAGTGTAAAACAGGGAATTAGCGATCATAAGACCGTTACAGCATTATTAAAGACTGCTGTAAAAAGGAATACAAAGAAAGCTAGGAGGTTATTTTGACTTAGCAAAAGCAACACATAGATTCTAACTGTAATACTTGTCCTACCGTGTTAAACCTTTAAAGTAAGATTATGAATTTTACGTGTTCCAGTATGACAGCATTATAAATTTGTAAATTCGATCAATAATTATATGAAATACTGAAGAACATACGCCCCTGGAAGGCGTTCCATAGGAAACCTGCAACTAGGATTGCGTACCATGAACCTTGAAAAGAGTTAGCAGTTTAGCAGTATAAAAAGTGCCCAATAAATGAGGACCTAGATGGTTCTTGTCTACCCGTTCATTGTGTATTTGCTGAGAAAAGCTTCGTATAGAACTTCCGGTGAATTTTTAGTGTTTTTTTAAAGGGCATCATATTCTCCGTTGAATGTAGAGATTGTTTCACAACTGCAGTTTCGGCCTTTTGGCTAACTTCAAGTGGTACTGCAAAAAAACTTGCTTTCAGCATACGTCGGACTTTAAAATATTCCGACACATGCACATGTCATTGTCGAAAATAAGCCATTTCACAAGCTGGGGCATTGATTTATAGCTATTTACGTGAATGATGTTAACGTTGTGAAAAGGCTTATTTTTGACGATGACATGTATACACGTTCGGACGATTTTAAAGTATGATATGCGATGAAGTAAAATATTTTGCAGTACCACTTGAAAATGTCCCAAAGGCCGAAATTGTAATTATGATTAAATAATTTCTACAATCAACGGGGAATGTGACATCTTTCAAATTGTTCTATATAAATGTGAATCAATTTTTACTGTGCTGCATTCTCTGCTGCTGAAACTGATAGAAAATACGTCACAATCTTCCCGTGGCAGGTGTAATCTCTAATATAGTAACACGGGAGCAGCGCAAATGAGTGGGCTCCAGAATAACAAGGGGAAGACTCTGGAATTGGGAGATAATGGCTTGAATTCTGTAGAGGCGAGAGCGGCGTATGTTGTCTTCGTTTTAGGAGCATAGAAAAACGAATGTATATAAAATCTTTGTTTCACAGTTGTACAGAGAAACGGAAACAATGTCAGTGGTACAATAATAACGGGAACTGAAGAGTTATATCATTTCGTCAAGACTCAGAATGGAAATAATCTGATTGTGGTGGCGTTTGTTAACAACACAGATTCGAATAAATATAAGTGATGTTATCTCTCAAGTATTCTCGGCTTGAATGAACATCAGAAAGCACACCAGTGGAAATATAAGTTAATTACTAGCAGCAGAAGTTAGAGGAATCTTCCATTAACAGTCGGCACAACCTAAGATTTGGTCACAAACCGGGTAAATCACTATAGCAACAAATTAATAGAATCGTCCCCTAACAGTTGGTAAAAATATAAGCTTTTGTTGCAAAACGCAGCAAATCACGTCAGCGAAATCCGAATTCAGGGCGCTCGCCCAGAAGAATTAATTTTTCGCCTGCGGCGCCTTCTGGACAGTACCAGCCGTTCCGTCTTCCTAACGAGAAGTTACTGCGGTCGTGACTGAAGGCTGGCGGGATTACAGCGCAGTATTTCAACCCGTGCTGCGAGACAAATGTCGCTGCTCCTGATCACTGCCTCTACAACATAATCAGAAAACGGCGAGCAAAAATATTTCGTGCTCATACTCATTTAAACAAGCATATTTCTTTTTAGAAAACTACGCAAGAAATTAGTGATGTTAAAGTTGTCGTCCTCCGGACACAAATGTGACCTGGAAGAATGCACTAATGACAGTTTTCAATTACTTCTGATAGAAAACGATTCGCTTTGTGCATGAAATCAGTGATATTAAAGTCGTCGTTCCAGTGACACAAATGTGACCTGGATGAACACACTGCTAAAAGTTTTCAACTACTGCTGACACTACGAGTGTGATATTTCCAGAAAATTCCTTTAATAATGGATGATATTGAAGATTACCTCAAAATTTAAGAAATGAAACAAATGGAAACACACTAGCGATTAGTAATTAATTAACTGAAAACAGATATTATGGTCAAATAACTGGAGAAATATTCAGAAAAATTTCAGATGTACAATTTAATGAATTTTGAAATGAATCTCAGGACGATTGCTTAGGTAATTAAAACAGTTACTTGTGTATTTCATAGATCATGTCTCCGGTAAACATTATGAAGTGGAATGTATTAACTGAAATGTACGGCAACTTTTATTTAAAACCGAGAACATACACCGACGGAAAACAAATCGCAACACCAAGATGGAGGTGTGCGAAGAAAACGAAATTTGATAGGCGGTTTTCTACATCTGAAAGATGACGTCAATGAGAATTTCGCGCCATTCGTATAAATATTGGCGGGAAATTTCAAAATTAAAGATGGCGGATAATGGGAAATTTAGAACTTGGTGGTAGCTTTTACAAACTACTCACTGAAATAAAATGTCTGTCACACAGCTTGCGGTGCCAGCACTGAAGGGATAGGCGTGCCTTGTTCGTCAGACACGGCGCCACATCTCGCGTCGGCCATTGTGGGGGTGGGCTTGCTTCCGCCTTTCCCTGCTGCTCCCTCTGGACTCCGCCATCTTCAAGTTAACACACTGTAGATATGTTACAATATCATTATCAGTTTGCATTTTATTAATTAGTTTTAAAAAATTAATAGTTGCACAAGATCAAATTTTAAAACGTAATTAATTTTGAATCACACAAATTTAAACTACCGCTCGAAAAGCGAATTAGTGACGCTTGACAACTAATGGTTAAATATATCCCAAAAATTTATAAAAAAGCTTCTTAATCAAATGCTATTACAATTAAGATGTCCCATACATAATTATTATCACATGCTTCTGGAATTCTAAAAGCTTACAGGTGTAATATACCAGCCGGTTTTATTTTATCATATAGAAGGCAAACAGGCACCGCAGACCACAACAAGCAACCAGAAACAAATTCTGAAACTACTGGCATTTCCACATCACTAAGAGACCGTCAATGCAGGAACGCTGTTACGCAGAAAGAAACAGTAGGGGTAAAATTCACTTACGGTGTCAGAAACTTTTACATGACGTGCAGTTGTTAGTAACATGGGAAATGAAGACAGCCAAGCATGATTCGTATGTTGAGAGCCAGTAAGAATGCTGTGCCGTATGAATCATAATCACAGTAGTGCTTGTCGGAAAAACTTTACTGTTTTCCTACGAATAAGTAATAATTTTCGAAATGTGGTTATGCAACAACCTAATAGCACAGCCAAAACTACTGAGATTCGTTCACGAAGTTAAACAAATGAACAAGCACAATGTCACTGGCTATCTCCCTCTGACTCACGATTGGCCACCTTCATTTCCGATGATGAATCACGCTGTTACCAATACTTACACTTCACGTCAAAACCACGGACACCGCTCTTTCACCACAAAAGGTTTACAGTTACCAAATAGACGCTGATGATGTTTTCGACAGTGTCTTGATGTTGTAACATTGTCTGCAATCCACATCAAATAACCTCCGTCAGCAACACACTAGCGGGTGTTGAACCATCCTAATGAGCAGCCTTCTGACCTGTGCGATGTATCTGTGGCTGCTGGTGTATTTGAAGCCACAGCCGCTAGTACAGTACTGCAACCTACAAGTGCCGCTGCTGCTTTGACTGTGCGCGGACAGCGTTGCTATAGATCACTTCCCACAGCTGTCGCAAGAACTGTCGCACACCAGCCAGAGACCGACACGCCACACACGGCCGCGCCGGTTCACAGATCTTATTAACTGCCCAAAGATATTACGTCAGTCACGACAATAATTGAAACGTCGCCAAGCAATTTGAAATGAGTATAGTCATTGACTAGCAACGACGCGCAGCTTGTCTTTGCTGCCACCACGTAGCTACAGCGCTGTCATCGTTATACTGGGGAGTGTAAAGGTGCACCGTCCACCATCACTTCTGTCTGCTTGGAAGCGTCACAAAGGAAGGACCCCTGTTTCATCGGTTTTGTAACTGGTGAGTAAACTTTTTCGTCGTAAACTTTTTTTTATTTTCGTGAACATGTAGATCGAATTGGGGCAGTAATGATCGCGGTTCTCGAAAGAATGAAGCCAAATGATAAATGGGATTGTGTGACATGTATTTTATTTTTAGTATTCGACTGGGGCTCGTTGTCATCGTTAGATATGGCGACAGTTGGCATAGCTAAGACAACACGCCCCCACACTCATGGCAACTAACTACTTCACTACTGTCCATTAAAACATATACATTGTAAAAAATACGTATAAGTGTGAACACAACAAGGGTTTCGTGCAAACATGGTGACCGATACCAACACTGGCAAAATACACCTCTACTCATTCGTGAGAAAAAGCGTCTCAATAGCACAGACACCAAGTCGGATATTTCTCCTATGAATCAGTAACCAATCACAGTTTTAGAATTTTTTTCTGTCCTTTTGATTACATGGACTAAGAAGCGTAACGCTTTTACACCACCAAGGAACAGTAGAGTTTAATATGTCACATGAATTTCAACTTCTTATGTCAACTCATTCCTGATAAAAAGGAATCTTAACAGATGGATCATCAGATAGTCAAATAAATTATGAAAAAAATCGATTGATATGATTATAAAGTAACCATTTTCTGATTTTTCTTAAGCTGAGCTGTGGAACGTTATTTCCTGCCAAACTTTATGATTCCAGGTCAACGGGAAGTACCCCACAGCTATGATGCATGAGTTTCCGTGTATCAAATTATAGGACATAAGTGACCATATGTTTTGATTGCATTGACTTAGAAACTTCAGTTTCTTATATCGCCAAAGAACCGAAGTCTCTAATATGTGAAATAAATTTCAACTTGATACGTGTATCCGTTTTTAAGAAAATGGGAGTTAAGTCGGACACACAGACAGATAGACACACAGATGGATACTAAAGTGATCCTATAAGGGTTCCATTTTTACCGACTGACATGCGGAATTCTAAAAGCGATTAAATACACAGCGCCTCAGAAGAAATTAACCCCTTCTCCAAACCCAAACCATGACAGCTGTCCAGCGGTGACCAAAAAAACAAAAGAAAAAGAGTAACTGCTATTCGTAAAAACAGTCCCATCAAAGATAGAATTTCGGTTGAAAGGGCTCATAAGAAACAAGCAATGTAGAGGCCAAAAAGGCGACGTGGCAAAGGATGACTAGTCGAAGAAGAAAAAACTTCCCAGGAAACGTCAGTCTGAATTTTCTCCTACGTATTCTGAGGACGTCTTCCAGGTGTTAGCTATGCTGAAAGTGACGACAGCTCGGCCTTCTCTAACGGTAGTTCAGAGGCTAAAGAACCTGTCGATTGCGCACAGCTTTCACCTTCTCCTCCTGCAAGACGATTGTGAGGGTTCTTACCCATCTGTTCCGAAAAAGATGCCAACAGGTCACATCGAACAAGATCAACAACGAATCGCCCTTAATCTCAAGGGCCTCCTGATTACCCTGAATACCACGTAAATGACTTTCTTCTGGTGAAGTAATATGCTCGCCACTACCCTTCACGTGTCCATAATAGTCAAAAAGTGGGAAAACTGGAGATGGCCAGACGAGGACAGTTCAGTTTCATACGGACAAAGTAAATTTTTTTCAGTTTCATACTAACAAAGTAAAATTTTACGGAAAATGAACCCATCTGTTCAAATAAATTTTCATGAGTGATTTATATGTTGAAATAATTTTATTTGAATCAGCAAAATTTATTTTCCTTGATGGATTCGTGGTCTTTTCATACATTTAAGTTCATACTATTGTTTACATATCCTAGAAGCATTTATTTTTGTTCAAGTACTATTTCTTGATGAAGATTTTATTTTTAAAGAATTTATTCATTGAAACGAAAGTAACCCCAAGTTTTGATAAAAGAAAACGTTTCTTCTCGAAAATTGCTTTGTTATGTCTAAGTGCATGCATTCAGGTCAAGTTATGCCAACGAACGGCTCACCTGGGATTAGTTGGATGGTTGCAACCTTTTAGGAAAAGTGTTTTGTGGATTGAACTAGTATTTCATTGGTAGGTGCTACTTGATTTTGTACTCAAAAACTTTAGTTGTTTCTCACATCCGTTAGAGTCCCTCCAAGTACTGTACAGAAAGTACTGCAAGGCCCATGCCAACGAACCCCAGTCTTCCCCATCATATACAGGTTTTTGAGCCAATGGTAGCCCATGATCAGACGTAGATACCACAGGCCCATGTGCAATTAGACTCTAGTGTCATGGTGCTGCAGAAAGTAATAGAAATTTAGGCGTAAGTTCACGAAATTTCTACGGAACGACATACCTTTGGATACATACATTGTACTGTATTTTGTCATTCCATGAAAAATTCGTTTCGATAATGTGCGTTTTAGACAGCTTAACTTAAAACACACGTACACACACACACACACACACACACACACACACACACACACACACACACACACACGCACGCACGCACACGCACACACACACACAGAGAGAGAGAGAGAGAGAGAGAGAAAGTTAGTTTAGGTGCATTTACATTTATTGTAAACTGACACGGAAAGCAAATACAAAGAGTATGATGGAGCTACAATATTACACATCTCCACATTGCGATCTTTGACATGAGCTGCGTGACATTACGACTAAATTATTCACGTCTTTAGATAACGGCAAAACTGAACATTACATGCTGCAGGTCTGTCCATACTTTGGCAATACACGGTATGTTTATAAATTAGTTATATGAAAGTAACCTTTTGTTGTGCAAATGGTAAATAACTTCCAAAAATGTCTGATACAGCCCTGAATGCAGTATATCTTCAAGTTTTATTTACAAACATTCAATGTTCTAACTTTTCTAACACGACAAATGTACTAACTGTAATCAATTTCTGACGAATCCTATGAAGCAAGCCTTGACATCACGTGGCAACAAAACCAGTTTTGGTGAAACGATTGTACCATTTAATAATAGTTTGTCTTTGAGGTGTTGCCTCGAGATATTTGGTCCGGAATTGTTTGTGAACTGTAGTTGCGGATTTGGCGTCATGAGACCGTAAACAACACCGCGCACGCTCTGCACTGTTATTCGGCTCCACAATGACTCTTGCAACAACTCATTCGTGCATGGCACCTAGCGGGAAAGTTGTGAACTAAGAGTGTTAGGCGGAAATAAAACTTGAAGATATACTGCATTCAGTACTGTGTCAGATATGTCTGTAAGTTATTTAATCTTCTCACAGTTAAAGGTTACTCTTGTGTAACTAACTTATAAACGATTTGGCATAGCAAGCGCTGAAGTACGCGTATCGGCAAGTGACGAGGAGAGCTTGAGTTGTAGTGTCATGTAGTTATGGAAACATCAAAACACGACCATCCACAATATTATTCAGCTACATCATCACATCGATCCATCTAACTGTGCTAATTCCATACAACCGAATGGTACAAACACACCACTTCACTTCCATGACTTTACGTGAGTGGCAGAGGGTCGCATGGGCACATGGTACCACTTCCATAACATCTATGGCGCTCTAAAGTAGCCCACATTACCTTTTAAAGGAGTGACTAATATTTTGACCAGTGAGCAATTGTTAGATGCAAATTGCAGGAGTAGTTCACTTTACTTGCACTCTTGCTATAGATATCCAGTAGGCACTCTGCTCTGGAAGCGTTTAATGGAGAGAGAGACTGTTTCTGTTATGGACTTGCGACTCTTGAAGACCAACTCGCTGTCTGATCCCTGGAAATAGCCAGTACCGCCAACATGTACTAAAACACATGAGCAGAGACATTTGTGTTTGTTATTAATCGTGCGGCAATGGTATTCATAATTTATTTTGCATTCTTATGTAGGTAAAAAATGAAAACAACAAGAAAAGGTAGGGTATGGAGGCAGTTGAAACAGTTCACTCAGGAGGATGAAGAAGCTATGATCAGCAGCAGAGTTAGTGCAGCATACTAGTTCAGTCAACGTTTGTTGTAACTTTTCTAATTTTAATATTAAGAGGTAAGACCATCTATGCTGCTTGTTATTTAACGTGTGTATCATAGAATGTTTTTGCTCCAGAAATAATTTCATACACAGAATTTGGCGCATATCTCTTGTAATGTATTTAGTCAACCAGTGTCCGCTGCGGTAAGGCGGCATACAATGGCTAGACGCGTTACACAATCTCACAGGATGATACGTTTACTATTATTATCTTTATGCGGCTGCAAATGTAGTAACAGATGTAGAAAGACAAACAGAGAAAGGCAATATCCTGCAATTTTGACGTCTACGCCCCACAAAGAGATGTTGATAATTAAAGAAGAGAAATGGAAACGGAAAATCAAAGAAAATGTGAAGCAAGCAAAATGAAGTAAGCGGCTCCCGCCAAGATAAAGCGTAGAAATTAGCGTTGAGAACTTGAATTTTGGTCATCTGAATCTGAATCGGAAGTTGCCTGGACTAACTTCGGTGACGACGATAAAATAAATGATAACAGTCCTGATTCAAAAGAAGAAGTTTTGCATATGGCGAATTCCAAAAACAAAACGAAAATCGTTGAAAGTTTTGCTGATACAAACGCTCATCGCACTGGAGCCATTCAGAGTTCAGTAGGTGGGCCAGTTCCGATTACTGTTTACGTGATATACAGTATGTTATATGCTTGCGCTAACCTTGAGTTTCTCTGGATTGGTTGATCTTTTTCATCACTGGATTCGACGTTTTATTTCTATAATTTATTATGATCTATTCTAATTTTAGATTTAATCTGATATGAATAATTTTGGACGGTAGAATATACTAAAGTTTGCAAAAGAAACTACACGAAGCAGGGAGTTAAACATCTCACACAACCTTAAAAATAGGACAGATACTGCGCCACATAAAAATTAGTCATCCAAAAATCACATTATTTTGGCATTGCTTTACGGACATTTATATGAGAGCTTAGCAGCAAATTTCATGATTTTTAAGAGTGGAATCTTATGATGTATAACAAAATTCCCAAAAGTGCGTCAATTTCCCCCATCCTCCCATCAATAAGTCTGCCAGGCTTGAAGTGCACCTCTCAAAGCTCGTGGGAATTAGCAATAGCAAAACAGCCAATAAATTTCCTAGGAATACGTCTAATTTACAAAAGCGTTGGTTAATTTAAAATGCAAGTTTTCATGGCGCACTTTCAAATGATGAATATAGCTCAAAATAGAACATCTTAGTTAATTCCCTATCTCCGTCAAAGTATATTACGGTATCGCTCAGTGGGCATAAATATAGAGTGCGTGTATCCTTCGCCTTTACGACAGGTATACAGTATCTCCACTGTGGATATTTTCTGTGGTGTCACCGCCAGACACCACACTTGCTAGGTGGTAGACTTTAAATCGGCCGCGGTCCATTAGTATACGTCGGACCCGCGTGTCGCCACTGTCAGTGATCGCAGACCGAGCGCCGCCACACGGCAGGTCTAGAGAGACTTACTAGCACTCGCCCCAGTTGTACAGCCGACGTTCATAGCAGTGGTTCACTGACAAATTACGCTCTCATTTGCCCAGACGATAGTTAGCATAGCCTTCAGCTACGTCATTTGCTACGACCTAGCAAGGCGCCGTGTTCAATTGATATTTATTATTGTGAAGCATGTATCATCAAGAGCGATGTTCTACAATTATGGATTAAAGTTAAGTATTACATCATCTACGTACTTTATTTGCAATTCTCAAGACATTGTCCTGTTCCAGGCCTCACGCCAGTGTGCGTGTAATTAAACGCGTGCATTTCGGCCTCCTCTAGCAACACTGTGTTGGCACTTCTGCCAACACTTCATTTTCAACTAGGTATCTATATGTCTATGGAGGTATGGCGGCCAATTTTTCCTCTAGAGCCGAAATAAGGACAGTGAGTCTTGCCTGAAGTCAACGTTCTAACTCAAACTCAAAGGCGTTCCACTTGGTTCAAGTCAGGGCTCTGGGCAGGCCAGTCCTCTTCAAGTATTTTAATGTCCACAAACCATTGCCTCACAGATGCTGTTTTGTGACAGGTGCTTTATCATGCTGATACAAACAACCATCGTCTCCAAACTTTAGCTCTGCTGTACGCAGTACGCAGATATTGTAATACATGTTCATATCTTCCTGCATTTAGCATTTTCATAAGTGCAGTAAGGGGACCACATTCTAACCACAAAAAACACCCATGGTGCGGCGAGGCCGACTGTTACGAGAGTCTGAAAACTATTTTTGTGGTCAGCCGGAAGCTATGGAGAACATACTGACCATAGTTTCCAGTCTGAAACTCCTCATTCCTGTTTTGTTCAATAAAAGAAATGTTTCTACTCTCTGTTTACTCAGCGGGATCAGTAACTATATTTATAAATAAAAGTTTTGAGTTCTAACTGGTTCAATTATATCTAAGAAAATTTCACATGCACAACATAGTAATATTCCTGATAGTAAACATGATAATCATGTCTTTATCATAAACAGCACTATGAGTAGATCAGAGGCGACCTGTATCGTAAGTTTGCATTAAATGGTCTTTCGCCCTAACTTTTGATAATGAAGGTTATTTGCTCGCCACAATAGTGGAAAATAATGTCACCACTTGCCATGCGGTTTTGTTAACATTACGGGCGAGACACAGACAGTTACTTCCTCGAAATCTAAGCGATCCAGGACGGTGTACAGTCCTCGCGAGTTCACTTCCAATATGTACCTAAAACATGCGTTTAGTTGCAACCTGGCTGTGACGTCACCCAAGCAGCGCGTAAGCCGGCCTTTGATGCGGACCATGTGGTAACTGGGTGCGAAGTGAAGTCGTTACTACCCCTCAGGCCGTATTTATACACTACTGGCCATTAAAATTGCTACACCAAGAAGAAATGCAGATGATAAACGGGCATTCATCGGACAAATATATTATACTAGAACTGACATGTGATTACATTTTCACGCAATTTGGGTGCATAGATCCTGAGAAATCAGCACCCACAACAATCACCACTGGCCGTAATAACGGCCTTGATACGCCTGGGCATTGAGTCAAACAGAGTTTGGATGGCGTGTACAGGTACAACTGCCCATGCAGCTTCAACACGATACCACAGTTCATCGAGAGTAGTGACTGGCGTATTGTGACGAGCCAGTTGCTCGGCCACCATTGACCAGACGTTTTCAATTGGTGAGAGATCTGGAGAATGTGCTGGCCAGGGCAGCAGTCGAGCATTCTCTGTATCCAGAAAGGCCCGTACAGGACCTGCAACATGCGGTCGTGCATTATCCTCCTGAAATGTAGGGTTTCGCAGGGATCGAATGAAGGGTAGAGCCACGGGTCGTAACACATCTGAAATGTAGCGTCCACTGTTCAAAGTGCCATCAATGCGAACAAGAGGTTATAAAATAAATAAAAATAAAATTTTGGAATAAAATATTAATGATTAATTATTCTGTATGTATGATGATTGGTTGTAATTGGTATTTGCTTATCTGGAACGTGGACGTTTAATTATTCGGTATCAGACGCTTGACAATGGCTATTTGGAAAAGGCAATGTAACTCATAGTTGACCGTGAAAGCAAACTGAAATAATCGGACTTCGTAATTAAATCGTTTCCAAAGACTGCTGCGGTAGGTACGGACTCATGATCTAATCTCAATATTACAATGATTTGCCAGCCATGCCAATACGTCGTACAGAGGTGATTGTCTACTAAACATAAAAAAGTTACACAGTTAGTTAAATCAGATATATTCAATGAAATAGCCTACAGTTCATAATCCTACTTACTTTTATAAATATAAATTCATTACAGAATCGAGTGCCTAGTGTGGTTGCAACTCGCAGTATTCTTCTATAACATGAAAATATGGCGGTGTACCAGACAATAAAATAAAATACGTGCTTCTCGCACCACTTCTACCTGAGCTCTCTCTCTTCTCTTAATACAGACATAAGAGTAACGTAATTATTCTTTTGTCTTTAGCAGCGACACAGCGCTGCAGTTGTGTGCCATAGGCTTTATTTATTAGTCACTGATTATTTATTTAATTAATATTTCGCGTTTCCGCGGAAACTCACGCTCGGCATGCAAATGTGCCTTTATATTGCCCCCTGAATTGCGAGGCGAAAGGACACACCTGCAGGCGAGCAATTCACCTAAAGGCACAAGAAAATCTAAGTTATCTACAACTATTCACATGACTTACATTACACACATTATACACATTATATACAAAATTTGAATGACGCGGGTGCGCCGTAAAAGTTCTTATGTTGGCAGATAGAGTGCGCGCATGCGCAGAAGCGTCTGTGTGACTCCGGCAGTGCCGTTATATCATACAGTTAGATCATGCGGCACAGTAATGCAGTTCATATTGTTCGTGTGCGCGCGTATCTTAGTCGTTGCACGAAGAAAATATTCAACCAAGATTACATATGAAGACTACATTCTATAACAGGTAACTTAGTTTTAAATTTACAATATTTGTTATATCACAATACAACTCAGATTGTTGAATGTTCTTAGTTATATAGTATTGTTTTGAAATACTTCAAAGAAAAATGTCCGTATGTTTCAGGTGCGTCGACCTATTCACATCGTGTCGTTATTACAGTTCATATTCATCTGCTGCACAATAATTTTTTCACAGGTTAGTATCATCGTTGTATAACAACGTGATTAAAACATAAGCGTGTCCATTTCCATTTCCGTTATAGTCGTTGTGATGCTGTTCGTTGTGACAAAAAAACATTGTTTATTACAGATCTGACGTGACCCGTTAGTAATTGGTCCACGTGCAGTTCGTTTTTTACATTCCGTGGAAGCTTGGTTGCAGAACCTCGGACGGTACATAGCTGGCGTGGATCCTTGGACAGTCCAGGTAAGAGTGTCCGTCACATTTCGAGAACATTTCATTCCCTGAAGTTCCAACCAAAATTCTTCCACCCGTCGTGTTGTTTTCTGGACAGGCACTTTGTGTCCGTTTAATCCAGTTAACATCTTGAAGTTAGGTACTGTAGTATTGTCACTAGACGATGCACGAATTATGAACTTCACATTTTCAGTTTTTTGCTGAATATAGCTCACCTAAATGTTCGTAGTTATTAATCAAAGAAATGGTTCATCGCGTTTACATAGGTACGATGCATAATGAATGTCATTAACAGTTTCTTTCACGTAGGTTTCTGCGTAGTTGCAGAGTTAGTAATGTTCATTAATGTCCGTGAACAATGGTTCACTATGCAATGTCCTTTTGGCACTCGTTTTGTTCAAATTTCTTTTACATAGTAACAGTTACATTATACATCATTGAAAGAGAAGCAAAAAAAAAAAAATATAAGTAATCATACATACACACGTCACGTATTTTCTTAGCATAAACATAATACAGTTGCACATAAACATGTTTACATCATTATTACATAGCTATGGGTTATTACATTGTGTCACATTTGATTACATGAATTGCAGATAATTACGTCCTCTTTAAGGGTTTTGCTGGGATTTTATCGATGTTTATTTTGTGATGTCATCTGAAATTAAGATAGGTTAGACACAACATTCATTACATCAGTAGGCAAGACCAGGCATTTTCACTACTCAATAAATATTCAAAATAGTAAGAGAGAAAATGTTTGATTCCTCGCGTTTTGTGCGTGTGTGTATAGTGTCTGTGTGGCCTTGACTACCGATAGATGCTTTTCGTGTTGAGAGATGTGCGTCTAATCTATTTCTCAAAGTAAAAGTTCGCTTCACAGATGACGTCTGTCGGTTCGTCAGGTGTCACACCAAGTCAGTGATACCTACAGTCACAAATGTTCCGTGAAAAAATTAATATATCATTCACTGCTACGTAAACATAAATTTTATTTTAATATTCCGTCTTCCAGGTGGTGGCGCGCGCTGAAAGAAGAGTTCTTCTGCCTTCAACTGCGTCACTGGAACCGCTGAAATGAAAATTTCTATACTACTTACTATCTGTGTTGTAGCAACAGAGTTTTTTGGAGTTGCTTAGCAATGTTTTCATGGATGTGACTTTGACATTATTCCGCATGAAATGCTGTAAGATCTCGGTGTGCGTATAGCCCAATAATTTTGTTAGTTCTACGATGTTGTAACAAATACGCACCAGGATGCGGTATGTTAACAATTATATAAGGTCCTTCATATAGCAGACGCCACTTAGCGTTGCGTCGTTTGAGTGCTACAGATTTATGATGAGTACGAAGTAGTACAAGCATTCCTACCTCGAATTTTTGTTTTCTTTTTATTATGTTTCCGTGATGTTTGTTTCGTATCTGTGCGTGATGTGTCAGCGTAGTCAAAACTTCTTTTATTTTCTGTTCAGGTGTGATTTCCTTGTCTGACAACTTAGGTAATGGTTCTATCCACTGATCGTTCTGTTTGTAATTGAACATGATCTCGTTAGGTGTGTAATTTGTATCGTAAATATTTAAGTTATTGTGTATGTCTTCGAAAAGACTTAGGTAGGACACCCAATTAGTATGTTTTGATGAAATATAGGTCCTCATGAATCGGTTTAATTCTCGGAAAAGTCTCTCAGTCGCGTTACATTGTGGACTAAACTTTGAAATTGATATACTTTTAATGTTATTGTCCTTCAAGAAATTTCTCCATTTGTACCCAGAGTAGTATGCTGCATTATCTGACAGAATTGCTTTAGGTTTTCCCACGTGCGTCAGGTAATCACTTGAGAATCTTCGTATTATAGCACTTGCAGTGGCGGATTTTAAAGCATAAAGTTTTACATGTTTAGAAAATATATCGTAAAAAGCCAAGATATATTTGACGCCTCCAGAGCTTGCTAGATGCGGTCCACTGATGTCAGTACACAGAATTTCCAGGGGTTTACTGGGTAAAATAGAATGTAAGTCTGTCTTTGTGGATAAATTCTGAGGTTTTGATTTTTGACATATGACACATGTTTTCAGTTCCCTGTAAATTTTCCTTCTCATATTGCTAAAATAACAGTATGTCGTGAGCTTTGCTAAACACTTCTTCGTCCCATAATGACCCCAAACTAAGTGTGTGTGCCAAATTAGATTACGTTCAGACTCTTTGGGAATGCATACACACCAGTTAGTAGCATTTGAATGTCGGCGATAAAATAACACATCATTGTGTAACTTGTAATACTTAGTCAAAGGATGATTGTGTTTTTCTACCAGTAATGTTATTATCTTACACCAGTGAGGATCAGATTTTTGTAATTTAGCCATGTTTCTACACATATCAATATAATATTGGTGATACTGCTTGTCTTGCATTAAGAGAATCCTGTAGTCATTTATATTTTCTAAGTCACTGTTGGTTTCATTCATACCTTGTGGAAGTCTAGACAAAGCGTCGCAAGTCATACAAAAATCTAAATTGAAATCTGGATGGCTCAATAAGTTTGCATTCACTAAAGCATGTTTAATTGTATTAAAGTCATTCTGGCACTGTTCCGACCAGATCCAAACTTGATTCTTTCTGAGTAGATTTAGCAGATGTTTACTGTTCAAAAGTGGTTGTGGCAAAAAACGTCTGAAAAATGAACATAGCCCAAGGAATGATTTTAACTGCTTTTTAGTTCGAGGACTAGGAAAGTTTCTGATAGCATCTAATTTACTGGGATCAGGACGTATGCCCTGTGAATTAATGATATGTCCTAAATATTTTATCTTACTGCAACCAAACTTTGATTTTCTAAGATTGGCTGTGACTCCAGCTTGTGCAAATTTTTCTAAAATTCTTTGAAGTGTGTCAAGGTGTTCATTCCAAGACTGTGTAGCTATCAGTATATCATCAACATAGTGTGTGACTGTCTCAACTAAATCATCGCCAAGCACGGTATCCAGGGCTGTAATGAATACCCCAGAACTGACATTCAGTCCGAAAGGTAGAACACAAAACTGATAGGTTCGCCCCCCGAACATAAATGCAGTATATTTCCGAGAATCAGGAGTGATACTCACCTGCCAAAATGAATTAGCGAGATCTATTGTGGAAAAATACTTTGCATCTAGAAATTTCTGTAATTGCTCTTCTAAATTTTCGGGTTTTCTGTGAACTGGTAAAATTATTTCATTAATTGCTCGTGCGTCTAACACTAACCTGATGCTTCCATTTGATTTTTTTGACAACAAGTAGAGGACTACAGTAAGGTGAGGTGGATGGTTCAATGACCTTCCAGTCTAACATTTGTTTTAATTCTTGCCACACAGCAGGTCGTTGAGATAACGGTACGTTATATGTCTTGTGGTAGAAGATCTTGTGAGGCTTAACTTCAATCTTGTACGCATACGTGTTGATAACACCTATTCGCTTGGCAAAAACTTGTAGATATTTGGATAACACTTCCTGTAGTTTTATACGTTCATGTGCACTGAGAGCTGTAGCTTCATTTATCTTATGATCAAGCAATGTTTTCAAGTCCATTAGCTCTGTGTCAAATGAGTGTGTGTGCGTTTTTGTCAAGTACTAACTGAACCTTGTACCCTGTACAGTGTTTGTCATGCTTTAGAGTTCTCCTGTCCAAATCAATAATAATTACACTGCCTCTATCATTTAAAATACATTTACCTTTGGAGAAGTCTATAATGCAGTCCTTCTCGCTCATAATATCTATTCCTAATATGCAATTTGTCACAAGGTTTTGTACAACCAGGAATGGCCATTGTACGGTTCCATTACCTATTTTAATGTTTACAAAAACTTGCTTCGTAACCCTACATGACTTATTACCTAGTGCAGTAGTTATTTTACAGTTTTGGGCAGGAAACTCAGGCACAGGTTCCAATTCACACATCTTTTTATAGAAATTAAAAGACAAAACGCTCACAGCTGCACCTGTATCTAAAATAATAGTAGTTGGAATCCCACCTACTACACCAGTGGTAGATGCTAAAACAATTTCATTTGTGTTTGAACGACATTGTGTACTGTCTTGTAAAAGTTCATCTGATATATTGTTATTGTGGTTGTATCTTATAAATAAAACAGGTAATTTTTGTTTAGAATTATTCGGCATATCATTATTCTGATGTTCAACTGTGGTGTCAAATAACTGATTAACATTGAAGTCGCCCCCCAAGAATTCCTCAGCCACGACCTGGGGCATAGAAGTGACTGTTTCTAGTTTGTTGGATTAGCATTTGTACTAGGTACTGACACAGATTGAGGTTGTGTGTCAGGTGTCATTTCTATTATATTCACATTCGGATATTGCCTATTGTGATCTCCAAACTTTTGCGGTTGTTGTTGCTGTTGCGCATTATAACTTACCTGTCGGTCATAAGGTATGCTCCAATTTTGTCCTGGTGGCTGCTGTGGTAAAGCAGTGTTTGAATGAAAGTACTGATCGTTACGAGTCCAGCCTTGACGCTGTCTTGGCTCGTAGTTATTATTATTATTTCTGTTTCTGTTTGTGTTTTTGTTGTTGCCTATGTATCCGTTGTTACCGTTGTAGTTATTACCGCGGTGCCTTTTGTATGGATTGCCGCATGAAGTGTTATTACTGTTGTAACTATTGTTTGTATTGGAATACGCGTGTTGATTTTGATTTCCGTATTGAGACGGCATGTGAGTTTTCTGTTTTTGTTGTACCGCGTATCCAACTGTGGGCGCGCCAGAATTGAGTTGGCAAGCCTGCATGTTTTGCATTCCACTAGTGTAAACATTGTGGCTGCTGTTTTGCCGCGCGAAGCGCTGATCTTCAAGTAACATGTCAACCGAATCTAAAGCTGTTAAAAAATAATCTGAATCGTCATCCGGGATATGTAGGAGTTTTTCTTTAATGTTGAAAGGCAATTTGGCCTTCAACGCACGGAGTATATCGCGTGTTGCGACTGGTTCGTCTAAAAAGTGTCCCATGTTCAAGTATTTTTCAAAATATCTGCGTAAGTTGCCATTTTTACTGTTAAAAGTTTCAGGTTCTAGAATTTGTCTTCTGAGTCGCTCCTGGACGGATTGCGACCAGAATTTGTTCAGAAAAGCACGCTCAAACTCACTGTACGTGGTACATACGTCAGGTTGACTGTATGCCCAGACAGCTGCATCGCCTTGGATGTAACCGACAATATATGAAATCTTTTTCCGGTCACTCCAAGTGCGTGGAAATGCGTTACTAAAAGATTTAAGAAAAATCACCGGATGAATGGTTCGTTTTTCTGGGATAAAAATCTGAAATTGCCTGTGTTTCATTAAGCTTTCTTCTTCCTTTGCATTGTGATATGGATTTGTTCCACTGTAATTACTGCAATGTTCAGCTGGCGAGTAATTACGATAATGTTGCTGTGGTTTACCATGATAATAGCTTGTATTTGTGTTTGTACATCGTGGTATGTGTTGTAGTCGTGGTGTGTTTTGTTCTTGTGTGTTTGTCGTGTGCGGTATGTGTGTGTCATACTCGAATGTATATTGGTTCCTGAACTGTACATTTTGACTGATATTTTCGTTACATTCAGACTGTGGTCGATCGGTGAATTGTGTCATTGGTCCAGTGACGGATTGTACTGCGTCACTGATCAGCTGTTTGTTATTAGTAATGTATTGCGCTACGGAGTCGTGCACAATTGTTGGTAAATTTTCACGTAGGCATCTATCAAAATGTTTGTCTTTGTTCACTACCCAATCATGAAATTCTTTATTAATGTTTTGAAAATGAGCTGTAGCATCAGATTGTAAGATGTCAGTCAGGTGTTGTTCAACATTGTCAAATTTATTCTATACGTCAGTAATTCGTTTTTCAAGGTTGTCGTGTACTGAAGGATATGTTTGAATTTGTTCAGTAAGAACTTCACACGTGACATTAAGATTTTTTACTTTTGTCTGTAAAAGTGCTACGTCAGTTGTAGTCTTTTCTTGTGTCGTATTAAGCTGGGAAAATTTAGTACTGAGTTCAGTCATCTGTTTGGTCAGTGTGGCGTCTATAAGTTCCACACGTTTACATAAAGTGTCATTACTCGTCTTGAGTGCTATGAGGTCAGATTTAATTTCGTCATTTTGTGTCTGTAAGATTGCCATGTTTTCGGCGTTCTGTTTCATTATCATTTGTAACATGTCGGCAATGTTTACCGTTTGCAACGTCTGTGCCCCCGCCGCGTCATTAGACGTGACGTCATGCATTAACATGGGCTCTGACTGAGACTTTGAAATTTTTGTGGTGGACGGCCTATTGTCAAATTTCCGTCAACACTTGCATCAATGTTTGATAAATCGTCACTACCGGTTGCTGTCGTAAAGTCATTTTCTAACATTTGTCTCTCGTCCGAGTCGGATTGTGTCTGAATAGTACGTCTTTGCTGTTCCATTTTTGCGTATTGATTTCTAGTCATTACCATGCCACACGTGATTTATGTTTCAAGAAAATATTTGACACTGATTTTAAAATGAAATGCAGTTGAGCATGAATCGCTCGTAGCAACAATGGCTGTCCCGTTAATTTAAAAATATAAACTGAATTTGAGATTATTGGTAATGGCTGCTGGCCATGTTACATCATATCGTACAGAAGTCGGCCATATTGTACACTCGTGTATTGGTATTGTTGGATACGTTATTGTTTAGGAAAAAGTGCTAAGAATGAAATTTGTTACTGAAAACTGTTATGCGCGAAAGAAACACTACAGAATTTACTGAAAAGCTAATACACTGAATTATACGTCTGGTCAAGCCTGCTAATGCAAAGATGCTGCGTCTTACCTTATTTTGCTGGAAGCTTCATTGCGTCTTCCGGCAAAACTTTAGAATTGGAAAATATCTTCAGATTTTCATTATCTCTCATACATTCACGTCCAGGTCCAGAAAGTTGATTTTTGACATGAAACAAAAAGAACAATGTAACAAATGACAAAATAACGAGCCCTGTCACGGTCGCCAATATAAAATAAATAAAAATAAAATTTTGGAATAAAATATTAATGATTAATTATTCTGTATGTATGATGATTGGTTGTAATTGGTATTTGCTTATCTGGAACGTGGAAGTTTAATTATTCGGTATCAGACGCTTGACAATGGCTATTTGGAAAAGGCAATGTAACTCGTAGTTGACCGTGAAAGAAAACTGAAATAATCGGACTTCGTAATTAAATCGTTTCCAAAGACTGCTGCGGTAGGTACGGACTCATGATCTAATCTCAATATTACAATGATTTGCCAGCCATGCCAATACGTCGTACAGAGGTGATTGTCTACTAAACATAAAAAAGTTACACAGTTAGTTAAATCAGATATATTCAATGAAATAGCCTACAGTTCATAATCCTACTTACTTTTATAAATATAAATTCATTACAGAATCGAGTGCCTAGTGTGGTTGCAACTCGCAGTATTCTTCTATAACATGAAAATATGGCGGTGTGCCAGACAATAAAATAAAATACGTGCTTCTCGCACCACTTCTACCTGAGCTCTCTCTCTTCTCTTAATACAGACATAAGAGTAACGTAATTATTCTTTTGTCTTTATCAGCGACACAGCGCTGCAGTTGTGTGCCATAGGCTTTATTTATTAGTCACTGATTATTTATTTAATTAATATTTCGCGTTTCCGCGGAAACTCACGCTCGGCATGCAAATGTGCCTTTATAAGGTGACCGAGACGTGTAACCAATGGCACCCCATACCATCACGCCAGGTAATATGCCAGTATGGCGAAGACGAATACACGCTTCCAATGAGTGTTCATCGCGATGTCGCCAAACACGGATGCGACCATCATGATGCTGTAAACAGAACCTGGATTCATCCGAAAAAATGACGTTTTGCTATCGTGCACCCAGGTCCGTCGTTGGGTACACCATCACATGCGCCCCTGTCTGTTATGCAGCGTCAAGGGTAACCGCAGTCATGGTCTCCGAGCTGATAGTCCATGCTGCTGCAAACGTCGTCGAACTGTTCGTGCAGATGGTTGTTGTCTTGCAAACGTCCCCATCTGTTGATTCAGGAATCGAGACGTGGCTGCACGATCCCTTACAGTCATGCGGATAAGATGCCTGTCATCTCGACTGCTAGTGATACAAGGCCGTTGGGACCCAACACGGCGTTCCGTATTACCCTCCTGAACCCACCGATTCCATATTCTGCTAACAGTCATTGGATCTCGACCAACACGAGCAGCAATGTCGCCATGCGATAAACCGCAATCGCGATTGGATACAATCCGACCTTTATGAAAGTCGGAAACGTGATGGTACGCATTTCTCCTCCTTACACGAGGCATCACAACAACGTTTCACCAGGCAACGCCGGTCAACTGCTGTTTGTGTATGAGAAATCGGTTGGAAACTTTCCTCATGTCAGCACGTTGTTGCGAATGCTCTGAAAAACTAATCATTTGCATATCAAAGCATCTTCTTCCTGTCTGTTAAATTTCGCGTCTGTAGCACGTCATCTTCGTGGTGTAGCAATTTTAATGGCCAGTAGTGTATATGGGAGCAGCGGACGGCCGAGAGGAACACCTGCCGTCATCCGCTCTATCCCCAAGTAGCAGCATCTAAATGGCCGCTTTCTCGGGAACATATCATTTTATAACGCTGTTATATATCAATTTAGAATCTTCGTAATTTTTGTATGAGTAGAGTTAAGTCGGCTTTAATCATAGAAAAAGTTTTAGCTCGCCTATAACTAATCTTTACCATGTAGAATTTTTAGAACGGAACTGACAGTAGAACATGACCTCTGCACTACATGTTTCTGAGGCGTTGAATTGATTGGTATTTGCATCAAAGTCTTGAAACTTGTTATAGCTCTATTATTTAATTGTTTCATCAGATTCTGTAATCAATACTTTTGATCGTTAATATAAACGATACGTAATTATTATAAATAAGGACTTTTTCGTACAAATTACTCGAAAACTATTACAGGTAGGTCAATGGGGGTCACAGAGTGAAGGTTTTTATACCAATTTTCATGTTTATAAGTCTAATATTTAACGCCTTCAATTTTTAATAAAAACGCCGATTATTAACAAAATATTGTTCCCATCAAGTTGAAACTTGTAACAGTTAGGAGCTACTCGATCATTGTACCTCACTCCTTGTAACTGCCTACGCACAGTAATTGTGCACTGGACTGCTGGTAGTACTTTGCAACCGACGAGTGATTCCTTCTGCTGATTTCCTGAATTTTTTTTACAACCACCCTCCCCAATGCTCAGCGGTCCATTCCCGCAGTAAATGTGGTCTGTCTGGTCTTGGCTTAACTGTGATTTTTCCTTTTGAGTTTCCTTTTGAGTTTCCCTTGCAGAATCATGTCACCGATAATCGGTTTCGTCAGCTTGAGAAGGACTGAAATGTCCCCGATGGGTTTTTCATCCGGATGACATAGAATGATTAGCCCACGCTCGAAATCACAATGCTCTCTGCTCTCCCGGCTGGCTCATTGCTCTTATACTGTTTCTCTACCGACAACAGATACTCCCTGTCTCCATTTAAACTGGCGAATCGAACTCTTGTGACATCTAGTGGTCAAGCCCTCATTACATAGGGGTGTCCGGATACTAAACCGAATGGATTCTAGATATTGACAGTTTCTTAAAAACGCTACCATAATGAAGCGCTAACTCGTGTCTGTAAATATGACACACCTTCATCAAAACAGCATTTGAATGAAAATAGATAATTACAAACAGCTGTCGGAAGCAGTCACTAGAGCCTTACTACTCTACTAACACAGAGTAGTTATGCTGACTACCACAGCAGAACTGTTCAAAATAATTTCATAAAGTATTCACAACGACTCACTGTGGTGAAGAGAGTAATGAAGACTGACTTTGACCCTCGAAACTCTACACCGTCCCGAACCTTATCGACGAAAGATTCCAATAGGATGTTGGAAGGATGATTTATAAGTGCGTACTTTGATACAGAGTGTGATCGATTGAACTGCCGACTTACTATCAGGTGACATACACAGACAAGCATACAGACTATAATTTAAAATATAGAAGTAGAAACTAAAACAGCCAAGATCACTGATTATAATTTTGTTTTTGATGACCGGTTTCGGCACACTTAACATGCCACCACTACATCGTATGCAAATACACTTCAATACATCTCCACCATACCTAAAATATATAATGTCAAATCGTAATACGTCATTCCAGGTATATCAATAATAAAACAAGATTTACATAAAATATCACTCATACTGCAGCGACTGCACAAGCTCATATTCACACAACACATGAAAGGAGATCTGGGATGCCGTGTTACTACTTGAAACCAGATACTTTTTTTTTTACTTCTATATTTCACCTTATTCTAGATACGTGAATAACGCCAAGCTCATATAGACCCATAATTGGTGATATCAATTACCATGTTTCACTTTACAGTGACACAAAGATCAAAATTAGTAGTTGTGTTAGTCTAGTGAAATAAAAAAAAAAAAAAAGAAATTGAAATAGCTATAATACAGTTACGCTTCTTGGACTACAGTGTATACCTCCGGGAAGGTTTACCAAGTTTCATGTAAATTTTACAGGTTCGTAATTCTCCATATTTGATTAATGTTTTGATTACCACATTATTTGCATAACCGTACAGGCACTGTAAGCTGGCTAACGCCGGATATAAGTGCTCCTGAGATTTTTGTGAAGGACTTAACGATGTTCAAAAATGATAGGATACATTTGACGGTTGCGATGCCGGTTGTTGCTATTAGACGTAGTTTATCCTGAAATGAAATTGAAGTAGAGGGGTTCTGTGAGTTAGTATGGGTTGAGGTCATTCTTCACTCCCGGAATAAAATAATAACTGGATCTTTTTGTCGAACTCCCAACTCAGATGATACAATTGCTGAAAGGTTCAAAGAAAACTTGAGTCTAATTTCAAAAAGATACGTGACTCATACAAATACAGGGTGATTCAAAAAGAATACCACAACTTTAAAAATGTGTATTTAATGAAAGAAACATAATATAACCTTCTGTTATACATCATTACAAAGAGTATTTAAAAAGGTTTTTTTTCACTCAAAAACAAGTTCTGAGATGTTCAATATGGCCCCCTCCAGACACACGAGCAATATCAACCCGATACTCCAACTCGTTCCACACTCTCTGTAGCATATCAGGCGTAACAGTTTGGATAGCTGCTGTTATCAGACATTGTGACGGTTGACTTTCCCGTGAGTGTGGAAAGTTGCTTCATCACTAAACACAATCTTTGAAACGAAAGATTCATCTGTTTCCATTTGAGCAAGGATAAAATCACAGAAATCGATTCTTTTAATCTTATCAGCTGCAGACAGTGCTTGAACCAATTTCAGACGATAAGGTTTCATAACTAACCTTTTTCGTAGGACTCTCCATACAGTTGATCGTGGAATTTGCAGCTCTCCGCTAGCTCTGCGATTCGATTTTCCTGGGCTGTGAACAAATGCTTGCTTGCTGGATGCGTGCTACATTTTCATCACTCGTTCTCGGCCATCCAGAACTTTTCCCTTTGCACAAACACCCATTCGCTGTAAACTGTTTATACCAATGTTTAATACACCACCTATCAGGAGGTTTAACACCATACTTCGTTCGAAATGCACGCTGAACAACTGTCGTCGATTCACTTCTGCCGTACTCAATAACACAAAAAGCTTTCTGTTGAGCGGTCGCCATCTTAGCATCAACTGACGCTGACGCCTAGTCAACAGCGCCTCAAGCGAACAAATGTACAACTAAATGAAACTTTATAGCTCCCTTAAATCGCCGACAGATAGTGCTTAGCTCTGCCTTTTGTCGTTGCAGAGTTTTAAATTCCTAAAGTTGTGGTATTCTTTTTGAATCACCCTGTATATTAGGTTGTGGATGCAATTTCCTTCGATATGGTGGTGAAAATACATGTTTAAATCCAGAGGTACGCATAAAACATCATTTTAAATTGTGCTGAACGCAGTCTCTGAAAATTATTTCGAGCAGTTAGTTCATGAGCGCACTCGAGTAGTAAACGGTTGTGAAAGCACACTTGACCTCTTAGCAACGACTAATGTCGAGCTAATAACGACAATCAAAAAGGATACAGGGATTAGTGAACACAGGGTTGTCGTAGCGAGAATGAATACTGTAACTCCCATATCCCCCAGATATAAACGAAAAATATACCTATTCCGAAAGCAGATAACAATTCACTTGATGCCTTCCTGAGAGATAATCTCCACTCCTTCCAAATTAACAACGTACCGGTAACTGTAGACCAGATGTGGTCTGAATTCAGATAAATAGTATAGACAGTAATTGAAAGATATATACCGAAAAAATTAACAAACGACGGAGATGATACCCCTCGGTAAACAAGAAATAATGAAGAAAGGAAGCCAAATTCAAACGAACGCAACATCCCCAAAGTGGCGATTTTTTACAGAAGCTTGAAATTTACCGCGGACATCAATGAGAGATGCTTATAATAGTTTCCACAACGAAATTTTGTCTCGAAACCTGGCAGAAGTTCCAAAGAAATTCTGGTGTATCAAAGTCTGCTAGCTGGTAGAAAGTCCAAAGAAATTCTGGCCGATTAAAGTGTGGTAGCATCTTCTCTGCGCAATAGCATTGGAAATCCTATGTATGACGGTGCTACTAATGCAGGGTTACTAAACATAGCCTTCCGCCGCGCGGGATTAGCGGAGCGGGCTAAGGTGCTGCAGTCATGGACTGTACGGTTGGTCCCGGCGGAGGTTCGAGTCCTCCCTCGGGCATGGGTGTGTGTGTTTGTCCTTAGGATAATTTAGGTTAAGTAGTGTGTAATCTTAGGGACTGATGACCTTAGCAGTTAAATCCCATAAGATTTCACACATTTTTGAACATAGCCTCCCGAAATTCCTTCACCAAAGAAGACGAATAAATATTATAGAAGTCGTGTCAAGACCTGCTTCCAACATCAGTAGCTTGGACGTAGAAAACGTCGTAATAGTGAAGCAACATCAATCACTTAATAAAAGCATGTCTGCCCGTCCAGACCGTACACCAATTAGGTTCCTTTCAGAGTATGCTAATGCAATTACCGCGTACTAAACAATAACATACAACCGCTCTCTCGGCGAAAGATACGTACACAATGACTGGAAAATTGCGCAGGTCACACCAATATTCAAGAAGACAATAGGAGTAATCCACCTAATTACAGGTCCATATCATTAACGTCGATATACAGCAGGATTTTGGAAGATATATTGTGTTCGAACATTATGAATTACTTCGATGTGAACGATCTTGTCACAGACAGCTGTCACTTATTTAGAAAAAATCGTTACTGTGAAACACTACTAGCTCTTTACTAAAATGGCTCTGAGCACTATGGGACTCAACTGCTGAGGTCATTAGTCCCCTAGAACTTAGAACTAGTTAAACCTAACTAACCTAAGGACATCACAAACATCCATGCCCGAGGCAGGATTCGAACCTGCGACCGTAGCGGTCTTGCGGTTCCAGACTGCAGCGCCTTTAACCGCACGGCCACTTCGTCCGGCTAGCTCTTTACTCACTCGAAGTGCTGCGTGCTATTGACAAAGGATTTGAAATTGATTCTGTATTTCTAGATCTTCGAGAGACTTTTGACACTGTACTCCACAAGCGGCTTGCAGTGAAATTGCGTACTTACGGAATATCGTCTCAGTTGTGCGACTAGATTCGTGATTTCCTATCAGTGAGGTCACAGTTCGTAGTAACTGACGACGAGTCGTCGAGTAAAACAGAAGTGGTTTCTGGCATTACCCAAGATAGTGTTATACGCCATCTGCTGTTCCCTTATCTATACAAACCATTTAGGAGACAATCTGAGCGGTCGTCTTAGGTCGATTGTAGAAGATGCTGTCGTTTATCGTACAGTAAAGTCATCAGAAGATCAAAACACATTTCAAAACGATTTAGAAAAGATATCTGTATGGTGCGAAAATTGGCAACTAATCCTAAATATTGAAAAGTGTGTGGTCATCCACATGAGTGCTAAAAGGAATCCGTTAAACTTTGGTTACACGATAAATCAATCGAATCTAAAGGCCATAAATTCACGTAAATAGCTAGGAATTACAGTTACGAACAACTAAAATTGGAAGTAACTCATAGAAAATGTTGTGGGGAAAGCGAACCAAAGATACAACCGATCTACTAAAGAGACAGCCTACGCCACGCTTGCCGGTCGTCTTTTGGAGCACTGTAGCGCAGTGTGGGTTCCTTACCAGATAGGACTAACGGAGTACATCGAGGAAGTCAAAAGAGAGCAGCACGTTTTGTATTACAAAGAAATAGGGGAGTGACTGTCGTGGACATGGTGCAGGATTTGTGGTGGACATCTTTACAAAAATGGTGTTTTTCATTGAGGTGGAATCTTATCTCGGAATTTCAGTCATCAGCTTTTCCTCCGAATGGAAAACATTTTGTTGACGCCGAACTACATACAGAGAAACGATCATCATTGTAAAATAAGGGAAATGAGAGCTCGCATGGAAAGCTATACGTGTTCGTTTCTTGCGCACGCAGTTCGAGAATGGTATAATAGATGATTATTGTGAAACTGGTTCGATGAGCACACTGCCAGGCACTTAAGTGTGATTTTCAGAGTATCCATGTAGATGTAGATGTGACCATTTGAATTAGGATGGTTTGGACAAACTACTGAATAATAATGCCTAATGTAATAGTGCCTAAACAACAATATTATTAATTTACGTAGTTGTGGTTCAGTTACTGCTAGTAGAATATAGAAAGGAAAAAAAATGTTGACTCAGGAGTAGAACTTTAGGAAATGGAGTTATTCCCCTTTGCTACGTTTCAGACCCAAAGATAATCTACTCTGCTGGACATTAATGGTGCACTGCAAAGACAGCAAATAACGAATTTTACTTATCGTGCGTATTACAGTATAGTAAGAAGATTACATGATTGGATTTGTGGGTAATCTTTATGTGAATTTAGCGCTCGCGGCTGCCACCCCTGCTGCATCAATAGTTTTAACCCCATCGGGCATAGGGTCGAAATTGAGCTTGGTTGACAGATACGGGTACGTCAATCCACGCTGATTCAGCTTGATGGGGAGTTCGTCAACTCTAGTGGATGACAACACATGCGTTGAATGTATGAGAGACATGGAGAATGTCCTGCATCGGACAATAATCAAACACTCGCTATATAGTGGTAGGTGAGGACGGCAGGTGTAACCTGCAGCTATGCCCTCTGTTGTTATAAAATACTGTCATGGAGGTCTCGGAGATAGCACTCAGTTGTCGGTTTAAACATATACCATTCCAAACCTTTACGAAACTTTTTCTTGCTGACAATCCTCACAAAATGATGAAAGGAAAAAAGCTTATTGCTTATTATAGTCGCTGCTCATGCATTAAAACTGTAACGTGAAGCATGCCGTTTTAAACAAATACTTCTTTACTGAAAAGTATTTTTGCGATACATTTTGCGGAAAGTATTCAGATATACCGATGAATGTACCATAAAAATTGTATGACTGTACTTCACAAAGTTCAAGAAAAATGACGTCAAATACTGAGATGCCTGAAAAACTGCCACATCATTCAGGATGCTTTAATTTATTACTTCAGAATTCTAGTGACCACAGTCCAAGTTACTAGATATGAAAATCACAGATAATCTTGCTGTGTACGCAATGGCACCACACACCATCATACCAAGTGCTTGGCTCGTAGGACGATGACGAAAGCTATCTCACAACGTTCGTTTAGAAAGGAAACTTCCTTAGTGATGATGTGCGTTGAAACGAAACTCGTCTGAAAAGACGAGATAATGCCACTGCTGTGTCCTGTGCTGTCGTTGGGCGCACCACACTCGGCGTGCCTATTTCTACTGCTGGGGCAAGTCAAGCCAAAACAATTGTCACTCCGCTGAGAGTCCGTGGTGCTTCACACTGTCTAGGAACGTTTTTAAGATCAGTTAGATAGTCTGAATATCATAATAATGTCTATAGAACCGAAGAGCATAGTAGATTAGTAGAAAGATGTGGTACATCCGTGGTACGGATTGGTATGCACGACTAGAATGTAATTAAGAGAATTTACACAAAAGAAATTCAGAGGCAGTCCATATGGTTATGCATGTATTGAGGATTACCGAAGCATCCACATGCCAAAGGAAAAATGTAGAACAATATAGCAACAACTGATCTAGGTGTGGGTATAGGTGTTGTTCGTTGATTGACTTGGGACTTTATTATTATCGTTATTCTTGATTACCAAAGTGTGTGAACTTGAGATAATGACAGCTTCGATACCTTTTATGTTTTTCTACTCACTACATCTTCATTAATTCTGTTTTTTCCTTTTCTTGTTTCTAATTTTACTTCTGAGCTGTTTTCTGTCCTCAGTCGCTTTTTCTGGAATCTTCAGTTGTTCTACGTCGTCTTGTGTTTCTTTCAGCTATTTAATTTTCTTGCCTTAATGATATTATAAATATAGTTTCTATTATACAGACATTATTTTTTGTTGCTGTAGTTAATAATATTTCTAATATTCTGTTGGATGCGATTTTTGCTGACACTTCCCGGCCACACTTGGCATCTCTCATAATCAGTTATGGCCCTGAGAGGCGTCAAGGTATAAGCACTCTGCAGCGTTCATATGCAATGTGTGTTGCCTTTAGTCTAGTCGTGCGAGACAAGGAGTAAGCTGGCCTTCTGAAATATCTGTCTTCTCTTAGAGACACTCATCCTTAAGGCGTTAATGTTGAAAATCACTCTGTCTGTTTATTGGGGTAGGAGGCAAGCAGGTGCAGGACATGTGATCAGTAGACCCTCTAGTTCGTTGAACCCTCGTCATCCCCATCGAATTCAATAAAACGTCGTCTAGCGTCGCCAGAGAATGAGATTTTCACTCTGCAGCGGAGTGTGCGCTGATATGAAACTTCCTGGCAGATTAAAACTGTGTGCGCCGACCGAGACTCGAACTCGGGACCTATTGCCTTTCGCGGGCAAGTGCTCTACCAACTGAGCTACCGAAGCACGACTCACGCCCGGCCCTCACAGCTTTACTTCTGCCGAGTTCGAGTCTCGGTCGGCGCACACAGTTTTAATCTGCCAGGAAGTTTCACGTCGCCAGAGAACATTGGCGAACATTTTGTCTGTTGTTCGCCATGACGTGGTCGACCATCTGTAGGAGACTGATCGAAACACTGATACACTCCGCAAGTCCACACACACACACACACACACACACACACACACACACATATATATATCCTCCTAAACCACTTCAGCCAAACTAGGTACACGTGCCAGTTACTACATGTACTCGTATATCATCATTGTGGTGGTAAAAACAACCTTCTTATCGAAGGGGTGAGGATTTAAAAGTAGTGTAGCCAAAAATAGTTCAAATGCCTCTAAGAACTATGGGATTTAACATCTGAGGTCATCAGTCCCCTAGCCTTAGAACTGCTGAAATCTAACTCACCTAAGTACATCACACACATCCATGCCCGAAGCAGGATTCGAGCCTGCGACCGTAGTAGCAGTGCGGTTCCGGACCGATGCGCCTAGAACCGCTAGGCCCCAGCGGCCGGCATAGTGTAGCCCACGGAGCGTGTATACCCGTACTTTATTCATCGAGTATATGAGAATGAGACCACTTAGTCACTTGGAACAAACATGTAACACGTACCATTCCAAACCTTTACGAAACTTTTTCTTGCTCACAATCCTCACAAAATGATTAAAGGAAAAAAAGCTTATTGCTTACTATATTTGCTGCTGATGCATTAAAACTGCAACATGAAGCATGCATTTTTAAACTAATACTTCTCTACTGCAAACTATTTTCTATTTTGGCGATACATTTTGCAGAAAGTATTCAGATATACCAATGAATGTACCATAAAAATTGTATGATTGTACTTCACAAAGTTCAAGAAAAATGACGTCAAATACTTAAATGCGTGAAAAATTGCCACATCATTCAGGATGTTTTAATTTATTACTTCTTTACTATTAACTCTGTTGTCAACACACCTCGCAGACAATACCACATATGCCGCTGAACGTACCTAGAAAAATAACTCATTCTACGACACATAGTTCAGGAGGTATGACGTGACAAACACTGAGATGCGTGGCAAACGGCTGCCTCATGCATGACGTTTTAATTTATTACGTCGTTACTCCTAATTCTATTTGCAACAAATTTTGCATACAGTATCCAAATATAGTACTGAATGTACCTGCAAAATTATACTATTGTACACCATATGGATCAGGAGATATAACATCATAAAAATTTAGCCCCGCAAAAATGAAATTGCAGCGTGGAATTAGCTAGAGATACAGGTACATGTGAAGAACGTTAAATATGTGTGAAATATGTGTGAAATGTGTGTACAAGGGAAACGCCATTGGTAAAAAGGTCACTCTAAACCTCTGGACTGATATCAGTCAAATTTCAAACACAAAAATTAGCAATCTGGAATGAAAAGCTCTGGGGGTAATAACAACGAACCTCCTATTGGGGTGAGCGCTATGAGGTGGAGAGAGAAGGGGAATGAGAAGATGGACAGACAGCGAGGGAAAAGGGAAGGACGGGACGGATACCTGATAGGAGGCTAAAAGAGGACAGGGAGGGCAAGGAGAAATTGGAGAAAGAGAGGGTGGAGTTAAAGATAGACAGTGAAAGGAATGTGGAGGACATGAACAAGTAGAGAGGGAGGAGGAGGTAGACAGAGAGAGGGGGGAGCAGCAGATGGAGAAAGGGGGACAAGAGGAGATGGACAGGGAGGGAGGGAAGTAGGAGATGGACAGAGGGGGGGGAAGAATGAGATACAGTAATAGAAGATTGTAATAAATACATACATAGGCAACACGGCGTGCTCAGTTTCGTTATGAATGTATATTACACTCCTTCAATTACTGATCACTGATAATATAAGAAAAAACACATTTTTAAATCCAGATAATATTATCAAAACCGGAAAATAATTGAAGTGATTATTATGAGGCACTGTTGTGTATTGTTTCACTGCGTTCCATCGAAACTGCTCCGACGTGGTAGACAATGCGTGTTCTGCGCCAGCAGGACTTGCCGACGGCCCGGCCACAGTTTAATTAAGGTCGCCCGCCTGATACGCACCGCTGCGGTGCGCGCCGCGTGGTATGCTAGCCCGCACACTCTGTGCGTGACCCGACAGCCATCTGGTAGCCCCGCTCTCTGAACTCACGCGCCCTTATAGGATCATCATTTGGTTCTCCTACCTTCTTTTCTCGCTTATTTATGAGAGCAAGTGTTGGAAAGCTACGTTAAAGAGTGCATTTGTTAAATAAACTGCCATATCGAAAGTATCCGAACACCCTATGTATACCGGAATTGACCACTAGATGTCACGAGAGATGGGACCGCCAATGTGAAACCAGGCTGGGAGCACTGTGTTGACAGCAGAGAAGCAGTAAAAGCAGAATGGGTCAGCCAAGAGAGCCCAGTGACTTCGAACGTGTACTCGTAATTGTGTATCACCTGACGGACAGATCTATCACGGACATTTCAACCGATCCAAAGCTCCTGAAGTCTATTGTTGGTGAGGTGATCCTGAAGAGGGTACACAAAACAAAAATCACAACTAAACCAACTTCATCTACTGACGGAGAGGGACCATCGAGCATTGTTGAGGGCAATTGTGAGAAACAGCATTAAATCACGGTAAAAACCACTCGTGTTTTCCGCACATCAGTAGCAGACAAATTACGTGAGAATCGTGAATTTCAAAAACGTCAGTGCTGGGAATGCTACATCAACATCGATTGCACCCGAACCATAATTCTATGCACCAGGAATTGCATGGCGACCACTCTGAACGTCGTGTACAGTTCTGCCACTGGGCACAAGAGAAATTACGGGACGATGACAGATTTTTGCACGCGTTCTATTTAGTGACGAAGTGTCATTCACCAACAGCGGTAACGTAAACCGGCATAACATGAACTAGTGGGCAACGGAAAATCCACGATGGCTGCGACAAGTGGAACAACAGCGACCTTGGTGGGTTAATGGATGGTGCGGCATTATGGGAGAAAGGATAATTGGCCCCCAATTTATCGATGGCAGTCTAAATGGTGCAATGTATGCTGATTTCCTACCTAATGTTCTACCGATGTTACTACAATATGTTTCACTGCATGACAGAATGGCTACGTACTTCCAACATAATGGATGTCCGACACATAGCTCGCGTGCGGCTGAAGCGGTATTGAATAGCTCGTAACAGGTGGATTGGTCGAAGAAGCATCATACTATGGCCCGCACGTTCACCGGATCTGACGTACCCGGGTTTCTTTCTGTGGGGAAAGTTGAAGGATATTTGCTATCGTGATCCGCCGACAACGCCTGACAACATGCGTCAGCGCATTGCCAATGCTTGTGCGAACATCACGGAAGGCGAACTACTCGCTGTTGGAAGGAATGTTGTTACACGCATTGCCAAATGCATTGAGGTTAACGGACATCATTTTTAGCATGTATTGCATTAATGTGGTATTTACAGGTAATAACGCTGTAACAGCATGCGTTCTCAGAAATGATACGTTCACAAAGGTACATGTATCACATTGGAACAACCGAAATAAAATGTTCACACGTACCTACGTTCTGTATTTTAATTTAAAAAACATACCTGTTACCATCTGTTCGTCTAAAATTGTGAGCCATATGTTTGTGACTATTACAGCGCCATCTGTCACAAAGCGAAAATGTGGTCCAACTATAACATTCATATTTCTTTACGTACTATACGAATATGTAGTAAAAAGGGGGGGGGGGGTTCCTATTTAAAAAAACGCAGTTGATATTCGTTTGACCTATGGCAGCACCATCTAGCGGGCCAACCATAGCTCCATCTGGTTTCCCCCTTCGAGCTAGACAAAATTCGTTCTTTGAATTTTTTCGTTTGACGTTTATTTCGTGAGGTATTTGGCCCGGTCGCGATCAACGGACCTATAAAATACTGTGTAATGGAAAATTACGTTAAAATGATACGTTCCACATCGTATTCATGACCTATGGAACAAGACTTAGTGTAATGTAATGTTAGTGTTTGTATCAGCAAGACAGGGCATCCTATCATAAATCCGCAGGTCAGCATCTGAGAAGAAATGCTGTGTTGATGGTAAAATTCCTCAAATGGCCTAGCCTGTCCAGGCATCCCACCTGAATCTAATTGAACACCTCTGGGATAGGCGGCCAGAGTGGCTGAGCGGTTCTAGGCGCTGCAGTCTATAACCGCGCGACCGCTACGGTCGCAGGTTCGAATTCTGCCTCTGGCATGGATGTGTGTGATGTCCTTAGGTTAGTTACGTTTAAGTAGTTCTAGGGAATGATGATCTCAGAAGTTAAGTCCGATAGTGCTCAGAGCCATTTGAAGCATTTGAACCTCTGGGATAAGCGAGAAAGCCGTCTTCGTTCCAGATCCTGCTGTCCAATATTACTATCTCCTGTGTTTTCGGTTCTTGATGGAGAATTGGCTGCCATTCCTCTGCAGACATTCAGAAATCATATTGCCAGAGTCCCCACCAGAGTCCAAGCCGTTAAAAAGGCAAATATGGACACAACCTATGTCAATGTCCTGATATTTTTGATCCGATAGAGTACACAAGCATAATTCCTATAAACTTCAAAAATATGAAAGTGTAGGGAAGACCCGGATAGTTTAACGATGTTAGTGGTTAACCAGTTTCAATAGGATCATTCTTGGGGAATATTTGTTCATCTTCCCTTGTATTAACAAAATGGCTTTTTTGTGTTGTTCCTAGAGGGGATGTAACTTTTTATTTTAACTTAGTCACAATTATTTTTCGAATCTTAAACCCCAATGCTCAAAGGTACTGTTTCAGCCCCCTTCCTCGTAACTACTACTTGTAGCAACTAGCTTACTCTGGATTAGTTTAGCACATTAGTATTCTGTTACTTTTTGTTGTGCTATCTGAGAGAAGGATTGCATATGAAGCAATGTTTTGTTGGCATACTTCAGTTTCATACCTGCAACCTATTTTACCCTTATTCCGTAATGACCACCATGAATAAGCTCTGGAATCTTCTTATGTGAGATCAATTGAATGTGAACATGTACCAGAAGTAATCAGGGTTGTTTCTCTTACTTCTTTGTATATAGTCTTGGAAACATCTGTTTGAATTTGCTTTCAAATGGGACTTGAGGGCTGACGCGGCCGAGGAAAACAGACATCCCACCTTCTTTCTAACTTTTGCGGTTGTTCAAGCAAGCCAACGCGCTATTTCGTGGAAGCTTTCCAGAGAACTCTGTTGAAAACTTTGTTCAGCAAATAGGCTTTCGTCCACAACAATTTGGAAAACGTTTGGCGGGACTATAGTGTTCTTGTGGTTCGTCCTCCACTTCCCCCTCCCCTACCCTAATCTGAAATAAATATGCTGGATAACTGTGGCTAACGAGTAAATCTAGAAGGATTTGAGAAGAAACTGTTCCTGTTGACGGCTTGGTGAGTGGATCGTTCTCTTCGAAGTGTGAGGAGTATAAGTTTTCATTGTTGTAGGGTTCCGTAAAATATTTCACTTTTAGTGTAGGCAATCGTCGTGTTTACTCAAATTAATAGCCAAGAGATTTAAGGTGTCTTTGATACGGTGTGAAGTGAATATTTACTGAAATTCGTTGCTCTGTTTTTGCAAACTGTGAGTACGATCTCTTCTTCCAATTGTCATCCTAATAATCAATCACTGCTTCCCTCACAGAATGGAACGAATACCTGGATAATACAATTCTTCGTATACTGAATTTTAGCATTTCTATTTTTGATGGATTGACTTTGAAGATAGCGTTCACCAATAATAGAACCATGCAATCGTATCCTACTAAATCTCATGATCAGAATGAATACTTACAAGCCAGAGGAGATGCTGATAGGCTGGGATTCTTCAAAAGTATCTGGCTTTAAGTCAGCATTGTGGACTCAGCTTATTGTTCCCTCTAAGATCCACCTGTAATTATATTACTCTCTGGTATGCAAATGTTGTGCAGCTCCAACCAGTAATTTTGGGTCATTCGAGTGTTGTATGTTGCGATATTCAGAGCTTATTGCGTTCCCAAGAGTATTCATATCCCATCCTCTTTCATCAAAGATCCCTCGCCGACATTAAATGTAAAGTATGCTTAGAGGAAATCCCATGCCCCCCCCCCCCCCTGCCTCTCAATAATTGTTTATTGGTACAGGATTTGTGAGTCGAGAGACATTATCTGTCTGGCTAAATATGTCTGTTCCGTGGACTATAATTCATTATTTCTTCCCCCCCCCCCCCTCCCATTTGCTTTCCACCATTTTTTTCTATATCCGTTTTGAAATTAGTGATTAAAAAAAATACGTGCTTGAGGAATGAGTGACAAATACTTAATAAGACGCATTCCTGGAATCGTCGTGCAGATATCTCAATATTAATTTCCGTAGAGACTCCACGTAACACTGCACACGGTGGCACTGGAATACATAAAAGCTTTGCCTGCTAGTACTAAGAAACATAATAGTTTGGGTTGGGTTGTTTTTGGGGGAGGAGACCAGACAGCGACGTCATCGGTCTCATCGGATTAGGGAAGGATGGGAAAGGAAGTCGGCCGTGCCCTTTCGAAGGAACCATCCCGGCATTTGCCTGGAGCGATTTAGAGAAATCACGGAAAACCTAAATCAGGATGGCCGGACGCGGGATTGAACAGTCGTCCTCCCGAATGCGTGTCCAGTGTGCTAGACACTGCGCCACCTCGCTCGTTCATATCTATTGAACCACGTTTCCAAAAGTTCAACGCGAATGGCAAAAAGTGTTATCCGAAGAGTAAGAACTCAAATATGAATGAGAATTATAAACAGAAGCAGGAGATACATTTCACTGCAAAAGTGTCATTTACGTCAATACTGAGACGAGATGACTTTGAGCACGGGACAAGATGACGATATTGATAACAAGTTGAATGCAAGTGATTTCTCCCTGATTAAGACAGCATGTTAATTAATTAAACACTGCTATGTAATTCTTACTGGATATTATTTAATGAAATTATTATTGTGCTGAAAATTAGTAAAATTCGGAATCAGTTCGTTCATTAACAAATTTTCCTGCTACAGAATTTTCAGAGTCCTCATCGCAGAATGTGAGACGTTTAATACGCTGTATCTAGTCTTCTAGTGTAGCGTCAACATAAATTCATTATACACAAGACACTGCATGTTTCTTCTTTGGAAGTTTCTACTGTCGTTTTATATGTTACTATCATCCAACATTGGCTTTTATAGATTATCTTAGTAAAGCATTTGCAATTTGCATACAGTGACTTTGTACCACTTTCACACATGATATTCTTTAGGCAATTACATAAAAACGAAAATATTGCGGAAGCGTTTTGGTTTCTTAATGGGAGAAGCATTTGTTGAAGGTCTTGGTTCTTAATATGGCTCTACCTGATGTTGACCAGTAGATTAATTTGGTGTTTCTAGGGTTTGGCATTTAGACGTTGCAGCCTGAGCAGAATTTTCATTTTGACCATGGCCCTTGACAGTCTGTGGGTTTCGTCTTAGCAGACCCATGTTCATTAAACACCAAGTATGATACGAGTCGATCTCACATTCGTGGAGTCCTTTAACTGCTTTACCGACTCTACCTGCTTTTGATTAACCAGAGCTCCGTAGACGACGCCTCGTCATCTTGCGCCGTTGGCTATATTAAAAGTATTTGAGTTTTGGAGTAGCATTAACAAGAGTAAGACATAAATAAGTAGCGACTGTGAAATCAATATGGTCTACTTTTTTCGTCTACAACGACGAATAACCGAACATTTAATTGCCAGTTATTTCACAAGAACACAAGTTGAATGCCTTGAGAGGTGTAGCACGTCAGGCAATGTGAAACACAGTTCTAACGCACACTGAAATGGCAGCAGCAGCTTCACTGAGCGTGTTTTAGTATGTCACCCTATGACTAAGCACTAGTAGTATCCGTTCAGTGATGCAACTTAGAAGTACGAACTTAAACTACCAAGGAGAGGTTCCCATCGGTGGTATCGACTCTTTGAAACCATCTATATGGATATAAAGGTTAAGGTCACAGGTGTCACACCCTGCAACCATTCAACATGGTGGCCCTTCGTTTGCGAGTAATTGACGCAAAAAGTTTCTAAATTTTGTGTGGCACTCAACAACATGAAAAAGGTAGCATCAAATAGACTGGTTACATGATGTAATTGATAGGACGGTAACTTGACATGCAGGAGGTTGGGGGTTCGAATCTCGTCCGTAGTTACGCACAAGTCGCGAACAGGATAGTGGCGTACACTTCACGGCCACCAGCTATCATGACTGTTGATGTAGCGGATGAGACAACTAATCATGCACAGGAAACTGTAATGTAAATTCAGAAACCAGTAGCAGAAATAGAAGACACCAACATGATCCTCAACATAGAGCACATACGTGGCTGCAAATCTTACAGGAATTGACACCAAAGCCAAAGAACATGCATTCGGTGAGGCAAAATGAAATTCGAAAGTTGAAAAGAAAAATGGTAAAACGGAGAAAAGTAACCGGAGCCACAGATTCAACTCAGCATTACCTCCGAAACTGATGTATCCCAGACGACGACGTTAAAATACTGCAAACAAACCGCGCAGGAAAAACCATAAACGGGCGGTCAAAAACCCTGTGGCCTCTGGACTTCAAGATAATACCCCCGAACAGCCTGTTGCAGAGTCATGTCAGATTAAAGAAGTCATCAATTAATGACATGATGTCTGAAAATAAGTCCATGACCATATTATGGCATTTTATTTTACAGGTCCGTCTTGATTACACAAAATTTTACAATTCTTCAGATCTGATACAAACAAAACAGTGTATAAACAACTAAGTTCAATATGCTGACGCCAAATCTGTAAAAGACCTGGTGCTACATAAAAATAAAATGTATTTACATTATTAACAGCCATGTATACCAGCCATACATACCATAAAATATTCTGATGTAAGTACAGACGTCAAATAACACACGGAGGTGCATAGCATGTGCTGGTGACGGTCAGGGTGCGTCCGGCATTTATAAAAATAACTGGGATTACCAGAGGGCACTATGGCTAGCGACATGGAAGTATGCAGTAGTGAAAATGTAACGGTTAAAACGCAGTATGCGTAGTCAGTAATTAAACTTACTGCACAAGGCAAAATGAACGTCTGACAATAAAACACGTACTGACATACAATACGTCGGATTGGATCGATACTTCAAATCCACATAAACAGTGCAAACAGTAACAATGTGAAGCTCCCAGCCTGTTAAAGCAAAACACGCAATTGTGTATAAGCCAGTATAAAACTTTAAGAATAAAATCACGCATGTGAAGCAATTTTAATTAATGACTAGGCAGACTGCATTTTAACCATTACATTAGCGATACTGGTTACTCATATACCTTAGCCATAGTGCCCTCTGCTGGTTTCTGTTATTTGCATAGATACCAGACGCATCCTGATCATCACCAGCACTTACTATGTACCTACATCTGTAATTTGACGTTGATACTTACATCGGAATATTATATGGTATGTATAGTTGGTATACATGGCTTTTAATCATGTAAATACTTTTTATTTTTTGTGTAGCACCAGGCCTTTTATAAATTTAGCTTCAGCATATTGAACATAGTTGGTTACACACTGTTTTTTTTTTGTTTTTTTTTTTCAGATCTGTAGATGGCGGTAACCAAAACCGGCAACAGCTAAGTGTAAGATTTTGTGTGATCAAGCCGGAACTGTAAAATTAAAGATGTCAGCCATAGAAAGAATCAAGATCTCCATCAGGTAAAAGGGAAAACAAAATATGAAGGCTGATACGCCAAGAAATTTGTACAAACATCTGATTTCGACATTATTCACTCATACAGTTCCAGTAATGAGGGAAATGTAAAACCAGGGTGAATTGGCAGACAATATAAATGAAGAGGTCTCCATAAAGACTAATAATAAATGGTCACAGTCATACTCTCTGGAACATTCTCAATCTTAACATAAATAAGATATCCCACGTTACTGAGGCCTTACTTAACAACTTCTTAAAGGAGATTAAATATTAAATGTCATATAGCTTTAGTAATAGAATTCGCTAGAAAAGTAGCTAATAAAATTGTTGACTTCACAGTAATTTATAACACCGACCCAGAGATTAGAACCGGCACCAGCATTATAATACATCGTGCCATTGAAATAAAGAATGTAGAATTTTTATCGAGTGGATGTGAAATCGCTGCTCTTATTCACTATTTAACTCTTGTGAATCTTTAAGCTCCATCTAGTTGTGAAAACAAAGCTAATAGAAAAACTTGTTATCGGTGGCGATTTTGACTTTGTAATTAATAATGATAATCAGAAATCTGCTGCACACAAGTGTAATGACCTTAAAGCACTTGCTGACAATTACCTTCCTGAAGACACGTGGCGAATTTTGAAACCCAACAAAACCAAGTACACTTATTTTTATACTAACAGACATAGCAGACTTCGGAGGATATACAAGTCATCTTCAATCCAAGCTCAAATAGTTGAAACTGAAACATAACTGATAGTACTCTTGGATTATTACAGCTACTTCTGTTACAATTAATTCCTAAAAACATAATTTCGTCATAAGAAAGGCATTTGGAAGCTTAACATTAGCCTTTTGGAGGATCACATGTTGACACAAGATTTACTGATCACATGGAAAGATGTACACATAAAGCGGCTCTACGGTAAAAGCTCTTTGGAATGTTGGCTCACGCAGCTATAAGCCTGCTATTCGAAATTTATTAATCAGCTGATAGCGCCAACAAAGCCCATTGGTTCCGATCAACCTTCCAACTCTACTGGAGTTTTCTGCAAGATCTCCTTGTTAATATAACAGTTCATCCGACCTACTACTAAGGTTGCGACAAATGAAGGAAATAATTCTGTGTGACCTCCGAAAGAAAACTGAAAGTACCTTTATAAGGAGTCAACCGGTAGGTGGCAACGCAGAAGAACCTTTTTCTATCCACCACTTAGACAGGGAACTGAAGAAATGCAGGAATTATTTTATAACACAATGGAAAAAATATATTGGCCAGAAAACTACCGTTGAGAATAACATAAAAACTGAAATCACCACCCACTTAACGAACCTATTCATAGAAAGCAACGTCAACCAATCCGCAATAAAGAGTGTTCTTCAGTAAATACCAAACATGGTTACGAAAAATGATCGGACTCATCTTAATGAGATCTTTACTTTAGACGAAACTGAGGAAGCAATAAAAACGATATCTAAAGGAAAATAGCCAGGACTGTATAAGGTTCCTGTTGAATTTATCTGAAACACTTAAATGTCTTAGGGGGAGCTATACTAGATATTGCTGGTGAGATCCGTAATGATGTCGACATACTGAAAGAATTTCTAAGAAGATACATCGCAATGATACCAAAGCTAAAGAATCATCATATTTACAGAATCTACGGCCGATCACATTACTCAACGTTGACTATAAATTAATCGCTCGGTGTTTTGCTAGGAGATTAAAGCAAGCATTGAAAAAAGTGATCAGTCCGTAAGAAATGTGTGCTGTTCCAGACAGGAGTATATATGACTGGCGTATAGAGACTGTATTTCGTACACCAAACCGATGTATCAGAGAAAACCGCGGTTTTATTAATAGACACACAACAGACAGTAAGGGGCGTGATTCACCTGATCAATAGAACTGACATATGCAGAATACAGGTTTATAACGCCATGATACCCAACTGGACACCGTTTCCCAAAGCAAAGCGACACGCAATAACGTGGATCATGACACACACAATTCATATAATTTCTAGAGTGAACGGATAACTTAGAGTGTCAGTCATACTTATTGGATAATTATGTCATCCTAAATACAGCCTTTTCTCAAGAATACAGTACGTAGAACTTATGATAGTTTTTGACATGAAATTCCACAAAAAAAGAACAGTAGTGAAATCTAAGAAATAATATCAAAGGACAATTTCTTGCAGATTTCCCTAAAAAGACTGAAATGTGAAATTGTTGTAATGTATATAACTGTTATTCAAATAAGTTTGTTGCCTATCTTTGTATGAAGCTATTAAATACTAAATAATATCTTAGAATAATAATATCTTAGACTCCCCTCCCATGAACCATGGACCTTGCCGTTGGTGGGGCAAGGGGGGGGGGGAGACTTGCGTGCCTCAGCGATACGAATAGCCGTACCGTAGGAGCAACCACAACGGATGGGTATCTGTTGAGAGGCCAGACAAACGTATGGTTCCTGAAGAGGGGCAGTAGCCTTTTCAGTAGTTGCAGGGACACCAGTCTGGATGATTGATCTGGCATTGTAACATTAACCAAAACGGCGTCCTCTTGGGTAAAATATTCCGGAGGTAGAATAGTCCCCCTTTCGGATCTCTGGGCGGGGACGACTCAGGAGGACGTCGTTATCTGGAGAAAGAAAACTGGCATTCTACGGATCGGAACGCGGAATCTGAGATACTTTAATCGGGCAGGTAGGTTAGAAAATTTAAAAAGCTAAACGGATAGGTTAAAGTTAGATACAGTGGGAATTAGTGAAGTTCGGTGGCAGGAGGAACAAGACTTCTGGTCAGGTGAATACAGGGCTATAAATACAAAATTAAATAGGGGTAATGCAGGAGTAGGTTTAATAATGAAAAGAAATTAGGAGTGCTGGTAAGCTACAACAAGCAGCATAGTGAACGCATAATTATAGCCAAGATAGACAAGAAACCCACGTCTACCACAGTAGTACAAGTTTACATGCCGACGAGCTCCGCAGATGATAAAGAGATTGAAGAAATCTATTATGCGATAAAATAAATTATTCAGATAGTCAAGGGAGAGAAAATTTAATAGTCATGGGTGACTGGAATAATATAGTAGAAAAAAGAAGACAAGGAAATGTTGTGGGTGAATATGGAATGAGGGTAAGCAATGAAAGAGGAAGCCGCCTGGTAGAATTTTAAACGGTGCATAACTTAATCATAGCTAACACTTGGTTTAAGAACCATGACTTAAGGTTGTATACATGGAAGAGCCCCAGAAACACTGGAAGGTTTTAGATAGACTATATAATGGTTAGACAGAGATTTAGGAAACAGGTTTTAAATTGTAGGCCATATCCAGGGGCAGATGTGGCTTCTGGCGACAATTTATTGGTTGTGAACTGTAGAATAAAGCTTAAGAAACTGCAAAAAGGTGTCATTTTAAAGAGAAGGGACGTGGACAAACTGAAAGAACCAGAGGTTGTAGAGAGTTTCAGAGAGGGAACGACTGACAAGAGCACTGGAAAGAAATACAGTAGAAGAAGCATGGGTAGCTTTGAGAGATGAGATAGTGAAGGCAGCAAAGGATCAAGTGGAGAAAAAGGCAAGGGCCAGTTGAAATCCTTGGGTAACAGATATTGAATTTAACTGATGAAAGGAGAAAATATAAAAATGCAGCAAACGAAGCAGGCAAAAAGGAATACAATGTCTAAAAAATGAAATCGACAGGAAATTCAAATTAAGCAGGGATGGCTAGAGAACTAATGTAAGGATGTAGAGGCATATATCACTAGGGGTAATATAGATACAGCATACAGGAAAGGTAAAGAGACCTTTGGAGAAAAGAGAACCACATATATGACTATCAAGAGGTCACGTGCAAAACAGTTTCTAAGCAAAGAAGGGAAAGCAGAAACATGGAAGGAGTATATAGAGGGTGTCTACATGGGCGATGTACTTAGGGGTAATATTATGGAAATGGAAGAGGACGTAGATGAAGATAAAAAGAGAGATATGATATTGCGTGAAGAGTTTGACAGAACACTGAAAGACCTGAGTCGAAACAAGGCGCCAGGAGTAGACAACATTCCCTTAGAACTACTGATAGCTTTGGGAGGGCCAACAATGACAAAACTCTACCATCAGGTAGACAAGATGAATGAGACAGTCGAAATACCCTCTGATGTCAAGAAGAATATAATAATTCCAATACCAAAGAAAGTAGGTGCTGACAGGTGTGAAAACTACCGAACTATCTGTTTAATAAGTCACAGCTGCAAAATACTGACAATAATTCTGTACAGACGAATGGAAAAACTGATAGAAGCTGACCTCGGTGAAGATCAGTTGCATTCCGTCGAAATGTTGGATTACGCAAGGCAATACTGACCCTACGACTTATCTTATAAGACAGATTAAGGAAAGGCAAACCTAATTTTCTAGAATTTGTAGACTCAGAGAAAGCTTTTGATAATGTTGACTGGAATAATCTCTTTGAAATTCTGAATGTGACAGGGGTCAAACACAGGGGGCGAAAGGCTATGTACAATTTGTACAGAAACCAGATGATAGTTGTAATAGTCATGGTGCATGAAAGGGAAGAAGTGGTAGGGAAGGGAGTGAGACAGGGTTGTACCCTATGCTCGATGTTGTTCAATCTATATATTGAGCAAGAAGTGAAGGAAACAAAAGAAAAATTCGCAGTAGGAATTAAAATCCGTTGAGAAGAATAAAAACTTCGAGGTTTGCCGATGACATTGTAATTCTGTCACAGACAGCAAAGAATCTGGGAGAGCAGTTGAACGGAATGGACAGTGTCTTGAAAGGAGGATATAAGATGGACATCAACAAAAACAAAACGAGGATAATGGAATCTAGTCTCATTAAATCAAGTAATGCTGATGGAATTAGATTAGGAAATGAGACACTTAAAGTAGTGAAGGTGTTTTGCTCTATGGGGAGCAAAATAACTGTTGATGGTCGAAGCAGAGAGGATATAAAATGTAGACTGGCAATGGCAAGGAAAGCGTTTCTTAAGAATAGAAATTTGTTAACATCGAGTATAGATTTAAGTGTCAGGAAGTCGTTTCTGAAAGTATTTGTATGGAGTGTAGCCATGTATGGAAGTGAAACATGGACGATAAATAGTGTAGACAAGAAGAGAATAGAAGCTTTTGAAATGTGGTGCTACAGAAGAATGGTGAAGATTAGGTGGGTAGATCACGTAACTAATGAGGAGGTACTGAATAGAATTGAGAAGAAGAGGAATTTTTGGCACAAATTGAGTAGAAGAAGGGATCAGTTGGTAGGACACGTTCTGAGGCATCAAGGAATCCCTAATTTAGTATTGGAGGGAAGCGTTGAGGGTAAAAACCGTAGAGGGAAAACACGTGATGAATACACTAAGCAGATTCAGAAGGATGTACGTTGCAGTAGGTATCCATGCGCTGGATATGGTAGCACGGAGAACTGCTTCAAACCAGTCTCTGGACTGAAGACCATAACACCAAAAAACATCATCTCAGAAAAGTGCAGTAATTGTTTTTCTTTTAAATCCTTAGCAAAATGACTTTGATCATCAATTTATTCATTTAATTTTTTAAATGTAATTTTTTGTTTCCACTCCTTTGTTACATCGTATTCATTATAATACCAACTTCTTCATTTGCTGTCATTTTTCTTGCCATTTTTCTTTTTCCACTTGAAATCTTTGATAATGTGTTTTTTTATTAATTTCATATATTAATTTCGATTTTCTTTCTTTTGTTTTATTACCCTGTTTTTTCGCCCACATTATTGCGTTGATTATATTTGTTTCTCATTGTATTTGTATTTCGTTATAGTTAAAAAACATTCCTTCATTTTAATCTTCATTTGTTTCATTTTGTCCATAGTACAATATGTTGTTTAAAATGTTAGTATGTTTGCATGACGATTAACATGAAAAAAATTACATATCTGGTAGCGAAAAATATGTTTTCCACACCACTCCACAGACAATACAAATAGATTATTTGTGCTTTTGATTTTTAGCTGGCAAATCAGATGTTTCAAATAATTGAATATTATGATAGATAAATATGATTAAATTGATGTTCACAAAAATTTCTATCGGAAAAAGAATGATATAAAAATAATGAAACAAAAGAAAGACGTTCATACAGTGATTAAAATAATATGACAAAGAAATAGGAATAAAAATTTACATTTGATCCAATTAACAGAATAAAAATAACGATCAAAGTCATTTCAATAAAAATTTAAAAATATGAAATTTTTTTGTACCTAACGAAATTCGAAACCGCAACCTCTTGCTTATCCTATCAATTCTACCATGCAAATAGAGTATGTAATTCGACTTTTTTAACGCAAAATTACGGAAATTTTTTCGTCAGTTACTGGCGAACGAGGGTCCACTAGGGTAAATGGCGGCAAGGTGTCAGAACTGTCGTCTCCTTGTAAGCGATTAGTTAACATAACCCTCTCGTCAAATAGGCACCTGTCGCCCCTACGGGATTTTAAATTACTGATATAAGAGTTGGTGCATTTCGGATTTTATGTGAACTACGGTTTTCGTTTTTGCAATACGGTCAGTTGATGATAGACTTTATAAAAACAGGTAAAATTAATTGAAATTGTAGGAAATAATCTGTAAGTAAGTAAGGTTGTTGAAGAGACAGTTGTTTTGAAAGGACTTGGAAGAGTCTGAGAAAAACACCGAACCAATAATCCGGATAGGGCTTGGACAACTGCGTGTGATTCAGTATTGGGGGCGGTGGTTTACGCCTCGCCAATCCAATCAGGTCATTCTTAAATTCCTAAGGTGGACACCATCAGTGGATGATGTGTATTTTCAGTTACTATACACATCTGTAATCTACACGAGCGAAATGTGTTAATACATTTGTTGATTCTGCACAGAATGTGCAGAAAAAAGTCTGCCCACTATCTTCACCAAAGTAAATTTCAAGCGATTCTTTTATATTGTTTATCTGGGTATATTATGCTAGCCAAACCTCAACTTTCGTGAGACTTAACCATCTTGTAAATACGATGGTGATCTGGTATCTAATGTGGAGAGCAGATTACGCAAAAGGTTTATTTACAGAAACATTGAAGTGTGACATGAAATCAGTAGATAGTCCCGTATGTTTGAGACCTGCGAAGTAAATTATTATGAGTGACTAGGTCAGCTTACTTTCCTTTTCAGTTTTACCGTTCTAGATGTATAGAACTGATTGATATGATCGTCTTCTGGAGTCTTCCTAGGTATTTCTAGAAACTGCACAACAAAATCTCCGTAGGGGGTTGAAACGTATAGATTTTTGTTCTTTTATTTTTTAAGCTGATAGGTGAAGCGACATGACCTATTCATCCAGAAGATTTTACTTTCATCACGTCTACAAGAGTTTTCGCGCTAATATTATAAATCTTGTTTCGGTTCCTCCTGTGACTAAATTCTGCTTTAGGACCACTAGATCAATGAGCAATGAATTACTGTGCAGCAGTTACCTTCACATGTCAGAAATTTAAATAGTCCACGGCGAACAGGATGTCCTGTAAAAAGAAATTTCTTTGTGGCACTAATGCGGAATGCAAAGTGATGTAAGGGACGGTGGAAAACATAAATCTCGTTAAGTGGGTGGGAATTTAAACACCGTCCTTTAAGGACATATACACAGTCCCGTGATTATGGTGCCACTTGACTCAGCAACATAAAAACTTTGGTTTACATGTAGAATCAACAGAAGAGTTTAAATTCTGTAACAGAAAGGTTAATACAGAGTGTGTCAATATCTTTGCAATAGATCGTTCTGAAAAGGTAACAATTGTAACTGATAATAGGAAACCTCTTATTCTGCAGATTATTGCCGTCAGAGAACGATTAACACCATAACATACCATACCGCTCAGATTATGTGTAAGCCTGAAGCACAACGCCAGGATTATACTTTTTATCAACGAATAAATCGATGCTTTTCGTGTGTGTAATTTCTGTCTCGTAAAACAGAACTAGAAGAATTAGATAGCATTGAAGCTAACTCTCAGAGAGAACTGTAATTTTATTTCGACTAGAGTACCACTTGACAAGAGATATTGCTATGCGAAACTTGCTGTGACAAATGGAAGAATCAGCAGTGGTTCATTAGCATTTTTTATTCTGAATAAAACAAATAGGAAAACTAGGTGGAAGAACGTGAAGCAGCCGACGTTTACAAGGTTCTGATCAGCTATTTTTCACCGTGTGTTGCTGTCACAGATATTTTTAACTCGTGTGTTTAGTACGTTTTGTCATACTCGCATTTTCGTGCGGGTATTTTTATTCGCTTATCTCAGAAATACAGTAAAGGAATGCAGTAAACTTTTTATCTTCTTTGCTTCAGCTGATGTTGTTTGGAATAATTTTCATTTGCGCTTACTTTTAAAAATAAAATATTAATTGTGCAACATCATTTTATGTCAATAATATGTGACAACAGTATGACTATCAGCTCATTTATTCACAGTTAACGTTTCCACATTAGCCGGTGCTGTCAACAAGACGGCACTGGAGAGAAACTCAAAAACCAAAAATGGAGGATGGCGCGGGATTAAAAAAAAAAAAAAAGAATGCGGTTGGCGGGAACGTCAAAAATTAAAACTGGAGATGGCAGTAAATTTTAACAAACACAATATGGCGCTAGCGGGAAATATGTTGCTACAGCCAATCACAGTGCAAGATGGTGCTGGCGGGAAAATATTTAAGCGAATCACCATGTAGTGTATCTTTTTGCCGAAGGGTGTCACTTTCGGATGGTTCCAATTACACTATAGTAATTTCCCACAGCATTAGTTATCAGAAACAAGTTCATAAGCGTACACACACACACATACACACACACACACACACACACACACACACACACACTTCAACTGAATTAGTGCCGTGTTCAAAACTTTAGAAGTTTCCAAAGTCTCAAACATTTTACTTGCAACATGTTCAGAAGAATTTATACAAGAAATTAAGGAAAAAATGTAACTTGGAATATTTTTGACAATGCTCAAAAGTATACAAATAGTCAGAACTCCTTTCTTGTGCACCATGTATAAAAACTTACATAAAGGGAGTAACCTGTAATCTTTCTCTCTTTGCTCTGACGTATCACAGTGGTCTGAAAGTTTTCCATAACTTTTACAAATTTTGTCCTAAAATTAAAAAAAAAACAACGTAAAGCAGCATTTGTGTACGCACAAAAGCTTAATTTCTGCACCACAGATGATTTATGGCGAAACGGAGCCTCAAATTAATTAGTTTGCACATATAACGTGTTCTACGACGTACGTCAAGTGTCAGAAGGCGGGCAGCAGACATCGGCAAGACTCAACTTCGCTGACTCTTTTGCTTGTTGCGGCAAGTCTATTGTTGCTGACTTCGAATGCATTTTACTCTCGGCTTGTCATAATTTGAAATACATGCCATAATGCAAGACACACATGAGGCCATCTAACTTACAGCCTAAAATGTACTTCTCAACAAAATCAACAAAGTAAACAATGCTATTCGTATTCCTAAATCCTCTAGCGGTTCTGGCGCTGCAGTCCGGAACCGCGGGACTGCTACGGTCGCAGGTTCGAATCCTGCCTCGGGCATGGGTGTGTGTGCTGTCCTTAGGTTAGTTAGGTTTAAGTAGTTCTAAGTTCTAGGGGACTTATGACCTAAGATGTTGAGTCCCATAGTGCTCAGAGCCATTTGAACCATTTGAGCCATTCCTAAATCCGTCAAAACTCCTCACTAAAACCTATATCTAAATCAACTAAACATTATATTGACTCCGTGCTTTCAGATCACTACGTTTGTCATCTTTTGATGTTACACAGTGGGAACTACCATCGCTGAACACAATGCGACGTCATTCATCATTCGTGGTCTCGGCACCAGTCCAAAGCAGCCGTTTATGTTGTTGTGCTAATGGCAACCTAAGCGTGGGACGTTAATTCTCCAGTCCGACTGTTGCTGCTCTCCGATAAATGGTGCGGGCTGACACAGAATGTATCGTAGAGCCAATTACGTGTTCTCGGATGGCAGGCGCTGGTGTGAGAGAGTGTCGATGTGCTTGGCGCACAGTACGGTGTTTCTCCTTCGTGATGGTAAGATTTGGTCGACCGGATTCTTGACGACTAGTATGCTTCTCATCATGTTCCCCTGCAATCCAACACTGGGCTACCGTCACTACCGAATGGCTCATAAATCTGGATATTGCACGACTCGACCAGCCAACCGAAAGGAGACCCACAGTGAGAGCCCTTACAATCTCCTCAGATGCTAATAAGGCTGTCTCACATGACTACACGGCATCTCAGTGTTCTTCACAGTGATCATCCAACATCTAACGCTGTTCAAAAGCCTTATACAGCCGACCAGGCGTGGTAACAACGCTGAATACGACCAGCACCACTGCACTCCCGTAGCCGCTCTACCAGTTGCAAAATACTGTGACTCTGATGATTTAGATACCCTTCGATGTTGTGTACGCGTGCGAACCGACACTAACATTAGACCATCTCGTCTGTGTGCTTCTGTTTTTCTGTCAGGCAATGAAAAAATTCCAAAAACCTTATTAGAGGCAGGGAACACAACCCACCAAAAAGAGACAAGTTGCAAAGGATGTTCACAAATATAAAACATAAAAGATATAAAAAGAATTTTACTTCCTCACGTCAAATTATTGTGAAACTAATTGCGTCGTGTTCCTAGATTCAACTACGGAAATTGTCCGAAATAAGCTTTAACACAGGGTGATTCAGCTGTTCCTGCCCATGTCGTTTATGCAACCCGCAGTGTTATATCTGGCCTTCATAAGCTACACGTGATATTGTCATATTCTCTCGCTCGCTACACAAATAAATAACAGGAACTTTCTGTAGGAAATTGGATGTAGTTAAATCTTGTACTGGGTTACGTTTTCGTAGGAGACCACAGTTTTCGAATTATTCAAAAAAACTTACAAAAGTGACCTTCCAGCGTACCTCCACCCCCATACACATCACTGACCAGTCAGGATTTGTAGTATGTTGTTCGGCACTCCCTCCTACCACTGTACAAAAATTTACGACTACAAAAACTATTCCCTACATTCGACCTCTTTGGCCTCTATTGATTGGGCTATTACACCATCAACGTAACCGGATTTTTAGTTAATATTATTAACTTAAATTTATGCGTGAGGTTAATGACAGAAAAAGCGACTTTTGTAAATTTTACGCTCAAACTATTTACGTTGACAATTCTATCCAATGTAGTTGCTGTTTTACGCTGTTAAAATTCGCAAAATTGTTAGGCGTAATTTACACATACGTAAGTTAAACAATTTGTAAGTGCTCAGCTAAGCCTCTAACCTAATGAAGCCAGCCAATAAAGACGTAAAGAGGCGGAAAGTAATTTGTGCAGCCGCAATTTTTGTACAGTACCGGTGGAAACTGAGTGTGGGAGTGGGGATGCGTTTGATGGTCACTTTATGTTTTTCTTGAGTAATTCGAAAACTACGGCCTCTAGAGAAAACATATCCAAGTACAAAATGTACTACATTAATTTCCTACAGAAATGTACCTTCATTTCTTCTGCAGGACTAACAACTTGCGCTCAGTGAGTGACAGAATATGAAAATCTCGCGTGTGGTTTTTAACGGCCAGATATTACATTGTGAATAGCATAAAACGACATAGGTAGGGCAGCTAGGTCAATCTGTGTAGTGTTACGTTAGGCTCTAAGTCACGTCCCAGCTACTACAATCTGCGGGGAATGCACAAATTTTCGAATTACGTTTTGTTGATGTTCACGTAAGTGATTCGTGGATATTATAATCTGTTTGTTTTTGTTAAATATGAGACGTTCGAGCTCGTTTTACGGGGAATTTAACGGAGTAAACAAATAAATTTCTGCTACGGAACGGATAGCCTTGCCATGCAGAGCAACTTTGCTGGATTTCCATGGCTGTTTACTTACGAGAAACTCGTAAAATCAGAGGCGTTTCTCTGGTAATCTGGGCTATAGTCCATGGCCGCACGTTACGACCCCCTTCCTCGTCGTCTGGCTCACCATTACCTCGTCTCTGCTATCGCAGGGAGTGAGCGCACCATTCCTCTCTCTCGTCTCTCGTTTCTCGTCTCTCTTTCTCTCTCACTCCCCCTCTCTCTCTCTTCTCACTCACACTCACACACACACACACACACACACACACACGCACACACACACACGCACACACGCTCGCTCGAGAGCGCATGAAAGAGAGAGAGAGAGAGAGAGAGAGAGAGAGAGAGGTAGACTGTAGTTTAATTGTAGAACCATTTCTCGAGCGTCCCAGTTTTGTTGTTGCGTAACGACCATCACTATCTTGTTGTTGCTGTTGTTTTTCTTGTCGTCATTCTAACCCGATCTTAACCTATTTGCCACGGACTATCGTGCGTGCCAGTGCCGGGAAACTACTTTGTCTCGAACCGTTAAGGGGCAGAACTGTAGCGATGGCTATTCATGAAGTTACAATTTACGTGACTTGTCTAAGTCTTAGCAATTGGCTGAAACTTGGCTGGCTTGCCGTTTGTTTTAATTATCGAACTTACTAAGTTTCTGAAATCAAAGAGTCTCGCGACGACTTGTATGAAACACTCTCAATTTATCTGCCGCATAAAATATGTGCTGTCGGGCAATGAACGCCACTTTGTTCTCTTTTTTTAGGGTTCCGTCCTCAACCTGTAAAAACGGAGCCGGCCCCTGTGACCGAGCGGTTCTAGACGCTTCAGTCCGGAACAGCGCTGCTGCTACGGTCGCAGGTTCGAATCCTGCCTCGGGCATAGATGTGTGTGATGTCCTTAGGTTAGTTAGGTTTAAGTAGTTCTACGTCTAGGGGACTGATGACCTCAGATGTTACGTCCCATTGTGCTTAGAGCCGTTTGAACCATTATTTTTGTAGAAACGGAACCGTCATTCGATCACTTTATCGTACGTCTGTCTATCTGGTCTGTCTGTCTGACCGTTTAAGACCTATTTTCTCAGGAACGGGTTGACGTATCAAGTTAACATATCTCTCAAGCCAATACGGCCATTTATGTCATATCTCTGGATACTTACAAACTCACTTAAGAAATTTGGCAAGAAGCAAGATTCCACAGTGCAACAAAAGGAAGAAGTCTGGAAAGTGTAAATTTGTAATCATATCACCAAAAACATGTGTCTTTTGTAATTTCTTATCCGAAACCAAAATAAAAATTAAAACATTCTCGAAAACCTGAGAATTTTCTTGACTGATATCATGCCAGTACGCATGTCGATAACAGCCAAAAATCGTCGAGATTTTAGGTTCCCGGGATGCATGAACTGTATACGTAGCCTACTTGATTTTGTTTGTACGGAACAGTCAGAGCGCGTGACCGTCTCGCACCAGGCCTTGTTTACCTCATTTCATCCTGATGTTAATCTAGTTGCCAGAAAACTAGTTTATCTCGAAACGTTAAGGAGCACAACTCTAGCGATAGCTATTCATTAATGTACGATTTTCGTGTCTTGCTTCAAACCCGGCAATCGGCTGAAACATTGCTCGGTTAGAGTTTCTTTCAATTATCGAACACCTTCATTTTTTTGTGTTCAAAGGGTCTCGCAGCAACATTGTTGTATGAAACATTCTCAGCTTACCTGCTGCGTCTAATCTGGGTAAAATCTCCAGTTTTCGACAAAATGCTTCACCATCTTCGTCTACAAAAAAAGACTGACGTGATTGGTTTTGTTGTGATGGCTTGTGATTGGTCGGCGTACGTCATCATACGTCAAACTGTCAGAAATTGTGTCCATGTCGGCAATGGCACTTCCAGCGCTCTCGTCAGAACGTACACAAAAAATGGTTCAAATGGCTCTGAGCACTATGGGACTCAACTGCTGAGGTCATTAGTCCCCTAGAACTTAGAACTAGTTAAACCTAACTAACCTAGGGACATCACACATATCCATGCCCGAGGCAGGATTCGAACCTGCGACCGTAGCGGTCTCGCGGCTCCAGACTGCAGCGCCAGAACCGCGCGGCCACTTCGGCCGGCAGAACGTACACAATTCGGCACATCTTTTACTGTCTTTTCAGCGTCGAAAGCTAGTTTCCATGAACCGATAAGGTACAGTCATATCCGTGGTTCAAATTCTACTTGCAGATTCTAATTTCTACTGCTTCTTTAGACAAAGTAACCCCGTCTAGAGAACCATGGGACAGTGTTTGTGTGATTTCTGAAGTTTTCAATGTGCAGATGTGGTTCTATACAGCAGTCGCTATCACTGCTGATGAACATACACTATCTGATCAAAAGAAACCAGACATCTGGCTGGAAATGACTTACACGTTCGGGTGCTTTCCATCTGTAGTGCTGGAATACAATACGGTGTAGGCCCACCCTTATCCTTGATGACGGCTTCCTTTCTCGCAGGCATACGTTAAAAGAGTTGCTAGAAGGTCTCTTGGGGAATTGCAGCACATTCTTCACGGATTGCTGCACTGAGGAGAGATATCGATATCGGTCGCTGAGGCCTGGCACGAAGTCAGCGTTCCAATACATCCCAAAGGTGTTCTATAGGATTCTGGTCAGGACTCTGTGAAGGCCAGTCCATTACAGGGATGTTATTGTCGTGTAACCACTCCGCCATTGGCCATGAATTGTGAACAGGTGGCCGGCCAATGGCGGCCGAGAGGCTTAGGCGCTTCAGTCTGGAACCGCGCGACCGCTACAGTCGCAGGCTCGAATCCTGCCTCGGGCATGGATGTGTGTGATGTCCTTAGGTTGGTTAGGTTTAAGTAGTTCTATGTTCTAGGGGACTGATGACCTGAGATGTTAGGTCTCATAGTGCTCAGAGCCATTTGAACCATTTATGAACAGGTGCTCGTTCGTGTTGAAAGATGCAATTGCCTCTTCAACAGTGGGAAGCAAGTAGGTGCTTAAAACATCAATTTAGGCCTGTGCTGTGATAGGGCCACGTAAAACAACAAGGGGTGCAAGTCCGCTCCATGAAAAACACGACTACACCATAACACCATCACCTCTGAATTTTACTGTTGGCATTACAAAGGCTGGCAGATGACGTTCACCGGGCATTGTTTACGCTTATTACACCAAGCGAGGCCTCGTTTGGCATTTACCAGCGTGAATTGTGCCTTAGGAGCACCCGCTTTACCATGAAATCCAAGTTTTCTCAACCCCCCTAACTGTCATATTACTTACAGTGGATCCTGATGCAGTTTGGAATTCCTGTGTGATGGTCTGGATAGATGTCTGCCTACTACATATTACGGCTCTCTTCAAGTGTCGGCGGTCTCTGTCAGTCAACAGGCGAGGTGGCCTGTGGCCCGTACCCTTTTATGCTGTACGTGTCCCTTCACGTTTCCACTTCACTATCTCATCGGAAAAAGTGGACCTAGGGCAGCTTAGGTGTGTAGTAGTCTCGCGTAAAAACGTATGACACAAGTGACGCCCAATCACTTGTCCACGTTCGAAGTCCGTGAGTTCCACGGAGCGCCCCGTTCTACTCTCTTACTATGTTTAATGACTACTGAGGTCGCTGATATGTAGTTCCTGGCAGTAGGTGTCAGCAAGATGCACCTAATATGAAAACCGTATGGTTGATCACATAGTGTAGACACATTTTCTGTGAGCATGACGCAGTGATGACTTGCATCGATCAGTTACAAGCCATTTAAGGTCTTTAAATTCTCCCCTAAACAGAATCCGCAATTGTCAATAGTATATGACGAACCATGGTGGATTTTGCCGAAAGCTTCCTCTGTCTTTCCGTTGAACTGTTTTCTTTACGCATTTTCACTTCGCCTCGGAGCTGCGTTACAGTAATACGCACTTCGCCTTCCAGTCAACGAAGGCGAATTACGCTAATAAATCTGTGTAGTCGCTAATTTTTGTAAAGAGGTAGGTGGAACTGTCATAAACAACATACTTAAAAATCCCCACCCTGAGAAGTGTGACCATCAGGGTGGAGTGGGAAGAGGGGGAGGGGCGGCTTCAAAGATTAATTTTCTTATATTTTTCTTGAATAACTCGACAACAGCGTTTTCCGGTGAAACTGTTCCCCAGTACAAAATCACACTCCATTAAATTTCTTACAGAAAAGTCCTATTCATTTGTTTCTAGTACTCATAACTACAAATCGAGGATTATTATAAATTGAACTTTAATGGTATAAAATTAATGTATATTGTCAAATGAAGCAGGTTCATAAACGTTTTACATATTAAGTGTAAGTTCACCGGACAAAAAATTAGTCATCCCTAGAGAAATTATTACAAACAACATTTAATAGCGTCTAATACCACCCCAGGACTTGATAACCGCCTGAACTCTGCTGGGAATTGAGTCCAAAGGCTGTGCATGTACTTCGCATCCGGGTTAATCTACCTGCTGAGGATTTAATCGCCCATTCCACCAAATTCCAGGGATTCCAGTTCGGCTTTTTACTCTCTGTTCTAACATGTACCACAGATTTTCTGTGGTTTTAAGTCGGGTGACTTTTGCAGAACAATCGAGACGTAATACGGTGGAGAAGTATTACGAAAACCACTCACTTATTATTTCAGCCCGATGACCTTTTCTGTTTACGTCTTTATGTGCTCCTGTGAGTAATGACCGACTCCAAGTGTTCATTGCAAGATTTTCCTGCTGCAGTGTTCTCAAGATAATGTGTGCTGCTCGCAGCAATTCCTGTTGGATATGGAAGCGATTTTGATTCGCAAGCTGTAAAACGCGTCTTCGGTCACACTGTCAGGATCTTCTCCCGACCGCAATTCTGACGTCGTGTTTCGTGGCCAGATGTGCTACATCATTGCTTCTAGACACGTGAAACAGCAACAAACCGAACAACTTCACACACCCTACGGCCATGGGTACGTTCAAACAGGACTGGCCCTCTTGGCCGCTCCGTCACGTCTGTAAATTTACCGATGTTTACCTAGAGTGTTTCCCTGAAACATAAATATCTCACTGATCGCTAACGCCTTATGCTCACTCAGGGGCAGTGCGAGCTCGGTTTAGCACGTGACTCGACCGAGCGCCATCTGTAAAGGCTTAACGATTCACCTGAGCATTCGCACTGGTGTTTTTCGTCCGGTGGGTTTATGTACCACATATAAGTGCAGTAGACCCATATTAATTGTCTTTGAAGTGTAACAGGGTGGATGAAGAGGGCAGAGGATAGACACGTGACTGAAGGAAAGTCACCGGACTATGGTCATACACTTCCCTACTTCGTAGGCACTTGCTGCTGTGTATCGTTGACAGCATATTGTGCAGCTGTGTAATTTTGATGTAGTCACTTGGCGGTGGATTACTGAATGAGCAGGACGTTACTGCATTTCTCTAACCATTAACTGTGTTACTGGTAGCTTGAACAAATCTCTTCCATTCAGGAATTTCTGGCTGAATGAGCTGCAGTGAGTGTAGCGTCTTCCTACACACCCGCAGTATATCTTCCAAGATGGGTGTGAATGTGTCTGATGGAGTGAGACTACTCGTGTTGAGACCTGAGACGAGTGACCTGATGTAGTAAGGATTTGAAATACAATGATCAGCCACAACATTATGACTACCGGCCTACTATCGCTAGAAACCCGTCGAGGCGATAGCAGCGTCACCTGACGAGGAATTACTTCTGGTCAGACACAATCACGGTGTATGTCGTATCAGCGTGTGTAGAACGAGAAAGACGCGCCATCTATCTGAGTTTGAACGAGCGCAGATTGTGATGGCCCAGTAACTAGGCACGAGCATTTTGGAAACTGAACGACTTGTCGGATGTTCAAGGAGAACAGTAGTGAGTGTCTTCAACACGTAGCGAAACCGCGTCCAGAAGTCGTGGGTTTGGGTGGCCACCTTTCATTACAGATCTCGGAAAAAATTGGAATTTGTTTTAAGGACTATGGGACCAAACTGCATAGGCCATCGGTCCCTAGGCTTACGCATTATTTAATCTAACTTAACTAGCTTATCCTAAGGTCAACACACACACCCATGCCCGAGGGAGGACTTGAACCTCCGACGGAGGGAGCTGCGCGAACCGTGACAAGACGGCTCAGACCGACGGATCTCAGACGTCGTAGGCTGGGCAGACTGATAAAACAGGACAGGCGGTGAACTGTAGCGGAACTGACATCAGACATTAATACTTGGCAGAGTACAACTGTGACAGAAGACACAGTGGACCGAACAATCCTAACGATGGACCTCTGCAGCGGATGTCCCCCGTGTGTGCCAATGTTAACACCACGACATCGGCAACTAGGACTATGACTATCGGCACTGGGCGTCAGCGCAGGTGCAGAGCGTTGCATGGTGTGATGAATTCCCATACCTTCTTCATAATGCTGATGCGGAAGCGCAAATCCGTTGTCTTCTGTACAACAGCTTCTTACATCTGTACTGCGGGACGGTGACGAGCTGTCGGCGGCTCGATTATGCTCTGAGGAACGTTTACGTGGGCATCCAGGCGTCCAATGGAGCTCAAGCGACGCACCATGACAGACGAGGAGTATTGTACACTGGTTTCAGACCACGTGGACTCCTTTATAACCGTCATGTTTCCTAACGGCAGTGGCGTCTTTCTACAAGATAACGCCCCATGTCCCAAGGCCAGGAGTGTAATGGAGTGGTTAGAGGAACGTAGTGGCGAGTTCCAATTGATGCACTGGCGCCACAACTCAGCAAATTTGAACCTCATTGAACACATCTGGGACGTGACTCAACATGGTGTCAGAGCTCATCGCCCCCTCTCTGGAATTAAACTGAAATAGGTGACTAGTGTGTGCAAGTGTGGTACCAACTCCCTCCAGCGACCTACCAAATCCTCATTGCTTCCATGCCAAAATTGGACATACCGGCTATTAGGCGAAGGTTCGCAGGAGAGCTTCTGTAAAGTTTGGAAGGTAGGAGACGAGGCACTGGCAGAAGTAAAGCTGTGATGGCGGGGCGTGAGTCGTGCTTGAGTAGCTCAGTTGATAGAGCACTTGCCCGCCAAAGGCAAAGGTTCCGAGTTCGAGTCTCGGTCCGGCACACAGTTTTAATCTGCCAGGAAGTTTCACATCAGCGCACACTCAGCTGCAGAGTGAAAATCTCATTCGAGCAGGAGGATCAGTTTGCCGAACTTTCCTGGCCACCAAACGTCCAGGAATAAACCTAGTCCAGACTCTGTGAGACCAGCTCTATCGGGCTGTTCGAGCCATTAATACTCACCGACAAACCGAGCGCAGATGGCCACGGTGCTGGAGTCGCTATGGCTCCACATCCCTGTCGGTACCTTCCAAAACTTCATTGATTCCCTACCTGCACGTTTAGCAGGGGTCCGCACGTGGTTATACAGGCATCCGACAGGTGATAACATTAACGTGTTGAATAATGTTATTGGTTGAGGTAGGATCCTGAATCTGACGCTGCCGGCCCAGTCTGATTGTCAGGGATCAACTTAAGCCGTCCCAATTGTAGTATTTGAACGACGTACAGAGCATGCAGTATGCTCTTTCGTACCCTACAACAATGTGACTTGTCGGAAAGAAATGTAACTAGTGTTGGAAATAATCCTCTAAATGAAGAGTAATAACTATAGTAAAAGAACGTAATTAATTTTGAGCCCCGCAAATACTGAAAAAAATAGTAAATTAAATTGTCAGTCACAATAACCGGGAAAGAGCTATAGTTTAATGCTCTGGCCTAAGTGTATTGTTGCACGACAGGGGTGATGAATGGGTTATAGCGTACTGTGAATGACTTATTGGTAGGTGATTCAAATGCTGGTGTTACAGCTAATTGTAATCATGCGCCTATATTATCGGAGTGTAATATCGTGGTCTTCCTAACAAATGTTTTGTGCACCACCGTGCATTGTTGTGCTGTAATACTGTGCCTGCTGCTTGACTGAGAGATCGTAAGACACCCCACCCCTAATAAGGTCCAATGAGGGACTTGAGAACTGAAATTAGAGGATACGTACTGTTTAGTACCTTCCATCGCATGGTCATTCAAGCAACGTAGACGCAATGTTACATTATTCAGTTGTATTAATTTATAGCTGTTGTTGGTCTTTACTTCATATGTACATGTGTTAGCATTTCGATATCTTACTGCATAGCGTAGAAGGGTTTCATTCACAGCCTGAAGACAAACTGAGAATGTAATACTGTTTTTCTAGATTTGAATTGAGAGACATATAGATTTTACAAAAACAGGTTTTATTAGTGGAGGTGCGTGATTCTACACAGATTTTTCAAGTAATGCATTTGTGCATTGAAGACATATGAAACGAACCTAGAGCGATTTGGTTATGGGAAAGCTTTTCGTGTTTCAATATTTAATTAAGATAATCTTATTACTCTACACTTATTTACTATGTGAGTAGGGACTTCTGAATGGAATTATACATTCGTTGAAACACCACCGTCCTCTAGTATAAGAAAATCGGCAGTCGTACAAAAATAAATATCTTAGTGTTACGTATCGACGTTCACGTGGATGTAGCACAGCTCACAGCTGAAATTATTGCCTTCCAGTTAGTCATCTACAATTAATAAGCGTATACCAGTGTTTTGTTACGTAATTTGCCAAATTTTAGGCCTAATATTTTTCTAACATTCGTGTTTTGTTTTCTATTTATGTTTTACATTACTTCTACCATAGAATTATGTTGCGTTGTAAGGAAAGATTATGTATTTTACTCTTTAACTAGCGCCTTAAGGTTACAGTACCAGTTTTCAACAAATGTGTTGGAGTACACGCTGATTTTGATTATGATTTGTTGTGAAATGGTGAATGGAAGAGGAGTGGGTGGGGGTAAGGACTATGTAAATACGTGTCGCGTTTTCATGCTTCTACAGGGTGGTTGAGTGGAGATTTTAGCACACACTGTTTAACTGTTTGTGTGATCATCACTTGTTAAGCATCCTTGTTTTTGGTGTTGGTGGTGGGAGTTTTGAATTTTGCAGAAACATTGGGCTTCTGGGGTGTTTTTCTTCGCTTGTTTCTCTCTCTCTCTCTCTCTCTCTCTCTCTCTCTCTCTCTTTCTCCCTCTCTCTCTCTCTCTCTCTCTCTCTCTCTCTCTCTCTCTGTGTGTGTGTGTGTGTGTGTGTGTGTGTGTTTGTTGATCTTCGGAAAGTCATTTTACAGCTGAGAACAGGGTCCTATTGTGTAGTGCTGTGTATTCATTTGTTATTCTTTTCTTCCACTATGGCGTTTTGTACATAGAAATTTTCTTACAGCTGAGAACAGGGTCCTATTGTGTAGTGCTGTGTATTCATTTGTTATTCTTTTCTTCCACTATGGCGTTTTGTACATAGAAATTTTCTTCTATAACAAGTTTTTGTGCAGAGCTATTGCAACATTTAAGAATTTTTAAGTCTTTGTTCTCGTCTATCCGTCTGTGTTTCTTTCCCATAAGATGATCAACAAATGTGGAATGACTGTTGTTACTCTTTAGTGCCCTTCCGTGTTCACTGTGCCCAATACTGAAATTTCTAATTCTTTGTCCGATATAAACGAAGTTGCGATCTTGAGAAATGAACTGGTAGATTCCTGACATGTTATATCTCTCTGTGTAATGATAGTTCATCTCAGTTTCTTTCGTATAGAGTTGTCTGTTTTGTAGGCAATTTCATTCCTTGTTTTTTTTAAATATATTACTTATTTTCTGAGCTGCTTCGTTGTTGCAGGTTAGCGTGTGCCATTTGTTTGTTATTGTGGATGGTTCTTTTTCAAATGTGTTGTGAGTGTTTGTGTTTTGTGTGTTTACATTGTGTCTATTTTTTACCTACCTGAGGCTGAGTGATGGTGTTAATCTGTTTGCTGCTGGGTGTTGGGTGAATTTTTAATTTTTGTTTTAAGTATTGTGCACAAGACAGTAAAGAATATTTGACATTTTATGACTAGAATGACGAATGCAAAGACAAGAAACAAGCATTGTGGTCCAGCCAGGAGACTGTTTACAGTTATTACTAATGACTGTGGTACATGAATTTCAGTAATAGAGTTCTCTTTACTAAGTGTTTCTTTGCATAACGCACGAAATACTGAATTCGACGGACTATAGAAGAAAGTATAAAAATGTAGAAAAGCAGCAAGCACATGGAACACAGAAGTCTAAAAAATGAGACTGACAGCAAATTGGAAAGAGAACTGTAATATCTACATGAGAACTCCAAAGCTATAGACACATATATGACAGTGGGATATGTGGATGGTGTTTATAGAAACATTAAAGAAGAGGTCGGAGAAAATAATATCAAGAACTCACATGGCAAGCCATTGCTAAGTTTATAGAAGGACTGTATAATGGAAAAGGAAGAAGAAGTTAAAGGAGATGAGATGGGTATACGGCAATGCGAGAAGAACACCTCACTACGTGTCCTGGAAGAAAAATTGCTAAAGCCAAACCTACTTTCGTAGAACTTGTACATTTGCAATAAGGTTTTGACAGTTTTGTCTTCGCAATTCTGAAGGTAGCATAAAATGAAGGGAGCAAAACGTTATCTACAACTTGAGATGACAGAATGCTGCAGTTCCTTTTAATGAAGTGCTTGAGCAACAGCCTATATAAAAAGCGCATACTGATACTGCAGGCCGGCCGGAGTGGCCAAGCGGTTCTAGGCGCTTCGGTCTGGAACCGCTCGACCGCTATGGTCGCAGGTTCGAATCCTGCCTCGGGTATGGATGTGTGCGATGGCCTTAGGTTAGTTAGGTTTAAGTAGTTCTAAGTTCTAGGGGACTGATGACTTCAGATGTTGAGTCCCATAGTGCTCAGAGCCATTTGAATTATTTTGATACTGCAGATCGATCTGGCTGCTATATTCAATGCTACTAATCAGCTTCCTGAATGCACGTACATAGCACGAAGTTGAATATGCACCTATTATGAAAAACGTATGTTGTTGGGGATGTCCGGGCACTTTTGATCAGCCGCGCGGGATTAGCCGAGCGGTCTAAGGCGCTGCAGTCATGGACTGTGCGGCTGAGCCCGGTGGAGGTTCGAGTCCTCCCTCGGGCATGGGTGTGTGTGTTTGTCCTTAGGATAATTTAGGTTAAGTAGTGTGTAAGCTTAGGGACTGATGACCTTAGCAGTTAAGTCCCATAAGATTTCACACACATTTTTGAACTTTTGATCACATAGTGTAGTTTATGTAGATGAAGTACACTGAGGTGATAAAAGTCATCAGATACTTCCTAATAACGTGTTGGACCTACTTTTGCCCGTCGTACTGCAGCAGCTCACGTGGTACGGACTCAACAAGTCACGGAAAGGACGCAACAAAAATACTGAGTCAAGCTAGCTCTATAGCCATCCATTGCTGCAAAAATGTTGTCTGTGCAAGTTTTTGTGCAAAAATTCACCCCTAGGTTGTGTCTCATAAACGTTGGATGGGATGCACGTGGCCGATCTGGCTGACAAAATCATTCACTCGAATTGTCCAGAATGTTCTTCAAACCAGTTGCGACAAACTCTGACCCGGTGACATGGCCCATTATCATCCGAGAACACAAACTCCTGAATGGCTTCATTCATTTGGAATCAATCAGTTAAGTTGGGCCACAGGACCCACTCCATTCATGTAAACACAACCAACACTATTATGGAGCTAGCACCAGCTTGCATAGTGCCTTGTTGACAACTTGGTTCCACGGCATCGTGGGGCCCACTTGAACCCTACCATCAGCTCTTACCAAATGGAATCGGGACTCACCTGACCAGGCTACGGTTTCTCATTCGTGTGGGAGTCCAACCTATACGGTCACTACTCCAGAGAACCGCTGGAGGCGATGCTGCGCTGTTAAAAAAATCCACTCACGTCGGTCGTCTTCTTCCATAACCCATTAACACCACATTTCCCGGCACTGTCCTAAGGGATAAATTTTTCGTACGTCCCACATTGATTTCTGCGGTTACTTCATGCAGTGCTGTTTGTCTGTTAGCACTCACGACTCCACACATACGCCGCTGCCCTCTATCGTAAAGTGAAGGCCGTCAGCCCCTGCGTTGTTCGTGGAGAGAGATGATACCTGAAATTTGGTATTCTCGACACACTCTTGACACTGTGGATCTCGGAATATTGAATTCCCTAACGATATTCGAAATGGAATGTCCCATGCGTCTGCCTCCAACTAACATTCCTGATTCAAAGTATGTAAATTCCCGTCGTGCGTCCATAGTCACTTCAGAAACCTTTCACATGACTCACCTAAAGGCAAAAGACAGCTCCGTCATTGGACTGCCCTTTTGCACCTTGAGTGTGCAATATTGTCGCCATCTGTATATGTGCATATTGATATCCAATAACTTTTGTCCCCTCAGTGCAAGATGAATGCTCAGATTGTGTCCTAAATCGTTTCTATAAAATTAAGAATAACTGATAACCTAAAAGGGATCTCCAGATACCACTTCGATTTCAGTGGATGACTTTCGGTTAGTTTCTACAAACTGTGACGTTTCTGACAGGAAATGACTAACCCAGTTGCACAACTGAGACAATACTCCACAGGCACATCATCCCACTTGCTAGTTGATTGACCCACTATGTCCTCCCTGCCAAGTGTCGATAATAACGAACGATTTAATAACCGGTGAGTGACGGCACCTGAAAGACTCACGTGCACCACTTGTGTTTTGCAGCGAGGGCAGTGAGTGTCGCTTGGTTTGCGCGATGGGGGCCATGGAGGAGGAGCCACCCCCGGCGGCGGTCACCAGCCCCGAGTCGGAGGCGGCACTGACTTCGCCCGCGCCCTCATCCGCTGTCGTCGTTACGACCACAGCTGTACCTGACTGGTCCACCACAGACTTCAGCGGGCTCCTCTACACTGCAGCCACCGCCGGCGAAGACATCAATTCCTTCTACTTCTATCAGGTACGAAGGCTCTCCATGTTGCCTAAACAAAGACACGAAGCAGTAGAGTTATTTCAGTTTTTTAATGGAATTCCATGAAGTAGTGAACCGTGGTTCACGTGATAACGTGTAAATGTTTTTCAGTTGTCTCGTCGCCAAAATTATGATTTGGCCCGTCGAGACAGTGCACGGATTTCTGGAGCAAAATTCAGAAGTATGAGAGAACACAATCATCGCGAGCAATATTGGAATACACTCAACTTAATACAAAGAATCCTTGTCGTAATCCTGTTCCAGGTACTTCGGCTTTGCTGGGATAGGTTAAACACCTTAACAGTTCACAACGTATGTCCGGCATGCAGTACACAGAATTAAAAATAGGTCAAGTCTTGAGGTCCGTTCTGTTGGTCTACACTCGTAGGGGAAGCGGCGGCTGCTGCTACGATGGTACTCGACTGCTGCTAAATTGGAGCTACTGAACCGGGAAGAGCTGCGGTCGGGCTACGATTTAAGTTTCAACGGACCGGGCCTAAAATGTAAACACGATCATTCGACCTTCGAGCCATTCCACTGTTCGACAAATCGGTCATACGCTCTACCAGTTGCACACGACTGTATTACATGTTTAATATCCGGCTGGTTTAATTTTGTGAAATATCTGATAAGTAATCACAAACTCATATTGTGTTAGAAATACCACAAAATGTATATTATCTGTCAATACAATATGATAGGAATCAATACTGTTTACCGCCAGTTTCTGAGAACACAATTCACACAGTAAGCACCCTTACAAAACGCGACAACACAAATCAATATTTTCAAGGGTTTAATACCTTTCGAAACAAAATAAAAAAAATGAAATGAGCGTGTGGCGTTTTTGTCCGGGAATCACTATCCGGGAAAGTTCGGCCGCCGAGTGCAAGTCTTATTTCAGTCGACGCCACATATTGATACATATAATGGAACTTTGCATCTATTGCATTCTCTCGTTGTTTCACTATTTTTTTATCTTACTTGCAATTATTTCCCGGCCGATATTCCACGGGTCAGGATCGTGCAGTTTACATTTCGTCCGAATGGTGTACCGCTATTCAGGCCTGTAACTTTATATTTCGCACCACCGACGTACCGCGTGCCAGGTGTTGTGTAAGCTACTGTGCGAGTCAGCACACACACAAACAAGGAAGGAGAGAAGTTGCAATGGCCGGGGGCAGGAATCCATAAATGATCTGTACATAGCACTTGCAGATTAATAGAATGTTTGATTTCTAAAAAGGGAAGAATCATAATTGAACTTCTCGTTATGGGGTGGCTCGATGTGCTTCCTGTGCCTCCTTCATGCAATTACTTTTACACTTTATTACTACTACTTTCACAACGCAAACTAAGTATCGTCTTCGTATTACTACTGATGCTCTCGAAGTCTGAGACCGAACTGGGCCGACAAGCGATGGGCGGCTGGTTAAGTCAGCGTTGAAAGGGGGCGCTGAACTTTGTTTTCCTGGATGTGTGGTGCTGCCCGCTCTTTCCACTGATTCACGGGTGAGCGCCTTCTTGACGCCGTTTCGCGGCGCGGCGCGGCGCTGGTGGGTCTGCAGGCGATGCTTTAGGACAGCACGTCGGGCTCGTGATAGTCGCATTTGGCCCTAATACCGGACCACGAGTCTCACACATGGTTGTAGGTTAAGGGGTTAAACATATGATCTGTGGGGCTGGCTGAACCTTAGCTCAGGGGGCGTGGCACTCTGGCGGCCGGCGGCTGGACGGCGCCAGTCGCTGTCCCTGCTACTGTCGGAAAGCAGAGGAACGCCTTGTGCCAGCTTCTGTACCCGGAACGATTGCCCCCTGTGTGGAATTGATTGGCTATAACACCACATGTTGCTCCGCCCACAGCCTCGGACATTGTCGGATGGGTGTTAGGAAGTTGGATGTCTACTAGACGAGCTACTCGAGACTAGAGAGTCAAAGACGCTTTATACGATGATAATAATTCCTATATTTACGAGCGCCCATCATGAAAGTAATTTTAAGACCGATCAGAAATCTCCATGCAGTAATAATGTAACTCCTTCTCACTCTCAGGGACATGTACACAGCTGGCCATTAAAATTAAAACACCCTGAAGGTGGCATACGTAAAACGTCAAATTGCTTCATTCGTACTACATGCTTGCATATGGAGACTGTTAGAATTTCACCGCAACCATAGAAAGTAGCTATGAGGAGGAAAGTGAGTACGAGGTAGCTTTATAAGAAAAACAATCTATTGTGAGTTAGAAAATGTTAATTTCCACAACATATTGTCTCTTGAAGTCAACAGATTTATGTCATCTTGGTTCCAACTTCTTCACACATCTAAAGAAAGATTTAAATTGTGCTGCAAATCACGATTCTGGCTCCATCAGTGTTCAGAAATCGTCCTCCCTTGAGATGTTTGTTGGGGTTTTGGAACAGATAACAGTGCTAGTCGGTCAAATCAGATGAACATGGTGGATATTTGAGGATCTCATAGTCAGGATGTGCCAACTTATGCTGCATAATGTGTGGAGGAGAATAGTCTCGCAGAAACAAGATTCTTTTTTTCAGCTTTGACACTTGGAGACCAATTGTTGCTTGCGTTTGTCGTGCAGTTTAGCATAGTATTTTGTCGTAATAGCTGTACCATGGTCTGTGTAGTCAATAAGTGGAAACTACCTTTATCTCATAAGACGGAAGTGAACAACTTGTTTGCTGATATTTGTGCTGAACTTCTATGAACATGGAGAACTACCGTGTCTCCATTCTGTGGACTGTTATTTGAGTCTGGATCATATTCATGTATCCATGTTTCATCCATGGTGTCAAGATGATCCAAAATTCCCACAGGATCCCGTTGCTACTAAACAGAAATTGACTCTGAAGGAATCACTCGTTCACGCTTTTGGGCTTCATTGAGATATTTGGTAACCCATTTGGTTGAGAGCTTCCTCATGTCCAAATTCTCTAGGGTGATATAGCCCACACGTTCTAAGGACTCGCCCAGTGTCTCTGCTGTGTTTCTTAGCTGTACTTCCGACAATCCAGGTTTATGGAGCTCTGACTTGAGTTGACCTTGCAGGACGGCCGTGTTTCAAATGCAGCAACCCAATTCTCGATAGTGTAGAAGGAAGGGAAGTTACCACCAAATGTACCAGACACATTCTAATAAATTTATTTGTCCGTGTTCCCTTTTAAAAAAGATACTTAATCACAGCACGACCCTCTGTCACTTTGAATTCTCTGTTTCTTTTGCGGCATGTTCACTTCAAACTTGTACAGAAAACTGAAAACCAAAGTTCCTGCAGCGAATATATTATCACATATAATATAAAGGACTAGGTTTAGTGCCAAAATATCAGAAATAATCTACATGAGTTTATCTAGGAAGAGCTAACGACTTACCGGCACTGCTTCGCAGTAGTAACGTTATATGCATTGCTTGTAAAAGGAAAGCTTGCACCACATATTTATCTTTCCGAATTCTCATTTGTATCTTGTTTGTTTGGAAGAATATTGTGTTATGCTCTGTGTAAGAACGAGGTATGTCCAGCATCACGTGTCGCATTTCGACAGCGCCATTATCGTGGCATTTCGACACAGCAGTCAGTGTTCTGCAGTGTTGTTTCTTGAATAGGTCAGTCACCCACAAAAGTTCTTGCGAATGTGGAATTGATGGACGCAGGAAGACCATGCTCAGTGCCACGCAGGATCTCAAGGGCCCCAGGCAACTAGCGCTTGAGAGGTTACACGTATAGTTTCCTCAACAATGCAGATTTGTACATCTACGTCACGTACTGCAAGTAAAGAAGTGAACTTGTTGGCAGCAACGTTTGGTGCTATGACATCTACAGCACCATGAGCTGTCAGCACGGCCACCATAGTCACAGCTTAGATTAATGTGGTTACTGGGAAAGGCACGAAGCCAGAGATGTGCCCAGCGATAACATTGGACACTATGTCATCCTTTTGGGCTTTCCAGGCTCTGCGTACAGCATCACGAACGACGAAACGTGAAATGATCGTATGGAATTTCTGGCAGGGAGATACCCTTTAGCGGTCATTCGGCCACCTAGTGCAAGTAGTTTTATTTGACGCCATTTCGGAGGCTTGTGCGTCGATGATAAAGAGAACAACACAACACTCAGCCTCCGAGAGGATAAGATCTCCGATTCGACAGTGAAAAGGACTACCTCCTCCCCATCCCTCTACCCAGTATGGCAGTCAGACGAGCTGATCGATCACCTACCGAACTCTGCGCAAAATTATGAGCATTTAGGTCTATGTGAACTTTTATTTAATTTTGTTTTCGAGTACATTTGTATGTAAAATTTATGTTTTCAATAGACTAATACATATTTAGTGAATTGTTGAATTTCATATTCGTTTCACTCTCCTCTGCCTGTGCTTGCTCAGAAATTCTGTCCCTCAAATAACTAATGATTGATTCCACACTTGACAAAGAGGAACAGTGAGTGAGAAAAAATGAACAGTCTCCACAAAGGAACGGTCACCAGTGATCCAGTCCCCACAGCAGAACCAGTTTCCCCACCCCTAGACTGGTCACATGAGGCACTCGTGAATAATTCTTGTCCACATGTTGACGCTGAACCAGTGCTGATGGTTGGCTGCTACCACGTCACCGGAATTGTCAGCAGCCCACAGGTGGACGTTCAGAAGGTTGACGATAGCGCTCCTCGTAAAGCTGAATCTCTTCTGCGGACAGACAGCAGACTTTCCAGCATTGTGAAGGCCTGTACGGCGAACCAACGACGAGACCACCACGGCGGAAGCAAGTCTTCAGGTTAGTAAGGCTGGTAGGCGCTGTAAGTTATACAGGTAGTGGCAGCTGTGGACAATGTTCCGCACTGTCATCTGCTGGTGTTGATATCGGGTCATATTCTACATGGCTCAGCAGCTCTTCCTCCAACAGGACTGTTGCTAGGTTTTTTGCAGCTCTAGGTGAGAACTGAATAATGAACTCCTCTCTTTTACTACCATCGTTCTCCCCAAAATCCACGTCGATCACCACCAACTTCCAACGGCACAACAACGCAAAACTTCTACTACACTTTTAATGATTAAACTAAGGTGATCAGACGTACTCATTTTCTGAAGACCGTCCTCAGTGTTTACTCTTTGTCCTCTACTCCTTTGAAACTGGTTGAGGATAACAATGTATTCATCTTATTCTATGTTCTCGATTCTTGTCCCCAGCTTTTAGAATGCCTCAAAGTATTTTAATCAAGAATAGGAAGAATGTGCCAGACAGAGTTGAAGCAAGGTCTCGTACTCAGTAGTTTTGACGTAGGTGTCGTCAAAGTCAGTAAAGTCTTATTAGGTAACTGTTCCGTATGCTTTTGGAAACAATTCGATGATTTTATTTTTCCTCTTTTTCACATTTTTGCCTTATTTGCTCAGTTTTTTTCGCTATCTGACTTGAAATTAATTTTTTACGCCTAGTCTTGCCTAACGGTAGAAACGGCTCTGTCCTCCAAGCCTCATGTACGGACAGGAAGTACCCTCCTTTCACTGCTACCCATTCGCATAAACGAACCTGTCTCACTCAAACGACGGAACACTGTTCCAAACAGTTTATGACGTGTTTGCTGTCAGCGGAGATACTTTTCCGGGCACAGTCGCACAGCCCCCACCCATTGCCATTTTCCTGTCCGTATGTGAAGATCATGTCGACCTGTTCCCGGCTGGTATACCGGGCCATCGTCTCTCAGCGCCCCGTCACACGACAAACGTTCACGCCAGACTGGGTCAGCAAGTGCTGAGATGCAGATACCCCATACTACCGATGTGTGAGCAGGCGGCCGTCATGGAAAGCATTACTGCCGCCTTGAAGGTGGAGCTGTAACACTGTTGCAGACAGAACATTCGCATTTAACTGGTATTTTGTCATGCGTGCTTTCCATTATTGAAACTTGTGGTGTAAAAGACGAGAGGGGCGTTTAATAAGTAATGCAACATTTTATCCTCGGCTATTTTCGGTTGAAAAAAATGCGTTATTTGTTGTGCGACATCCTTGCACTTCAGCCACTATAGTTTCGTGAGTTTCCGATTAGTGGCGGCGCTATACGCAGATTTCGAAATGTCGTCTATGAGGGAGATGCGCTCTAATCAGAGCTGTCACTGAGTTTCTTTTGGGTGGAAAACCAAAGGTATTCATAGGCGCTTGCAGAATGTCTAGGAAACTGGGAAGTGACCATAAGCACGATGAGTCGTTGGGCGAGGTGTCTGTCATCACGGCAACAAGTTCGCGCAAACAGGTCCCGCGTGCAGGCCGGCTGCACACAGAAAAGTGAAGAAACAACTTCAGCGCGTTCGTCGCCACAAAAATGCAAACGAACTTCTCTTTCTCCATGCCAACGCAAGGTCCACACATGTCTGCGCACAAAGGAGAGCTCACAAAACTTCATTGGATGGTTCTTCCTCACCCATCCTTCATTCCGGATCTCGCAACTTTCGACTGCCATCTACATCTACATGGTTACTCTGCAATTCACACTTAAGTGCCTGGCAGAGGGTTCGTCGAACCATTTTCATACTATTTCTCTACAATTCCACTCTCGAATGGGGCATGGGAAAAAGGAACAGCTAAATCTTTCCGTTCGAGCTCTGATTTCTCTTATTTTATTATGATGATCATTTCTCCCTACGTAGGTGGGTGTCAAAAAAATATTTACGCATTCGGAAGAGATAGTTGGTGGTTGAAGGTTTGTAAATAAATCTCACCGCAAAGAAATCCGCCTTTTTTTCAGTGACTTCCACCCCAATTCGTGTATCATATCAGTGACACTCTCACCCCTACTACGCGATAACACGAAACGAGCTGCCCTTCTTTCCATATTTTCGATGTCCTCCGCCAATCCTACCTGGTGAGGATCCCATACCGCGCAGCAATATTCCAGCAGAGGACGGACAAGTGTAATGTAGGCTGTCTCTTTAGTGGGTTTGTCGCATCTTCTAAGTGTTCTGCCAACAACGCGCAGTCTTTGATTCGCCTTCCCCACAATATTATCTATGTGGTCTTTCCAGTTTAAGTTGCTCGTAATTGTAAGTCCTCGGTATTTAGTCCAATTGACAGCCCTTAGATTTGTGCAATTTATCTTATACCCAAAATTTATCGGATTTCTTTTAGTACCAATGTGGATGACCTCGCACTTTTCTTTGTTTAGTGCTAATTGCCACTTTTCGCGCCATACAGAAATCCTCTCTAGATCATTTTGTAATTGGAATTGATCGTCTGATAATTTTACTAGACGGTAAATTACAGCATAATCTGCAAACAATCTAAGGGGGCAGCTCAGATTATCACCTAGATCATTTATGTAAATCAGGAACAGCAGAGGGCCTATGACACTGCCTTACGGAACGCCAGATATCACTTCTGTTCTACTCGATGATTTACCGTCTATCACTACTAACTGTGAGCTCTCTGAGAGGAAATCACGAATCCAGTAACACAACTGAGACGATTCTCCATATGCACGCAATTTGATTAATAGTCGCTTGTGAGGAACAGTATCAGAAGCCTTCTGGAAATCTAGGAATATGGAATCGATCTGAGATCCCTTGTCGACAGCACTCACTACTTGTTGCACAAGTAAGATATTTTCTGAATCCATGTCGGTTATGTATCAATAAGTCATTTTCTTCAAGGTGATTCAAAATATTCTAGTACAGTATATGCTCCAGAATCCTACTCCAAATTGAGGTCAGTGATATGGGTATGTAATTCAATGGGTTACTCCTATTTCCTTTCTTGAATATTTGTGAGACCCGTGCTACTTTCCAGTCATTAGGAACAGACCTTTCGTCAAGTGAGCGGTTGTATATGCTTGCTAAGAAAGGCGCTATTGTGTCTGCATACTCTGAGAGGAACTGATTGGTATACCAACTGGACCGGAAGACTTGCCTTTCTTAAGTGATTTGAGATGTTTCGCAACACCTAAGATATCTACTTTTGTCACTCATGCTAAAAGCTGTTCTGGTTTCGAATTATGGAGTATTTACTTCGTCTTCTTTCGTGAAGGAATTACGGAAAACCGTATTTAGTGACTCCACTTAAGTGCCTCCATCATCGGTAACATTTCCATCACTATCGCGCATCTCTGTGGCGCAATGAAAGATGCACTACACAGGAAGGCATACTTGGTTGACGAGGAGATTATTGATGCAGCAAGAAGCTGGCTCCATCGTCGACCAGTAGAGTCGTACCATGCGACCATATAGGCCAATCCACTAAGGTGGCTTAACGCGGTCGCATTGAAGTGAAATTGCTCGTATGTTGAAAAATAGGGTTTTGTAGACAAAAGAATGGGGAATACTATGATTTATTGCAATCCTGAATAAAATCAACTTGCTTTCAGAGAAAAAGTGTAACATTACTTACTGAACGCCCTTTGTATTTTACGTCCGCCTTAAAGTGAGTGGTCCGCAGCTCGTGGTCGTGCGGTAGCGTTCTCGCTTCCCGCGCCCGGGTTCCCGGGTTCGATTCCCGGCGGGGTCAGGGATTTTCTCTGCCTCGTGATGACTGGGTGTTGTGTGCTGTCCTTAGGTTAGTTAGGTTTAAGTAGTTCTAAGTTCTAGGGGACTGATGACCATAGATGTTAAGTCCCATAGTGCTCAGAGCCATTTGAACCATTTCAAGTGAGCGTACCTTCCTTGGAACCCATTCCCGGTGGTATGTCCACGTGACCTTTTTTGCTACTTGTCTTCTCGCTGATCGTTACCTGCAATTTCTCCCCATTTTGAAGTATCATCCAGTGTAAATGATCTGATGAATAACGTCAGAAGCACTACGAAGCTGTTCACAGGTGACGCTTTTGTGTACAGGAAGGCTACAGAGCCGAAGACAGTAGCGAAATGTTGGTAGACCCGGAGAAGATCGTCGACAAGTGCAGGGACTGATCATGACCGTAAATAGATGTAACGCATTTCCATAGATCGGTCAACAGATCCATTCTGTCCGGTGATGCCGTTGACCAAAAATCACTGGAAACAGTAACAACCGTAAAATACCTGGCAGTAAACGCCCTAAAGTGGAATGACCACATCAAAAGTGATTTTAGAAAAATCAGATGGCACGCTGAGATTCAATTAAAACCACTCGCACGAACGTTTCTTGTGTATTTTTCATTATTCTAGGAACCTTACCAGGTTGTATTAATAGAACGGATACAGGAGATTCAACAAAGAGCGTCGCGTCTCGACACAGGATCGTTTACTAAGCGAGAGCTGTACGGAGACACTAAGTTGACGGCAGTGGCAGACTCTGTAAGCAAGGCGTTATGCGTCACGAAGCGGCTTACTCCGCAAATTACAAGAGCGTACGTTCGAAGAAGTGTCGGGTAACACATTACTACCTTGGACATATAAACTGCGAAATGGTCGCGACAAGAAGAAAAAAGAGAAATTAGAGCTCATACGGAGGTTAATCGACAGTCGGTGTTTCCACGCACCATTTCTGATTGGAACAAGGAAAGAGTGAGGGGAGAGTAAGGAAGACAGTTTTCCACTATACATCGTCATGGATTGTTCGGAGTTTAGATGTAGACGTGACAGGAAAAGTAGGGTGCTTCATACAGCACTGCGTTGCATATATTGGATAATGTTTTCTAAGAAATTAGCCAAATACTTGGCATTTCCCACATATGTATTTCTTCCAGTTCTGTCGATCCGTCTTCTCTTTCCCCGTCTTTTTCTCTACTTCTTCCGCCGTTCTCTTTGTCCATTTCTACTGTCCTTCCTCCTCTCTCTTTCTACTATTCCCTCTCTCTGTTCTTCTCTTCCTCCTCTCTGCCTCTCTCTCTTTGACCATCTCCTCTTCCCTTTCTGTGTTTATTTCCTAATTCCTGTCCCTCCTCGCTATCCAGCTCCTTCTCTTTTCATTCTTTGTCCGTTTACTCTTCTCCCTCTCTCTGTCCACCTCTTCCTCTTCCCTTTCTCTGTCCATTTCCTCCTCCTCCTCTCTGTGTCCATCTTCTCCTTCCCTCCCACTCCATCCTTCTCTCTCAAAGTTGTTGTCAACCCCATCCCAATAGGAGGTTGCTAATCTTTGCCCCACACTATTACTTTGCAGATAGTAAGTAATAATTGAACTAAGTTTGGTTGAAATCAATCCAGGGGCTTAGGAGGAGCTTCTTAGCCACTGCTTCGCCACAGTACGCACATGCAACGTACCTTTTACATTTGCTTATAAACTGTATCTGTAGCGAAATTCACTCTCCAGTCTCACTATCACGCAGCTCAGTCGCTAAGATTGCCTCCTGAACAATGAGTCGTGCAGCTACATTGATTACTATAGATGAATACTGTGACAAAATGTGTTGTGCTTAGAGTTAGCAGTAAAGAAGTAGTAAATTAAAATTTCATGCTTGACGCCTGAGTTTCTCGGGTATCTCGGTATTTATAACGTCATATCTCCTGAACTATACGTCGTACAATGATACAATTTTGTAGGTACGTTCAGCGGCCTATGTGGATACTGTCTGCAAAATGTGTTCTTATTGGAGTTAGTTGTAGACAAGTAATAAATTTAAACGTCATGCTTGATGCGGAAGTTCTTAACGCATTTCAGTGTTCATGACGTCATATCTACTGAACTATCTGTCGTACCATTTCATAATTTTGCAGGTACATTTAGTGATATTTGCGAATGCTGTCAGAAAATGTGTCGTGAATACAATTATTAGTAAGGATGTAATAAATTAAAACGGCATGCGAGATGCGGCATTTTTGCAGCATGTAAAGCGAGAATGTAATAAGCGATAAATTCCTTTCCTTTCCTCATTTTGTGGTGATTGTCATCGAGAAAGAGTTTCGTAAAAATTTCAGATTATATATAAAGTTACTAAGTTTTCTCATTCTCAAAAACTGGATGAATAAATTTTACAATTTTTACAAGCTGCGACATCGTCGCGAAAAAACAGTGACCCGTATATGTAATAAGTCTCCTTTAATTTAATTCTACAATTCTCACTTCGTGGGCTAGACTACTTTTTCACCTGTCTGCAAAGCTTGGCGGAAATCGGTCTAGTGGTTTAGCAGTAGGTGTTGAACATACATCCATAAATACTTAAATACAAATGAGTACGTAAATTCGTTTCTAAAGTATGTATGGATGGTGTAGAAAATCTACAATCTATATATCTGCATACAGGTTATGAGATTTCTTTAACATTTACGTAGCCCATCCTCTCAAAACTAATAATTTATGCGGCTTTAGTGTGACAGCGAACAGGTTTATTTATGAGTTAGTGGCTAAAGCAGAAACGGAATTACAGAGCAAACCGGTTATCATTCCACATTTTGTAGCCAGTCGTTCCGGCAAAACGTTCATTCTTTCTCTCCCAGATCGCCATAGGCTCGGTGTTATTTCTTACAATATATTATTTTTTCGAACCATGTACAGCAATGAGTGTCAATCTGCAGATAATCATCCCCCGATGAGTAAAATTTAATATTCTGAGTGTTAAAAAGCGAATGTTTAACTATGTTTCGGTCGGGAAAGTACACATATCAAAAAAAGTTTTGCATTACCTCGGTTCCGGGAGTTCCGGAACCTGTACAGAAAATTAGAATAAAGATCAACATATACGTCATTTCCGCCCTTTTTATTGCTCATGAAAATCACACATTGCATGTTGTACCACCATACAGCAAGACTTTCAGAGGTGATGGCCCAGATTGCTGTACACACCCGTACCTCTAATACCGAGCAGCATGTCGTCTTGCATTGATGCATGCCTGTATTCGTCGTGGCATACTATCCACAAATTCATCAAGATTGTCCCACTACTCCACGGCGATTCGTCGTAGATCCCTCAGAGTGGTTGGTGGGTCACGTCGTCCATGAACAGCCCTTTTCAGTCTATCCCAGGCATGTTCCATAGGGTTCATGTCTGGAGAACATACTGGCCAGTCTAGTCGAGCAATGTCGTTATCCTGAAGGAAATCATTTTCAGGATGTGCACGATGGGGGTGCGAATTTTCGTCCTTGAAGACGGATGTATCGCCAATATACTGCCGATATGGTTGCAGTATTGGTCGGAGGATGGCATTCACGTATCGTACAGCCGTTACGGCGCCTTCCATGACAACCAGCGGTGTACATCGGTCCCACATAATGCCACACCAAAACAGCAGGGAACCTCCACCTTCCTGCAGTCGCTGGATAGTGTGTCTAAGTCGATCAGCCTGACCGGGTTGCCTCGAAACACGTCTCCGACGAATGTCTGGTTGAAGGCATATGCGACACTCATCGGTGAAGAGGACGTGATACCAATCCTGAGCGGTCCATTCGGCTTGTTGTTGGGCCCATCTGTACCGCGCTGCGTGGTGTCGTGGTAGCGAAGATGGACCTCCCCATGGACGTCGGGAGTGAAGTTGCGCATCACTAAGCCTATTGCGCACGCTTAGAGTCGAAGCACGCCTTCCTATGTCTGCATGAAAAGCATTATTTGTTGTGGACTGGCAAGACAGCCAATCCACAGTGACGGGTAGCCGAAAGGCACGCGTTTAAGCTCACGCAGGATGGCGTGAGGCCTGGAACAGGTCAGGGATATGAGACTAGCAAAAATAGTACGTATCTGTTGGAATACTTAACTTTAATCCATAATTGGTGAACATCGGTCTGACGGTACATGCATCACAAGATAAATAGCAAATGATAATGGCGCCTTGCTGGGTCGTAGCAAATGACGTAGCTGAAGGCTATGCTAACTATCGTCTCGGCAAATGAGAGCGCAATTTGTCAGTGAACCATCGCTAGCAAAGTCGGCTGTACAACTGGGGCGAGCGCTAGGAAGTCTCTCTAGACCTGCCGTGTGGCGGCGCTCGGTCTGCAATCACTGACAGTGGCGACACGCGGGTCCGACGTATACTACCGGACCGCGGCCGATTTAAAGGCTACCACCTAGCAAGTGTGGTGTCTGGCGGTGACACCACATTCTTCAACATGGTGGGCTCACTGTCAGGGTTCCTCCTAGCCATAATCCGTAGGTAGCGACCTTCCACTGCAGTAGTAACCCTTTGGCGGCTTGAGCGAGGCATGTCACTGACAGTTCCTGTCTCTCTCTGTATCTCGACCATGCCCGAACATCATCACTTTGGTTCTCTCCGAGACCCGTGGACACTTCCCTTGTTGAGAGTCCTTCCTGGCACAAAGTAACAATGCGGACGCGATCGAACAGCTGTATTGACTATCTAGGCATGGTTGAAGTACAGACAACATGAGCTGTGTACCTCCTTCCTGGTGGAATGACTGGAACTGATCGGCTGTCGGACTCCCTCCGACTAATAGGCGTTGCTCATGCATAGTTGTTTAGATCTTTGGGTGACATCTCTGGACAGTCAAAGGGACTGTGTCTGTGTTACAATACCCACAGTCAACGACTATCTTCAGGAGTTTCTGGGAACTTTTTTTATCTTTGTATGTTACTTCGAAATATTGAGATACTGATTACATAAGTTACCAATAATTACACTTATTTTAAACACTAGCGTTAACACATGATACAATGTGATAGAGATTGCGTCTTGTGAAAGGAAAGTACAAAAATTTTCTTCCTCAAATACTCCAGCCACTACGCTTTGTAGTGTGCACAAATTGTGGTAAAATTGAGGTATAGACTTTACATACACTTAAATATTTCATGACAATGCTTTCTTGGAGTTGTAGGTGGTTCCCACAACTATTGACAGCACAATAAAAAAGGATTATACAATGGTTGTTGAACTGCTTTAGGACTTATAGTTGATTAGTTTTATTATTGTTATTATTATTATCACTTTTATAGTGACATTTGTGAGACACACAGCATTGAGAGCTTAAAATCTTCTAATTTCTTCCAACTCTCAGGTAAGGAAATTAGTAACCAAATATTTTACATACGGTAGATCTTAGTATTATGCACACATTTTAATATGGTTGATTTTAAATGTGTGGAGCGGGAGGTGCAGGGTGTGGGTGAAGCACATGTCGCTAAGGAGAGGAGCGGTCCAGAAAATTCATGTTTTGTAGCAAGTGTCTACCCTCAATGTGGATAGTTGGCTACATTTTCTGAGAAGTTACTAATGGCCGGCCGAAGTGGCCGTGCGGTTAAAGGCGCTGCAGTCTGGAACCGCAAGACCGCTACGGTCGCAGGTTCGAATCCTGCCTCGGGCATGGATGTTTGTGATGTCCTTAGATTAGTTAGGTTTAACTAGTTCTAAGTTCTAGGGGACTAATAACCTCAGCAGTTGAGTCCCATAGTGCTCAGAGCCATTTGAACCATTCGTTACTAATGTCAGTCACTATGACCTGAGAAATGCTTCATCATTCTATTAAACAAAGTTTTTTAGAAATAAGTTACAGTAATTGTCTCACTAAATGATTATTTTGAAGTTTAATAAAATTCCTAGGAAAACTAAATATAATTTATATTTTTTCTTTTTAAAAATGAAAGGGTTTTAAGGAAATTCTTTTTCGTTCTAAAACTGCTGTTTTTATACGATGATATTTGAGTCTCTTTTTTTTTAAATTATGGGCGCTAAACAACTAGGTCATTTGAATAATAAAGAAAGTGTTTGGAGATTAAATTAATCTCCCAATATTGTTATGTTGCTTGTCATCTTGAAGCACAGGTAAGGAACATTTAAATGACACCATAGTAAGTTCTGTAGCTTCCACAACTTTGAAATTGCAATCGAATTTATTTCTGAAACTGTTGGAAAAAAATCCGTCAATTTCCCCGTTTTTGTAAACCAAGACAAAAAGCCATTATATTTTGCAGTTATTGTTATCTGTGTTGATACTGTCAAATATAAAATATCCATGGCCACAGAGATCTAAAATTTAATGAAAATATGTTAGTCTGACATGGACTACCTAGATGTGGATGCAGTCATGGATTCGTTCCATAAGGCTCTTCATAAGAAACTTTGAACTTCAAAAGGATTGCATTTAGCTATACACCGTCCCGCACGTACTGTTCCATCAATGCACTCGTTGATGAATGTTAAGGGCAGTCTACAATCTTTTTCTACAAAGGGCCTCTATAGTCCCGAATCACAAAGATTTGGGGTGAGGTTTATCCTGTTTCATAACAATACCAACAGTAGTTCGTAATACTAAGGAACCAGAGCAATGGGCAAAGGGGTAGGGATGAGAGCAGACGATGACACAATCCATGAAGCAGTGCTACTTTATGAAGTATCAACGTTAACATCACTTGCTGACGTCATGTTTGATGGTCTGCCACAGGACGCACGACATCCTCTACTTCTCTTTACCCACTTCTTGCAAGCACTCGTAATTGTAGTAATGTTACATCACGTCCTGTCTGCTTCCTGCATATGGTGACATTGTCCGTAAGTTCAATTTTTTGCCCCTTCTCAGATTTTGGATTTGTGTAACTTGTACACAGAGGAATACTTCGAGATGACGACGGACATGGAACACGATTGCAAGTTTTATACTCATGAAGCAATTCTCGTAAGGTTCATTCCCCATTACTGAACTTTTGAATGTGCACATAACACACTGATTCAGAATCATTACCATGACACCAGATTCAATTATCATATTTTGTACCATTTAAATGATCATACTGCAGTGTGGCAGTTACTATAAACATCTAATTAAATAGACAGTTGTAACAATAGTGGGGAAATAAGCTTACAGAACAGGCCGTGCGCATGCGCTTTTGGTATCCATGAATCATGAAGAATTTGAGATTTTCGTTCTGTGTGTTTGGAGGAATATGTCGAAGGAATACAAAGACGCATTGTTACAGTTCTGTAACCTGACGGTTCACTTGAGAGAAAACGAATGTGAATAATTGCTGAGACGATTATAATATGGCGTAATATTGCCGGAGAACGAACATCTCAGATAGCCTGTTACTGAAGTACGCCCCCCCCCCCCCCCGGTCATCCCATCGCCCCTCCCCCCCCCCCCCCCCGTGCTATGGTATTCTACTTCATTTCCCGCAAAACACAAAGAAGAAGGGAAAGAAGGCATAGGATGCGTTTTGAGGCTCGTAGCCACCAGTGCCTCTTTAGTGGAGCCAGTATTGGCGCCAGTATCTGTTCTTCACTATCATCGTACCACGACTTGTGGAATACGAGAGTCGATATAAAAAATATCATTACATTCAGACGGAAATTAATCGCAACCCCAAAAATTAGCCGTGCGACATGAACGAAAGTTGGTACGCGTGTTTCTAAATCTGAAAGATGATGTCTGTTCAGATTTCACGCCAGTCGCTTAAGGGGCTCCGGAACGCCCTATACTTGCAATGTTAAAATAACGCTTATAAATTACATCTTTCCTCACAAAGTATTTGAGGTAGGAAGTTGAACTTTTTACAGATTATTTATTGGAATATGGGCTACAACTTAACACAGGGAAATTAAAAAAAATTTAGTTCAGTTATTAAAGATGATTTTTTTTTCAATTGTAATGAAAATTCACAACATTTTTTGCAATTTTTTATTTATATATTCAAAAATATACAGTTTTTTGGGAAAAGGCTGTGTTAAATTATGCAGAAGGTACTGTGTAACATATACTGAAAGTTTGAAATAAATATGTTTGGAAGATCCTTAGAAAACATGTAATTAGTATGAGAAAATAAAAGTTTTGGGAATCGAGCGACAAAGATTGGATTAACTTTTTAGTGCATTCCAGGTCCATAGGATGGATTATCTTCATCCTCTGCAAACTCCTCCTCCAGCTTCCTCTTGTTCCTCCTCCTGTTTACTCTTGCTTGTATTTCTAGACTCTTTACAGCCCTGTCTGCAGCCCGAAGGCGTTCCTTGTCTAAAGCAAGCATCGCTCGTACCATGTTAGAACCTATCTTCATTCCCATATTTCTAAATACCTTGCAATTTACAATGTTGCCATCATTGAAAGTCGCAACAGCATCATACACACCAAAATGAAGTGTTTCTATTCCAACAAATACAGTCTTGGGGATTCTCGACCATATAACACTATTTACACTTTCATTGGGGTTTTGAGTTTTTCCGTGAATACACTTTTTCAACAGTTCAGGTGCTGCTAAGTCTCTGAAAATAGGTTTTATCACCTCCATTATTGCATGAGGCAGACTATGCTTATGAGTGTACACTTCACCAGTTAACAATCCTTTGTTATATTTACACCAACTGTCTTCTTCTTTGGGACACAAGCTATGTTGTGGATTTTCATCGTCTTTATTGTTTACAGTAATAACACATACCTTTGGCTTTCCAACATTTCTCCTTTTCTTAAAAGCCTTCAGAGGATTTCTAATAACTTTACTTTTACTCATTATTATACTTCAACAAAACAGAGACTCAAGAAACAGAATTAATTACGAATATTTTCGAGATAACGACAGAGTAAATAAACATGAAACAATCGACAATCACACCAGCGATATATATTGAACCATCACAGGTTAGCCACAACACATACTTTATCTCACATCACTAAAATGTACCTGATGAACACGGACAGCAGTTTAACAGCGCCACAGTGGGTCACGCCCATGTAGAACACATTTCAAAAAAAATTTAAAAATAGTTGTAGTCTTCGGAATTGAATAAATTATATATTTATTAAAAGGTAATAGTCTGCAGATTCAGAAAACGCAAAAAAGTAAAAATTGAACTTTTCATGATTTTGAGCCTTTCCAGAGCCCCTTAAGAGTGGCGTGAGTAGCGCCACTATGAGGATGCATATCATGTTTGCTTTAAATACACGCTGTAACGGTCGTGAGCGTTGGCTTCCTTTGAGATTGGACGTGGTTTGTTTCTCTCGGTCCAGAATGCTTTTAAGGCTTCAAGGACGTCATTATTGACATCTCACTGAGTTTGCACGAGGTCGTGTAATAGGGCTACGAGAAGTTGGATGTTCTTTCTGCGATATTACAGAAAGACTTGGCAGGAATGTAGCCACTGCGCATGATTGCTTGGAGCGGTTGTCACGAGAATGTACGGTCGCAAGAAGACCGGGCTCCGGACCGCCAGCAGGCACCACCGAGAGGATGTTCGGCATATGGCTCTGGCGCATCGTACTGCATCTGCAGCAGTTAGTTATGCCTCGGTTAGAAGGAGGTCAGTTGAAGGCCTGTAACCAAACTGTCTGCGTCCCTGACTCACGGGACCTACAGCTGGAATTATGGTCTGCGGTGCGATTTCGTATGACAGTAGGATCACTCTAGTGGTTATCTCATAAAAATCTGTACGCCAATCTGGTGATTCGACCTGTTGGTCCTGCCATTCATAAACAGCGCTCCAACGGCTGTTTTAGAACAGGATAACGCCAACCCACGTACCAATGTTGTAGCCCAACGTGCTATACAAAGTGTCGACATGTAGACTCGGCCTGGTCGATGACCATATCCGTCTCCAATCGAGCACACATGAGACATCGTCGAACGACAACTCCGGCGTCATCCACAAACAGCATTAATCGTCACTGTATTGACCGATGAAATGCAACAGGCATGGAAGTCCATGCTACACACTGACATCCGGCGCCTGTACAGCACAACACATGCACGTTTGCATGCTCGTATTCAACATTCTGGTGGTTCCACCGGTTATCATTGCACCAGAATTTCAGATATGCAATGGCTTATCTCGCACTTACATTAACCTTTGGTATTGCAGTATACGTCCTTTAAACATGTTACCTAGTTAAACATACTGCTCAAATTTCATTGCTCTACATTAATTATTTTTGGTACGGCGACTTTTTTCCGTCAGTGTAGTTCACAACGCAATGAGATGGCTGCACGGATATTTACGTTATTCAGGCAAGAGGCTCAATTCTTATTCCTCGTGGTTCTCTGCCAAACTATATAGTAAATTAGGGAGGAACGTACTGCAATAAGATACGCATAACTGTCTATGTCCAAAATTTTTGTCTTCAAACAGGAATGAAAAGAAAAAAAAGGACTGTTGTTGTTATACATCAGGCAGATTGATTAGGGATTAAGCACAATATCAGATTCGATAAAGAGTGCTTGGAGGGTTGACGGCGAGGAGGAATCTATCAAAGGGACCATCACAAAACGTGCCAGCTAGGAGTAAACAAATCTGGATATCTGCATGGGTATTTGAAATCAGCTCCTCTGGTGCGGTAATATTTAATACGCCATCATGCCTCCTTTGGTGTGATGTTTCAATAACAACCAAACGCTTACCTCTATCCAGAATCTTGAGGTAAGAGCAGCGGATGTAGGGGAATGTTCGATACGAGTCGTCCGCTTTGACTAGTGACACAGGACACATGCGACGAACGCCGTAAACAAAATGACGACTATAAGGTTATGTTACTAGCGATTTTTTTCAAACGAGCCGAGCTACAGATAAGTCTGTCACCAAAACCAGGTTTATTTAGTTTCACATTCGTTATCTTCACCAACTCAGAACCAAACTGTTGCCTTCCAACTTAACCTATGCCTCGGGCTAAGTTACAGATGAGTTTTTCACCACAACTTTTTTTTTATTTTTATTTTTTTTAAGTATTCGTTGACTAAGGACACAGTTGTGACTATGGGCACGACAAGGTGACATGACAGCAGCCATTTGCGTTATGTCACTGGCCAAAGCCTACGACTCGTATCGAACGTTCCTCCTGACACAGAGTAGCTTTGCTAACACATGTATAGCGACGTTCAGTTGATAGATATTTGCTATAACGCCTTCCGTAAAAGTTAAAATTAGAATGTATTTTTAAGGAAATAAAACCGTTGTTTATTTCAGTAGTTGTCATATATTTTTTGAACAGTAATATTAATTTTGTAACAACAGAGAGAGAGAAAGAGAGAGAGAAAGAGAGAGGAATTCTGACTTTTTCTGGGGGAGCAACGGCGTTGTCGCGTGATATCGGCAGCATAACAGAAAATTGAGAACATCTAGATTGAATGAAACCTTTGGCAACAATTTATCATCTAGTTATACAGATTAATTTAATCTTGTGGCCTCTGTCTTGGTGAATTTGGAAGTGCCAGTTGACATATTGTCGACTTTAGAATAAATACAGCTTCACTTGATGACAGTAATCAAGCTCTCGATAAAAGCAATACGTTTTATAACTGAACAGCAGAAATAAGATTAACTCTTCAGTGTTGTGTAGCACTGGAAGCCTTCCTTACTGTTCGGCAGCAGCTGTTTGGAAACTTTTTGGATATTTGTTATAAGATGTTATGGGACCAAACTGCTGAGGTCATCGATCCCTAAGCTTACGCACTACTTAATCTAACTTAAACTAACTTACGCTAATGACAACACAAACACACGTGACCGAGGGAGGACTCGAGCCTCCGACGGGAGGAGCCGCGCGAACCGTGGCAGGGCGCCATAGAGCCCGCGCCTGCAACTGTTTCTTATGGATGCAACAGAAACGTAGTTCTTCACAGATCCGCAGGCAGAAACCCAGGTATGTTCCAAGAGATTGTAATAAACGTTTTGCGGCCTGGGATGTAATCACAGATTCACATCCTGTTATTCGAACCAATCTGATACAGCTTCGAAGCGAGGAGATCGGTGAATTCACTTGTCGATTGCACTGTGTTGCCGTGGAGTGATATTTGTTGCATAAGTTACTGTACACAACAACTTGTAAATCTCCGTCTCCTCACTAGCGAGTAACAAGGCCAGACGTTTTGGGAGAGACATATCATTGCAACTAAAAGTCCTGCACGTGAATATACCATAATCGAACTGAATTCTACTCTACGTGCACGGAAAATGCTGCACTGTTTCCATCAGTGTTGTTCCACTTCAGGCTTTGTTAAAAACAGTTCATCCTTTCGTGAAACAAAAACAACAAATACGCGGCTATTATAAATAGTCTATTAGTTTTCAAATCTCTAAATACTTCAAAGCATTATACATACAAATTTGACTCATGCATGAATAGAACTCACCGACTTTGCAGTTCGCACCCTATAAGTGTTTCCTGAATGCCCCTATGGACACACAACACACGTCCAAGTAGTAGTCAAGCTCGTTCCATATCTTCTGTAGCAACATCCTGTCAATGCTAGTCACACCAGCATTCGTGCGTCCTTTGATCCAGTATTCTCCTCAGTGGGACTACGTAAACACAGACCTTAATGTGCTCCAAAACGAAAAAGTTCAGATCAGGCGACCTTGGAGGCAGAGGTAACACATTCAAATCAGCTTCACCACTACGCCCAATCCAGAGATGCGGAAGTTCCTCGTTTGTGTAGCAACGAACATCGATACTTCAATGAGTGCTGGCTTCGTCTTGTTGAACACGATATTCTCGGAATCAGGAGGCAGTTGTGGGAACAACCTCAGCGGCAGAATATCAACGTAAGAGATGCCTGCCACAGTCTGCTCACAGAAGAGAAACGACCCATACGTCTTCGCCGGTGACGTTGAACAGGACACATAAACAATAACGAGTTTCGCTCATGCGCTACAATTTCATGAGATTTCCAGTGCCCCACGCTCTCACAGAGCGACAATTACTCTTTCCAGACAAATGGAAGCTTGGTTTTTCACTCAATATCGACTTGTAGGCGAGATGTTCATCCTCTAGTGCTTGCTGCATTGTTATGCTAGATTGAATTTGCCGACAATAATCTTCTGTTTTTAATTGTTGCACGGGCTTCAGACGGTACGATTTAAATGTAGCCGCCGTCGAAAAATCTTCCACAAAGTTTGTTACGGTATTCGAAGTTCGTGACTAGCGTGGACCGTTGATTTTCTTGGACTGCGTACGAAACTTTCCCTCGCCTTCTCCACGGTTGCCCCTGACACATTTGGTCGACCGGTACTTTTCTGTTTACAGAGAGAACCAGTGTCCTTAATTGTCGAGACCAACGCACGGGCTCTATTTACATCCCAGTTCTTATGCATAGCTCCAGATTGCACGCTGCACTGTTACAACAGGTATTCACCTCGCATTTTCCAACACAAAGAAATTCTTTCCTTGCTTTGTATCCATTTTGTCAGGGGGGTAATTCACTGCTAACGCCGCTACTGGACACAATGCAAACTCGGTCAAATTACGGCTCTATTCATGCATGAGTCACATTTATACCTGTAATATTTTGGAAAATTTAGAACTCTGAAAGTAAATGCATGTTTTATAGCTCCATGCACTTAACATTCTGTAAGAGTATGAAATAGCACTGTCAAAAAATATCAATCAAAGTAAGTTTCCCTGCACACATAGCTCAGGTGCATATCCAGCGATCACAGCAGTCCATTGATTTCACTGTAGTGAAACGAAAAGGGTGAAATATAGCGCTTCACGACTTCTTGGGGTGCATTTTTCCAACAAAAAGGATTGTTGTGTTTCCATTACAGATGTGGGTCCAGTACACTTATCATCTCGCACCATAATCTTTTCTTACAACGACAGTAAGAAGCATTTACAGTTCTTTTTATAACTTCCTCTGCTTCGAATACTACGTTAATGCATTACGGCAGTTGAATGGTGCTGCACTTCATCTTTTTGGGTCGACTCAGTTCTTTGATAATTATTTATTATAGTAGTTACGTAAATGTGTGAGATCGTAACACGCAAATTCCATTAGGCTATTAGCACTTCTTCCGTTTACTGGTGGTGGTACTCAGCGTCGCGCTGCTCCTGGTTCTCTACAGGTCGTTCGCGTAGAAGCACCTCCTCAGGACAATAACAATTTATTGTCCGCCTTTGCTTTATGCAAGAGGCTTAGGAAATTCTTAGCAAACAGAACGGTATGGAAGTTTTCAGACGTAGAACTAGTTTTGGGCTCACTTCGCATGAGTCTTGTAGAACCGTTACAGTTCATAATATCTCTAAATAATCGAAGATGAAAGCCCCATGAGGCCGATGGCGGGTTATTCTGTTGTATGTAGATAAATCATAACGAAATAAAGGTCGACCCACAGATACGTGGTGAAGCTAAGCCTGAACGTAAACAAATTTATCATATTACGCATAAATAGACGGAAATAACTGTTGGTTTCTGATTACACTATATCCAAAAAAACATTGAAAAATCAGTCACATAAATTACATATCTGGGAAAATGCGCACGGAGCGCTTTAAAGTGGAACGATCACATAAAACTAGTTGTCGGATAGGCAGATGCCAGAGAATAATTGGAAGAATCCTAAGGAAGTGTAGTTCACCCACGGACAACGTACCAGAAGTAGCCTTCGTTCTACCGACACTTGAGTAACTTCTCATTTTGGAGCTCTTATCAGGTTGTATAGACAGAGGAAACAGAGCAGATCTTAAGAAGAGCATCTCGTTTCGCCACTGGCTCCTTTAATGGGCCTGAAAGTATTGCGGGGATTTTCATGCAACTGCCGTGGGAGAAGCTTCAAGATATGTGTTGTGCATCAATGTATGGTGTACTGCTTGTTTGCGTTCCCAGAAATCTCAACCAATATGTCACATCCTCCCTCATACAGCTCGCGGAAAGAGCATGAAGGTATGATTCGAGGGTTGCGAGCTCCCAAGGAGGATTACCGACAGCCGTTAATCTAGCGTACGATTCGTAAGTGGAACAGGGAAGGGCTGATTGACGAGGTATACGAAGTACCCAACCCCACATACATACCAAAAGGGTCTTTTTTGGTCCACAGACGCAGATGTAAGAACTAAGGCGACAACAGTCTGTTGCATCTTTTTATTTTATTGCAACTAGCGAGAGACGAAACAGAAGACTACTCTCAATCAAATTGTTTGTTTTGGCTGCGAAGGTCGTTGCAACTAAAAATTGTAAGGAGTGACACATTAATGCGTCGTAAATTTCGTCTTAGCAGTTTCTCAGGCGTAATAGCTACGCATGGTCATTCCTTTCTTCCTTATACCGTACGGCTGTATGTGGTATCCCGGGTTAGATTCCCGGCGGGGTCAGGGATTTTCTCTGCCTCGTGATGACTGGGTGTTGTGTGATGTCCTTAGGTTAGTTAGGTTTAAGTAGTTCTAAGTTCTAGGGGACTGATGACCATAGATGTTAAGTCCCATAGTGCTCAGAGCCATTTGAACCATTTTGTATGTGGTAACATTAATTTTAACAAAGATTTTAGATGACGTTTTCCAGTGGACCCATTTCAGCTCTCCACACAGTTTTTCAGTGTGTCAGGATTAGGGTAATAACTCACTGGCCGAGTGGCGCGACGGTTGGCGGCAAAGCAGCTCCCAATTTCTGTATTGTGATATGAAAGACAGTGCATCAGTGGTTGCCGATTAACCGCGTGGGCGCACTTCCTACGCTGTCCCTCGCGGAAAACTCGACAACCGCGCGATCACGCGCAGGCTTGGTTGACGACTTCGGCAAATTTGCGCAGGAGACAACACACGATCCTCCGTTTCTGGCCTGACTTCTACCACGATATCGCTGTGATGGATTTCAAAACATAGAAACTCATTTTCGAAATGGGAAATCGTCCATCCACCTATAATATGAAGTTGAACAAATACAGTGACACAGTTTTAAAGTGTAAATTGTGGAAGGAGATTATATACATATCTGGAGAAAAAGACGTGTCACAAGATGAAAAGAAAAAGCTAAGTAAGTAGATCGGCCTCTATTTTTATAATATGATTACATTTTTCACATGTGTTTGAATCTGGTGTTTCAGGTGTTAAGCGAATCGATCTTGCCATTGTAGTGGATTGACATTTACAATGTAATCTGCTAGTACATCTCTGTTGTGAAAAAAATGGCTCTGAGCACTATGGGACTTAACATCTTAGGTCATCAGTCCCCTAGAACTTAGAACTACTTAAACCTAACTAACCTAAGGACATCACACACATCCATGCCCGAGGCAGGATTCGAACCTGCGACCGTAGCAGTCTCGCGGTTCCGGACTGCAGCGCCTAGAGCCGCACGGCCACCGCGGCCGGCTCTGTTGTGAATAACTGATCCGTTTCCTCACTGAGCTGTCCCTTTGTTAGTATCCTCCAAACCTTCTTTTGGCATGTACAAAGTCTGCTCAAAATTAACACCATGTGTTTCGCGAATAGGTTGTGAAGAATACAGCAAGCTTTAACAATGTGTCTCGCCAAGTTTATGTTACCATTTAGAAGCCGGTATAATATCCGCCATTTATTAGCCAAGATACCAAAAGTGCATTCAATGTATCCACGTGCTCTGCCGTGCCGATAAGTAAATATTGTTTCGGTTTTACTTACATTATTTCCTGCATAGGATCGTAAAACACCTTCTGATAGGCAGAATGCCTTGTCACCTACAATGAAATAAGGAACTTGGACTACAACACCTTCTATTTCCTTATCGTTAAGTATTCCTAAATTTGCACCCATCAGTTGTTTATAGAAGAACGAAAATTCGAAAACCGACGGTTTCATTGGAGTCTTCATCAGAATCTAGCAATGTCTGACGCATCCCGCGGTTAACATCAGAGTACTGAACTGCGTATGGAAGAGTTTCCATATTTCCCCGCTCTGAAGCGTCTGAAGAAGCAGATAAAAGAAAGGATTTATGAAGCTCGCCTATGACTACATCGCGACTGCAAGGGCCAAGAATATTTTCCGATATAGCTATTGTCTTAGTCCTTCCACGTGAAATTTTAGGCCGGCCGCTGTGGCCGAGCGGTTCTAGGCTCTTCAGCCCGGAACCGCGCTGCTGCTACGGTAGCAGGTTCGAATCGTGCCTCGGTCATGGATGTGTGTCATGTCCTTAGGTTAGTTAGGTTTACGTAGTTCTAAGTCTAGGGGACTGATGACCTCAAATGTTAAGTCTTATAGTCCTTAGAGCCATTTGAACCATTTTTTTAAAATTTTAGATGAAGTATTACTGCCCGTAAACAAGCAATGATGCAGATCCATTTCGCTCTAAAATGACTTGTAACTAATGCCATGTTTCACCCTGAGATAAACACATCCAACTTGAGCATGTATCACGGCATCTTCTTCAGACGTAAGTTTATTCTAAAAGAAAGTCGTATCTGTTTTATCTTTATGACACTTGTTGTACCGGAATGTATGTTTGTGACTTCTGATGATCCACTGCAGCATTTCTTCCGTCAAATTTTGTCGAAAATGTGGCGACACAAACCACACACTTTGCTGTAAAATCATTTTCTTTCATGAAACACATGAAAAAAATTTTTTTTTCCTAGTCAGTATTTGTTAAAAGCTGTATGTCTTTTAACTTTCTTTTTCGGAAACAGATGAATTTGACGAGCTGTCATCAATATCAGAGGAAGGGTGAAACATCTCCTCCGAACCCCAAAAAATGGTTCAAATGGCTCTGAGCACTATGGGACTTAACATCTGTGGTCATCAGTCCCCTAGAACTTAGAACTACCTAAACCTAACTAACCTAAGGACATCACACACATCCATGCCCGAGGCAGGATTCGAACCTGCGACCGTAGCAATCGCGCGGTTCCGGACTGCGCGCCTAGCTCCGAACCCCGATCCTTTCCTTAACTTCCCAACAACCCCTAATTTAAAACGCAAATGTGTAATTCGAATTGTATATAGTGATTGGGGGAGCAAAATCACACGTCGTTCTTTCTATTCGTTCGCATGATTCGCAAACTAGGCGAAAGACATGATAAAAGTGTGTCCCGATTACCGTTTGCCCGGGATCCTGCACAGTACTTCAAATTCCGAGGCAGTCCCGCCGAAAACAGGATGTGTGGCAACGTTTGTCAAGATGCTTTTGGAAATTGACTCCAATAGTTGTCCGGTGTTTGAATGTAGCACCAGGCATTCAAATACAGCGTGAACGAGAACTGCACCGACACATTTTCAGATGTAGTAGTACTGACCAAATCAAGAAAATATGGTCTCTAACACACGAATCTTAAGGGCTATGATCACTTGTTCATATTCGATACCATAAATCACTTAACTTCTACTGCAAGCTTTCTGCATTCCATATTTTGAGAGGTGACAGATTGGATCAAACCAAGAAAAAAGTGGCCGATAAACATGTGCTCTAAAATGCGTGTCTTAAAAAGGCATGCCTTAATAGCTGTGAGGACTCGTTCTTCTTCACGACTGTGAAACAAATCTCTTCTACAGAACAAGTGCTCATAGCACTTCAGATAAGTATTTTAGAGCTCGTGTATACTAGACATGTTTTTCTTGTTTTGCATCATACTTCCAACCTGAGAGTTTGCTGATTGGGTTCTGTTTCACGCTTTGATTGCAGAAGGTCCCTGTCTTAACATTTTATTTGGGAAACCCAAAATACTCTAAACGAAAAATTATTTAATTATTTATTGTTTTGCATACAGCCGTATTAACAAAGTTACATGATTTTTCTAATTTTTACTTTTATTTTTCGCAAATGTAGGACCTTGTGTCTACGAAAAATGCCAGTGTCAGGCACGTGTTATACATGCACAGCTACAATTACAAAATGTATATTTCAGTCTTCAGTCCGTCCGTGATACACAAACATCTCTGCCTCCTTTCATTTCTTTTCGTATTAGAAGACAATGTTGTCTGCTGAATTACGTTGAGATTTTTCTCTCTGAGCACCGTGTCCATTACTGCAGATTTGAAGAGCTAGTTGAAGTACAGTAATGACAAGTCGCAAACACGGTATAACGTAACAGGGAAATCTTGAGCTGAGTTTGAAGAAATGTCTTGTCTTACCCTGTTGTAGAAGTCGAATTTCTCTTACCCTGGCTTCTAGTTTTGTCATTATTTGACGTTTTAGGCAAAACATACAACACTGTGCGATTAGTTTCTTCAAATTAAGCACTGTCACTTTTTGATTCTGTATCTGATTCTCCTATTTGCGTACCAGAGTTCCCAGAAGGAATAACACACCGGCAGTAAGGACAATATCGGCTGACATCTGATAAGATTTAAGGTTCTCCTTGTGGGTCACCATCAAACAGATATACTCAAAAAACCTTACAGCATACCACCATTCGTTGTGTATTAGAAATACTGTACTATTATTTCCTCCCATAGAAACTGTTCATAGATTTGTAATGTTGCCTACAAGTAATATTCTTTTAATTGCTTCCTTAAAATATTCCAGACTGTCCAGTCATAAGATACATCAGGTGGCAATTCACCTTTACAACGTCTCCTAGTAAATAAATCGAAGGATTGCTGTGGATCAGAAGATACACAGAGAAAAAAGAAAATACGTTTACTAACACGTTGTACCCCTTACACAAACGGACATGCAAATATTCTAACTCGGAAACTTGTTGCTGACATTGCTTGCGACTATAAGTACTGAATACATTTGGATCAAAGACAGTAAATATTCGTAGGATGCAGCAATACCATTGGAAGAGCCAGAGGTGTATTCATTTCTCTAAACTGCTATAGATTCTTTTGTTGCTTCAGAGCAACATCGCCAAATACAGGGTTGAAAATGAGGCTTCATTTCATTTGAAAGTACTTAAGAAACCCCTCATCCATAGCACTACTTTTCATATAAACCGGCTTGGGTGAAACACCGCAGTAATGAGCGTTAATAAAATTAATCCACCAGTATAAAAGCCAATCTGGAGCCATAGATTTCGCATCTGACTGCTTTCAAATATGCTCCACCGTTACAAATGCTGCAGCCAAAAGCAAAGAATATCAAATGACCAACTAAAAATGCCCCTTACATGGCACGAAACGGTCATTATGCTTCTCCTCGAAAGACTTCACACAAAAGTGGACTAGCCAGCTGCCAGAATACTCAATCCGCCTTCCTCACCAAAAATTGTGGCATGCGAGCATATTCTCGCTCTTTTAATGCACAACATTCCAAATCCTTTTACCCAGACTATTTGTTGTGAAGCCCTCATACTCAACATCTTCCATCATCAAACGGTGCTTTCACAAGCCGCCGAAGATCAACCCCAGACCTCATCTAATATAAAAGAGCCAACTGATCTGCTCAATTTGCCAGGGTTGGAGGAAGTGTTTAAAGTTTAAATTTTGACTCTGTACTGCAGGAGAGATTGACTTCCGATTGGTACACAAATGGTCACTAGGCCAATCGCTATTCACTGTACTTAACAGCAACAGAACCCGAAACATCATTCCCCGAAAAATCACATTTTCGCTCGGTTTTTGGAACGTATTGGTATCGTGCACTGTCGTGTCCGAATCGATAATCAAAGAGCAAAAGTTTATCTCAGCTTCATATAGCGATATAAAAAACAGCACAGTGCTGGAAGTTACTGATAACAAGATAAAAATACTTTCATATCACTTCGATATGTCGAATAAGCCGCATGATTTAATCAGTCTTCCCGCGCTCCATAGGTGAATGGAACGATAACATCCCTAGTATGCGGTACAATGGGACGTAAGCCGTGCCATGCGCTTCGCAATGGTTTGCAGAATATCGATGTAGGAGTAGATGTAGATCACTGAAATAAAATAGGAACGTACTATTTAAAAATAGGCAATGCGTCTCATAGAGGTAGCTTCCTCACAGTCTTTGAAAAAATATGAATGTTAACTTCAATAGCTCTGGCCTAATTTTAATTTTGTCAGTCGAGAACGAATACAGTACAAAGACAGACTATTCCAATCTCATAAATCTATTGCGATACAGAGGCGGGTGTGAGTTCCGTGCTTCTTAGACGATGTTTTTTTTTCCTTTTGTGTGGGACCAGGTGGTGAATTCAGGTCACAGCTATGTGCTGAATTTCCAAATAAGCCTTACAGTTTATTAATGTTTGTCCATTGTGAACAATGTCAGCCATACTAAGAGCCTTCCTGTAATAAGACCACTGGTTTATAAAGCCAGGTATACGTTATTTCGACGATGACTTCTCGTTCAGGCTGCTGGGACATTTGTAACATTTAGCTTTGCCTCGATAATGGCTATAAAGCCGAAATCATGATTGTGCGAAATATATGAACAGTACTTCAAAGTCAAATGGCGGAAATATCCTTCTGAAAGTCTCAGACCATAGTCCCGTGCCTCCACCGCGATGTTCACCTGTCTCCCGGTTACTGCATTGCCGGGAACTCTCAGCTGGGTGGCGGCTAGGATGCTGAACTTGGAACGACTGTTTTTTCCAAAAACATTAATAAGAGGAATTTTTCCCTGTTGTCACCCTTCTCCCATCGCTCAGCAACAGTTTGATATTAATCTTCCTAGCTTGAAATTTGAAATTTATATTTTGGCAGGGAATAAAAAAACTGTATGTAACTGGACCGTTACAACATTTAAGTGATATTTAGCAGTCTCCCCAGCGTTCTGTACGTCGTTTAATGAACTGGGAAGCAAAGGGTATTCTACGTCTTTTCTTCACTGTTATATGAAGGCTTTTGTTATGGGATCAAAAATGAATCGTTGTACAATCATTTGCCTTCGTGTTTTAGGTACTACACCACATTGACTAGTCATCGTTTTCCCCTCTTTTATGACAGGAAGACCTAAAACTGAGCTGATTTGTCATTATTCAGTCATTGTTTGTCGTTGACTCCTCTTTCAGGGAAACATATAGTTCCGTCTATAAGGAGCGCTAGGGTAAAAGACAGTTCGCAGGTAAGCAAAGAGTCACAGCAAGAAATAAATGAGTAAATTAATAAGCATTATTTGATGCCCTATGTGTTCAAATGTGGCTTCATTAACAAGTCGGGCGATTTACTTCTATCAAATAGTCAAAGAAAGTTAATGGTTAAATACTTTGCATTCTGCAAAACAGAGTTTCTATTACTTGCATTGTTTACCCAAGTAAGTTTAGACACCTATATGCTGTGTTCAGTGAGTCTCATCTAGATCCAAAAAAATTATTATTCAAACTTTTGGTTAGTTCTCTATTTCAGTCCCAAAAGTATAGCACGTGTATTTCATTTTGACGTGGTTCCTCACCTAATACTGCATTAATTTTAAAGGTGGGATAGTGCAAGTGAGCCTGCTTTTATCTTTAATACTTGACGGAATGATATATTTAGGTTTGTCGGAAGAATATACGAGTCTAATCCCAAAACTAAGGTCTCCTATTTTTTTATAAGTACAGAACTCTGTTTGTGTGGCAGTTGGTCACACTGTTATTAAGAGTGCCTCACTCGCTGTGCGTTAACACGCGCACGCCGCGCTGAAGCGCTCAGTCTTGGCTTGGCGGCCGTTGGGAATGGAGCTGCCGTTGGATGTTACCGCCAAGTGCGAACTGCGTGCAGTTATTCGGTTTCTGAACGCAAAGGGCACTGCGCCTATTGAAATCCATCGCCAGTTGACGGAAGTGTATGGTGAGTCGTGCATGGATATCAAAAATGTTCGTAAGTGATGTAGAGAGTTTGCAGCTGATCGGACCGAAATTCACGACGAACAGAGGACTGTGAGACCGTCAATTTCTGAGGAGACAGTGTTGAAGGTTGAGCAAAGCATGCGTGAAGATCGGCGGATCGCCGTGGATGATCTCTGCACGTTGGTTCCTTAGGTTTCCCGAAGCATCGCTCACAGAATTTTAACGGAAACATTGAACTACCGGTAGGTGTGCGCAAGATGAGTGCCACGCATGTTGACGGAGGACCACATCCGGCAACGAGTTGATATTCCCGCGCATTTCTTCACCGCCTTGCAGCATAACAGGACAACTTTCTGGACTCAATTTCACGGGTGACGAAACCTAGGCATACCACTTTATACCTGATACCAAGCAAGGATCATGCCAGTTCATAACTTTCTGAACAGCATGGCGGCGACCTAGTATGACATAGGCATACAAAAACTGCCACGGCTTCTACAAAAACGCATCGACAGAAATGGTGATTATGTCTAAAAATAGCTAAATGTTCAAGCTGTAAACTGATGTAAACCATTGTAGAAATAAACAGGTCTACGTACTCATAAGAAAATACGAGACTTTACTTTTGGAATTACCCTCGTATTTCTTCACTCAAGGAGTAATCGTTTTTGTGTTTTTTCCCCGCGAGAAGTGGCTTTCTGTACTCGCTGTTCCCTCGTATTATGCATTCTTCTTGGTTTTTTTGTGTGCTGCCATTGTGTAACAGTTTTTCGCGTTACTCTCATTCGGTATCACGTGTTTTCATACAGAAAACAAAATTCGGAAAAAATTCGTAGAGAGATGTTATGTTACTGTCGCTGCTCACTTGTTCATCGTGGTTGCTTTTGTGCGGTGTAATGCTAATTTGTAGTGTTCAGTGCGAGTTCGCGTGGCGCAGTAACTGAGATACACATATTCCACTCGTGTGTGTGTGTGTGTGTGTGTGTGTGTGTGTGTGTGTCTGTGTGAGTGCGAGGGGAAGGGAGGAGATAGAGAGAGAGAGAGAGAGAGAGAGAGAGAGAGAGAGAGAAAGAGAGAGAGAGAGAAAGAACATGACAGGCAGAGCGAGGAGCGGCGACTGAGAAGCATTTGCTTGGATAACAGTAGATATCTGAATATTAGGTTTCCTTTAAGTACATGCCATTGTAGGTAAGTGTAGAAAGTAGTGTTTTGTTGTTTAGTGCTGTGAATGCCATCTGTGAAAAGCCTGAACAACCACTTTTTACAACGCGACGTGCATGAAGAGTGTCAGTGAGGGCCGGCAGGAGTGGCCGAGCGATCCTAGGCCCTACAGTCTGGAACCGCGCGACCGCTACACGCATCTTGCCTCGGACATGGATGTGTGTGATGTCCTTAGGTTAGTTAGGTTTAAGTAGTTTTAAGTTCTAGGGGACTGATGACCTCAGCAGTTAAGTCCCATAGTGCTCAGAGCCATTTGAACCATTTTTGTCAGTGAGGTTCTGGAATTTGCCGACAGGGACGTGGTTCAAAATGGTTCAAATGGCTCTAAGCATTATGGGACTTAACATCTGACGTCATCAGTCCCCTAGACTTAGAACTACTTAAACCTGACTAACCTAAGGACATCACACACATCCATGCCCAAGGCATGAGGGGTTCCGGACTGAAGCGCCTAGAACCGCTCGACCACAGCTGCCGGCAGGGACGTGGAACCATTCCTATTTCAGTGCTGTGGCCAGATGTGCTAAGTTTCTAGGTTGAGGATCCATGTCGCGAACAGCCCGATCGAGGTGGTCCCACTGATTCTCGATTGGGCTTAAATCTGGGGAATTTAGTGGGCAGGAGAGTACGGTAAACTCATCTGGTGCTCTTCCAGCCATGCACCTACAATGCGAGCTGTATGACACACTGCACCGTCTGCTGGTAGACGCAATCGTGTCGAGGAAAAAACTCACTACATGTAGGGTTGGAAATGGTCCGCAAAGATAGATGCATACTTGTATTCATCCACTGTAGCTCTCAGAACGACCAGTTCGCCCAGGCAATGGTACGAAAACATTCCCCAACCCATAAAGCTCCCTCCTTCGGTCTGGACCTATCCGACAATTGGTGCAGGGTTTTTACTTTCTGGCGTTTCATGCCGAACACGCCAACGGCCATCTGTCATCTGAAAAGCCCATCTGCCGCCGCTCAGTGGACGTCAAGTTGTATTACTGGCGTGCAAATTCCAGCCTTCGTCGCCAATAAACAGCAGTCAGCATAGGTGCGTGAAACACGTGCCTGCTGCGGAGGCCAATACGCAGCAACGTTCCGTGGACTGGTCGTCGAGCAGACGCTGTTGGTAGCCTACTGGTGCGCTACAGTTGGGCGTTTATTCGCCCGTACGCGTCTCCGCAGGCGTCGTTCACCCCTGTGTTTATGGCCCGTGGTGCACCACAGTTGCCTCGGAACCGATTTCGGATAGCGTAATTTTGCTATGTACGATATAGTTTAACCACAGCGGCACGTGAACAATTTACAAACTTAGGCGTTTCGCAAATTCTTTCACCCTTAGCCTGAAATCCAATGATCGTACCATACTGGAAATTAATTTTTGGTAAGGCGGGTGCCAGTTTGAGATTCATTGGGAGAGTCCTTAGAAAATGTAGTCCATCTACAAAGGACATGGCTTACAAAACACTCGTTCGGCCTGTACTTGAGTATTGCTCATCGGTGGGGGATCGGTACCAGGTCGGGTTGACAGAGGAGATAGAGAAGATCCAAAGAAGAGCGGCGCGTTTCGTACAGAGTTATTTGGTAACCGTGATAGCGTTACGGAGATGTTTAGCAAACTCAAGTGGCAGACTCTTCAAGAGAGGCGATCTGCATCGCCGTGTAGCTTGCTGTCCATGTTTCGAGAGGGTGCGTTTCTGGATGAGGTATCGAATATATTGCTTCCCCCTACTTATACCTCTCGAGAAGATCACGAATGTAGAATTAGAGAGATTCGAGCGCTCACGGAGGCTTTCCGGCAATCGTTCTTCCCGCGAACCATACTCGAGTGGAACAGGAAATGGAGGTGATGACAGTGGCATGTAAAGTGCCCTCCGCCACACACCGTTGGGAGTCTTGCGGAATATAAATGTAGATGTAGATGTAGATGAATCGATCCGTTACCGCATTATGCATCTCCATTGTTTCCCACGTCCCTCCGACACGCTATATATACCCTCCATTGCTAGTACTGCCACTTGCCGTCTCGAGTGGTTATTGCATGTTGACGTCGAACATAGGCCCGTGTATAATTGCTATTATAACGAGTATGTGGAAGTTATCCCCTTTTCAGGCAAATTTTAGTGAAACAAATGTCACTTAATCTTCTACTTATCTTTGTTCCTCTTTTCATTTTCTCAGTCAGTCAGACCATATTTTGATTTTCCCTCCTCTTTCCTTTAATTGTGTTCTGTCCACGTTTCTCTTCCCTCCGTTTCCCTTCTTATCTCTTTTTCCCCATTTTTTATGCTACTTCATTCCACATCTAAACCTTCCTTTTTTTTATTTCCTTGCTACGACATTGCACATCCTAATCAACCTACTTCTAAATTATCTACAGTATCTACTCATGACAAACGTATATACATTTGGCTTTTTCATTTTATTCTGGTCATACTATTCGTATTACAAATATCCCACAGCGCCGGCCGGAGTGGCCGAGTGGTTCTAGGCGCTTCAGTCTGGAAAGACGCGACCACTGCGGTCGCAGGTTCGAATCCTGCTTCGGGCATGGATGTGTGTGGTGTCCTTAGGTTAGTTCGGTGGAAGTAGTCCTGAGTTCTATGGGACTGATGACCACAGCTGTTAAGTCCCATAGTGCTCAGAGCCACTTGAACCATTTTTTATCTCACATATGCGGCTTCTTACACTAAATGTAAAATGTAACAAATTTTCTAACTATTGTGTCAAAATGAACATACTGATCAGCTGTGAGTGTGGTTAGATATGATAGCTGGTCTCATTGCCCTAGCTTCTCATGATAGACAAGTGAATAACTGCATTACAAGAGTGTAGGGTGGTCACTGCCTCAAAACGTATCATAAGCTCTTATTAGTATATCGAAAATTAGCTGAATGCACGTTTAACAGTGGTTAGGTCTTTCCGGCTAAAATGATACGAATGGACACCGGGTAACACACAGTATAGTACCCATCACATTTTCCACTGGCGGTAGAAATTTACTAGCACAATCTCCGAGAGTCGAATATAATCTAATGAAAACGCAGTTTTATGGTGTAGAGGAATGTCTTCACGGTGGAGAATACTGACGTCGGTTTCATAAACGATATATCATTAGCTGCACGACCTCATGAACATTTTAGCGCATCGTTGAAAATCTCGCGATGAAGTTTACATATTGTTGGGCTTTATATGAAGCTCTGACCAAAGGAATCATCACATATGATGTACTGCCCCACACAATAAGGCTACTAGGTAGAGTGTCGCCGTTTCGCCGTTTCAGATATGCTCCGTTGTTGATGTCAGCTGATATAACCATCCGTTCCCATTAAATACACTCCTGGAAATGGAAAAAAGAACACATTGACACCGGTGTGTCAGACCCACCATACTTGCTCCGGACACTGCGAGAGGGCTGTACAAGCAATGATCACACGCACGGCACAGCGGACACACCAGGAACCGCGGTGTTGGCCGTCGAATGGCGCTAGCTGCGCAGCATTTGTGCACCGCCGCCGTCAGTGTCAGCCAGTTTGCCGTGGCATACGGAGCTCCATCGCAGTCTTTAACACTGGTAGCATGCCGCGACAGCGTGGACGTGAACCGTATGTGCAGTTGACGGACTTTGAGCGAGGGCGTATAGTGGGCATGCGGGAGGCCGGGTGGACGTACCGCCGAATTGCTCAACACGTGGGGCGTGAGGTCTCCACAGTACATTGATGTTGTCGCCAGTGGTCGGCGGAAGGTGCACGTGCCCGTCGACCTGGGACCGGACCGCAGCGACGCACGGATGCACGCCAAGACCGTAGGATCCTACGCAGTGCCGTAGGGGACCGCACCGCCACTTCCCAGCAAATTAGGGACACTGTTGCTCCTGGGGTATCGGCGAGGACCATTCGCAACCGTCTCCATGAAGCTGGGCTACGGTCCCGCACACCGTTAGGCCGTCTTCCGCTCACGCCCCAACATCGTGCAGCCCGCCTCCAGTGGTGTCGCGACAGGCGTGAATGGAGGGACGAATGGAGACGTGTCGTCTTCAGCGATGAGAGTCGCTTCTGCCTTGGTGCCAATGATGGTCGTATGCGTGTTTGGCGCCGTGCAGGTGAGCGCCACAATCAGGACTGCATGCGACCGAGGCACACAGGGCCAACACCCGGCATCATGGTGTGGGGAGCGATCTCCTACACTGGCCGTACACCACTGGTGATCGTCGAGGGGACACTGAATAGTGCACGGTACATCCAAACCGTCATCGAACCCATCGTTCTACCATTCCTAGACCGGCAAGGGAACTTTCTGTTCCAACAGGACAATGCACGTCCGCATGTATCCCGTGCCACCCAACGTGCTCTAGAAGGTGTAAGTCAACTACCCTGGCCAGCAAGATCTCCGGATCTGTCCCCCATTGAGCATGTTTGGGACTGGATGAAGCGTCGTCTCACGCAGTCTTCACGTCCAGCACGAACGCTGGTCCAACTGAGGCGCCAGGTGGAAATGGCATGGCTAGCCGTTCCACAGGACTACATCCAGCATCTCTACGATCGTCTCCATGGGAGAATAGCAGCCTGCATTGCTGCGAAAGGTGGATATACACTGTACTAGTGCCGACATTGTGCATGCTCTGTTGCCTGTGTCTATGTGCCTGTGGTTCTGTCAGTGTGATCATGTGATGTATCTGACCCCAGGAATGTGTCAATAAAGTTTCCCCTTCCTGGGACAATGAATGCACGGTGTTCTTATTTCAATTTCCAGGAGTGTACTTTCCCATGCGGCACCACTCTGAAAACGGCAGTGGCGATCGGGGGATTCTGGTGCGATGACATTACTGACCGCCGAATGTCAAAGGTGTAGATTGCGTGAGTTATTACGCATCACAGTTAAACTGATGGTCATCTGCGCCTGTGTTCCGAAGAATTTTCCCATATCTTGTAGCCTCGTGTGTTCGTACATTCTACTCTTTCTACTGCTGCTAATAAAAAGCTAAAGTTTGCTGATTATTGAATATATCACTGCGATTCCAGTTTACACATTTTGTCATTTTCGAGCAAAGAGAAAGCAAGCTCCATGACATGAGCGTTGCGATTAGCTGCTTTGTAAGTGTTATCTAAGTTAAACTTGCATTCATATACCGTGTACCACTATCGTCATACCACAGACAACAAACATGTATGGTGTAGATGCAGAGTGCACTGGAAAATTGAGTGGAATGAGAGTCGCTTCTGTTTGCGGTTGTATCTTAGTCAACGTGCTTTAGACAACGTGATGAAACATCGAAGGAAACAGCAATTATAGATTCGTATGCAACTACACTCCTATGAGAAGCTATGGGATTTGTCTACATGATTGATTAGGCAATTGTCTTAGGGAGCTTGAATGTTAGCCTGGATGTGGAAAAAATGTTAAACCCTGTTGTCATACCTTAGTGAGCCACTTACCAAATCGTACGAGGGTGTTCAATAATTAGTAAAACACTTTTTTCTCGGCCAATTTAGGTCGAAAGAAAAAATGCGGAATTTGTTGTTGGACATCGTGGAATACTGCCGATTCTGTCCCTATAGTTTCATGAAGTTCAGATTGGTGGCGACGCTATACATGGTATTCGAAATATTGTCGGCAACGGAGGTGCAATCCGAGCCATTACCTTCTGTCAGTGAGTATCTTTTGTCAAAAAAACAAAAAAAAAGCGCTTGCAGAGCGTCTACGGGGATCTGGAAGTGAACAAAAGAACGATGAGTCATTGGGTGTGTAAGGTGTCAGGCAAATCCAACACCTTCCATGAAAACCTTGACATGATAGCAAATCCGGCAGTATATCATATAGCTCCGAATAAATCCTGACATTAAATTAACCAAAGTAATACGATCAACGAGTGAGCAAATGGAATACCACAGACTAACACAAGAACGCCTAAATGCACGTCATACCTTCCCACCGTGAAACAGACGCAGTTCCAAGGGGAGAAACGAGAACAGAAGCCGAGAACAGAGTCGTGTAGGGCAGAAGGCCCTACGATAAGGGACGGACACCCACGTCGTCAGCCGATCGCCAAGACCACCCCCAGCCCATGTTAAAAGATAGAGCCCTCCAGAAGAACAGTATAGATCTTACGATAACACTATAAGGGCCACACCAGCTGCACGTTTTAGCGTGAGACTATACGCGTCTCTGTTACGTAGCAAACATTAAAAACATTGCCCCACCACGAAAAGTATAACATTTCTCATTGGATAGACAGAATTTTTGTAGGCGGAGCTTAAGGTTAACATTGAGACCCTGATTGGTCAGTTGAAAACACAACCAGATAGCTTTTCTTAAACCAACTTCGGTAAATTGTAGTAAGGAGAAGTTAGAAAGAGTTGCCTGCGAGACGGCGAGGTGCGCGGATCTGTCCCGTCCGCCGCCCCTGACGCTGCCTAAACACCGACAAGGTAACGAACGCACGCGATACCGCATAAGAACGTATAAGGCTTCACTCAGAACAGCAGAAGTCTCATCTGTTACATCCCCTTTTTGCGTAATACTAGTGTCGATCGTCAATTAAAGCTCATGGTATTCACATTTGCTACTAGAAGTTAAAATCTGAAACGCGATGATTTTTCTGCTATATAATTATTGAGAAGCCCCATCAGCCACTGTAACTTACGACAAGTTAAATAAGTAATTAAAGATAATTGAGGGTCACTGTAGACCATTTTCATAGTTTTCTCTTTTATGAAACTTAACTTAAACCTAGATTATAGATGTGATATGGCATAGGTCATCCTCCGATCCATTGTAGAACTTGGAAACCCAATCAGGGAATATTCGTTCACATTTTTGTTGAACGCAGTTGGCTTTTACCATCCTGTATTAAAACATTTCCTTTTATCAATAGTGCAATTTATAAACAATGTTTTGTGAGTAGAATAAAATTTCCAATGGTAAACTTAACTACTTTCTCGACGTTATTTTACCAGCTAACTAAAAATAGGAAAGCCTTGAACCCCTTCCACTAAATTTAATTAGTATTAATTTTCTTTTACAGGCAGTGCAGTGGAACTGACGCTGAAATCATTAAGTATTTGATTATATCATCGCTAGTCTCACTGAACTCTTCTGAACTCTACATGTCATGTGTGGTCTGGCGTCTCCTTACCAGCAACAGGTCCCAGGTGCAAACTAGTCAATTTCCTAAAAAACACGCTCAGAGCGTCGTTGCGCGAAAGTGGTAGGGAGACACGACTTAGAACAAACAGACACCACGCAGAACGTTAGAGGTGACGTGTCTGTAATCAGCACAACTAGATCGCGCAAACCAACCTTTCTCACAGGTGTGAAGAGCAACGAATTTGACCCAATGAAGGACGTAGTCCGTGGGAAGCATTATATGAATGAAGTGGAAGTTACTGAAGCAGCAGGACGTTGGCTCCAACGTCGTGGTGTAGAGTGTTAGGAGGAGGGCATATAGGCGCTCCCAGTAAGGTAGCGTAAATGCGATATAATATGGTGTACTGTAATCATGAATAGAACCATCCTGCTTTCAGAACAAAAAAATGTTGCATTACTTATTGAATGCCCCTCGTACAATTCTGCAGAATAATACAGGAAGGAACACAGTAGCTCACACCATAGACACATTTACGAATGCAAGAATGATTGACTGGCAGGGTTAGTTCCCTTATGATGATGATGATGATAAAGTCCCATACTCCATAACAGAGCGTAGGGGACGATGCGGGAGAGCCGCACCGCTGTACTAGACAAGGTCCTAGTTAAGGTGGTTTGCCATTGCCTTCTCCGACCGTAATGGGGATGGATGATGATGATGAAGACGATACAACAACACCCAGTCACCTCGAGGCAGGTGAAAATCCCTGACCCCGCCGGGAATCGAACCCGGTACCCCGTGTTCGGGAAGCGAGAACGCTACCGCGAGACCACGAAATGCGGACAGTTCCCTAATTTTTCACCCATAAAACATTTCTGGGATAAATGGGAACATTTATAGCTTCATATCAGCCCACAGCCAGCAGTCTTCGTGAAATGAGATTGTAAGGATTTCAGACATGGCAACAAATTGATCAAGATTACATTCGGAGACAAACGGTCCGTAACATCGAATACAAGAGTGTGTTGGTGCCTGTGGGAGGGACATCGATTCCGATTCGAATGAATATTTAATCATGTAATACCCACTATGATATGAACATCTGTACAAAGATTGATACATATCGGACTGGTCCTTCGTCGTGCAACACTTTCATTGCTAGCGTTGGCATTATCGTCGGACGGACACTGTAATACTTGCCTACACGCTGGGTCACCTGCTGCTGACAGAGATATTCTGTTTACAGAATTTCTCCGATAATCGACCACGCGTCGGGAACACGCTTATAAACGAAACTGTGCTTTTTACTTGAAACGAAATTCAATTTCAACAACTACTAATGCAGCTGAAAGAGATAATATGATGCGCTATCATCTCACATCTACATTGTAAGCTACACTCGTAACATGGAGTCATTGGGGTCTCGACTTTGTTTGTAACCACGCTTCCTGTCGATCCTCTCATAGGAGATCATCTAAGGTTGTCGATATAGATTTGATGTTAGGCAATAACATTTTCTAGGGCTCTGAACCAAGCCGGCCGTTGTCGCCGAGCGGTTCTAGGCGCTTCAGTCCGGAACCGCGGTGCTGCTACTGTCACAGGTTCGAATCCTGTCTCGGTCATGGATGTGTGTGATGTCCTTAGGTTAGTTAGGTTTAAGTAGTTCTAAGTATAGGGGACTGATGACCTCAGATGTTAAGTCTCATAGTGCTTAGAGCCATTTGAAGTGTTCTGAACCAATATATTTCATCAACCTGCATAACAATGGTTATGTTGAGACGTTCTACTGGGAGCTAAAGTGAATTGAAGCTCGCATTCGGACAGTTACGTTCTAACAAAATCGTGCCCTATTGCAGTAGTACTATAAATTTCAAACATACGTTCAAAGTTTTACCGACTAATACGGAACAGTTAGTTTACTATCAACTCTAGAAAGTGGATAAGTTACTTCATCCCGCCCCCCCACCCCCCCATACCAACACTATGTAGTGGAACAGAAGAATCACAATTAATTTCGTGCTACATTGCTACATTTTCAATAATGTCTTGTTTACTTGAATGTAAACTGCAGTACTTTTTTGATCGGGTTTTGAGAATAGGAAATGGATTTTCGAATAAAAAATATAAGATCAGTTTTAAAAGTCATTACAAAAGCTATCATGCTGGTAGCTGAACTACGTTTACTAGATAAAAGTTTTGATTTATTTTTGGACGTACCGTTATTTGGGGTTGTCCAGAGACACGGGACACCCTGTATACATATGAAATATGAATTACTTTAACAACGGTAATTCAAAAGAAGCTCTTCAGATTTACACGAGAAATTTAAAGAGAATGAAAAGCGCAATAAGAATCATTCAGTCAAGCAGTTCACCTTAAATATTTCGGGAGATGTCTTAGCTACCTCAGTTCTGTTTTACACAGATTTGCAGCAGAACGTATCTTCTGTTGTCGTAGATTTAAAGAAATAGCTCTATCGACTCCCTTTCAAATGGAAGTATTTTGGTTTCTTTTGCTTACATCGTGTGCTGTGTCGTACGAAACAAGTTCAGCCACATTTCACGTTGCGGAACCTGTTAAGTAATTTTTGGGGAATTATAATATTTGCAACCAAGGATATATGTGTGTTGAATATCAAACCGATTGCTGTTTAATGCTGAAATTCATGCCTGCAGACTCAAATAGGTAGATAGGATAGGTACAAGTTTACCCTTCTCTCGGTCTTAAGTCAGAAATCATATGGCTTATTACTAAGTACAGTCACCTTTTCTTTATTGTTGATTGTGTGAATTAGCTTATAAATCGGTAAATGGATTCTATATCGAGTAGGCAAACAATCCAACATAGAGGGGAAACGGGATACTTAAAGTTTAATAAATATGTAAATTAAAAGAGCACGAGAAAATAATTCTTAAAGGTATAAGAAAATCACCTTGTAATATAACTTATCGTACCTTACTTGAAAAGCACTTAAGAGTACTTATTTTTTAAAGCTTTTGGAAGATGCGCTGGCATATCTTCTGTTATACCCCACCCAGGAGGCAGAATGGGAGAGAGCAACTTTTTATGAAATCATTGCATAATGTTGTGATATTAGAAACTTTATCTTAAATCTAAGACATATGTTATTTAACGAACATTATACTAAAGAATAGGCAATCAGCCAAAAAAAAACATCAGCAGTAAAAAAATTTTAATGTCACTGTGAGAAACCTTCAACTAATTTTTTTCTTAATACCATGCCTCTGTTACTTTTACTGTTGCTTCATTGAATCCCATTACTCGTCCACAAGAAGTATTTTCTGGCTTACGAATAGACAACGCAAGATACCTAATAATAAATTCCATAATACAGACTTGTCCAACCAGACAAATATCTTCGTCGTATCTGTGAGGTAATCTATTTTTTATCGGATAGTTGTTGGACTAAGTACCTGACAGTGTGACGTTTCATCGTTGACTAAAAATTCTGCTGTTCATTGACTTCAGATACGCTACCAGTGAACAAAGCAGTGAGCACATTTTGAAGTTTACCACCTGATTTGTGGCTTCTGTATTTGGGATTATTCTTAGCCTTACGAACGTATCTTCCCAACATTGATTTTGGTACGTTAAACTCCTCACATGCTTTAAATCTCTCATTTCAGAAGATAAAACAGATGGAAATGACATTTACATTGATTTAATATCCAGCTGCTACCAGTGTTTCTAATGTAAGTTCACACCATCCGAAAAAAACACGGAAAAAACAAATGTATAGTTTGAAATCCTGAAGATCAGCGTTTTTCAGTAGTTGTAGGTTTAAGTGTGTGGATGATTGACCGACCTGGCCTTGTAACATCAATCAAAATGGCCTTGCTGTGCTGGTACTGCGAGAGGCTGAAAGCAAGGGACCAACTACGGCCACAATTTTTCCCAAGGGCATGCAGCTCTACTGTATGGATGATTGATGATGGCATCCCCTTGGGTAAAATATTCTGGAGATATGATAGTCCCCCATTCGTATCCACGGGTGGGGACTACTAAGGAGGATGTCGTCATCAGGAGAAGAAAAACTGGCGTTCTACGGACTGTCGTAGCGTGGAATATTAGATCCCTCAATAGGGCAAATAGGTTCGAAAATTTAAAAAGGGAAATGAATAGGTTGAAGTATGATATAGTGGGGACTAGTGAAGTTCTCTGGCAGGAGGAGTAGTACTTCTGGTCAGACGAATACAGGAATACAAAAACAATTACAATTGAAGGTAAGGCAGGAGTATGTTTAATAATGAATAAGAAAATAGCAGTGTGCGTAAACTCCTACGAACAGCATAGTGAACGCATTATTGTAACCAAGATACCCACAAAGCCAACACTTACCACACTAGTACATGTATATGCGCCAACTAGCACTGCGGATAATGAAGAGATTGAAGAAACGTATGATGAGATAAAAGAAATTATTCATATAGATAATGGAGCGAAAATTTAATTGTGATGGGGGACTGGAATCCGATAGTAGAAATAGGAAGAGAAGGAGAAATAGTAGTTGAATATAGACTGGGGGAAAGTAATGAAAGATGAAGCCTCCTGATAGAATTTTGCACAGAGCATAATTTAATCATCGCTAACTGTTTCTTTACGAATCATGAAAGAAGGCTGTGTGCGGGAAAGAGATCTGGAGGCAAAGGAAGGTTTCAGTTTGATTATATAGTGGTAAGACAAAGATTTCAGAAAGAGATTCTAAATTGTAAGGCATTTCCAGCTGCAGATATGGACTCTAACCACAATTTACTGGTTATAATCTGTGGATTAAAACGGGATAAATTGAAAAAGGTAGGAAATTGAAGGAATGGTACCTGGGCGAGCCGAAAGAACCAGCGGTTGTTGAAAGTTTCAGAGGGAGCATCAGGCAACGGTTGATAAGAATGAGGGAAAGGAATATGGTAAAACATGAATGGGTAGCTTTAAGACATAAAATAATAAATGCAGCGGAGGATTAAATAGGTAAAAGGACAAGGCCTAGTAGAAATCCTTGGATAAGACAGGAGATATTAAATTTATTTGATAAAAGGAGAAAATACAAAAATGCAGCAAATGAAGCAAGCGAAGGGAATACAAATGTCAGAAAATGAGGAAGTGCAAAATGGCTAAACATGTGTGGCTAGAGGACAAATATAAAGATTTAGAAGCATATTTCACTAGATAAAGATAGATGTCTCCTACAGGAGACTTAAAAAGGCCTTTGAAGAAAAGAGAAGCATCTGTATGAGTATCAAGAGCTCAGATGGTAGACCAGTCCTAAGCAAGGAATGAAAATCCGAAAGATGGAAGGAATGTATAGAGGGCCCTACAAGCGAGATGAGCTTGACGTCAGTATTATAGAAGCGGGAGCGGACTTAGATGAAGATGAGATGGGATATATGATACTGCAAGAAGAACTGACAGAACACTGAAAGACCTTAGTCGAAACAAGGCCCCGGGAGTAGACGATATTCCGTCAGAGCGACTAATAGGCTTGGGAGAGCCATCCATGACAGAACTCTTCCCTCTGATGTACAAGGTGTATAAGACAGACGAAATACCCTTACAATGTACAAGGTGTATAAGACAGACGAAATACCCTTACACTTCAAGAAGAATGTAAGAATTATGAAAAGAATAGTTGCTTCTCACTAATTAGCGGAGATAATGAGTCGCACATCGGCCCAACAAAAAGACTGTCAGAAAGCTTTCGGCCAACGAGGCACACACACACACACACACACACACACACACACACACACACACACACGCTCGCGCGCGCGCGCGCGCGCGCAAACGAAACTCAGTACATGTGTAAGTTGTCTATTTACGATGGAGGTCTTGTTGGCCGAAAACTTACTTTCTGGGAGTCTTTTTGTTGCGCCTATCTGTGACTCGGCATCTTCGCTATTTGGTGAGTAGTAACTATTCTTTTCATAGTATTGTCATATTCCATCCTGGATTTTCCTTTTTTGAGAATGTAATAATGCCATTTCTAAAGAAATCAGCTGCTAACAGATGTGAAAACTACCGAACTATCAGTTTAATAAGTCATGGTTGGGAAACACTAACGCGAATTCTTTACAGAAGAATGAAAAAACTGGTGGTAGGCGACCTCGGGGAAAATCAGTTTGATTCCGGAGAAATGTAGAAACACGCGAGGCGGTACTGATCCTACGACTTGTCTTACGAGATATGTTAAGGACAGGCAAACATACGTTTATAGCATTTGTAGACTTACAGAAAGCTTTTGACAATGTTGACTGGAATACTCTCTTTAACATTCAGAAGGTAGCAGGTTTAAGACGCAGGGAGCGAAATGCTATTTACAGCTTGCACAGAAACCAGGCGACAGTCACAAGAGTTGAGTGCCGTGAAAGGAAAGCATTGGTTGAGAAGGGTGCGAGAAAGAGTTGTAGCCTGCGCTCGATGCTAGTCAGTCTGTACATTGAGCAAGCAGTAAATAAAACCGGAGAAAAATTTGGAGTTGGAATAAAAGTCCACGGAGAAGAAATAATTACTTTGAGCTATGTTGATGGTACAGCAAAGGAGCTAGAAGAGCAGTAGAACGGAATGGTTATTGTCTTGAAAGGGGGACACAAGATGAATATGAACAAAAGCAAAACAATGATAATAGAGTGCAGTCGAATTAAATCAGGTGAAGGTGAGAAAATTGAATTAGGAAACGAGACATTGAAACTAGCAGATGAGTTTTTCTATTTGGGAAGCAAAATAACTGATTACGGCCGAAGTATGAAGGATGTAAAATGTACACTGACAATGGCAAAAAAAGCATTTCTGAAGACGAGAAATGTGTGAACATCGAGTATAAAGTTAATTGTTTGGAAATATTTTCTCGAGGTATTTCTCTAGTTTGTACAGAAGTGAAACATCGACGGTAGATAGTTTGGACAAGAAGAAAATTGAAGCTTTTGAAATGTGGTGCTACAGACGAATGCTGAAGATTAGATGGGTAGACCCCTAATTAATGAGGAAGCACTGAATAGTTTTGGGAAGAAAGGAAATTTGTGGCAAAGCTTGACTAAAAGAAGGGATCGGTTGATATGAAACATTGTGAGACCTCAAGGGATCACCAATTTAGTACTGGAGGGAAGTGTGGGAGGTAAAAATGTTAGATGGAGGCCAAGAGATAAATACAGTAAGCAGATTCAGCAGGATGTATGTTGCAGTAGTTATTCGGAGATGAAGAGACATGTATAGGATAGAGTAGCATGGAGAACTGCAGTGTTCGGAATTAAGAGCACAACAGTAACACTTTGAAACCTACTTTGTAACCTCCCCGCAAGAAATTTGAATAATAATGACTATACAAAATGTGCCAAATGTTGTCTTCCCACAAAAGTGAATAATAAAAATGACTCAAGCGTAACCTCCTTGCAAAATTAAAGAATAATAATGGCCCAAATGTAAACTCCCCACAAAATTGATAAATGCAAATTGACCAAAAACCCACACAATAATATTAATTAGATAATGAACCATGAACTGAATGTAACATCCCAACACAAATAATTAAACCTGATAAATCTTATAAGGGCAGCAACGCTGACCTTCGGCCCTGTGAAATAATTAAACCAAAAATTCTTACTTCAGTAAAAACTGCATCTATATCTGCTCTTATTTTTCGGCACAGCTCCGTGCAATGCTGGCCTATATTTAAGTTTGATTCTTGGAGCAAATGCATAGGAAATATTCTTTAAATTGAAATGAATCTTTTTCTTTAAAAAAGTTACTTTATAGAAAAATTATTATTGGGGAATTTTTTTGAACAAATTAATTACAATTAACATACGTTATTAGCTGAGCGCAATGCCGCTTCATTACTTTCTACAATAATACACATCGTCCACCACAATCCTGACCAGATTCGGAAGAACAGCACGCCGTCGACGCATGGCGACGCCCGCTCGGTACAAGCGTCCACTCGCTACAACTACTGCCGACAGACTACTACTACTGCAGACAGAGTGCAACACGCAACTGTTCCTGCCGACTCGCTACACGCAACTGTACCATACTGCTACTACTCTCCAACTGTCGACTCGCGCGGTCAAGCGCAGACTAGCAACGATAAATAACTCTCTGGTCAGAGATTCTGTCATGCCTCGCCATCGCTGGTAATGAATACATACGTGTTTCATAACCCTCCACTGGGGGGCAAAAATTTGGCAGCGATGGTGAGTCATTTGGACTTGCCATGAGCAAGAAATTTCTTCTTAACTAATTAACTTTACAATCACAAAATATATACAGATATATGGGTGCAGAACATGAAGTAAATATAGTGCACATGCACCGAGTACAGAACATACCAGACAATGACAAAATATATATATACAATGAGTACAGAAAATATCAGCAAATCACAAAAATGTATATGCAATGAGTAGAAATCATGTTAACAAAATGACAAAAGTGCACATGTACTGTAGTTCAGAACATATTTGCAAATCACAAAAATGTATAGGCCATAAATACAAATCATGATAACAAAAATGATTTTTTTTTACTATGTCACAAGAAATAGGATAGGAAAGGGCAGGATTGCGTCATGGTTGTAGCACTTTAGGTTGCACGCAGCTGCACTGAAAGTCCATATCTTTCTACAGAAGCACAACACCAAGTGAGGCAATCTAAAGTTCTTTTCCCAGAAGTATTAATCAGCGTAGCCAAGACACTGAAATGCCGTAGTAGTATTCCATGTTATCCTTTTGGTAGTACATTAGGTACACCAAACAGTGGGACCATAATAGCATCTTCATCGCTCATGGTGGTGGACAGCATGTCGTGTCAGCACCATGTTCTTGTCTGTTACAACAACGTAGAATTGGTGCAAAAACCAGATATAGTGCTCCATGATCATGAGGATATACAGGACAAACGGATATTGCAATAATTCTAGGTAATTAGGTTAGAAGGTAAAGGACATTAAGTCACATACTAGTCTTCATTGAGAATTACACTAGTAATGGGTGGCACTCATTGCCCAGTTAATGAACATTTCTGTACCATGTATGTAGTATTGCAGAATAATGTTCATGAGTAACCTTACAGAGAACATTGACACTCATTGCCTAATTGTAAACCATCAGAAGTCATTTACAGAGAACATTGGCACTCATTGCCTAATTACAAACCATCAGAAGTCATCATAGTATTACAGAATAATGTTTACATAATAATATTCATGAATTGTTTTTACAGAGAACCTTGGCACTCATTGCCTAATTGCAAACCATCAGAAGTCATTTACAGAGAACATTGGCACTCATTGTCTCATTACAAACCATCAGAAGTCATCATAGTATTACAGAATAATGTTTACATAATAATATTCATGAATTATTTTTACAGAGAACATTGGCACTCATTGCTTAATTACAAACCATCAGAAGTCATCATAGTATTACAGAATAATCCACATAATTAATCTAATTAAAGTAATCATTGCCCTTCTTTTTTTTGCTAGCAATCCGTTGTGTTAGATAATTACTGGGGAATTAAAATATTTGCTTTTAAATTACTGCTGCAAATGAAGATGTGTAACGTCATTCGTCTTGAGTCAGCTGTAGCAAGATTATGAAACGAGTATATGCAATCACATTCATAAATGACATAGGTTTAATGAACAACTGCTTATAGCACATTAACTTCATAAATAATTTCTCCTGCAAAATATACAAAAATGAATTATTAAACTGAAAGAAGAAACGCATTTCATGCTGAAAAGTAGTGAACTTCGAATTAACAGGTAGTGAAATGTGTATAAAAAAAATGTGTGTTTCCTAGCTGTCCTTTCCAAAACCTTTAGTCATCCTACTATGCAATATAACACATACTGTCAAAACGAACTGCAACAAATACTTAAATAACTACATAGCATAAATACATAAACTTCAACATCATCCTCATCTGTAAAGAAAAAATTTCATTATCCATCACTTCATTATCCATATTATCGTAACTCCAATATTATCATCACCTGTAAAGAAAAACTTCATTATTCATAGTAGCATATTCTTCATCATTATTCATCATCATTCATTATCATCTGCAAAAAAGTCACTTCATTATTCATTATACAATTATTCCTTATTTCTATCATATTTCATCACTAAAACTAAGATGTGAAGTTCTGTCTGACAGCCTGCATCAATCGCTTCGTATTCTGAAAGAAAAAATTAGTTAAAACTGCTATTCTACGATGTGTATAGTATATTCTTGTTAATGCTTGTTCATCCTGATCCATTTACCCTTCCTCATAAGGTTTTTGCATCTTCTTTCGTTTATTCCGTAGGTGAAATTCCATTTCTGTTTAATTTATTTCCTTTACACGATATTTCTTTCTGAAAATGATGAACAAAGATTAATGTCTTGCATTTAAATCATATACCCATGAAATAAAAACTGGTTTATAGTAACATAATTTGAGCATACAGCATAGCATGACAGAAAACGTAATATGTCAAAAAACATAGACAGTGTTCAGATGCAAAAATGTACACAGAATATCACAATGCAGCAGCAAAAAATGTAAAATAGTCACGATGTTGAGATATCATAGGGCAAAAATGTAAAAGTCAACTGGTGTGTGTTATATCTTAACTATTTCATAGTGCATACAAACAAACAGGAAAACAATCGTGCATACATAGAAAATGGAAAATATGCACGGTTTGATGTGTAACGACAAGAAGAGCGACCTGCTAACCTTACCTTGCCCGGCACTTGCCAAGAAAAATACGACAATCATCAGTAAGTAGTCACATAAATATAATTGCATAAGTGGTCTTAAAATGTGTAAATTCATCTGGAAAATATGCACGGTCTGATGTGTAACGACAAGAAAAGCGACCTGCTAACCTTACCTTGCCGGGCACTTGCCAAGAAAAATACGACAATCATCAGTAAGTATTCATGTGAATATATTTGCATAAGTGGTCATAAAATTAGGAAATGGCACTACAGCATTTTAAATCATAAACTATCTTCATTCAATAAAGGGTTTAATATTCGATATGTGGTGGTGTCCTTTGGATTTTCTGGTTCTCAAAGTTTCGACGTGTACAACATTGGGGTGAGGAATGCTGCGAATCCGATATGGACCTGCGCATAGAAATTCAAATTTACTGCACCTACCTTTTATTTTGTGGGATAAATAGTGTGTACGTACTAATATCTTCTGTCCAACGTGAAAGTCACGGCGTATACAAACCTGTTTTTGTTGTCTTCTCCGGCGCTCTGCGGCACGTTTGATGTTGTTCAGCGCAATGTCAATTATTTCATGGTGTCGTAGTCGACGAGATGTAGGAAATGTTACTAATTATTTAATTTTGTTAGGTGTTTCAACGTTTTTCAGTATAACAGACGGAATGGGATAATGCTTGGCTTGAAATATGTCATGCTGTTTGACTTGAAATTCATACATAAAACCGGACATAGTACCAGGAATGTTGTCGAAAACTTGAGCTTGCTATAAAAGAATTTTTGTGTAGTTGCGTGCGTTCGTCGTCTGTAGTTGCACTGCTCTGTTTAAATTTATCAGAAATCATCTGCATAATGTCATAATCAGCTTCGTCTGGAGTATTATAGTTATGTACGTACGTATCTGCGAACAATATGGAATTACAGTCTATGCTACGTGATACGGAAATGACCTCTGTGCGATTAATTGTTTGTTCTTCTGCAGATAATGAGTGCTGAAATTCTAAAGCCAGTTGTACATTTTCATCCTTCAACATTAAATATGAATAATGAAAGTCAATAACTGCGTCGTGTTGTACCAGAAAATTAGTACCTAAAATAACGTCTGTTGTCAATAAAGGAACAATCCCAAAATTTGAGTAAAATGTGTGACCTGCAATACAAAATGATAAATGTGTCTCTAATTTAACGTCTACTCCTTTACTCGATACTGCTCCTTTTACTTTCGTTTTGCCTAATGGTAATGTAGGATATGTATTCCCTTTGTTACACTCGTTGAAAGTTTCTTCATTTATTACTGACATAGGTGATCCGGAATCGATTACTGCTGAAAATTTCGATGAACCAATTTTAATTTCGATGACAGGATGTGAAATGGTTTTCTGAACAACTGGTCTCTCCTGCAAAAGAGTGTGTCTGATGTCGTCAAAAGTAATAACATTTTCGTGAACAACATTCTGCGTGTCAAAAGTAGTGCTTGTGTTACTGGAAGATGCGACTTGTACAGTATCTAGTCAAATTCTATCTGACGTGCTATTATTTTCGGGAGGATGCTGTGGAATTTCCACTATTTGAACTGTTCTGTTATTTCTTCCTGACGTATTACGCTCTGGATGATACCTACTATCTGGTTCATTCATGATAATATGTTATGGCGGATGTTCTTGCTGCTGATAAGACCGACTGTTATTATACGTACGCTGAAAATTGTGTTCATTAATTTTACGTCTGTCGTGATAGTCATTTCTATACGGCGCATTCCGATAGGAATTGAAATATTGTGTTTTCTGTACGTAGTTATTTCCTTGCTGCTTTGCGTTACTATTTGTTGGAGCTGAGACTATACGTGCACGCGGCGAAACATTAAAGCTTGGTTGACCTCGTGGACTGCATTGTTGGTTAGGTATGCTAACCGGCTGACTTTCATGCTGTTGCGGAGAAAAACCTCTATTATTACAAAAATGCGTTCGCTGTTGTTTAAAATTTTGTACATACTGATGATTAAATTTTTCTCTGATGTTAAAGTTCTCGTAGTTGTCATTTCTGAAGCGTCTGATGAAAACTGTCACTTTCGGTAAAATTTGTCATATCGGGTTTTCTTTACACTTTTCTTAATCCTAGGTAGAGCAATAGTTAAAGAGCTGTTTTGATAGATATAAAGGATAGTAGAAGAGAAGGCAGCAGTGCAGAAAACTAAAGATGAAACAGCACTACCACAGCTCGGGGCCCTGTGTACGCTACGGCACATACTCATTAAAGCGTAATGAATCCCCTGAGGTTAATTACGCGCTGCAAATACATTTCAGCTCGTAATCTACGTTCTCGTCACTGAATTTGAGAACACGTTCAGGTATGTGTGAGAATCTGTTTGTCTGTCATTTCGGATTTCAAGTTGCGTAGCTTTTCAGATTTTAAGTCGCGTATCTTTTCGGATTTTAAGTCGCGTAGTCTCTGTAAATTGTTTAAGTTACACTGGCTGTGTGAGTGTGACAAATGCTCGCAACGTGGCGTATTCTGTGACGTATTAGTGACTGAAACATTTTTCATTTCTGTCACTTTAATACGTTCGTTAATTTGGTTGTTCCGTCGTTCACTTTTATTACCGACTTCCGTATTCAGAGTGTGTGAAACTTCTGGTGACTTTAAATTAAACTCGTCACGTATCTGTGTTGCGTTTTTAGGACATTGTTCAGCGACTGCACTAATTGGTCCTGCTGTCGCTGCATCTGTATTACTTAATTCTTGTACAACAAATGTAATTTCTTCATTACTGTTCCTAGCATGGGCCTTACTTTCTTCACATGATTGTTCTTTCGTGTCATGAAGTTGCACGGTAACAGCTGTAATCTGTTCACTAACTTGTTTGTTCTGTTCGTTAAGGTTGTCTTGTTTTTCGTTCAGCTGTTTAAGACTTTCAGAAAATTGTTTGTTCTGTTCTCTAAATTGTTTGTTCTGTTCTTTAATTTGTTTGTTCTGTTCTTTAAGTTGTTTGAGATAGTCTTCTTGTTCTTTCATGAATTGATTGAAATTTTCATTCCGTTGTAGCAATAATGCCACAATTTGTTCCAGTTTAAAATTAACAACACTATTCTCTGTGCTGTGTGATGGTGTATCTGCAATTGTCACGTTTTGTGTATCCATTTGGACATTCTGTGATCCTTGAAAATGTTTGCTAATCGGATGTGCACTGTTAGTCACTACCTCAGAATCAAATAAATCTGTCCTACTTTGAGTATCCTGTTCATTTTCATTAGAAAAATTTATCTGTTCGTCACGTGAATCTTGCAAACCGGGTGTGTCAAGCTGGGCAGCGTTCATTGCAACAGAACGCCCCGCGTCATCAATTGTCGTTAAATTAACAGAGGACACAATTGAATTCGTTTGTTCAACGTTAGGATCAAAATCATTACAAGTGGTTGGAACGCACTGATTGTCAGTAAACGGAGGATTGTCATCATTACACTGTGTGTCACAAGTACTATCGGTTAAGTTGTTTAAGTCGGTTATTTCACTCATTATACATCGCGATGTACTATTAACAGTTTTTCGCGGCATTTTTCTCAAAACAAATTAATCACAAATGAAATAAGCACAATGCAAAAAGCAACAAAGAGCAACGAATTGCCGATGATCTGTGAAAGAAAGTCACAAAATTAGTAAATACATTGGGCCAAATGCTAATTATACTAAGTAAATAAGAGCAGATATCTGACTACTTATCAGAAGATTCACAAAGAAATACGATCCTGGCAGGGTCGCCAAGTGTAACCTCCCCGCAAGAAATTTGAATAATAATGATTATACAAAATGTGCCAAATGTTGTCTTCCCACAAAAGTGAATAATAAAAATGACTCAAGTGTAACCTCCTTGCAAAATTAAAGAATAATAATGGCCCAAATGTAAACTCCCCACAAAATTGATAAATGCAAATTGACCAAAAACCCACACAATAATATTAATTAGATAATGAACCATGAACTGAATGTAACATCCCAACACAAATAATTAAACCTGATAAATCTTATAAGGGCAGCAACGCTGACCTTCGGCCCTGTGAAATAATTAAACCAAAAATTCTTACTTCAGTAAAAACTGCATCTATATCTGCTCTTATTTTTCGGCACAGCTCCGTGCAATGCTGGCCTATATTTAAGTTTGATTCTTGGAGCAAATGCATAGGAAATATTCTTCAAATTGAAATGAATCTTTTTCTTTAAAAAAGTTACTTTATAGAAAAATTATTATTGGGGAATTTTTTTGAACAAATTAATTACAATTAACATACGTTGTTAGCTGAGCGCAATGCTGCTTCATTACTTTCTACAATAATACACATCGTCCACCACAATCCTGACCAGATTCGGAAGAACAGCACGCCGTCGACGCATGGCGACGCCCGCTCAGTACAAGCGTCCACTCGCTACAACTACTGCCGACAGACTACTACTACTGCAGATAGAGTGCAACACGCAACTGTTCCTGCCGACTCGCTACACGCAACTGTACCATACTGCTACTACTCTCCAACTGTCGACTCGCGCGGTCAAGCGCAGACTAGCAACGATAAATAACTCTCTGGTCAGAGATTCTGTCATGCCTCGCCATCGCTGGTAATGAATACATACGTGTTTCAACTTGTATTAAAAACTTAAGGGGCAGAACGGAACACTGGCCTACTGTGCCCGGTCCCATTCGAGTCCAGGAGCACATTTTAGGTCAACACCCTAAATGTACCATAATAACTGACAGATTTAAACGTACTATGTAATTTACGTACAAGCAATGGCATGCACTTTAATATTACCGTCATTTAACGGCGTACAGTTAATAATTAACGGCTCACCTTGCGTTTAAATTCATCGAAAATTATAAAAAAACGAACGGAAACGTGAAGGACAACTATTCCCTTACAAGTCATACTCCAGACCAAGTCAAATGGCTATCGCCCTTCCCTTCCATTCAGAGACACAGTTACATGTCACTAGCACATCATAATCCCGTTGTGTCCTGCTATCCAATTCTGTCCCGACTTCCCCTACCAACACCGAAAATTTGAATAAAATTACCTTCTGCAGTATCCAAAATCTTTCGCCGTTGGTAACTTGTAAAGGACTCCGTCTTCAGGCCACAAGTGGCCCATCGGGACCATCCGACCGCCGTGTCATCCTCAGGTGAGGATGCGGGTAGGAGGGGCGTGTGGTCAGCACACCGCTCTCCCAGTCGTTATGATGGTTTTCTTTGATCGGAGCAGCTACTATTCGGTCGAGTAGCTCCTCAATTGGCATCACGAGGCCGAGTGCACCCCGAAAAATGGCAACAGCACATAGCGGCTGGATGGTCACCCATCCAAGTGCCGACCTCTCCCGACAGTGCTTAACTTCGGTGATCGCACGGGAACCGGTGTATCCACTGCGGCAAGGCCGTCGCCGTCGGTAACTTGTAATATACTGCTAATTCTGAATCTGTAAGCTTCATTACGCAGACTATTTATTTAATATGTAATGGATGTAACAGTGCATTTATTTGTTACACATCGACTTGCCCTATCTCAGGAAGCAAGTAGTTTACATAGGCTGTATCTCACCCTTCTCCACCGTGTGTTCAGTGCCGGCCGATCAGATAATTCTTTAGGAAAGGTAGATGGACTAGTTCCGCGTTCTGGCCGTAGATGGTACAATGGGGCCCGTCCAAGCACTGTGTCGTCCTCTGCCAATGGTGTCATTTGACGCGGTATGGAGGCTCATGTGATCACCGCACCGTTCTCCCAAGCGTAATCGGGTTTCTTGAACTTGGTGTCTCTACTCGTAGGTCGAGTAGCTCCTCACGTGGCCTCACGAGGCTTAGTGCACCATTTGCTAGTCCTATCGCCGAGGAAAAATCCCTGGCCTTGCCGGGAATCGAATCTGGATTCCCCACATTGCAGTCAGCCGCGCTGACCATTCAGCTACACACGCGGAGTACACTGAGGTGACTAGTGATGCCACACATCCTAATATCGTGTCGGACCTCCTTTTCCCCAGCGAAGTGCTGAAACTCGACATGGCATGGAAACAAGTCGTTTGACGACCCCTGCAGTAATACTGAGTTATGCTGTTCTATGGCAGCGTGCCTGTACACTCTGTGTGATGCGGTCCAACTACACGAAGATACGGTGAGCATCGCTTTCATAAGAAACTCCATTAATAATCATACTGACTCCAATAAACTTTCGCTTTATCTTCTGAGGGAAACAATTATAGAAAGTGGAATTTGTGACATTAGGTGAAATATGCGTAAAGCAATGATAATTTACATTGGAAATTTATTATTGTAGTTAACTTCTCAATCATACATATGAACTAACAATTATTCAGAAATGAAATTGAGTCCCGTCCTTATATAGTAATTATGTTTGGAACGAATACTGCAAGAGAAACCAGTGTAATGAATTCAGAGACACAGGCAAGCAAAATTGGGAACTAAGTAAAAAGATTATAATCCTGGGCTGACATCTTAAAAATAGTACAAGTAACTCAACAAATGAAAGAAACAGTTCATTGTATCACCACTGGAACTACATAGGTGAGCCACAGTGGTTTCAAAGTCAAAACCATAGCCTTCCCAGAAAAAATTATACATTACATAACTGTCATTCTGTTCGAGAAACATCTTTGAAATTGGGGGTTGATCTGCATAGAAGTAGATATCGTACACAATGGTATAGCCTGTGCTTGCAAAGTCATTACGTCGATCAAATATGTTGGTGAAACAAGGCAAAGAGACGTACCTCAGGAATAGAAAAAAAAAAAAATCCGAAACTGCTCGATCTGATTCATGTACTTACACAGGAAGAATATGAGTTATTGTTGAACGCAGGAATTCGAATCAACAGCCATAAACGAAATATTACTCTCAACACAATGTTCATTACACGGAAACCTTAATCTGGTTAGGGTACAGGAAATGGTTAAAATCATTGTCGTTAGTCTTGCAAATTTAAAGAGTATTTTAATACTAAAAGCACGGTAGGTATCCAGTCAAAGAAAGATCAATGCTCATGACACATGGTCACTTTCTGTGTCAACAAAGGCGAAGTAATAATTCAAGTATTACTCACGAAAATTAACTGAACGATACTCGACAATACCCAATGAAATGAAACAAATAGTACTCCTGAAAATTTTGTGAAATAAATGAAATTTCTTAAGTGACAAAAACCTTTCTTCACTATCCAGAAGAAAAACTATACTAAGACGTGTTCCAGCGAATATCAAGCCTTACCAGAGCGGAGGCAGAATCCAAAGTGCCGCTTCAAAAAGCCACCTGAGGCGGCTGCCTCGGCAGTCCTTTTTTTTTAAGGTGGTGCTGGAGGGAAACCTCCTAACATTTGGCGAGAAAAAACAGAAAGCGCCCTGATTCACAAAGAAGCACCTCTCCGGGGGAAGCTATCGATATCGGTACTGCGCAGCTAGTGCACACAGGGAAGTCTCTGCTCCCCTCACCGGCAGATTTACACACACGTATCCACATATCTATACTCTGCAAAGATTATCCGAGGAAATGGAGAGGTTATGGGGAGGATGCGGGCTGACACATCAAATAAATATAGTTGCACCCCGCGTATCCTCTTACACGGAAGTACAACACACAAAATAACAGCACGTGCGACCTATACGGGTTAGTTCAGCATATCAAGCAGTGAAAATGAAAGCTGGCTTATACAGCCATTTCTCAAAGGCTGAATTAAGGAGGAAACCGACAGTTGCATCGACGCAATAACGTCATGTGTCTCAGATTCATCAATGCCTAAAAATTCTAATCGGAAACAGAATAAATATAGTCGAAAACAGTTAAAAACTGTACACACAGGGTTAAAAAAATGCACTTTGTGGTCAGCATGTGATTCCTCGTTCTGCCCTCACCGGCCTGCATGGCGCAGTGTATTTTTCGTGCAGCCTTTCGCCCGGTTGACGGCTTGTAAGGACCCAATCATTGACCTGGTGTAACAAGAAATGCAATTCATTCGGCAGGCGACACGTTTCTATTGATCCACGGTGAAAACTCGGTGATGCTGTGCCCACTGCTGTCATAACTGACGATGTTGTTGAACCAACACAGGAACACGAATGATAGTGAGATGTGGAGCTCCATGTTCAACAATGGCCTTTGAACGGTGTGCTCCGAAACACTAGTGCCTACACCGACATTGGACTCTGTCGTCACATCTGCCACAAATCGCTGCCTATCCTCCGACTTTTACGTTTTGTGATGAGATTTGGTCGTCCAATACCGTACGGCCTACTGTTCATTACACCATCCTTCAACCACTTTCCATAGGTGCTCGTGACCGTAGTACGCCAACAGGCGATCAGCATCGCCGTTTCAGACATTCTCGTTTCCAGCTGCAGCACCTTAACAGTGTGCCCTTTCTCAAAACTGCTTGTATCAATGGATTTCGGCATTTGCGGAAATAATTACTGCCCATTCGCCTCTCTTACGCTTACATTCTTCCCTTACGGCGTCAGGTGACCGCAACACCCCCAGGAGGCATTCAACCTCGCTGTGGGCGGTGGTCATAATGTTTCGGCTCATCAGTGTATATTACAAGCTGAATGTCGATGACAGTATTGTCAAATAAATAATAACAGTAATCTATAGTTCAAAGAGTATGGGGCGTATGTTCTAGTCAAAGTTGGCAGACACCAAAATCTTTGCCAACAAATATGGCGCCCATAACATCGATATACTTTTGGAAACTCCTTGTGACACTACGTCTAATTATAAATATCGCATGAAAACATGATTACTGGGTGTGTTTAGACGTACATTATGTGAATAATGTCTATGAAGCAGGTCTTAACTTATAGATCGGCCACATGACAGAGAAAACATAACCACAGTTGTTAAATGGTACAGTACAAAGTAAATCATCCACACCAACACACATCATACTATCATTTAAAAACCTGGCATTACTACATTGTTAAAATATGAAGAAAATCTCATGTCATTTTATCATAGGGGCTTTATAAAATCGCTATGTTTACATGTATGAATTGTTACGTAAACATTAGGCTTTGTCAGTATAATCGTAGTATACAACTCAGATAAAAATTAATAAAAGATAAAAATAGTACAGGCTCATGAGCCAGTTAGGTTCAGTATATCGGCACATCAATTAATAAGTCAACCTGGTTCCACGGCACGTCATACCTACACATCGGGTAGCTAAGTATTGAATTAAGTCACAGAACAATACATTCTTTCTTCGAACAGTTCTCTTTACCGATGAAGCAACTTTTAGGTGTCATTGAGCAGGCAGGCAGAACAGCGGCGGAAGTGGACATGGACCATGTAACTAGTCCTTCATTGAAGGAACCTTAACCTGCGATGGCCCTGCCACTTTAACCATGTAGATGTACTGGTACCAGCGCGATACGTGTCAGGTTCACTACTCGCCTAAGACAAGAAAATCGTTCACCCAGCTATTTCCTGAACGCTGAATAGTACACTCTTTGACATAAAACTCGACCGGCGGCCGGCCGCTGCAGAGGCTAACTCCGTGCCGATCGCGACATGGGACAAATAAACTGCCCAACTCACTAATTCTCTAAGTCCGGCAATCTGCACAATCTGGCAACACTGTGGACTGCGGCACTTCCTGGAGAAAGTCTTATCCCATACATGAGAAACCATACACTGTTTACGCCCGCGGTACAGCGGTACCAGGCTTTGTTTCTGTCTATAATGTCTGTGGATCGAAACTACCTGGCGCAAAAATTTTTATAGCCTCTTCCAACTTAATGCTGAAGATATGAATGTAATGGTAATGCAGATTCAATGTATTTCACTTTCTATCACACGGATAACAAACTTTTATCCAGTAACCATTTTGCGGCAGATTTCTTGCAGAGTGTCCTCCTCTGGACGTCGCGTGCGGCAAAGCTCCGGGATCCATTTGCTGGCTACTGGCAGCGGCCGTGGCGACAGCAACGGCGCAGCACTCCCCCGTTCTTTATCGAAAGCGCCTGCTACCGCTCATCGCTTTCGATAATTTAAAACGCTTTATTATTATTAAATGTTGCTCCTTAGAAGATTTCTACGATTTCCATTCACGCTCGAAAGCAACATAGACCGACGCTCTGATTAGTAAATTGGTACTGTATTACATTCAAAAATGTTCAAATTTGTGTGAAACCTTATTGGACTTAGCTGCTAAGGTCATCAGTCCCTAAGCTTATACACTACGTAATCTAAATATCCTAAGGACAAACACACACACCCATGCCCGAGGGAGGACTCGAACCTCCGCCGGGACCAGCCACACAGTCCATGACTGTATTACATTAATCGGCAAGAGCTGCGTATGGTCCGAAACTAATTTGACAGACTTAGACGAAATTAAACCACCTCACTACATTCGATGAATTTATAAATACTTCATACCTCTTTCTTTTCCTTTCAAAGTCCATTGTTTGTGCAACTTTTGGCCAATATTCGGATGTTTTCGTCAAGCCAGAGTGAGCGACTGTGGTGTAAAGTGTATTCATTCCTTATGGTAAGTCTATGCGATAAACTGTGTAAATAGCTTCCAATGCATGCTCTGTAGCAGTGCAGGAACACTGCACATTTGGAGTTCCATGTATGGATTCAGGAAGTATTTAACGTTGATCGGAAGTGATAGGTCATCAGATTTAAACCAGAAAAAGTTATCGATTTTGAGGTTTCATAGAATGGAAAGGAATTGCTAACGCCGGTGTCAGCAAACGTCTACAGTTAAATGCTATTGCAAAATTTAGAAGAGAGGAACTATATTTATATACATGTTCACTTCATAAACAACCTCCTGACATGTTAGACCTATATGACAAACAAAGCTCAAATTCGAATCGTTGACAGTAGGTTTGAATCTTTTCGGAAACTATTTTACAGTGAAGCACCTTGGCATTTGCAAAACAGACATTCATGATATTAACATAATTTACTAAGTCGCAATTGCAAGAAGATTTATGTGTAAAGGCATTCTTCAGATTTAGCAGTTTGCAACTCCATTAGTTGAAATGGAAACTAAAACGTTGTGTTCAGCGTCCTTTACCGACATTGGAACTGTCATTTCATACCGAGCGAGATGGCGCAGTGGTTAGACGCTGGACTCGCATTCGGGAGGACGACGGTTCAATCCCGCGTCTGGCCATCCTGATTTAGGTTTTCCGTGATTTCCCTAAATCACTCCAGGCACATGCTGGGATGGTTCCTCTGAAAGGGCACGGACGACTTCCTTCCCCATCCTTCCCTACTCCGATGAGACCGATGACCACGCTGTCTGGTCTCCTTCCCCAAACAACCAACCAACCAAAATGTCATTTCATATAGTACCAGCATCGCAACGCATAAAGGAATCGCTGAGCTAACGACACACTGGCGGCAACAGGCGGACTATAGTCATTGCGATATTGCCTGAGCCTCAAACCGCAATATCAAACACACAAACAGGTGTTACTTACGTGAAGAATGGCGTTCTTGGAGTCAAGAAATTAAATATACATTCTAAGTGTCTCATCTTAAAGTGCATTATATCGTATGAGTCTTCCATGTGAAAAACGAATTCCAAGTGAATTTAGCGTCGTAATGCCGGGCTACACCCGGAAGTAAATGCACTCTCACAGTGTTGACAAATACTTTCTACGACGCTGCCAATTCTCAGCTCTCTCACGAGACAGCTCTTTAGCGAAATGCTTGTCGTGATTGTCCGATACGGTTCTTCAGAGGGGAGACGCGCGCGCATGGTTGGTTTTTATGCGGCGTTCTTCCCTGATAGTTTTTCACGTCGCCCTGTGGGCTATGTATACATTTGAGGCATTCAATTATCATTAATCCAGAATGAATTAAGTTTCAGCTTCCGGCGTGGAAGAAGGCTGTTGACGCCGACATTATATCATTACAACGCAAGGAAAGCAAACCGGATGATTCAGTGTTTCTCATTGAGCATAAAGCATGTGAGATAATTTTCCGTAACGTTCATAATCATCTCAAAATACAAACGAAGTAAAAATACATCTAAAGCTTATTTTAACTGAATATAATGTAAAATATCAAACAAACACTTTGCACCTCGAAGTCGAATGTGTCCACGTGCAATCTGTTGCAGCATACATATAGAATGTCATGATTACCATGAGAATGAAGAAATATGTTAGTAGGGATGGAAGCAAGAAGAGATGCAGTCAACAAATATTCTATTCCACATGGCATTCATTTCATTTGAGATTTAAGAAGAAGTAAAGCGGTATATTACTTTCGTTAACAGGACGGAGGCTTGGGCGAGTCTTGGAGAGGGCGGTTGGGTTGGGTTGTTTGGGGGGAAGACACCAAACAGCGAGGTCATCGATCTCATCGGATTAGGGAAGGAAGGGGAAGGAAGTCGGCTGTGCCCTTTCAAAGGAACCATCAAAGCTTTTGCCTGGAGCGATTTAGTGAAATCACGGAAAAACTAAATCAGGATGGGCGGACGCGGCATTGAACCGTCGTCCTCCCGAATGAGAGTCCAGTGTGCTACCACTGCGTTTCGTTAACACGAAAGATATGCCGCACATATGGATAACGAGAAAGTCTCTGTCTTCACACGTTTCCTCCTTGAAATGTGTATGCTCCATTATATACTAGGTAGCCTCATCATTGTTTCCATGATGTTATCCTCTTGTTTTGCCCCTAAACGATGAACTGATTCCAAATGCATGTCTCTGCATGAAAGTAGTTGTTCGAACCCTTTTTGAGTTGTCTTTTGTGTATTTGCTTGGAATTCATGACGCAGACCGCTGTACCTCCCCCCCCCCCCCCCCCTCGACGGTTAGGTCTCCAAACTAAACCGTTTTTTATCCACTGGCACAATTTATTCAGACAGCATCAGCACAAGACTATCAAACAAAGCCTTCGTTTAATATCTTGCCTCTTGACTGTCGTTTCTTTCTTAATAGTGATCCTTGACAAAGCATTTTAACGAAGTTTATATTTGTGTCTGACAGATAACTGAAAAACGATATTCTGTTATTTTGTCTTCCTTTCTCCGCTGAGCTGTAAATGGTTCTCTTTATAAATCGCGTAGTGGCGTCACAAGGGCAACTGTCGCAATTCAGTCACAGTTGAATCGAGAGAGTAGGGTGTGTGTGGTTACACTGATTGAGCTTGGCAGCTACTCGGCATCAGAACCTGGAGAAAAGTGTGGAGTACCGGCAAGAACAGCTAGACGCTGGTGGAAAGGATACAAGGAAAGGGGCTATATAGGGCGGAAAAGAGGAAGTGGACGGCTCCGTGTGTCTACCGCAGCAGAAGATTAGCGTGTTTTGGTGTATATATGTGCTTATCCATTCCTCAGTAGCCGTCCCCTGAAAGAGCTATCTCAGTTTCCCGGCAGCGGAAAGACTGTTACGAGGAGACTGAAAGACGTCGGATTATATTGTCGGAGAGCTGTTATAAAGCAGCAATTAACCGATTACCAGAGGGCTGACCGCATGGCTTTCTCAGCAGAATATATCGACTTCGACTGGAGTAGAGTAATCTTTTCGGATGATAAAATATTTTCTTCCTGTAGCGGCGCCCCTGTTCAAGTAAGACACGAAATTTTTTCCATAAAGTTATCAGTTTATGCTGTTAGTGACTTAACAGTTGTAGTAGGCACAAAATAATAAATATAAAGAGTTCCCTATATCACGATTTTAGTAGTCCATCCCTCACCTGATAAATAAATGTGACCCTTGAATTTGTGAATATTTTCATTAACACGCAAATTTTTTCAGCGTTTGTTATACCACCCACGAGGGCAATGCTTCGAGCCATTACATTTTCTCTTCTTAGGCATCTCTCCACAGTTAATTCTTATACGACTCTGCGATTCGTTTCTATATCCTTTTACCTTGTTTTGGTCATTTTCCCCTACATTCAGTATCCTGCGACCTGTAGGCAGATCATACTTTATTTTTTCAGATCCCATGTTTCACTTCCAAAGAAAAGAGTGCTCCACATCATCCATTTTGCAGTGTGTTTCTATATTACTGTCACTTGTATGTTTACTTCAAAGAATATTATTCGTAAACATAAATGGTTTGTTATCGCTGTTCTTCGCTTTACTTTTGTCAAGCATCTATTTCTCTCTCATTCTGGTCCTCAAGTGCTGTACTTTTAATGCCATCAGTTTTCATTGTTGTGTTCATATGTTTATTACTTTTTCGCATTGTCTTTACCATTTGTTGTTGTTCTCACATTCCAGTGTTATTGTTTACTCGATTTTCGGTTAATACCTGCAAAATGTTGTTTATTCTGTCTAAATCTGGAACTATTAGGATATTGTTAACAAATGTCATGCAGCATATCTTTTCACAAATGATTATAACTGTTAATATTTTCTCTTCCGTCGCTTGTATTACTTCTGTAATATATATATATATATATATATATATATATATATATATATATATATATATATATATATATACGGTGATAACTTTGCGAGTTGGTAGTATGGACTAAAAGAAGACAACCTGCATATTGTAGGACCTACACGCACTTCTTCAGTACAAGAGAAGTGTTTTAAGTAGAACAACAGATGTGTTTCACAGTAGTAAAAGTGAAGAAGTGCTCATTGCTCTTAAGATACTGATTTCAGACTCATTTCTCTTGTTTAGTGGATATGTTTGTCTTGTTTCTGTCCACCCTATCAGCTCTCTAAATGTGGATTACTAGTTTTTAATACCCTGTATTCGAAGCAGATATGTAGACACAGGACGTCCATACTCATTTCCATACTTTATATTCCTATTTTATTCCATTTGTATTTATTATTGGGCTCTAATGTATTCAAAAATTGGAACCAATCAACTCAGTCCAGGCCAGTTTTTTATAATAGTAAAATTATTCCTTCCATTTCGAACCATTCCTATATCAATGAAAGAATTATTTCTTTGTCGGTTCATTTGTTCTCTTTTAACCAGCAGCACATACAAATCTGTAACTGATTTAGTTATTCTTATTTTGTTCCCTAATACTGATTACAGACTCATTTCTCTTGTTTATTGGATGTGTTTGTCTTGTTTCTATCCACCCTATCAGCTCTCTAAATGGGGATTACTTGTTTTTAACACCCTGTATTCGAAGCAGATATGTAGACACAGGGCGTCCATACTCATTTCCATACTTTATATTCCTATTTTATTCCTTTTGTATTTGTTATTGGGCTCTAATGTATTCAAAAATTGTATCCAATCAACTCAGTCCAGGACAGTTTTTTATAATAGTAAAATTATACCTTCCATTTCGAACCATTCATATATCAATGAAGGAATTATTTCTTTGTTGGTTCATTTATTCTCTTTTAACTAGCAGCACATACAAACCTGTAATTGATTTAGTTATTCTTATTTTTTTCCCTAATACTGATTTCAGACTCATTTCTCTTGTTTAGTGGATATGTTTGTCTTGTTTCTGTCCACCCTATCAGCTCCCTAAATGTGGATTACTTGTTTTTAACACCCTGTATTCGAAGCAGATATGTAGACACAATACGTCCATACTCATGTCCATGCTTTATATTCCTATTTTATTCCATTTGTATTTGTTATTGGGCTCTGATGTATTCAAAAATTGGAACCAATCAACTCAGCCCAGGCCAGTTTTATATAATAGTAAAATTATACCTTCCATTTCGAACCATTCCTATATCAATGAAGGAATTATTTCTTTGTCGGTTCATTTCTTCTCTTTTAACTAGCAGCACATACAAACCTGTAACTGATTTAGTTATTCTTATTTTTTTCCCTAATACTGATTACAGACTCATTTCTCTTGTTTAGTGGATGTGTTTGTCTTGTTTCTGTCCACCCTATCAGCTCTCTAAATGTGGATTACTAGTTTTTAACACCCTGTATTCGAAGCAGATATGTAGACACAGGACGTCCATACTCATTTCCATACTTTATATTGCTATTTTAATCCATTTGTATTTGTTATTTGGTTCTAATGTATTCAAAAATTGGAACCAATCAACTCAGTCCAGGCTAGTTTTTTATAATAGTAAAATTATACCTTCCATTTCGAACCATTCCTATATCAATGAAGGAATTATTTCTTTGTCAGTTCATTTCTTCTCTTTTAACTAGCAGCACATACAAACCTGTAACTGATTTAGTTATTCTTATTTTTTTCCCTAATACTGATTACAGACTCATTTCTCTTGTTTAGTGGATGTGTTTGTCTTGTTTCTGTCCACCCTATCAGCTCTCTAAATGTGGACTACTTGTTTTCAATACCCTGTATTCGAAGCAGATATGTAGACACAGGACGTCCATAGTCATTTCCATACATTATATTCCTATTTTATTCCATTTGTATTTGTTATTGGGCTCTAATGTATTAAAAAATTGTATCCAATCAACTCAGTCCAGGCCAGTTTTTTATAATAGTAAAATTATACTTCCATTTCAAATCATTCCTATATCAATGAAGGAATTATTTCTTTGTCGGTTCATTTATTCTCTTTTAAGTAGCAGCACATACAAACCTTTAACTGATTTAGTTATTCTTATTTTGTTCCCTAATACTAATTTCAGACTCATTTCTCTTGTTTAGTGGATATGTTTGTCTTGTTTCTGTCCACCCTATCAGCTCTCTAAATGTGGATTACTTGTTTGTAACACCCTGCATTCGAAGCAGATATGTAGACACAGGGCATCCATACTCATTTCCATACTTTATATTCCTATTTCATTCCATTTGTATTTGTTATTTGGCTCTAATGTATTCAAAAATTGGAACCAATCAACTCAGTCCAGGCCAGTTTTATATAATAGTAAAATTATACCTTCCATTTCGAACCATTCATATATCAATGAAGGAATTATTTCTTTGTCGGTTCATTTATTCTCTTTTAACTAGCAGCACATACAAACCTGTAATTGATTTAGTTATTCTTATTTTTTTCCCTAATACTGATTTCAGACTCATTTCTCTTGTTTAGTGGATATGTTTGTCTTGTTTCTGTCCACACTATCAGCTCTCTAAATGTTTATTACTTGTTTTTAACACCCTGTATTCGAAGCAGATATGTATACACAATACATCCATACTCATGTCATTGCTTTATATTCCTATTTTATTCCATTTATATTTGTTATTGGGCTCTTATGTATTCAAAAATTGGAACCAATCAACTCAGTCCTGGCCAGTTTTATATAATAGTAAAATTATACCTTATATTTCGAACCATTCCTACATCAATGAAGGAATTATTTCTTTGTCGGTTCATTTATTCTCTTTTAACTAGCAGCACATACATACCTGTATCTGATTTAGTTATTCTTATTTTTTTCCTTAATACTGATTTCTTACTCATTTCTCTTGTTTAGTGGATATGTTTGTCTTGTTTCTGTCCACCCTATCAGCTCTCTAAATGTGGATTACTTGTTTTCAATACCCTGTATTCGAAGCAGATATGTAGACACAGGACGTCCATAGTCATTTCCATACTTTATATTCCTATTTTATTCCATTTGTATTTGTTATTGGGCTCTAATGTATTAAAAAATTGGAACCAATCAACTCAGTCCAGGCCAGTTTTTTATAATAGTAAAATTATACTTCCATTTCAAATCATTCCTATATCAATGAAGGAATTATTTCTTTGTCAGTTCATTTATTCTCTTTTAAGTAGCAGCTCATACAAACCTTTAACTGATTTAGTTATTCTTATTTTGTTCCCTAATACTAATTTCAGACTCATTTCTCTTGTTTAGTGGATATGTTTGTCTTGTTTCTGTCCACCCTATCAGCTCTCTAAATGTGGATTACTTGTTTGTAACACCCTGCATTCGAAGCAGATATGTAGACACAGGGCGTCCATACTCATTTCCATACTTTATATTCCTATTTCATTCCATTTGTATTTGTTATTTGGCTCTAATGTATTCAAAAATTGGAACCAATCAACTCAGTCCAGGCCAGTTTTTTATAATAGTAAAATTATACCTTCCATTTCGAACCATTCATATATCAATGAAGGAATTATTTCTTTGTCGGTTCATTTATTCTCTTTTAACTAGCAGCACATACAAACCTGTAATTGATTTAGTTATTCTTATTTTTTTCCCTTATACTGATTTCAGACTCATTTCTCTTGTTTAGTGGATATGTTTGTCTTGTTTCTGTCCACCCTATCAGCTCTCTAAATATGGATTACTTGTTTGTAACACCCTGCATTCGAAGCAGATATGTAGACACAGGACGTCCATACTCATTTCCATACTTTATATTCCTATTTCATTCCATTTGTATTTGTTATTGGGCTCTAATGTATTAAAAAATTGGAACCAATCAACTCAGTCCAGGCCAGTTTTATATAATAGTAAAATTATACCTTCCATTTCGAACCATTCCTATATCAATGAAGGAATTATTTCTTTGTCGGTTCATTTATCCTCTTTTAACTAGCAGCACATACAAACCTGTAATTGATTTAGTTATTCTTATTTTTTTCCCTAATACTGATTTCAGACTCATTTCTCTTGTTTAGTGGATATGTTTGTCTTGTTTCTGTCCACCCTATCAGCTCTCTAAATATGGATTACTTGTTTGTAACACCCTCCATTCGAAGCAGATATGTAGACACAGGGCGTCCATACTCATTTCCATACTTTATATTCCTATTTCATTCCATTTGTATTTGTTATTTGGCTCTAATGTATTCAAAAATTGGAACCAATCAACTCAGTCCAGGCCAGTTTTTTATAATAGTAAAATTATACCTTCCATTTCGAACCATTCATATATCAATGAAGGATTTATTTCTTTGTTGGTTCATTTATTCTCTTTTAACTAGCAGCACATACAAACCGGTAATTGATTTAGTTATTCTTATTTTTTTCCCTTATACTGATTTCAGACTCATTTCTCTTGTTTAGTGGATATATTTGTCTTGTTTCTGTCCACCCTATCAGCTCTCTAAATGTGGATTACTAGTTTTTAACACCCTGCATTCGAAGCAGATATGTAGACACAGGACGTCCATACTCATTTCCATACTTTTCTGTCCACCCTATCAGCTCTCTAAATGTGTATTACTAGTTTTTAACACCCTGTATTCGAAGCAGATATGTAGACACAGGACGTCCATACTCATTTCCATACTTTATATTGCTATTTTAATCCATTTGTATATGTTATTTGGTTCTAATGTATTCAAAAATTGGAACCAATCAACTCAGTCCAGGCTAGTTTTTTATGATAGTAAAATTATACCTTCCATTTCGAACCATTCCTATATCAATGAAGGAATTATTTCTTTGTCAGTTCATTTCTTCTCTTTTAACTAGCAGCACATACAAACCTGTAACTGATTTAGTTATTCTTATTTTTTTCCCTAATACTGTTTACAGACTCATTTATCTTGTTCAGTGGATGTTTGTCTTGTTTCTGTCCACACTATCAGCTCTCTAAATGTGGATTACTTGTTTTTAACACCCTGTATTCGAAGAAGATATGTAGACACAGGACGTCTATACGCATTTCCATGCTTTATATTCCTATTTTTTTCCATATGTATTTGTAATTTTGCTCTAGTGTATTCAAAATTGGAACCAATCAACTCAGTCCAGGCCAGTTTTTTATAATAGTAAAATTATTCCTTCCATTTCGAACCATTCCTATATCAATGAAGGAATTATTTCATTGTCGGTTCATTTCTTCTCTTTTATCTAGCAGTACATACAAACCTGTAACTGATTTAGTTATTCTTATTTTGTTCCCTAATACTGACTAACAGACTCGTTTCTCTTGTTTAGTGGATATGTTTGACTTGTATCTGTTCACCCTATCAGCTCTTTAAATGTGGATTACTTGTTTTTAACACCCTGCATTCGAAGCAGATATGTAGACACAGGATGTACATACTCATTTGCACACTTTATATTCCTATTTTATTCCTTTTGTATTAGTTAGTGGGCTCTAATGTATTCAAAAATTGGAACCAATCAACTCAGTCCAGGCCAGTTTTTTATAATAGTAAAATTATACCTTCCATTTCGAAACATTCCTATATCAATGAAGGAATTATTTCTTTGTCGGTTCATTTGTTCTCTTTTAACTAGCAGCACATACAAACCTGTAATTGATTTAGTTATTCTTATTTTTTTCCCTAATACTGATTTCAGACTCATTTCTCTTGTTTAGTGGATATGTTTGTCTTGTTTCTGTCCACCCTATCAGCTCTCTAAATGTGGATTACTTGTTTTTAACACCTTGTATTCGAAGCAGATATGTAGACACAGGACGTCCATACTCATTTCCATACTTTATATTCCTATTTTATTCCATTTGTATTTGTTATTGGGCTCTAATGTATTCAAAAATTGGAACCAATCAACTCAGTCCAGGCCAGTTTTTTACAATAGTAAAATTATACCTTCCATTTCGAGCCAGTCCTATATCAATGAAGGAATTATTTCTTTGTCGGTTCATTTCTTCTCTTTTAACTAGCAGCACATACAAACCTGTAACTGATTTAGTTATTCTTATTTTTCCCTAATACTGATTTCAGACTCATTTCTCTTGTTAAGTGGATATGTTTGTTTTGTTTCTGTCCACCCTATCAGCTCTGTAAATGTGGATTGCTTGTTTTTAACACCCTGTATTCGAAGCAGATATGTAGACACAGGATGTCCATACTCATTTCCATACTTTATATTCCTATTTTATTCCATTTGTATTTGTATTGGGCTCTAATGCATTCAAAAATTGGAACCAATCAACTCAGTCTAGGCCAGTTTTTTATAATAGTAAAATTATACATTCGATTTCAAACCATTCCTACATCAATGAAGGAATTATTTCTTTGTTGGTTCATTTCTTCTCTTTTAACTAGCAGCACATACAAACCTGTAACTGATTTAGTTATTCTTATTTTGTTCCCTAATACTGATTTCAGACTCATTTCTTTTGTTTAGTGGATATGTTTGTCTTGTTTCTGTCCACCCTATCAGCTCTCTAAATGTGGATTACTTGTTTTTAACACCTTGTATACGAAGCAGATATGTAGACACAGGACGTCCATTCTCATTTCCATACTTTATATTCCTATTTTATTCCTCTTGTATTTGTTATTTGGTTCTAATGTATTCAAAAATTGGAACCAATCAACTCAGTCCAGGCCAGTTTTTTATAATAGTAAAATTATACCTTCCATTTCGAACCATTCCTATATCAATGAAGGAATTATTTTTTTGTCCTTTCATTTCTTCTCTTTTAACTAGCAGCACATACAAACCTGTAACTGATTTAGTTATTCTTATTTTGTTCCCTAGTAGGCGTGCCCCACTAAACCGTTCTATATTTCCTTTTATTAAAGTTGTGCGATATTCGTATGTCTCGTGGATGCATGCTGTACTTTTCACTGTTGAATGCCTTTGCTGATTTTTCTTTTAAAGTTATGCATAAGATAAAATATACTTTACAGTACTGCACTAACATTGCAATCATGAACTATAACATATCCCCCATGGCATACACTCTCTTTCTCCAGGTCACTTCTCGAAACTTAGAATATAATTGCGCAGTAATGTCCACATGTAAAATTAAAATGTGTTCAACGTTTCATAAGTGTATTTCCTCACCCCCTGGCATGGGTCAATGATAACACATCGGTCAAACAGGAGAGGCGAGGTCTGTATACCTAATCCCAGGTCGTTCGCCCTCGTTTCTGCCATCCTCTTTGACATGGGAAATGCCTGATGACGGGGCTAGGAATCGGAGAGTGAACGTACTGGTGACGTAGTTTGTGGTTCCTGGTGTCTCAACCTAAAGCCGTTTACCCTAGTGTGCTTTCCGTCAGGAAATATCGTCCTCGGAAAGTGGACAGGATGGTTTCCTCTTCCTTTGAAATTGTGAGACAGCCGCATCAGCACGTTTCCAAGATAGTACACGGCTGTTCACGAGATATGTTTCTCGTAAATCTTTTTCTTTATTCCTCCTTTACATTCAATTTTGATAACAGCTGAAAACTGCCTGCATTGCCTTGATTAAAAATTATATGACAAAGAAACAAATTGTTTTCATGTTTAATATTCCGTAGGCGCATGCAAATATATGAACTGGGTTACGATTTACAAATTTTATGATCTTAGTCATAACAGCAACGCTGCATACACGAATTGTTCTTGAGCAATGTGTATTACATAAAGATACGCACTGGTAGTGGTATTTACTTCTCAATAATATGAAGGGATGACTTATTTCACTAACATTCATGAAATCAGCTGTTTATCTCAACTGTAGGCGTTTACTCCGAGTGCATGCCGCTTTGACACGAGGTGCGAACAGGCGACGTCACCGGCCACGGTCTCATTCAGTAAATGCAACACATTGAGCGAACGAGCACGTGTAATGTTCGTAGAGAATATCTCGCTATAAAACACATTTCTTTCTTCTATATATCTTTGCCAGTGGAAAGATAGAAAAAAGAATTGTATAGTGAAGGCTAGCAATCGTTTTGAATAAGCGAAGCATATTAGATTTACAACCATGCAACAGAGTCCAACAGTTCAACAGACTGCTGCACTGTATTGAACAACTTACACCCCACCTCATCATTACGAAAGCATAGGAGGACGGCATATTGTGAAAGAAGTCCTACCTGCGTCTTACAACTGACGCCTTAAGCTATATTCTGATCCCTGTCTCAGCACCCTCCCCTTGTCAATGTAGGTTTTTGTCAACAGCTATCAGAAAAGGATTTTGCAATGTGTAATCCTCCGAATAATTTATAAACCTGTAGCTTAGACTATACAGCCAATGCAGTTGTCGAATTTTTTCACAGTATGGAAATTCATAGTTTTAGTTAGAAATATTTAATTTCTAAGTTAATGGATGACCATTTCTTTATAGGACGATAGCCCGATTCGTAATAGCAGAGACGTCCAGAACTGGTTCCAAGGTCAGCAGAGAATAAAACTTCTTCCTTTCGTTCCAAAATCACCAGACCTCAACCCCACTAAAAATATGTGGTTCAAAAATGGCTCTGAGCTCTACGGGGCTTAACATCTGTGGTCATCAATCCCCTAGAACTTGGAACTACTTAAACCTAACTAACCTAAGGACATCATAAACATCCATACCCGAGGCAGGATTCGAAACTGCGACAGTAGCGGTCGCGCGATTCCAGATTGAAGCGCCTAGAACCGCTCGGCCACAACGGCCGGCGGAAATATGTGGGCGGAGGTTACGAGGTCGTTACCACCTGGGTCAAGGAATTCAGAAACTCTGTGGGAAAATATAGAGAATACATGGTGGTAGATAAACGATCATCACAATCTCTCGGTGAATTTAGCCTTAACATTTCCCCGACGCCTTCGAGCAATCCAGTTGCGAGGTCCTAAAGTGTTCCGGAAACCTACTAATGCTAAATGGTCCATGTGTATTCTCATTAAATGTGTCACTAGGAGATTCTTGCACATAACAATTACTAATTAAAGTCTTTACTCAAAGAAATAAATAAGGTCCACGTCAGTGGCAGCGTTGCTATGGAAACGTCCCCATCAGTGCGTCAAGGGAGGCTCTGCTTCGCGGTTTGCACATGTCAAAGCGCTTATCTGCTGTGTGCTGTGCTGTTGCGCCAAGATACCAATCATTATACGCACTGAACGTGATGTGACGAAAGACCCTGCAGCCAAAATAGCTGCTGCCAAAGGGCTTGCTCATCATCCGATTTCAAGAAAACTACTCAGTGAAAAAATTTGATTCTTTCGTATCTAACAGCCTGGCTCATGACACGATAAAATAGTGATTTCTTTTCGTTATTCGTGGTTATTACTTGATGTATCAGTGTGAAGTAATCCATTACTAAGAAATTTTAAATGTTTGCAGAGGTAGAAACACTCTGTGTAGACTTTGCAGTTAGACATGATTTCGTATGACATTTAGCTAACGTATCTAAATTGTGTTTAAAGTTGAGAGCAGAATGATATCTGTCGCTGTAGTTGACCTATTGAATTAAATGTAGGTGGACAGGTCACACACGGGACATGTGCAGGGCAACCAATTTATTTCCTCGCTTGTCGGGAATCATGTGGTCGTGAAAATCATCATATTTCATATAAGATTAAAGACACCAAAACATGGTTTTTGTTGTGGTTGGCAGGAGACCCAACACCGTGTTACTAGAGGAAGCCGAAAGGCACGCGTTTTAGCTCACGCAGGCTGGCGTGGGGTCTGGAACAGGACAAGGAAATTAGAATTTAGAAAAACGGACGTAGCTGATGGAATAGTTAACTTTAATCCATTAATGATGAGCGTCGCCCTTGACGGTACATGATTCAATATCAATAGTAACTGGTAATGGCGCCTTGCTAGGTCGAAGCAAATGACGTAGCTGAAGGCTATGCTAACTATCGTCTCGGCAAATGAGAGCGTATTTTGTCAGTGAACCATCGCTAGCAAAGTCGGTTGTACAACTGGAGCGAGTGCTAGGAAGTCTCTCTAGACCTGCCGTGTGGCGGCGCTCGGTCTGCAATCACTGATAGTGGCGACACGCTGGTCCGACGTATACTAACGGACCGCGGCCGATTTAAATGCTACCATCTAGCAAGTGTGGTGTCTGGCGGTGACACCACATTCCTCCCCCGCAAATCGGCGTACGGTTGTGGCATAAGGCTTCCGCCCGCCGTGGGGAGGACCCCATGTTGATGTATGCGACGAGGTGGGGAGCCTAACAACAGGCGAGGCTGTTCCACCCGCACCGCGTGGGGGTTGGACACGCCTGAAAACCTGCTCCAGGGTTCACGCCAACATGCGGTGTATGCGCCCGCAGAGAGACAGGAGGGGCCGAAGGGTCGACCTCCATCGGGACGGGGCACCCGACGGGCGAAGACGATATATATTCCGGAGCGGGCAAGAGTTCCATGTCGGAGGACAACTGGTCACGGGAAGCGATCGGCGGCGCATGACACAGGGAGGCGCCTGGCGGTTGCAGCGACGCGTCCACTGCGGGCGTCGCCAGCGGGAGAACAGGCGGCGGCGGCGGCAGTGGCGGCAGCGGCGCGTCGCCATGGGACAAAATGAAAGGCAGCGTCGGTAACACCTGGGGCCGAGGCGAGCCAGTAGATGCGTCCGGCACCGTCGCTGAAAGCAGACGGGGAGCGGCAGATCCCGTGCGACGACAGAGGCGCAGCTGATTGAGTTGACGATGCACCTTACCAGAGTCCCCCAAAACCAGATACATAGCGCGGCCGAGGCAGCGAAGAATGCGCCCTTCGAGCCAACGCCGTGAACCTCGATAGTGGCGGTAGTAGACAACGTCGCCTGGGGCAAAAACAGGTGTCTGCCGCTGCACAGGAACCTGATACGGCGGATGTGGCAAAGACATCAAAATTCGATGAGGGCGACCGTGGAGCAACTCAGCCGGCGAGCGACCATCTTGGGGCTGAGAGTGATACGAGGACAAAAAGAGCAATAACGCGTGCTCCCGAGAATGCGACTCTTTCAACTTCAACATCTGTGACTTGAAAGTCCTGACCAATCGTTCAGCGGCACCGTTTGACTGTGGCGAAAACGGCGTGGACGTCAGATGTTGAATACCATTGGCCTTGCAGAATGACTGAAATTCTGCGGATACGAATTGTGGGCCATTGTCGGAAACAATAGTCTGTGGAAGACCTTCAATGCAAAAGATAGCAGATAACGCTTGGATGGTGGCAGATGACGTCGTGGAAGACATCCGGACAACAAAAGGAAAATTACTGAATGAATCTATCACAACCAACCATCCATGGACCAGCAAAATCGATGTGTAAGCGTTGCCAAGGGGAAGTGGCTTTTGGTCATGCAAAGAATTTCCGCGGTGGTGGTGATTGTTGTTCGGCACACACCATGCAAGAAGAACACATATTCGTAATCGCAGCATCGATTCCGAACCAAGTACAATATACTCCAGTGTCCTTGGTGGAGAAGCTGTAAGACAGAGGACTGTAACGAACGTGGGACCACGACGCTGGACTGATCAATATCAGAACGCAACAGCAAAACAACACGTCGTACAAAAAGTCTCTCTTGGTGAGCAAAAAATCGGCGAACCAACGGATCCCCGATTCGTGACTTTGACAAGGGCCATTGCGTAGCAACAAAACGCAGAACGGTAGCAAGGACATGGTCGGCAGCTGTGGCTGTAGCTACACGACGAAAATCAATCGGAAACGATTCGACCACGTCATCGGTTTCCGAATCAATGAACATGCAAGCAAGTTCGGAGGAATTGAATGCTCTATCCTCAGCAACAGGCAAACTGGACAACGCATCGGCGTTTCCGTGCTTAGCAGTGGACCGATACAAGATATCGCAGCGGTACTGCGAGAGGAAAATAGACCAGCCAATGAATTTCTGCGCTGTACGTGGAGGTACAGGCTTGGTCGGATGAAAAAGCGATGTCAAAGGTTTGTGGTCTGTGATGATGGTAAAATGACTACCATACAAGAAATCATGAAACTTTGTAACACCAAATACGAGAGCCAATGCTTCTTTCTCGATCTGTGAATAATTTCTTTGCGCAGACGAGAGCAATTTGGACGCAAATGCAATAGGGCGATCGTGCGATCCATCTTTGTGCGCCAGCACAGCACCGATCCCGAAATCCGATGCATCCACCATCAACAAAAGGAGTTTCTGGGGATCGAATGGCGTAAGGCAACGCCAATTTCAACTGGCGAAAGGCGCGTTCGCATTCCGTCGTCCAGACGAACGGAACACCTTTACGGCGTAAGTGATGAAGCGGAGCTAAAATGGAAGAGGCATGTGGAACATATCGGTGATAATAGTAGATTTTTCCCAGCACACTCTGTAGCTGCTTCAAATTCTGCGGCGAAGGCAAGTCTTGTATGGCACGGAGGTGCTCGGAACTGGGATGTATGCCTTGGGCATTGAGTACATGTCCCAGGTAGGGCAAGTCACGAGCAAAAAACACACATTTGTCCTTCCGCAAGCGAAGACCATTTTGTCGCAAGACCTGAAATAATGTTCTGATATTGGCTAAATGTTCATCTTCCGTCTTTCCGGAGATCAGAATATCGTCCAGATAGTTTGCTGCAGTAGGGACCGACGCACAAACAGTTTGTAGATATTGCTGAAACATTGCAGGGGCGGATGCACACCCGAATGGCAGTCGTTTGAATCGATACAAACCAAGATGCGTGTAAACCACCAAAACGCACTGGGATTCTTCGTCCACCGGTATTTGCAAGTACGCATCTGCTAGGTCCAACTTCGAAAAATATTTACCTGGGCACAGTTTGTTAAAAAGATCTTCCGGACGGGGTAAAGGAAAAATTGCAATCACTAGTTGTGGATTCACTGTTGCCTTGAAGTCCACACAAATTCTCAATTGTTCCGAAGGTTTTGGCAAAATTACTAAGGGTGATGCCCAGAGAGAAGCCTGCACACGTTCAATTACACCTTGTGATTCCAAATTGTGTAATGTTTTTGCGACCTCATCACACAATGCGTGGGGAACATTGCGCGCTCTGAAAAATTTCAGTTGCGCGTTTACTTTCAGTTCCAAATGTGCTTTATAGTTCTTAGCGCAACCGAGGCCCGGTGCAAAAATGTCTGCAAATTCTTCACATAGACAAGAAACACTGTCTGAAGGCACAGTCTGGTTCACTGATAGGACCTGATTTACTATAGACAAGTTAAACAACTGAAATAAATCGAAACCAAACAAGTTCACTGCAGAATAAGAACGAACTACGTAAAATGACACAAGTTTTGTTTGTCCCTTGCATGTTGCAAGAAGGCTGCACTGTCCTAACACAGGGATCTCTTGACCTGAATAGCTAGTTAACTTAACAGTTGTGGCACGCAACGGAGGTGTGCCCAGCAGTTTGTAAGAGTCTTGATTGATCAGTGAAACTGCAGCCACGGTATCGAGCTGCAATGGTATCACTTTGCTGTTAATGTCCAAGTCCACAAAAACTTTATTGCCCTGCTGACGACAAGAGCGACTGTCTCGTGCAACATGAACTGACACTGGTACAAAATCACTTGCGACTTGACGGGAGTTCCGGCGATGTCGACGCACACTATTTGTGGGACGAACACAGTCACTGTTAGAGAGAGTGGCACTGGGCGGAGTGGAATGAACTACACTCCTGGAAATGGAAAAAAGAACACATTGACACCGGTGTGTCAGACCCACCATACTTGCTCCGGACACTGCGAGAGGGCTGTACAAGCAATGATCACACGCACGGCACAGCGGACACACCAGGAACCGCGGTGTTGGCCGTCGATTGGCGCTAGCTGCGCAGCATTTGTGCACCGCCGCCGTCAGTGTCAGCCAGTTTGCCGTGGCATACGGAGCTCCATCGCAGTCTTTAACACTGGTAGCATGCCGCGACAGCGTGGACGTGAACCGTATGTGCAGTTGACGGACTTTGAGCGAGGGTGTATAGTGGGCATGCGGGAGGCCGGGTGGACGTACCGCCGAATTGCTCAACACGTGGGGCGTGAGGTCTCCACAGTACATCGATGTTGTCGCCAGTGGTCGGCGGAAGGTGCACGTGCCCGTCGACCTGGGACCGGACCGCAGCGACGCATGGATGCACGCCAAGACCGTAGGATCCTAAGCAGTGCCGTAGGGGACCGCACCGCCACTTCCCAGCAAATTAGGGACACTGTTGCTCCTGGGGTATCGGCGAGGACCATTCGCAACCGTCTCCATGAAGCTGGGCTACGGTCCCGCACACCGTTAGGCCGTCTTCCGCTCACGCCCCAACATCGTGCAGCCCGCCTCCAGTGGTGTCGCGACAGGCGTGAATGGAGGGACGAATGGAGACGTGTCGTCTTCAGCGATGAGAGTCGCTTCTGCCTTGGTGCCAACGATGGTCGTATGCGTGTTTGGCGCCGTGCAGGTGAGCGCCACAATCAGGACTGCATACGACCGAGGCACACAGGGCCAACACCCGGCATCATGGTGTGGGGAGCGATCTCCTACACTGGCCGTACACCACTGGTGATCGTCGAGGGGACACTGAATAGTGCACGGTACATCCAAACCGTCATCGAACCCATCGTTCTACCATTCCTAGACCGGCAAGGGAACTTGCTGTTCCAACAGGACAATGCACGTCCGCATGTATCCCGTGCCACCCAACGTGCTCTAGAAGGTGTAAGTCAACTACCCTGGCCAGCAAGATCTCCGGATCTGTCCCCCATTGAGCATGTTTGGGACTGGATGAAGCGTCGTCTCACGCGGTCTGCACGTCCAGCACGAACGCTGGTCCAACTGAGGCGCCAGGTGGAAATGGCATGGCAAGCTGTTCCACAGGACTACATCCAGCATCTCTACGATCGTCTCCATGGGAGAATAGCAGCCTGCATTGCTGCGAAAGGTGGATATACACTGTACTAGTGCCGACATTGTGCATGCTCTGTTGCCTGTGTCTATGTGCCTGTGGTTCTGTCAGTGTGATCATGTGATGTATCTGACCCCAGGAATGTGTCAATAAAGTTTCCCCTTCCTGGGACAATGAATTCACGGTGTTCTTATTTCAATTTCCAGGAGTGTATGTGAATTTCCATGGGTGAAGTTTCGGGAGCCTGAGTATCCTCGGTTCGATTCCGATTCCGGCGCGAAGCAAACGGCCTGGAATGGTTTTGACCTTCCGATCTGAGCTTTTTCTGGCAAACACTTTGAACATGTCCTTTTTTATTACAGTAAAAGCAAATAGCTTGGCGTGATGGGCAATTCTCAAGCGAATGTCTATTAGCACACCGCGGGCATGATGTTAGCACTGCATTTGCTTTCCAGCGCGGTACACGTGGGTGAGAGCTGGCGGCAGTGGCGCGGCTGGGCGAGAGGGCTGTTTACTGTTCCGTGCAGCTCGCCCGGCGGGCCGGTTAACCTGACACACGGCTGGTGAAGTTTCAAATGATTCCTGAGCAAAGTCAAGTGTGTCCTACCGATCCAATATGTCCATCACTTGTTGAAGGGAGGGATTTCAAAATCAATTCCCTTATACGAACATCAGAAACGTTCTGTGCAATTGCATCACGTACCATAATATCTGAATAAGGGAGTCCACATTGACACTCAAAAGCACAATCCCTAGTAAGGCCTTGCAAGGTGGCAACCCACTCCCGATTAGTCTGACCTGCTGTACGTTTTGTACAAAAGAAGGTATACCGTTTGGCAACTACATTGAGTGAGTCTGTGAAATATGCATGTAATGCAGACAAAATTTCGTCGTAGGACCGAGTTACTACATCGCGTCGAGGAAATAGTTTGACTATCACACGGTACGTTTGCACGCCGACCGAAGAAAACAAAAACGGCTGCCGCTCGTTACCTTGAATTCTGTAGGCGGCGAGATGGAATCCAAATTGGCGTGACCACTCCGTCCAGCTTTCCAGTGCAACATCAAAAGGACGAAAAGTTGGATAAACTGCGTGCTGTGGCTGCGTTAGCGGTGGAGCGGCGGCTGCCGCATCGTTTTGCATTGCACGTTGACCCTGGACGAGCTGTCCAAGGGTATCCAGTTATGCCTGCGTCTGCTGATTCTGTAAGCGATAAAATTCGGACAGTACATCTGGAGATGGTGGCGAAGCCATTACACAAGTAAATCAGGGCAGTATAGTTAAGAACGCGGTGTTGCCTCGTCGCCAATGTTGTGGTTGGCAGGAGAGCCAACACCGTGTTACTAGATGAAGCCGAAAGGCACGCGTTTTACCTCACGCAGGCTGGCGTGAGGTCTGGAACAGGACAAGGAAATTAGAATTTAGAAATACGGACGTTGCTGGTGGTATACATAACTTTAATCTATTAATAATGAGCGTCGCTCTTGACGGTACATGATTCAATATCAATAGTAGCTGGTAATGGCGCCTTGCTAGGTCGTAGCAAATGACGTAGCTGAAGGCTATGCTAACTATCGTCTCGGCAAATGAGAGCGTATTTTGTCAGTGAACCATCGCTAGCAAAGTCGGTTGTACAACTGGAGCGAGTGCTAGGAAGTGTCTCTAGACCTGCCGTGTGGCGGCGCTCGGTCTGCAATCACTGATAGCGGCGACGCGTGGGTCCGACGTATACTAACGGACGCCGGCCGATTTAAAGGCTACCACCTAGCAAGTGTGGTGTCTGGCGGTGACACCACAGGTTTTTTTTTTTTTTTTACAAATAATAGCTTGTAAAGGCATGTGATTTTTTACACGATAAATGCAAGAAATTTCTTATCTATGTAGGTATAGAGACTAACTAGAGTTTTCTTTTTAACCTTTAAAAGTATTTTTAACGGCTTTAATAACCCGTGAAATGAGAAAAACTCTAACGTGGAAAATATCGATATTTACGATATTTTATATAAACCTACAGATCGTAAACCGGAACAGTTTCCTGGTACGCCTTAAGGTGTAATTGCTAGGTACCTACAAGTATTAATTGTTTCATTTTGTCTTGAAACACTTTAGTGCTTTGCAACTTTTAGGTTACTTTATAACAACGTATAATAACATCTAGCCAAATATTCTTTCCAGAATCGCTAAACTAGTCTACACAGGTGGGACATTTAGCCTCTCATAATTTCTGTTTCTTTCACTGAAAGATCGCACATTCGTGATCGCACCCGCCTACGAAACACCTGGACATAAGGCGTCGAATATAATATTCTGGTATCATCTTCAATATCCAGAAGTTCTTGAGAACAATACATCAAACTAGACTAGAATTTTCACTCATCTTAGTCTTTCAGGTAGTTATGTAGGACCATTCATAATAATCAGCTTCACAGTTACCGCTTTCGCTGTTACGATACAACAGTCAATTAGATGTTTGGTTGCCAATATACAATATTTATTTTTTGATTGACCTGCTTCCGCGAGACAAGCGTTAATTAAAATTACATTCATACCACATTAGAAGATATAGTAACAGGCCTGCGAAAGGTCACATGATATCTGAAGTCAGCGGAAGAGCCTCACCTGTGCCAAATACGAATGGCAACATTTGCAGAACAGCATTACCATATACACTAAGGTGATAAAAGTCGTGGGATATCGATAGGAACATATACAGATGGCGTTACTATCGCATGCAAAGATATAAAAGGACAGTGCATTGGCGGAGCTTCATTTGCACTGAGGTGATTCAAGTGAAAAAGGTTCTGACGTTATTATGGACGTACGACGGGAGCTAACTGTTTTTCAACGCGGAATGGTAATTCGTGCTACACGTCTGGGGCATATCATTTCATAAATCGTTAGGGAATTCAGTATTCCGCGATAGACAATGTCAAGAGTGCGCCGAGAACACAAAATTTCAGGCATTACGTCTCACCACAGACAAGGCAGTGGCCTATAGCCTTCACTTAGCGACCGTAAGCAGCGGCTTCTGCGTAGAGTTTCCAGTCCGAGCTGACTAGTATATCCGCGTGAAATAGCCGCTGAAATCGATGTGTGAAGTACGACGAACGTATTCGTTAGGGCAGTGAAGCGCAATTTGGCGTTAATGGGCCATGGTAGTACACGGACGGAGCGAGTGCCTGTGCTAACAACACGACATCGCCTTCAGTGCCTCTCTTGGGCTTGAGACCATATCGGTTGGACCCTAGACGGCCGGCCGGAGTGGCCAAGCGGTTCTAGGCGCTTCAGTCTGGCACCGTGCGACCGCTACGGTCGCAGGTTCGAATTCTGCCTCGGGCGTGGATGTGTGTGATGTACTTACGTTAGTTAAGTTTAAGTAGTTGTAAGTCCTAGGGGACTGATGACCTCCGCTGTTGAGTCCCATAGTGCTCAGAGTCATTTGAACCATTTTTGGATCATAGAGACTAGAAAACCACGGCCTGGTCCGATGAACGCTGATTTCAGGTGCTAAGAGCCGATAGTAGGTTTCGAGTGGGGCGAAGACCTCACGAAACCAGGGACCCAAGTTGTAAACAAGACACTGTGGAAGCCGGTGGCGGCATCATAATGATGTGAGCTGTTCTTACGTCGTATGGACTGGTTCCCGTGGCCCAACTGAAACTATAATTAACTGGAAATGGCTATGTTTGGATAGCTGGAGACCATTTTCAGCCATTCATGCACTTCGTGTTTCCAAAAGAACGATGTGCCGTGTCATCAGGCCACAGCCTTTCGTAATTCGTATGTAGAATATTCTGGACAATTCGTGCGAATGATTTGGCCACCCAGATCGTCTGACATGAATCCCATCGCACATTTACGAGACATGATCGAAAGATCGGTTCGTGCACAAAATCCTGCACTGGCAACACTTAAGCAAATATTTACGGCTATAGAGGCAGCATGGTTCAATATTTCTGCAGGGGACTTTCGATGAGTTGCTGAGTCCAAAGCACGTCGAACTGCTGCACTACGCCGGGCAAAAGGCGGTTCAACACGACATTGTGAGGTGTCTCGTGAATTTTGTCACCTTAGTGTATTTGCCTTCAACGATTCCTTCTCCGCCTACGAACTTCGAATGCATTCAAAACTCATGGGTAATAGGTAACCGACCAATGGTCGTTGGCTTATGAAGGAACTGAGGATGTCTTACGGAAAATTTCACATACTGCAGAATTTTTATGTTCTGTTTTGATGCTATTTTTCCACTATAATTTGAGCCAACTCATTCGAGCTACCGTCAACAGGAATCAGGGTGTTTATTTCAACATTCTATTTAACCAAGTACAGCAGTTTCATGGGGCTGCATGCATACGTTCCTGGTTTGGCAAATAATGTGCCACCCTATCATACCTCGACTTGCCTGCTAAACTGTTCGAGCTAAACCCAAAAAAATCGGCTTGAGCTTCATTGAAGAGCGGGTGAAACATAGTAACCAATATCTGGCAGTTTGGTAGCTCTATGAGATCTGATCATCAATGAGTGTTATCAGCTGGATAAAGCATACCTTGGAAACTTTTCCTCGTCGAATTCGGACCGTTTCAATCATGCAGACCAAGTGACATAGTAATAGACTGAGGTCTCTGGAGCCTAAGGAGACGGGCTTCATAGAACAGCGAGTGAAACACAGTAACCAATATCTGGAAGTTTGGTAGCTCTATGAGATCTGCTGATCAATGAGTGTTATCAGCTGGGTAACTCTCTTCCCCGTCGAATTGGGGCCGTTTCAGTAATGTAGGCCAGGTTACATGGTAGTAGAGTGAAGTCTCTGGAGCCGAATGGGAGGGGGGGGGGGGAGGGGCTAAACAATACGAGAACATTTTAATATTCGTTGCAATCAACAGTAGTGACGAATTCAAGAGGCATGACATGTTTCAGCTGTATGTCGAATCGTAAGGCATATCCGGATAGTGTAGTTGGGTCAACACAGCTCGCACGTTGCGGTATGAACTGCAGTACGTCACACAGTTTAAACTTGTCATGGATGTTCAACACACTGAATCTTTCGCAAGATATACTTTTAATGTAAGTTAACTCTCTCTTCGTGGTACACGTTGAAAGGAACGTGTCGAATGAAATATAAGCAGCCATCAAAAAGTTTCCGTTCGAAAGTATTATTGAAGTGCATTTCGTGAGTGTATAAGCACCGACATGTAGGCAAGGGACTGGCGTGGAATTTGTGTCTTTGAAAAGTACGTGCAATACTTGTGGAAACGTGAGCTACGGCGACATTATTACCAAATGCGTCGAAACAGGACCACCATGCTGTTACTGTTTCCTTAGCTGCGGAAGGACAAAGACCTTTAGATGTGAATCGGAGATCAAAGAATGTATGTGGAGCAGCATGTCTGAGGAAAACCATCGTTGTGGGCTGGTACACCAGGTTCCATGCCGGTCGCGATTCGACATGTTCTGATGTCGCAAATGTAACACAGAAGTTACGCTAACTCAAGTGGGAGACCCTCGAGCATCCAGCCTATTGTCCTAATCTTTCCCCTTGCAGTTATCACGCTTTTGACCCATTAACAAAAGCCTTTCAGAGTATACGGTATCTGTCGGACGAGGATATGCAGCTGACAGTTACGGACTTCTTCATGTAGTAGGATATAATGTTTTACAGAACAAGTATTTTCAACCTGGTGCGTGGGACGGATGATTGCCTTAATGCTCCTGGCGATTTTACCTAGATGTCATACTGATTCTGGACTGTACAGTCTTCGAACAGAGAATTTTTTTATCGCTTCCTTATATATTTTGTATCGCCTGAAGTCATTATTTAACGTTAAGATCAATTCAACAGACACCTGGACATTAAAATAGGTGAAACACTGAACATCGCACAGTTCCACTTTTCTCTTGAGAAATGATAAAAGATCTGTTGTTGGAAGTTATCATATTCGGACCAAACAGGTGCATCGACAGTAAAAAAGCACACTCTAGCTAATCGACGGAGAAAGTTGCTACATTTTCACACACAGACACCGCCGTGCTCTGAGAAAATTCTGCAAGAATTTCAGTTATCACTGTATGAATTGGAGCGTTTAAACCCTGTTATTTACAGTTTCAATGTGCAAGGGTTATGGCATGTCTTTCTGATTCGGCGTGCTTTTTTTTATTTTCACGTGCTCCCAGTAGCTTTTCTAAATTTAGTGAAAGGCGCAGAAATGAAAACTCCCCTTGTTTTTCGTAGAGCTTCGATATCATGTTTTAAATGCATTTCACACAATTTTCAAACAGTCCCTTCTTTTTTTTTTTTTTTTTTTTTTTTTTTTTTTTTTTTTTGCAGTGAAAGTGCAACCAAGTGTACTTATACTCTGATGCATCACACAATTATGGAGCCCCACCAGCTTGAACGGCACGTTGTTGACAACTTGGGTCCACACCATCGTGGGATCTGCGCAGCACTCTAATCTTACCATCAGCTCTTACCGATTTGCCAATGAGGCCAGGGGAGGCGCTACAGGAGATGTCGTGCTATTAGGAAAGACATTCACGTCGGTCGTCTGCAGCCACAACCCGTTGACAACAAATTTCACCGCACTGCCCTAACGGATACGTTCCTCCCACGTCGCACATTGATTTCTGTGGTTATTTCACTCAGTGTTACTTGTCTGCTAGCACTGGAAACCCTAAGCAAACGCCGCTGCTCTCGGTCGTTGAGTGAAGGTCGTCTACCACTGCGTTGTCCGTGGAGAGAGGTAATGGCTGAAATTTTGCATTCTCGGTACGCTCTTGACACTGTCGATCTCGAAATATTAAATTCCCTAATGATTTCCGAAATGGATTGTCCCATGCATCTACCTCCAACTACTATTCCGCGTTCAAAATCAGTTAAATCTCGTCGTGCGGCCGTAATCACATCGGAAACCATTTCACATGAATTGCCTGAGTACAAATGAAAGCTCCGCCAATGCCCTGACCTTTTACACTTTGTATACAAGATAGCACTGCCATCTGTTTATGTGCACATGGCTCTTCCACGACTTTTCATCTCAGTGTAATCTCGCTTACACACTTCTTTGTTTAAGGTGACGAAGAAAGAGTACATTTTCGTTCGAAGACTGAGGAAGAGTAGGTGATGATTCAGAAAGCAATTCTCCGTAACATTCATTAGCATTTCTTTTAATAGACTCACACTTGTCTGTATCTTCTGTCACATGTTTATATTAGAAAAGAAAGTAAATACAGTTCGTTGTTTTGACATTGTATTTCGGCATTAACACATTTATACGACGAACTGACGAAGACCGCACGCACAGTGTATAATCATCATATAATTCTTGGATTATAAGCTGTTGACTAACTGTTAAAGTAGCGGTATACAAGAAATTGAAATTTATTACAGCAATGGAAAGATATTACAGTGTCAGTGTGCAGCAGTGGCAGGCTTTGTGTTTAGATAGATTCTTTTCGCGCGTGTCGTTGTACAGCAAACCCACATAACTCTTTGACACACTTTCTTTCGTGATCGCAGATACTTTCGTTGTCGTTAAGTAAGGTAGGCCCTCTACGCACAGTTCCAACCAAACTCAACAAATAACGGAAATGTGTTCACACAGGAAAGACATTCTGGGCGGGAATGAAAGCTGTGTGAGGAACAGGTCGTTTATTGATATGAGAACGTAGGCTTTCGCGGCCGGTGTCGTAGTGATTGAAATTAAATAGAAGCACCTATCCCCATGCATAACTAGTTGTGCCCTGAGGAAGGCCGTAGAAATTCGGCTGAAACGTCTGTTTTAGTTTATTATTGTTGTTAGTTTTTAGCAATGACGCGGCATAATACCCAGAAGAATTTTAATCACTAGTCGTTTATTGTTTGTTGTGTGGAGGGAAATACGTCGTTTGCTGCACTGGTCCTGTAACGCAATTTCAAAAATGGTTCAAATGGCTCTGAGCACTATGGGACTTAACATCTATGGTCATCAGTCCCCTAGAACTTAGAACTACTTAAACCTGACTAACCGAAGGACATCACACACATCCATGCCCGAGGCAGGATTCGAACCTGCGATGGTAGCAGTCGCGCGGCTCCGGACTGAGCGCCTAGAAACGCAATTTCATTAAGGTAAGTTGTTCAAGTAATTAGGCAGACGTTCATATGAAGTTGTATTACCAATAGAACACGCTTATAACATTCGTCATCATAGCTGCATTTAAATACCTTGTTACTGAATGAATCGCCTGGGAAAACGGCACCGACTCTTAAGGTTTGTGTCCATTTCAGAAACAATCGCTGAATCTCTAAGCAAATGTACGAAGTAGGAGCAATGGAAGCAATGAGAGCAATGGAAGATGATCCTATTCAACTGACAACCTTCGTGGAGCACTTCAGAAGGTTTCACAAGGAAAGTAATCGATATACAAAGCTGCTAAACTTCTGTGAATTTCATGGAGTACTTTAAAAGACTATGTAGACCGCAGTGATGGTGACAAAGAAAATGTGACCACTGGTAGAATGGGAGTAGATCGTTTGCTCCTATCAATAAACTAAAAGATAAGTCAGTTAATTTTATAATAGAAATGCAGGAAGTAGGGTTCGTCCTCTTAACCGAATAATCCAGTAAACATTGGAGCAAGGTGAAACCAGTGTTTAAAGGAAAACGGAAGTCAAAGAAAAGAAGAAATACTGACATTTGCGCCACTTGTAAGGAGAGTTACAGCTTTTTAAAGAATAAAAGTGCTTGGATTCAGTGTTGCCTTCCTCTACAGTGGTTCCTTGAAAGCTGCCAGTTCATCGATTCACATGGTGCTGCTGTATTTACGAGTAATATTTGGGAGAGCCAGGCCTAACAAAACTCTACCATCTGGTGAGCAAGATGTATGAGACAGGCGAAATAGCCTCAGACTTCAAGAAGAATATAATAATTCCAATACTAAAGAAAGCAGGTGCTGACAGATGTGAAAATTACCGAACAATCAGTTTAATAAGTCACGGATGCAAGATACTAAGGCGAATTCTTTACAGACGAATGGGAAAACTGGTAGAAGCCGACCTCGCGGAAGATCAGTTTGGATTCCGTAGAAACATTGGAACACCTGAGGCAACACTGACCCTACGACTTACCTTAGAAGCTAGATTAAGGAAAGGCAAACCTACGTTTCTAGCATTTGTGGACTTAGAGAAAGCTTTTGACAATGTTGACTGGAATACTCTCTTTCAAATTCTGAATGTGGCAGGTGTAAAATACAGGGAGCGAAAGGCTATTTAGAATTTGTACAGAAACCAGATGGCAGTCATAAGAGTCGAGGGACATGAAAGGGAAGAAGTGGTTGGGAAGGGAGTGAGACAGGTTTGTAGCCTCTCCCCGATGTTATTCAATCTGTGTTTAAGTAAGCAGTGAAGGAAACAAAAGAAAAATTCGGAGTAGGTATTAAAATCCATGGAGAAGAAATAAAAACTTTGAGGGTCGCCGATGACATTGTAATTTTGTCAGAGACAGCAAAGGACCTGGAAGAGCAGTTGAACAGAATGGACAGTGTCTTCAAAGGAGGATATAATATGAATATCAACAAAAGCAAAACGAGGATAATGGAATGTAGTCGAATTAAGTCGGGTGATGCTGAGGGAATTAGATTGGGAAATCAGACACTTAAAGTAGTAAAGGAGTTTTGCTATTTGCGGAGCAAAATAACTGATGATGGTCGAAGTAGAGAGGATATAAAATGTACACTGGCAATGGCAAGGAAAGCGTTTCTGAAGAAGAGAAACTTGTTAACATCGAGTATAGATTTAAATGTCAGGAAGTCGTTTCTGAAAGTATTTGTATGGAGCGTAGCCCTGTCTGGAAGTGCAACCTGGACGATAACTAGTCTGGACAAGAAGAGAATAGAAGCTTTCGAAATGTGGTGCTACAGAGGAATGCTAAAGATCAGATGGGTAGATCACATAACTAATGAGGAGGTATTGAATATGATTGGGGTGAAGAGAAGCTTGTGGCACAACTTGACTAGAAGAAGGGATCGGTTGGTAGGACATGTTCTGAGGCATCAAGGGATCACCAATTTAGTATTGGAGGGCAGCTTGGAGTGTAAAAATCGTAGAGGGAGACAAAGAGATGAATACACTAAACAGATACAGAAGGATATAGGTTGCAGTAGGTACTGGGAGATGGAGAAGCTTGCACAGGATAGAGTAGCATGGAGGGCGGCATCAAACCAGTCTCAGGACTGAAGACCACAACAACAACAACTGTGGTGTCACCGCCAGACACCACACTTGCTAGGTGGTAGCTTTAAATCGGCCGCGGTCCATTAGTACATGTCGGACCCGCGTGTCGCCACTGTCAGTGATCGCAGACCGAGCGCCACCACACGGCAGGTCTCGAGAGACTTACTAGCACTCGCCCGAGTTGTACGGACGACTAAGCTAGCGATGCACACTGACGAAGCCTCGCTCATTTGCAGAGCAGATAGAATAGCCTTCAGCTAAGTCAATGGCTACGACCTAGCAAGGCGCCATTAGTAACATTGCATGTATCTACAGAGTCTCACTTGTATCGTCAAGAGCGATGTACCACAATGATGGATTAAAGTTAAGTATTCCAGTAGCTACGTACTTTTCTTTATAGCATTCATTACGTATCCTGTTTCAGACCTCACGCCAATCTGCGTGAGCGTAACGCGTGCCTTTCGGCTACTTCAAAGTGGCGTGGTTGTCTTACTACGCCACAACAACAACAACAACATTTGTACCAATGTTAGTGACTGTGACAGCGATGTTGAAAATGAGAGAAAAGTATGTTAAGTGAATTTCAACAGTGCGAAAGAAAGTTATCGCGGAATTGAGCACAGTATCAAGAAGTTAACTATATGGTGTCACAGAATTGGGTATGCTATAACGAAATTAGGTAGCATGTCCACTTTGGTTACTACATTTTGTAACTTTAACAGTTTTTCATTTCTTCAAAAATTGTTCAAATGGCTCTAAGCATTATGGGACTTAACATCTGAGGTCATCAGTCCCCTAGACTTAGAACTACTTAAACGTAACTAACCTAAGGACATCACACACATCCATGCCTGAGGCAGGATTCGAACCTGCGACCGTAGCAGCAGCGCGGTTGTGAACTGAAATGCTTAGAGTCGCTCGGCCACAGCGGCCGGCTTTCATTTCTTAAATGTTCTATACCGCAAGATAGTAGAGCAACATATTGGCCTCCTACAAATAAAATATAAAATTTCTATAAAATTTCTAGATTCAGTATTTGTTTCGCTTTTTCGTATACAGTCCTTAAAACCATGAAGTTAGCTAGGTTTCAGAGAGAGAGAGAGAGAAAGAGAGAGAGATGATAGCGGGAAGCTGCCGACGGTTGGCAACGTGCTCTGTGCGGCGCGCGTGCGCAGAGTGTTTCTGGTCGCGTATAAACAGGCGCGCTGAGTTACGCACGGCGGAGCGCCGGTGTATTTCGGCCGGATCTGCGGCGCGTGTTGGCCGGCCGTGGCGGTTAAGAGGCGCCGGCGAGTTACGAGCGGCCGTCGCGACCCGCGCTTATATTAGGCGCGGACCTGCTCCCCCCACCACCGCCCTCGCACGCCAGGCCTGTTAGCCACTTGCCGCTACCGGCGCTACGCCGCACTCCGCTCTGTTGAGGAACGCCACGAATAGTGTCGGTGGACGCGGCGCGGCGCGGCGCGGCGAACGCTCGTAAAACATACGTCCTCGCAGACTTGCATCTCCTCACGTGCTTCCACTCTCGGAACACTCCGTCGTCGCAAGTCGAGCTTTAAAGGCAGCCTTGTACCACAAGTGCGTATATCAGAGCAGCAGTGGAACCCACAGCTTCATTCGTGCTCTAAATAGAACTGCCGACAGCTTCCTGAGTATATCATTCTGAGTATTAAGGAAATACTCCCATTCGTCGTTGTGCAAGGAACGAACACACTTTCTTAACAATGATGATTTGGACGTTATCAGAAAAAAATTCAGTATCTACACCGATTACTCGTAAACATATGGTTTTTCCAGTACCGCTGAACGAAAATACAGTGGTCACAGATTAGTAACCCTTGTTATAAGATACTGGGAGTAGCCATCAAGCTAGTATTTTCACCTCGCAAAAATAAAATTTCCTAATAAATTATTTGTTTAAAGGTTTTGTTTAAGTCTGTTACTAAAAAACTCCAAAAATTCCTGAACTGTTTACTTCAACAGGCACAGGGTCTACCCCCCCCCCCCCCACACACACACACACACGTGTGTGCGTGCGTGTGTGTATGTGGGCCTGTGTCTATCCGTCACTATATATATATATATATATATATATATATATATATATATATATATAGGGGCAAATATTGTTACCAAATCTCTCGAAAATATCTTGACCGATTTACTGCACATTTATAAACGATGCTCTATTTCAAATTTTTAAGTGATACTCTAATAAATGTTCAGTAGGACACAAGCTACATGTCTTTAATATCTTTTGTACATAAATATATGTGTAATATATAAAGGGGAAATACTGTTAGTGAAAATCTCTGAAGGCTCTTCATCGATTTATCTCCCATTTTAATCAATAATCCAGTAAAGTTCTGCACAGAGAGGCTACATATTTTTTAAATATATGTGGCATGTAAATATTTACAATGCATAAACGAGGAAAGTTGTTAGCAAAAATCTCAAACACTTTTTGACCAATTTATTTCAAATTTTTAGTCGTAGTTCTAATAGTGGCTCTACGTATTTTATGTACCCGGTGATCAAAAAGTCAGTACAAATTTAAAAACTGAATAAATCACGGAATAATACAGATAGAGAGGTACAAATTGACACACATGCTTGGAATGACATGGGGTTTTATTAGAACCGAAAAAATACAAACGTTCAAAAAATGTCCGACAGATGGCGCTTCATCTGATCAGAATAGCAATAATTAGCATAACAAAGTAAGACAAACCAAAGATGATGTTCTTTACAGGAAATGTTCAATATGTCCACCATCATACCTCAACAATAGCTGTAGTCGAGCAATAATGTTGTGAACAGCACTGTAAAACATGTCCGGAGTTATGGTTAGGAATTGGCGTCGGATGTTGTCTTGCAGCATCGGTCGATCACGATACACTTGCGACTTCAGGTAACCCCAAAGCCAATAGTCGCACGGGCTGAGGTCTGGGGACCTGGGAGGCCAAGCATGACGAAAGTGGCGGCTGAACACACGATCATCACCAAACGACCCGCGCAAGAGATCTTTCACGCGTCTAGCAATATGGGGTGGAGCGCCATCCTGCATATACATCTTACGTTCCAGCAGGTGTTTATGATCCAGGCTGTGGATGATGCGATTCTGTAGCATATCAGCGTACCTCTCACCCGTCACGGTAGCAGTTTTGCTGTCCAGCGACATCAGTCGGACATTTTGTGAACTTCGGTTTTTTTTTTTTTTTTGTTCTAATAAAACCTCATGTCATTCCAAGCATGTGTGACAATTTCTACCTCTCTATCTACATTATTCCGTGGTTTATTAAGTTTTCAAATTTATACTGACTGTTTGATCACCCTGTGTATGTAATATTAATATAATTTATCTATAAAACGGAAACGTTATTACCAAACTCTCGAAACTTTATTGACCGTTATCCTTCATATTTTTACGCTATAATCTACTACACATTCTGAGTAACGTAACCTACATATTTCATAAAACAGAAATGTACAAATTTTCTGTTAAAACCGACAATGAGAAAGAAAATGCTATGCTGTGGAAATGTTCGGTTCCGTTTTCTTAATCGCAGTCAATTTTAACCAGGCTGTCTGGACATTTAAAGCGTCAGACAAACTGTTTCTTCGAGATATATTTTTTTCTCCTTATACACAGTTTAAAAAATGTGTACTCAACAATGTAGTGTTACGTTTTTTGCTCACACACACTTTTAAGAGGAAAGATGGAAGTTGTATTTATGGCGTATCGACTTATGACTTGAATACTACTATGGAACGTGTATCGTCTGAAGCTCAATAGTCATACCCATTCACAGATTGAAACTGAGTAATGTTGTCATCGAAGATACTACCCTCACAGACACAGCAGTCGGAGACTTCTCTCCTGCACCCCTTATACTAATGATCCCAACTGAGGTATCTATTCATTTTAATCGATTTATGTCCCAGTCAAGGTTCCACTTGCCATAACAACAGATAAGGCTTAGTTTAGTGAGAGAGAGAAAGAAGAAATGAACACAGAGGGGGAGAGGGAGAAAATGGACTAAGGGAGAGAGAGAGAGAGTGGGAATCAGGAGACGGACAGAGAGAGCGGTAAGGAGTAGATTGGGAGAGGGGAGGGGAGGAGATGGACAGTGAGAGAGGGGAGGAGTTGGAAATTAACAAAGAGAGGGAGGAGGAGGAGAAGGAGGAGATGGACAGAGAGATGGGAGAGAAGAAGTTTAAGACGTATATACAGTTTCCATTGATATTTTTGCAATTGCGAATCATTGCTGCATTGTCTACGTTTTACACAATCCCTTCTTTACGACATAATGATAAACAATTTCGGACCACAATAGCCATTTTCAGATGCTACAATATGAAAGCTTGTACTGAGACTTCTAAACAATAAAAAATGTTTATAATAGGTCTACTTATCAGTTGCAGTAAAAGCAAAACGAGGATAAGGCAATAGAGTCGAATTAAATAACGTAATGCTGACAGGATTAGATTATGAAATCATCCATTCAAATGGTTCAAATGGCTCTGAGCACTATACGACTTAACTTCTGAGTTCATCAGTCGCCTAGAACTTAGAACTAATTAAACCTAACTAACCTAAGGACATCACACACATCCATGCCCGAGGCAGGATTCGAACCTGCGACCGTAGCGGTCACGCGGTTCCAGACTGAAGCGCCTTTAACCGCACGGCCACACCGGCCGGCCAAAAAATCATACATTAAAACTAGTAAATGAGTATTGTTATTTGGGCAGCAAAATAACTGGTAATGGTCGAAGTAGAGAGCATATCAAATGTGGAGCGGCAATAAGAAGAAAAGCGTTTCGGAAAAAGAGAAATTTGTTAATAACGAATGTTGATATACACTATGTGATCAAAAGTATCCGGATACCTGGCTGAAAATGACTTACAACTTCGTGACACCCTCCATCGGTAATGCTGGCATTCAATACGGTGTTGGTTCAAATGGCTCTGAGCACTATGCGACGTAACTGCTGAGGCCATCAGTCGCCTAGAAATTAGAACTAATTAAACCTAACTAACCTAAGGACATCACACACATCCATGCCCGAGGCAGGATTCGAACCTGAGACCGTAGCGGTCACGCGGTTCCAAACTGAAGCGCTAGAACCGCAAGGCCACACCGGCCGGCTCAATACGGTGTTGGCCAAGCTTTAACCTCGATTACAGATTCCACTCTGGCAGGCATACGTTCAATCTGGTGCTGGAAGGTTTCTTGGGGAATGACGGCCCATTCTTCACGGAGTGCTGCACTGAGGATAGGTATCGAAGTAGGTCGGTGAGGCCTGATACGAAGCCGGCTTTCCAAAACATCCCAAAGACGTTCTATAGGTTTGAGATCAGGACTCTGTGCAGGCCTGTCCGTTACAGGGATGTTATTGTCGTGTAACCACTCCGCCACAGGCCGAGCATTCTGAACAATTACTCGATAGTGTTGAAAGATGCAGTCGCCGTTCTCGAATTGCTCTTCAACAGTAGGAAGCAAGAAAAATGGTTCAAATGGCTCTGAGCACTATGGGACTTAACATCTAAGGTCATCAGTCCCCAAGGACTTAGAACTACTTAAACGTAACTAACCTAAGGACATCACACACATGCATGCCCGAGGCAGGATTCGAACCTGCGACCGTAGCGGTCGCGCGGTTCCAGACTGAAGCGCCTAGAACCGCTCGGCCACACCGACCGGTAGGAAGCAAGAGGATGCTTAAAACATCAGTGTAGGCCTGTGCTGTGATGGTGCCGCGCAAAACGGGTGCAAGCCCCCTCCATAAAAAACACGGCCACACCACAACACCACCGCCTTCGAATTTTACAGTTGGCACTACAAACGCTGGCAGATGACGTTCACCTGGCATTCACCATAATCACTCCCTGACAACTTATCGCCACATTATGTACCGTGATTTGTCACTCCACAGAACGTTTTTCACCAATATTTACGCTCCTTACACGAAGCGAGGCGTCGTTTGGCATTTACCAGCGTGATGTATGGCTTATCAGCAGCCGCTCGACCTTGAAATCCAAGTTTTCTCAGCTCCAGCCTAACTGTCATAGTACTTGCAGTGGATCCTGATACAATTTGTAATTCCTGTGTGATGGTCTGGATAGATGTCTGCATATTACACATTACGACCCTCTTCAAATGTCGGCTGTCTCTGTCAGTCAACAGGCGAGGTAGGCCTGTATGCTTTTGTGCTGTACGTGTCCCTTCATGTTTCCACTTCACTATCATAAGGGAAACAATGGGTCTAGGGATGTTTAGGAGTGTGGAAATCTCGCGTACAGACGTATGACACAAGTGGCATCCAATCACCTGATCAAGTTTGAAGTCCGTGAGGTCCGCAGAGCGCCCCATTCTGCTCTCTCACGATGTCCAATGACTACTGAAGTCGCTGATGTGGAGTACCTGGCATTAGGCGGCAGCACAATGCACCTAATATGAAATACGTATGTTTTGAGGGGCGTCCAGATACTTTTGATCACATAGTGTATGTATCGGGAAACCTTTTGTTACTGTATTTGTCTCGAATGCAGCCATATATTGAAGTGGAAAATGGACGCTAAGCTAGACAAGGATAGAATAGAGGTTTTTTAAATGTAGTGCTCCAGAAGATTGGTGAAGATTAAATTGAAAGATCGAGTAACTAATGAGGAGATGCTGAATAGAACTGAGAAGCCAAGAAATTTATGGCACAACTTGGCTAAAAGAAGGGATCGGTTCATAGGACACATTCGGAGACATCATGGGATCACCAGTTCAGTATTGGAGGGAAGTGTGTGGGGAAAAATTATAAACGCAGACCGAGAGATGTGTACAGTAAACAGAATGTAGCTTGCAGTAGTTACTCACTGATTAAGAGTCCCGCGCAGGATACAGTAGCGTGGAGAACTGCTTCATACCAGTCTTCGGATTGAAGACCACAACAACAACAACTTGTAAGTTAATTAACGTGCAATTAAAATGGATGTGGATCAAATCTACGGCCGGCACTTGGTGAACAAGCGTTCATCTGTTGTCAAATTGAACATAATATCACAACTCAGGGTATTAAATGGATACAAATAACCGTACTTTTTTCCTCTACTTTTTGCACGAACCGAGCGAGATGGCGCAGTGATCAGCACACTGCACTCGCATTCTAGAGGGATACGGCTGAAATTCCCGGACAGACATCCAAATTTAGGTTCCCTGTGGTTTCCCTAAATCGCTTAAGGCAAATTTCAGGATGGTACCTGTTGACAGGGAGGACACAACCGATTTCCTTTCCCAGCCTTCCCTAATCAGAGCTTGTTGTCCGTCTCTAATGGTTCAAATGGCTCTGAGCACTATGGGACTCAACATCTTAGGTCATAAGTCCCCTAGAACTTAGAACTAGTTAAACCTAACTAACCTAAGGACATCACACACTTCCATGCCCGAGGCAGGATTCGAACCTGCGACCGTAGCAGTCGCGCGGTTCCGGACCGAGCGCCTAGAACCGCTAGACCACCGCGGCCGGCTCATTCTCTAATGATCTCCTTTTTGACGATACTTTTAAAAATAACCTTCTTCCTTTTTCTGGGCTAGATGCACGCATCCTCTGTAAAACAAATCTTAATTGTTATAATTATAAAATACTCCAAAGCTACACTAAAAATTCTTCCGTTATCAGTAAATATAGTAACAGAGTACAGGTCGCTAATTTTATGAATAATTGATAGATTTTTTTTAAAGTTAACATATTTTATGACTGCCATATTTAAAATTTATGTTATTTAGAACACGGGAATCTATCGCAAAGAGTAGGCAAGAGGAAGCAAGTGCTGTCTATACGGGGTGACCCAGAAATGTTGCGACCAACTACGAGGGGATATAGAGGGTGTCTTGAAGAGAAAATCGAGTATAGGAAACGGCGCCACCACTAGGCCACTCCTTCGTGAGTTTTCACGCTGACAGACCATAGGTGGGACGTCTCACAATGTTGTTTGTTACTGAGTGATCGCGACTGATTGTCATGATCGCCAATGGGGAAGATTGAGCTAGCTGCACCATAGAAAGATCTTACCTTCTGTGAATGTGACGCTTTGTTGTCTCAGATGATGACGGTTTTGGACATAGATTTTGTTCTGGAACCCTAAAAAATCTACAGTATTTTTCCGTACACAGGAGAAAAATAAACTGCAAGTGGAAAGTAGTGTCAGAAACCGTCTTCCACAAGGGCAACAGAGCGTCGAATTCATGGGAAACGAGGCCTGTCTACGCAGAATCCACCTCCATCTTCTCCACTGGCGATCGTGGCACTCAGTGACGGTCATTGAAGAACAAACAACAACGCGAGACATTCCATTTACAGTCCATCAGTATGTAAAGTTACGTTTTTTGCCGAAGTGGTGACCCAGTGGTAAGTGCCGGCGCTTGTAACTTCGGCACTCTGTAGCGTTGGTTCAAATGGTTCAAATGTCTCTGAGCACTATGGGACTTAACTTCTGAGGTCATCAGTCCCCTAACTAACCTAAGGACATCACACACATCCATGCCCGAGGCAGGATTCGAACCTGCGACCGTAGCGGTCGCGCGGTTCCACACTGTCGCGCCTAGAACCACTCGGCCACTCCGGCCGGCGTAGTGTTGGTGGACGACGTCTCTGGACACAGGTTCCTGCCGTCGATTTGTTTCTCAAGACACCCTCTACAACCCCTCGAAGTTTGTCGCCACACTTATGGAACACCCTGCTTAATTCGCAAATTTTTTTATATTATGGACAGTTTGACAACACATCAATATTTATTCACCACATGCCACCCATAGGTATGACCCATATATATTTGAATTGCACGTTCCTTAACTCACAAGTTGACGTAGTAAAAATATTTATAGATGTCTTATGATATATTAATATAAGTTTTTTATCGCTTTCCTATGGCAGCACCTGAAGATGACCATTGTGGCCCGAAATGGTGACGAATGTGTCATAAAAATTGATAGAGTCAGCCGGCCGGAGTGGCCGAGCGTTTAAAGGCGCTACAGTCTGGAACCGCACGACCGCTACGGTCGCAGGTTCGAATCCTGCCTCGGGCATGGATGTGTGTGATGTCCTTAGGTTAGTTAGGTATAAGTAGTTCTAAGTTCTAGGGGACTTATGACCACAGCAGTTGAGTCCCATAGTGCTCAGAGCCATTTTGATAGAGTCAAAAATACACAAAACTTCATAATAAATCACCGATCTCCTTGAACGTGTCGCTATTTGCTAAAGTTATGTTTTTTTTGTGGGTACTTGTCTGTATTCCTGGCACGTATCAAATGCAACATTTCTGTCAGCAACGACAGATGAAGTTTATAGTCTCCTAAATATCATGGACGTGTGCTGGTCGCACAACTATGACTTCGAGACAAAGAAACAAAGTGAAAAGAGTAAACACGTGGGTTCACCATAGCCGAATCGGCAATTACTCATCCACCATCTGGTATTGCTCGTAAGTTGCAGACAGTCAGAGGAGCGTACTGCCGACGTCTTCTGACGAGGTTGCGGCGGTTAATCTAGAAGATGCATCACGGGAAACAGTCCAACGAGGTGCTTTTCTGCACGACAACGCTCCATGTAATTCTGCACTCACACATACTCCTTGTCTGGGCTATCAAATTTGTCTCCCTGCTGAAATGGCAAACAGTACATTCTTCCACTTTGTCTGGGTGTAGAAACCATTGCATGGCAGACCGAAATACGACGAGCTCATCCTGAGGTGGAACGTTGCCTAAGCAACAAAAATTCAGACTTCTCAGCGAAGTGGTCTGTCGTTGAGCAACAAGTGTCGTTTTCAAAGCAGAATACATGGAGAAGAACGAACACCTTTACCAATTTTCTTGGACGCATGTAGATTTTTTGTACTCATAGAGACAACTCATTCATTATCTCTGGCAACACCAATGGCAAGATACTCCTTCAGGAGCACAAAAAGGCGAATATACCCCTGTTTAAATGACTCTGACTGACAAGTGGGCTACTAGCTGCCTCATTGTACCTTCCTCAGCGCCTTTGAAAGTTTACATAACAATTGTGGCATACAAACGTATTTGCGCTTTTTTTTTTCAACATGAAATGCGCTTATCACTCCTACAAGCTCGCCTAACTGCAGCTCGCCCACACCTACTACTCCATCGCTGTAAGTCGCTCACACCATTCTCCAGCACTTTTCTATTCTCATTCAATCATTCAGCCTAACTCATCGTTATTATCCCTTTGTATCTGTCTAACTGTCATTGTCTCCTGTTTGTCAGCCAAAGTCTCTTTTGTTATGTTCTACTACTTCAGATTCTCAGTTCTCTCCGTTACTGTCTTCTCATGCTCTCTCTTACTGCTACTATCCCATTCATTCCTTCCCACAGCTGCTGTCTCATCTCGCTGTCACTGTCATTTTCTTCCTTATTGCCATTGTCACAGAATCTGCCTCTCGTTGTACCAGGTACTCACAAACTTCCACTTCTTCCTTCTCTTTATTCTTCTCCCACTGACACAAACTCCTTCACTCTTTTCCTGGAACTGTTGCGCCACTGTCAGCTAAGTTTCACTGCCACTGTGCCCCTGTCTTTCTCTCACACTGGCTTTGTCTCCTTCGCCCTTTTACATACCACAGCCACTGTCTACTAACTTCCAGAATATATTTATTACTTTTCCATTTTTTCCCGCTGTCAGTGTCTCCTTCTCTTACAGCATAAGAAAGCGCGAATATCTTCACATGTCAAAATGTTCGGGAAAATTTGTAAAAGTGCTGAGGAAAGTAGAATGAGGCGTTTGGTACCCCACTTTCGACTGAGAGTGTTTTAAAGAGGAGCATTTCCGCCTTTTTGTGCTTCGATAGTAGTATTTTACCGCTGGCTCTCTCCTTTTCCCTGCTACAGCAGGGCACGTCACTCTCGTGAAAAGAACCTCTGGGGTGAGGAAAATTTTAATAGTTTACTTGCGTGAAATTGCGAAATAAGGCAGAACTAATTGTAAACCTCAGACCGGGTGTTACGTGCACAATAATTTTGTACGCGCTTCACTACTACAACAACATGGTGTTTCCAGAACCCTTTTAAATATAAAGGAGCCAATTTACAGCATATTTATCCACGCTACGTCACAGGTTTTAAGTGCGTATTTTACAGTTGTACAAGCAGGGTAAATTTGAACCTCTGTTCCTCAGAAATAGAATGGGGATACCATGAACATTATCAGGATTTTTCGAGATCGGGAATTTAAGAATAAATGGCATAATTTTCAGTCATTTGCCGTGCATAGCAGTCTTGCAATCCTCGGTTCGTATTTGGCAACCGCTAACAATATTTATGACATGTGGAATAATCGGGTCTACTGCTGGCTGTTTGTGTCGCTCTGGCCAGAGCGACACAATCATCTGGCAGTAGACCCGATTATTCCACATGTCAAGATCTCGCCGGGAAAGCCTGATGAGAAACAATATTTATGCTTTTCTCAGGTACTGGCCATGTACTAAATGTTGCTTCCATAGACCGCTTAAAACGCATCGTAAATTACAACAAATGTTAAAAGAACCAACCAGTTTGCTTCATTTGCCTAAGCTGGAGGAAGAGTATAATATTCAAACTTCGACCATATACCAGAGGATAGTTGAAATAAGACGATCGTTCTGTTCAGTAAACAAATGATGCGTAGCCCAACGGCTATCCAAAACACGTGACCTTTCTTTACTATTGTCACTAGGGCTCGAATATGAACCCTGGAAAAATCCAGTTTTTATGAGCTGCTTTTTGGAACATATTACTGTGGTAATTCCACCATCTTGTGACATTTGAATGTAATGTGATTGGTTCAAAAATCGGATTATGGGTACCGCATGCATCTTTGCTTGCTCGTGGTCAATTAGCTAGTCAACAACAGCTATCCTGTATCGTTATTGGTGACGAGATATGATGTCTTTGTGCTAGCGTAAGGAAAATATAGAAATGTTTGAGCCTAGACTATGCATCCCCATTATTTCATGTTCAGGTTTGTTATGTGAGTAGACAAAATACTGTTGCACGATAAGCAGGACGTCGCATTAAGTTCTAGTGAACTAGGTCACTCAGCAGTCTTTGGTCGACTGAAATCCTACGCATCGCTAGTCTGTTTCTAGAAACTTCTGTTGGTGATGCGTATTTATATTATTTACACTGAAGAGCCAAAGAAACCGGAAGACCTGCCTAATGTCGTGTAGGGCCCCGTCAAGCACGCAGAAGTGCTGCAAAAAAAGCAAAAGCCCCCGTACAAAGACCTCTGCACACGCACAAAAGATAATGTTATGCATCCATTGGAACAGCGGCCGTGTGGTGTACTACGAATTGCTTCCCCGAGGTGTATCCACTACTGCTGACATTTATTGTCAACAACTGAAACGTCTTGCAAACGCAATCCGTGAACAATGATTAGGAAGACAGCGAGAAGTGATACTAATTCATGACAAGGCCCGCCCGTATTCTGCTAAGCTGACAAATAACAATATACAGGAATTGGGTTGAGAAATCATTCCGCTCCCACGTTAATCATCTGATCATGCGACCTTACATTTTCACCTTTTCCGCTCTCAGTCGAACAACTTTGAAGGAACCATTCCGGAAGAAAATGCACTCTAAACATGTCTCTACGAAAAAAATGGTTCAAATGGCTCTGAGCACTATGGGACTTAACGTCTGAGGTCATCAGTCCCCAAGAACTTAGAACTACTTAAACGTAACTAACCTAAGGACATCACACACATCCTTGCCCGAGGCAGGATTCGAACCTGCGACCGTAGTGGTCGAGCGGTTCTAGATTGAAGCGCCTAGAACCGCTCGTCCACCAAGGGCGGCTGCCTCTACGAGTTCTTCGCCTATAATCCCGTTGATTTCTACAGTTGCGGAATCGTTAAGTTACACACATCGTTGGCAGATAGTTGTAAACAGCGAAGAATATATTTTTGATGACTATAGTCTCTCTTATGTATATCTATTGGGCTTATTAAACTTTGGAAAAACGCTTCGAACATATGCACCAAAATAATATATAGCATAAATCTTTTGTAATAAAATGGACACCAACAAACCACATGGTCTCACACAAGTTACAAATAAGTCATCTTACGTTATCTGCAACGTGTCTCTCCTGCGACAGCTCCGCACCCATGGAACGGTTGAAGCTGAAGTCCGTATCGCTAAAAATCTATGTTAAAATACACTGAAGCGCCTAAGAAACTGGTATAGGCACGCACATACAGAGGTATGTAAACAGTCAGAATACGGCGCTGCGGTCGGCAACGCCTATATAAGACAACAAGTATCTGGCGCTGTTGTTAGATCGGTCACTGCTGCTACAATGGCACGTTATCAAGATTTGAGTGAGTTTGGACGTGGTGTTACAGTTGGCGCACGAGCGAAGGGACACAGCATCTCCATGGTAGAGATGAAGTGGGGATTTTCCCGTGTGTACCGTGAATATCGGGAATCTGGAAAGACATCAAATCTCCGACATCGCTGCGGCCGGAAAAAGATCCTACAAGAACGAGACCAATGACGACTGAAGACAATCGTTTAGCGTGACAGAAGAGCTACCGTTCTGAAAAATACTGAAGATTTAGATGCTGGGCCATCAACAAGTGTCAGCGTGCGTGCGAACCACTCAACGAAACATCATTGCTACGGGCTTTCGGAGCCGAAGGCTCACTCGCTTATCCTTAATGACTGCACGACACAAAGCTTTACTCCTCCTCTGGGCCCGTCAACATCGACATTGCACTGTTGATGACTGGAAACATGTCGCCTGGTCTGACGGGTCTCGTTTTAAATTACATCTAACGGATGGACGTGTACGTGTATGGAGATCACTGCATTAATCCATGGACTCTGCATTTCAGCACGGAACCGTTGAAGCTGGTGGAGGCTCTGTCATGGTGTGGGGCGTGTACAGTTGGAGTGATACGGGGACCCCAGATACGTCTAGATTTGACTCTGACGGGTGACACGTATGTAGGCATTCTGTCTGATCACCTCCATCCACTCATGTCCATTGTGGATTCCGACGGACACGGGCAATTCCATCAGGGTAAAGTGAGACCCCACACGTTCAGAATTGCTACAGAGTGGCTCTAGGAACACTTTTATGAAGTTAAACTCATACGATGGTCACGAGACTCAAGACATGAACACTATTGAGCATATCTGGGATTCCTTTCAACGTGCTGTTCAGAAGAGCTCTCCACCCCTTCGTACTCTTACGGATTTATGGACAGCCCTGGAGGTTTTATGGTGTCAGTTCCCTCCAGCACTTTCAGACATTAGTCTAGTCCATGCCACGTCGTGTTGCAGCACTTCTGCGTGCTTGACGGGGCCCTACACGATATTAGGCAGGTCTACCGGTTTCTTTGGCTCTTCAGTGTAAATAATATAAATACGCATCACCAACAGAAGTTTCTAGAAACAAACTAGCGATGCGTAGGATTTCAGTCGACCAAAGACTGCTGAGTGACCTAGTTCACTAGAACTTAATGCGATGTCCTGCTTATCGTGCAACAGTATTTTGTCTACTCACATAACAAACCTGAACATGAAATGATGGGGATGCATAGTCTGTGGCTCAAACATTTCTATATTTTCCTTACGCTAGCACAAAGGCATCATATCTCGTCACCAATAACGATACAGAATAGGAATGGTTGATGTTGCTGACTAGCTAATTGACCACGAGCAAGCAAAGATGCATGCGGTACCCATAATCCGATTTTTGAACCATTCACATTACATTCAAATGTCACAAGATGGTGGAATTACCACAGTTCATCGGATTTACCACTTCTAGAGTCTACTGACATGGATCGTTGTTGACTATTGTGTGTAACCATCTTCATCAAACGCCGAAAGTCTTCCTGAACGTGGAAAGTCACTGATGTCAAAACGATATTCCTTAACACGAGGAAACCGTTTCCTTGCCGATAGCTGTCCAACAGCGTTATCCCCAAACAAGGAGGAAACGTTTCTGACTGTCTTCGCTGCTGTCACCCATCTACTGAACTCAGAGAAAGAAATATGTCAGAAATATTCCGATTTCTCTACTTTACACTCCACTTTCTAGCGCACCCACTGTCTCCAGATGACAAAATGGCATTATGGAAACTCAGCAACAGTGAACTGCAAATAAAAAATGACAATCGATAAATTAATTAATAGCAGCTGGAATACCAACCTGCGAAACTAAAACTCTACGAACTTACGCAATAACCTAATAGATGAAAGGAGGTGGAGTACAACGATGTTATGTTTGCTAGTATCCGACAAGTAGAAGCGAGTAAATGTGAAAGACAGAGATGTGGAAATGATCGTTTCATCAGTGGTAACCGATATGCACTCAGTCGCGCTTGGTTTTACTGTAACAGCCTAACATCAGTAAACCCCCGATTCCTTAATTAATCGAATTCCCATGCATAAAACATCTTAAACGTCTCATTACTTTACATTTGAGTTAATACGTCAAAGACTTTACGTTAGGAATGAAATTAGTTTTAAAGTTCCGCCTGGTGTTGATGCACTTTCCATAAAATAAACACACCCCGGTGGTGTCTGTAGACTGCGTCACAAGTGAGCCGATGAAGTGTTGGTATAACTTTGTGAAAAACCATGTAGCACCCTGCAGTACTCTGGAAGCCCTTAGATAGGCAATTTCCAACATTTATTGGGTTCCGGGATTCCGGGACAGTCGCCGATTGTTGGTAATGTAGATATGGTTTTGTGATACTGCGCTCATTGTCAAGAAAATCGGTGGTTCTTCCAACGCCAGTTTGGAACGCTGTGTTTGTTGGCTTTCCTAGTAGCAACAAAAAACCACTTCGTTATTTATAATGATTCTAGCTGAAAAATCCCTAATACCAATATTCTTCGGTAAACTAGAAGATTCTTATAAAATACAGGTATATTTACCTTTACAAGACAATTAAGCTATAGTTTATGTACCATTTTTAGTTTGTACAGACTCCTTCTGTCCCAGTATAAAATTGAGCTACATTCAGTTTCCTACAAAAAAGATTCTGCAAACTTCCAACATGCTGGAGTAGCTGTGTATCAGCAACTTCTGTTAATCAGTACAACGAAAAACCAATCCAAAGCTACAAATTTTACTATTTTTCTTCACTCTATGCTTAGTTTAAGGCCAAGACCCATTTTTAAATCATCGCAACATAGTAAAAAATGGTATTTCCGAATATGTGAAAACCATGTCAAAAACATACAACGAGCAGTTACAGCGTATATAGAGTGAATAAAAAAGTAAAATTTTCAACCTTGGACTGATTTTTCATTGTACTAAAATAGATCGTACTTATTTTTTCTCTGGGAATAATAGTTCTCTCGATGCTGGAGACTGAAAAATCGCAAATTATTGACAGTGTTTCAGTTCTACGAATCTAATATTGATGGTTAGAAGAAATGGCTTAACAACAAATATTAGCTGAATGTACCTCGTCTAAATGCGCTAGAGCCGTATTAAGGTATAAATTGTTTTCCGTGATTGTAACAGGATATTGGGATAGAGGGGGGGGGGGGGCTGTGAAAGCGTCAGGGAAGACAGGTCACCAGAGATCGTGGCCATCCACTTCCCTCCTTTGTAGGTCTGCAAGCTGAGGAGCGAACAGGCGAGTAACCGCTCTCTCTACCCCATTACATCACAATAAGCAACTACTGTGTACATCACAAAGCTATACCGACCCTCTGACAGCTCGCTGGTGACCCAGTGCACAGACACGCCCGGTGTCCGTTTATTTTCCGCACAGTGCATTAACACTACAAGGAATAAAAATAAGCATGTCTAATAATGCTAACGCAGTAAATGCAAACAGACAAAATCTACGTAAATTTCTGCACACTCTCCTCCACTGCTGGAGGGTAAATTGATCATAGTCGTTTGAGTGATCCTGTACGGAAGATGCAGAGCTCATCTGGCAAGGACAACTTGCCCCAAAACGAGCGCTGGTCGCTTTCAAGTTTACACACACACTATGCAACCCCATTATTTCATGTTCAGGTTTGTTATGTGAGTAGACAAAATAGCTCCACGGAGCTCATGTCGATATAATGACGTTATTGTCTTTTACTAAGTCGGAACTATTTTGCAGTTGTTATGTGAGCTTTTATGTAAAATACGTTTCTGTAAACAGTGGCTAACAATGAGAGGTGTTTAATTTATAAGTGTATGTTGTTAGTAAGCTTTGTAATGCTGGTGAGAAAACCACTTGCTTGGTAAATATGCTGCAAATGGTTGACAGTATATTACACAGTCGTGTAATTGTGTTATAGTTGCATGGTGGTGAATTAACGAATCACGATAAGATTACTGCACTTTTCTCAAAACCGATTGTGTTACTTGTAGACTGCACAAACCTCTTCCATACAGGAATTGATTGCAGTCGTAGAGAGGGCTGCACTTAGTGGAGCCACTTACCACACATGTACCAAGTGTCTTCCAAGGTGGCGATCAACGTGTGTGGTGGAACGGGACTGATCATTTTCAAATCTAGAATATTAATATGCCATAATGCATTGCTTGACTGATGTTAAAATATCTGAAGTTCCACAACATCTGGACGACCTACTTCTGTTACCGTGTGAGCCAAAATAAGCCCCAAAATAAGGCCAGCTGGGGCTGGGGAGATGCATTTGATCTCCCTCATGCTGTGAAATGTATTCCAGCCATTGATAGTAGAGACAATGAAATTGACGTTGTCGAACACAGATTCACAGGATGTTATACTTGGAGCAGGCTTTATAATGAGGTAGACAGTTAACAGGTCTGGCTGTTGAGCTACTTCACATGAAAGCTCACTTAATAACTGCAAATCAGCAATCAATATATAAATTGAAAATAACTACGCTATATAAACACTAGCGCAGTGAAGCTATTTTGCTTACTCATGAAAGAGAACTTGTGAGTCTGTTATACATCTTTGTGCTACAACTGAAGGACTTCCACATTAAACTGTCAATTCACACTGGCCTATTGATGTTCACAGGTACAGTGCCGTTTCCTCTGTAATCTTCTAACAGATGTAAGTCATCGTTTGATTTTGGATGGTAACGCATCTCCATTTTGTTAAAAATCCCGGAAAAAATCTTGTATTAAGTTTTTATAAGGGAATATTCACCCACGCAGAGTTGCTGTAGTATCCCAGGTGCTCATACTGGACAATTTACCACATAAATAACTACTAAACACACGACACATTACAAACCGACCACTCCATTAACTGTTCTTGCAGTCCACTGCTATACAGCTACCACTTTCTGGTAGCAACCTATACATACGCTGCCCACTTCTAGCTCAAATGGGGATTAAAACACGTCACTAGGACCCAATGGTCTGAGACACTGCTGAGTAAGCACGGGTACACACCTGACCACAGTCCGGCTGACATAACATGCACGCAGCGAGAAGAGAGGCAGAGGGGTAGGACGGGGATGAGCATACATATGACGTAAGATGAACTGTGCAAAGATATGTACATACGTTACTCAATAAGCTCCCACACCAGACAAGGCTTGCTCTAAATTCAACAGGGGGGTAGGAGCGGACAGTGGGGTGCTGCTATTGTAGGACGTGTCCATACAGGGTGGTCCATTGATAGTGACCGGGCCAAATATCTCACGAAATAAGCATCAAACGAAAAACTAAAAAGAACGAAACTCGTCTAGCTTGAAGGGGGAAAACAGATAGCGCTATGATTGGCCCTCTAGATGGCGCTGCCATAGGTCAAACGGATATCAACTGAGTTTTTTAAAAATAGGAACCCCCATTTTTATTACATATTCGTGTAGTACGTCAAGAAATATGTATGTTTCTGTTGGACCACTTTTTTCGCTTTGTGATAGATGGCGCTGTAATAGTCACAAACGTAATGCTACGTGGAATCACGTAATATTGCGCCAGTGCGGACGGTATTTGCCTCGTGATACATTACCCGTGTTAAAATGGACCGTTTACCAATTGCGGGAAAGGTCGATATCGTGTTGATGTATGGCTATTGTGATCAAAATGCCCAACGGGCGTGTGCTATTATGTATGCTGCTCGGTATCCTGGACGACATCATCCAAGTGTCCGGACCGTTCGCCGGAAAGTTACGTTATTTACGGAAACAGTAAGTTATTCAGCCACATGCGAAACGTCAACCACGACCTGCAACAAATGATGATACCCAAGTAGGTGTTTTAGCTGCTGTCGCGGCTAATCCGCACATCAGTAGCAGACAAATTGCGCGAGAATCGTGAATCTCTAAAACGTCGGCGTTGAGAATGCTACATCAACATCGATTGCACCCGTACCATATTTCTATGCACCAGGAATTGCATGGCGACGACTTTGAACGTCGTGTACAGTTCTGCCACTGGGCACAAGAGAAATTATAGGACGATGACAGATTTTTTGCACGCGTTCTATTTAGCGATGAAGCGTCATTCACAAGCAGCGGTAACATAAACTGGCATAATATGCACTATTGGGCAACGGAAAAACCACGATGGCGGCGACAAGTGGAACATCAGCGACCTTGGCGGGTTAATGTATGGTGCAGCATTATGGGGGGAAGGATAATTGGCCCCCATTTTATCGATGGCAATCTAAATGGTGCAATGTATGCTCATTTCCTATGTAATGGTCTACCGATGTTACTACAAGATGTTCCACTCCATGACAGAATGGCGATGTACTTCCAACATGATGGATGTCCGGCACATAGCTCACGTGTGGTTGAAGCGGTATTGAATAGCATATTTCATGACAGGTGGATTGGTCGTCGAAGCATCATACCATGGCCCGCACGTTCACCGGATCTGACGTCCCCGGATTTCTTTCTGTGGGGAGAGTTGAAGGATATTTGCTATCGTGATCCACCGACAACGCCTGACAACATGCGTCAGCGCGTTGTAAATGCATGTGCGAACATTACGGAAGGCGAACTACTCGCCGTTGAGAGGAATGTCTTTACACGTATTGCCAAATGCATTGATGTTGACGGACATAGTTTTGAGCATTTATTGCATTAATGTGGTATTTACAGGTAATTACACTGTAACCGCATGCGTTCTCAGAAATCATAAGTTCACAAAGGTACATGTATCACATTGGAACAACCGAAATAAAATGTTCACAGGTACCTACGTTCTGTATTTTAATTTAAAAAACCTACCTGTTACCAACTGTTCGTCTATAATTGTGAGCCATATGTTTGTGACTATAACAGCGCCATCTATCACAAAGCGAAAAATGTGGTCCAACTAAATAATTCATATTTCTTTACGTACTACACGAATATGTAATAAAAATGGGGTTTTCTATGTTAAAAAACGCAGTTGATATCAGTTTGACCTATGGCAACGCCTTCTAGCGGGCCAACCATAGCGCCATCTGGTTTGCCCCTTCAAGCTAGAAAAGTTGCGTTCTTTGTAGTTTTTTCGTTTGACGCTTATGTCGTGAGATATTTGGCTTGTTCACTATCAGTGGACCATCCTGTATACGTAGCAAGGACTTGGACAACTCAGTGCTTGCTGATGAGTTCAGACTTCTGTCTTATTTCCCATATTATAGAGATGTCGGCTGCTCCTGCGTCAAGTTGGTGTCAGAGGGGGGGGGGGGGGGGGAGGCCAGTTGGGTACGTGGACAGCCAAGAACAGGTAGAGAAGGGACAGTCTGTTTTATTAAAGAAGGAAATGTGTGTTGTGTTTAATAGTTATCTCCAAGGTAAATTCTCCAGGATGAACTGCATTGTAGCAATTTCCTCTAGATGGCTATTACCTTATTAATTTGCATGTAACGCAAGATCTGGCTGGAGGTTTTAACAAACTGGAGATATTCGATTACCTAACATCAAACCAAGACTTTTGTGTGTAAGAAGACTATCAAAGAAACAGGAATGTGATAGTTAAAAACGATAACCCAGTTAGAATGGACTAATGTAGAAGAGCTCCAGCATTAAGCTATATAAAAAATAGAGACAGGAATATTTAACAAATTTAGATGCCTAATCATAAGCTCAGGAGTGAACAATGAAATCAGTAACTATCTTATCGATTTTTTAAAGTGTCTCTGATATGTGTCTACGAGAGGTGTTTATCCCTGTGGAAGACAAAGGGTACTAAATGTCGACTTCTAATGTGCGACAACAAAAGTTAGCATTGATAGCAGGAGATGGAAAACCTTTTTGTACTGTAAAATAAAGTTGATACCGTCGCCATGGGGTCACTATGTAAATGAGCGTTTGGAGTAATTGGCCGGGAGGCCTCTTATGGGTCAGGTCCCATGTCTGGCGATAAATTGACGGCACAGTATGTACGGTATTTACGTGAATGTAATGCGCACTTTTTGTTGCCACATGCGGTATTCAAAATTAGGGTGCTCATAATATTTGATCGCGCATTACATTCGAGTACAAAGCTGAATCCCTCGTTCGCCGGAAACATCGCTGAAATGTAGATATTGTTCCTTATGTCAAAATGTACTGTTGTAATTCTAAGTTTCTCTACATTATCTTCGGCCTATTACTGCGTAGCGTGTTTGCAGCAGGTAGCCATGAAATGGAAGGCAAGCAGAGCTTACATCGTATGATGATACTTTCATGCGTAAAGTAAATCCTTATGCTGAAAAATATCGTAATAAGAGGGCGGGGCGAGAGTGCAGTGTAGCTGAGAGAAATGTTCACTTATGGAAGAAACAGACATTGGCATTATGTGAACTACCGTTACTAGAAAGAAATTCAATGGCCGTCGCAAAGGAAGACATCCTGACGTTGAATAAAGTTTTGAATTTTTCCGTGAAAGGAGGAAGAATGGGCAACCTGTGACTAGTTACACCCTAAGCAACACGGCAAGACAGGTGGCTGTAGTTCTTAAATATACCGAGGCAAAAAATCAAGGCTAGCTGTGGATGGGTTGATCGCTTTATGAAACAGACGTTCGGATTTCTGCGACTCAATACAACAGCATGTCAATAGCTTACACAGGATTTTGACGGAAAGGTTTAATAATTTCAGCGGTGTGTGATCACACCTCGGAAAGAGAAGAATTTTTCGATGGGCTAAACAGGCAATGCTGATGAGATGCCGGTTTGGTCTGATATACCACGTAATTACTTGATTGGTGAGAATAGGCAAAAGAATTTACTATCAAAACATCAGGGTGTGAAAAACGGCCCATAACTGTAATGCCGGCAATCACAGCAGTTGGGCGCAATCTTACCCCTTTCTCATTCTTCAAGCGGAGAAGAAGCCCGAAGTCCCCAACAATGAAAAACTACTCCCTGATGTCTTCATTGTTTGAAATCAAGAGAAAGAATGGATGACTGAAGCTTAAATGCTTGAATGGCTCCGAACCGTATGGGAACTCTGTCCTACTGGGCTTTCCAAACTTCCATCAGTGCTTTGTCTTGGTATGTTTCAGGTTCATCTCAGTGACGACTAAAAAGAGAAAATCCACAGCCTAGCCAGAGACCTTCTTATTATTCCCGGAGGGATAACTTCTGTGTTGAAACCCCTGGACGTTAGTATAAACAAACCTTTCAAAGGTTTCGTTCAGAAATAGCACGAAAAATGTTTTGCGAACCAAACAGTGAACTGACTCCGACAGCAAAAATTACATGTGCTGGATCTCACGTTATTGCACACTGAGTTGCAACTGCCTGGAAAAGCATTGAAACACCAATGATCGTGAAATCATTGAAGAAGGCTGTATTTCAAATTCTCTGGATGCCAGTGAAGATGATGTGCTATGGATTGACAGCAAGGATGAAGAGGAAAGAGGAAATGAACCCTTTTCCGATGTAGACTCCTCCGAGAATAACACTAATACTGACATTAGTGAATAATGATGAGTGAGCCTGCAATTTACGGTATGTTTGTTTGCATTTCATGTAGGTAATCAAGTGAGGCTTCCTTTAATAATAATAACTGTGACACGTAACATTGGCTCACTAAAAAATTGTTATTGTTTTTAATATTCGTTTATGCACCCATTGCTGTGCAAAATAAATTTAGCTTATCACTGATGACTGAACAAATTCTTTTTTATGATTTTACTTTTTAAAACTGGGAAGCGCTTTACATTCGATAGACAATTGGATTAGCGTAAATGGCCGGCTGGAGTGGGCGAGCGGTTCTAGGCGCTACAGTCCGGAACCGCGCGACCGCTACGGTCGCAGGTTCGAATCCTGCCTCGGGCATGGATGTGTGTGATACCCTTGGGTTAGTTAGGTTTACGTAGTTCTAAGTTCTAGGGGACTAATGACCTCAGCAGTTAAGTCCCATAGTGCTCAGACCCATTTGAACCATTTTTGATTAGCGTAAATACGGTAATCCGATCTAAGCTGAATACCGTTTCCACTGTATCACAGCGTAATTTAGTATTTGCAGCTGATGCAGGCAAATCTTTCGTGCTTCAAGATAAAGTTATTACCCTAACGTGGCTCCTTATAGTGCTTTGCTAACTTCGAGACATAGCTGAAATCATAGCAACCCTCGTTTCTTGCCTATAGGGTGCCTCTAAGTTATATCTATAGTGCAAATAATGGAGCTAAATGTGTTTTGTGCTGTTGTAGAACAATAATAGAGACAATTTAGTCTTGACGTCATTTCTGCGACTTGTGTGTCGATGGGGATGATATCATGATAACGAAAAAAACACAACACCCAGTCCCTGAGCGGAGAAAATCTCCGACCCAGCCGGGAATCGAACCTGGGCCGCTTTGCGTGGCGTTCCATCGCGCTGACAATTCTTTTTTTGTGGCTGATTGTTGTATTTGGTCGTTGTGGACGTCACATGACATCCGTTGAGGTTCGTTGTTGGTCCTTTCACTCAATTTTTTTATTACAGAGGCCAAACAGCTCTCTGACCGAACACGCTGAGCTACCGTGCCGGCACAGTTTAGTCATAAAAATAAAATAACACTGTGGAACTTAATTCGAGGTTACATTGTGCCTTGCACCAAGTGTGGTGCAAAGACCAAACTGTACTTGTCGCTAAGTGTATCATTACCTGTAGTTAGATCGGTAGTGCCAATACATGAATCATGTGTATTTGTACTGTTATAGAAGAAAAACGTAGATAATTTTTTTGGTTTCTGACAGTGAACCTCCCCATCGCACCCCCCTCAGATTTAGTTATAAGTTGGCACAGTGGATAGGCCTTTAAAAACTGAACACAGATCAACTGAGAAAACAGGAAGAAGTTGTGTGGAACTGTGAAAAAATAAGCAAAATATACAAACTGAGTAGTTCGTGAGAAGATAGGCGACATCAAGGACTCTAAGAACACAGGAGCGCCGTGGTCTCGTGGTAACGTGAGCAGCTGCGAAACGAGAGGTCCTTGGTTCAAACACTCCTTCGAGTGAAAAGTTTAATTTTTTTATTTTCAGTTTATGTGACAAACTATTGTGTTTTCATCACTTTTTTGGGAGTGATTATCACATCCACAAGAAAATCTAAATCGGGCAAGGTAGAAGAATCTTTTTACCCATTCGCCAAGTGTACAAGTTAGGTGGGTCGACAACATATTCCTGTCATGTGACGCACATGCCGTTACCAGTGTCGTATAGAATATATCAGATGTGTTTTCCTGTGGGGGAATCGGTTGACCTATGACCTTGCGATCAAATGTTTTCGGTTCCCATTGGAGAGGCACGTCCTTTCGTCTACTAATCGCACGGTTTTGCGATGCGGTCGCAAGACACAGACACTAAACTTATTACAGTGAACGGAGACGTCAATGAACGAACGGACAGATAATAACGATGTAAAAATAAAGAAAGTAAAATTCTCGCTGGAGAGAAGACTTGAACCAAGGACCTTTCGTTCTGCAGCTGCTCACGCTACCACGAGACCACGGCGCTCCTGAGCTCACGTTCTCCGTGATGTTGCCTATGTGGCCCATGGACTACTCAGTTTGTATATTTTGCTTATTTTTTCACAGTTCCACGCAACTTCTTCCTGTTTTCTCAATTGATCTGTGTTCAGTTTATCAAGGCCTATCGACTGTGCCAACTTATAACTAAATCTGAGGGGGGTGCGATGGGGAGGTTCCCTTGTGAAAGTACTATTTTACTGTGCTGCATAGATCGAGCTATATCATCTGCGATCAGAAATCTAACTTTCTCCTTCGTGGAACATCGTCAATTGTAGTAGTACACCTAAAAGGATGTGGAATGTGTGTGACAGAAGAAAACCAAGCAGACAGCATATTGATTTAAATGTTTACTAAGCTAACATATTGTATTTGATGTTTTGTGGTTATACTTCCGTATTACCAATGTGCAATTTTAAGCGATACATTGCATTAAAATCTGTCTATAACATAATATTTTACAATGCTTTATAGTGCTCAAATGTTAGAAAAGATGATGTCACTGGATAAACTTGCCATAGATCCAGAAATTATTTAGTAGTTGGTTAGGGGAAGCAAAGGAGATACAGTCTGTTAACTTTTTTAGAGATCGTTGGCACCACAGTTCCGATCGATAACTGCCCAGCTTTCCTTGAAAGTTTGTTTTTGTAGTATCAGTCATGGAAGTCACTGCTGGCGGCGGTGTGGCATGTCCCCACCCTCCAACTCACCCCAGCGCTCCTCCCCAACATTTCCTGAAAAGTATTAGTTTTTGAGCCGTAATTGGTAAAAAATAACACAGTTGAACGAATATATCGAAGCTTAACTAATTACGGATACTAAAAGCTCTTGTGCAGTAACAGTTACTAACTTACCAGTAAATCAGATCCATTTACATCATTCACTAAAAAGTGAATTGCGTAGGTACGACGACGAGAGATTAAGGAAACGGATAGATAACCAAGAAACTCCTTCGCATTGGATAGATAATCATGAATATCCTTCACATTGCTGTTAGATTTGTAGGAGTGGTAGCCAACAATCGAACGCTTTGCGACAGTCACTTAAAGTCCGATGTTGGAATAATAATGTAATGATCAGCGCATGTGAGAAGAGCGTTCACCGCAAATCATCAACACTGTCTTTTTTTAAATGGCAAAGGAATGGCGCTAAATTAATATTTATTACAAAATGAATTGCGACTTAGTGCATTTTACCACTACAGTGTAGCAGAACAACAAGTTTATAGGAATTTATCAACCGTTTTTTTAAACTGATTCATATAGCATACAGTATATGCATGTTATTTTTCCTTGATTATTATCTACTAAAAGGTTTATAAGCAACTAGCAATATACCCACTGCAGCTTCGCCCGCATTACTCAGTAATAGAAAACTACGCAGTGTGAATTTTTGAAGGGTATTCGTGTAAAGCAAAAGGTTTCCAGTGTTCTCCATGTATTAAAAAATATAGACCTATACTTTAAACGAGGAAATTCATTGCGTTTTAAAAGATTCTTAAGTAATAAAATAAGAAGTACCCTGCAGATTCCAGCAATTGCTTATTATTTGCACAACCCATTTCAACCCTAAGACTTCATCTTCAGATGCCACTAAATAATTATGGAAACGTAAATGTATGTCCATCAGCCACCCATTTATGTATCTATAATTATCTTTTCGCACCTGATGATGAAGCTTAAGCTTTGAAATCGGTCACATAAAAAGTAAGAAATGACTGGGTACTGAAGCAGAGCTTTTATTTTGTTAGTATGTTGCTGTTTTTCGCCTGATCAAGTGTTTTGTATTTTCAGTGTTTGAAAGATAAAGTAAATAGAATTGTGTATTTATTTACATTTGCAATAAAAATCAAGCAGAATTTATTTTTAAGAACTATTGAGTTTGAAATAGTTGCCACATTTGTTTAGGTCTAAATAGACAATCACATACACTGTCAATAAATTTGAATGTTAATATAGTATAACACTGTTATACTCGTTGATGCAAAATATATTTTAATCCAAACTGAAATTGACAGGCTTTAGGAGCTTTAAGTGTCATTGTAAGATACGATCTGGGGCATTCTTGATGCTCCAAAAAGTGGTTTTAGGTCCTAATTTGTTTAGCTTTCACCAAGTGATCTCCCCTTTAGAAAGGTATGTGATCTATACCCTGTCAACTGAGACGTCCCAGTAATCTGGCGCTGGTCATTCTTGGCATCAGTGGAATATAACATCACACAGACACAAGGTCAAAAGCATTAAATAAAAATTATATTAACCAGGCAGCAACGTTAATTGTATTTTCTGTTTAGAGATCATGATGCATTATCTTCTTCCCCCTGAAAGTGGACACTGATGAGGTGATGAAAGCCCGTTGTAGTATCGCTAGTAACGTAGCCTCATTTAGACTAAAGAGCCACCTATTAGAGCCTTGCCTGGCTAGCATAATATTTTAGCCACATACGTTTTTTACTGATATAAAACAGTAATATAGACAATTTAGACGGGAAAATACCATTGTGGCACTTAATGTGAGAGTCCACAGTTACGTTTTAGATACGAAAAGCATCTTACCCAGTAAATTACATCAGTACGTGTGTACGTCATTACTTCTGTACGTGAATAAAATACGCTCGACTTACAAACCATGTCACTTCCAATACAACACCCGAGCTTTGCATGACTATCTCCGCCATCGTCATCAACAGTAAAAAAAATCGCTGATCGCCGCTGCTGGCACAGTGTTTCTCTGGTACAGGTGCGGTATCAGTGCTTGGAATCTTGCAGAGCGGGGCCGAAGCCACCCGCTTGTTGAAAGTCTAGTCGAGGATTTCGTAGCAGCTCCGGCCAGTCGCGGGACCAGTGATGTCTTATGGCCCGAGGGGCCAGCACCACTTTTGAAACTGTCGCTGCCGCTTCCCTACAAGCATAAAGCATCCGTCTTTGCTTTCTCTCGATATCTAAAGCCCGCCCCCTATGTTAAAATTTTTGAGTTTTACTCTAGTCTCAGCCACCTCCTTTATAGCGGACTCCCAATATGATAACATGTGAGCTAAGACTTTAGTTCAAAACGGTTCAAATGGCTCTGAGCACTATGGGACTTCACATCTATGGTCATCAGTCCCCTAGAACTTAGAACTACTTAAACCTAACCAACCTAAGGACATCACACACATCCATGCCCGAGGCAGGATTCGAACCTGCGACCGTAGCAGTCTAAGACTTTAGTCCTTTCTAATTGTATTCTATCTCACGGAACAGTAAAGTATCTTAAACTTTTATGACATGAAATAGTCTAACTGTAGCAAACACTGAACAACAGTCAGCGAAGGAAACGGTAATACTATACAGCAGGTACCAGCTGGAAAAGTTGTATTTCAGATGTGAAACCATGACATACTGCATTTACAAATCATCATCATCATAATTAGCCATTTGATACCAAATGGTGCTTTCAGGTCTGCTATGCTCATTTCCAGAAATTACCGGCTTCATCAGGGCGTATAAGTGATGCCTCTGCTTGCTTTTTGAATTTAGCTAACCGTCTTCCACTACGTATTCTTGTGCTCTTCTTATCTCTTGGAATACAGGAAAGAACTTCCTTTGTTAATCCAAGTTCCTGCTCACATTTTATGTTCACATCTTTTTTCATTTGCATGCCAGTATAATTCCATCTGATAGTACAATCTATTCCATGTCTATTGGCTTCTGTCTCGGGTTCTTCGGCCGACGTTCATATAATGATTTTTCTGACGTTTCGCCGGCACGAGTGGCTGGCATTGTCAAAGCTTCACCCTCCATTGCCAGTTCACCACCGGAAATGGAGGGTGAAGCTTTCACAATGCCAGCCACTCGTGCCGGCGAAACGTCAGAAAAATCATTATATTAACGTCGGCCGAAGAACCCGAGACAGAAGCCAATAGGGAGTTTGTCAACAAGTGGCCACGAAAGCCTTAACAATTTTGGAATCTATTCCATCATCCACTTTTCGCTTCGTTTTCTATTCTCTCCTAATAATTCGCAACATACATCTTTGCAGTGCCTTCCCACCTGCCCTCCCTCCCCCAAATAAAAAACCTCTTGCAGTTTATGAAAGAAATTTGGATGGGCAATCTCACGTCCGTCGGCCGTCGTACTTTAATATATATATTATTATTGTTATTATTATTATTTGATTGTTGCCGACTTACGTGGTGGGTTCAAAAAAATGGTTCAAATGGCTCTGAGCACTATGGGACTCAACTGCTGTGGTCATAAGTCCCCTAGAACTTAGAACTACTTAAACCTAACTAACCTAAGGACAGCACACAACACCCAGCCATCACTACGTGGTGGGCCTTAATAAAAATGATATTTCATTTAATTTTGATTTTACGATTAAATGCTTTCCTGAAGTTCTCCTTTTTAACAATATTAATTTCAAATTATTTGTTACGTTAATGAATGTTAGACTCGCTGAATCTTAAAACATGAGCATACAAGTTGTACAATGTAATAAACTTCTCATATTAATTTCCTCGGCTAGTCAGTTCACTTTAAAGCATAAGATCTTTAGTTATTAATTAAAATTGCGGCCCACACACGCGTGATGTGCGCTGCACGGTATCGCATGTTGTTCGTGCTCATAATTCGCATTAGGTTGCGGTTGCGCACTCGCACCCTGCCTACCGTCAGCGTTATTACAGTAATCAGTACGCGGAGTCGGATTCATGATCTGTCCGCCACTGTTTACATTGCTTTCCAACGCAGACAGTCTCCGCGCGACCTCCTGTTGGCAATTTGGCACCTCCGCTGTCACACGGGATTTGATCTGTGTTAATTCGGCGTGCAGTGCGGCAGCGCTAGCGTCAATATTTACACTCGCGGCCGCAGTCGCTTGTTCTACAGCTGTTTTTACGTCGCTTTCAATCTTTGCAGATATCTCGCGATCCTTTACTTCTAGCCATTCATTTAGTTCTTTTTCTACTTTTTGAGCTTGCACTTCCAAATATGTGTCAATACTTTTCCGTGCATCTATCTCCACATTATCTACGCGGTTGGTTAAAGTCTGGACATTATCTTCAAGCCTAGCCTGCGATATCTGTAATTTTTGCATTTCGCCGGCTAAGCTTTGCACAAGATCGGGTATTTCTTTGCACGCGTCCCGCATCTCGGCAAGTTCGCTTTGGATACTGTCTAGTTATGCTTCACTGCGCTGCTCTTGCTCAATGAGCTTTTGCGTTAATTTTTTCTCCTGCTCATGCAGCATCTGAGCCAGTTTTTGATCTCTTTCCCTATCTCTTTCTTCTAACCTGCGCAGAAATTCTGCAAATGGGTAGGCAATCGGTGAGCATACTGGTGCCCCGCTTAATCTAGCACTCGATTGGCCCCCCTGCCCAGGCAGTGGAGTTGTTACTCTATTCCCATTCTGCTGTGGAGCGTCATTCACCGTGCACAGATCCTCGCCCCCCGCTCCGGAAATTATGTTATCCGAGGCGGTGGATTGGGATTCGTTTACGTATTGCAAATGATCCTCACTTTCCATATTAACAGAATTTTGTTCTTCTGGTTCAAATGGTTCAAATGGCTCTGAGCACTATGGGACTCAACTGCTGTGGTCATAAGTCCCCTAGAACTTAGAACTACTTAAACCTAACTAACCTAAGGACAGCACACAACACCCAGCCATCACGAGGCAGAGAAAATCCCTGACCCCGCCGGGAATCGAACCCGGGAACCCGGGCGCGGGAACGAGAACGCTACCGCACGACCACGAGATGCGGGCTGTTCTTCTGGTACGGATGCTTTAGGTTGTCCTATCTTACCCATACTAAATTCCCTTTAAGCCATTGACGAATCTTTAACACTGATACACACACGATCAATTATCCGCTCCAAAAATAAACATATAAATAAACAAAACGAATAATTATCCCCTCCAAAAATAAACACATAAATACACAAAACACCGAAGGTATCTCATGTGCACGTGGGTTCAATATTCCGCACAGAGCTACACAGGATGCTTGCACAATAGGCCTTACCTTACTTATTTTTCTTTCTCGCAATCCTTTTTCTTTTCTACACTTTTTCCTCTCCAGATCTCCTCAGGGTGTGGTTTTGTTGTTGTACATGTAAAAGAATTCATACAAGCATTAATATTTTACAACAATTAGACACATACATAATTACATTCATTACAATAGAGTCAGATTTCGTAAATTTCGTATTTTCTTTAATCGGGCCCCAAAGTTGCGGCGCCAATCTCACGTCCGTCGGCCGTCGTACTTTAATATGTATATTATTATTGTTATTATTATTATTTGATTGTTGCCGACTTACGTGGTGGGCCTTACTAAAAATGATATTTCATTTAATTTTGATTTTACGATTAAAGGCTTTCCTGAAGTTCTCCTTTTTAACAATATTAATTTCAAATTATTTGTTACGTTAATGAATGTTAGACTCGCTGAATCTTAAAACATGAGCATACAAGTTGTACAATGTAATAAACTTCTCATATTAATTTCCTCGGCTAGTCAGTTCACTTTAAAGCATAAGATCTTTAGTTATTAATTAAAATTGCGGCCCACACACGCGCGAGAGTATTTTTCTTACCTCCGTTAACCATTGTATTGTAGTCAGAGTCCTGGCTCTGGGTCTCGGCTATGGTACTGAAAATAAGAATCTTAAAGCTAAGTATTTTCTGCAACGTCGGGCGGCTGTGGAGAAAAATTAATATTATGTTAATAGCGGGCGAGTTTTCCGCTTCCGCTAATTTTTCATAAGTTAATATTGCCACGTAATGGCGTCGTTGGCTGCATCGGCCGCTGCGATTGTTGAACTGTAAATTACTTGAATGCAGGTTAATTCAAGGAAGGCGGACATGAAATCGGGATCACCTCTTACAAATTAAAAGTGCACAATAATATTAAATCAGTATATTATATGCTTAACTCATACAAATATGCTTATATTTGCCAGCACTCGCAAGATGTCCCTCTATACACATTCAAGACAAAAGAGGAAGTCAAGACGACTAAAAAATTGTCGTCTCTTTAGATCATTTTGTCATAAATTATTTCTTTGCATTTGAAACTTGGATAAAGAGATTATTATTTTACGGCTAAACGATAAAAACATATTATTCAATTTATAAATACTGTTTTTCAAGTCCTTTCGTAATATAGCACTGGGGACGCTATATTGCCCCCCGAAATATTTATGTCATAAAAATGTTCGTGTTTTTTGACATAAATATTTCCTCTTTCATGTCCACAGTGTCCACACGCAGATTTTTCTTTCACAGTTTACATATGTCACATCGTATGTTGTAATTACTGAGGTGTGTTGCACACAAAGTGTAATACAGATGAAGTCCAAGGTATACAACCACGAGTTAGTCCGGAATATTTGAAGTCCCAGGGGTGTCAACTGTTCGCTCCCCATTTGGCGCGGCCGTAGGGAAACCTGGGGAAAACCTCGGCGGAGCGACAGACTAACTGCTTTGGTCACTTTCACTTAAATGTTTATGGGATGTCATTGGAGTACAAGCTGTGCATACATTACAAATAATTTTTTGTTGCACTATGCAAAGAAATGAGGTCATTATAACAATTGATTGCGGTGTCGTTGATGACCTACGCCGTGGCGTTTAGCTCGCGACGGCGTCGGTTGGTGTGTTCGGTGCTCGGCGGTCGCGGCGGCTGCGGAGAGGTCAACGCCCGTTTGAGGGCAGCGTGTCTCTCGCCGTCGCGGAACGTCAGAATCAGCTGATCGGCCGCACGGTTGGCGATGCGCTTCTGTCTCGCCCGGGCGTGGCGGAGTGGGATGATATTCGTCCCCCGCGCTTGTTGGCAGGAGTCAGCTCTGCTACGCATCTCCGACGTAGTACATGAAACATACACACAACCAACGTAATATTTGTTTCCCGCTGCAGATGGTTACGCTAGTGGGAAAGAAGCATTTATTAGTGCGGCAGTTGTTGTTAAGTTTTCGCCAGTTTCCGAGTGTCAAGCTAGCACTGTCCTGCAGAATACATGACATGGATCTTCTCCCGTGAATGCAGTTTTGATGTGCCACTGTTTCCATTACATGTCAGTTTTTGTCTTGATACAATTATTTATGTTTTCGCCGCACTCGCAGGCACTGGTGAGTGTCCCAGTACGAGCTTAGCACAAACATTCGCCGTTTCTGCGGTCGCTGTTTTGCAACAGTCCACGCATCGCATTCCAATCTCGCATTATTGTGCTCACTGAAACTACAGTCTGTCCCAAAAATATTGACTGTGGGTTCACTTCACGTTAACAGTTCACATTTATAAGCAAATTCACAGTTTTCCGTGCGTAATATTGGCGTTTGGCGTCCTTACCGCTGTTGAACGTTCAATACTAGCACTTCACTGTCCATATAACAGTTTCACCTTCACAGTTTTTCACGCTGCTTAAAGTAACTGTTTCGATTAGTTCACAAACACTAATGTATTTCATTCAGTCTGAACTGGATTTTGGCTCGTGCTGGATTTTACCAGTCTCTCGCACTCATTATCTCTTTTCATTTTCCACTTAAGAGTCGTACTTGCCTTCAGATTTTTTGACTATACAATTGTATTTCCGTCTCATCTGAGGTAAGTCCCCATGTTACGTCTGCCCATTCATTGCGTACTTGCCCTCCAGAGCCAGGCTCGACTTTACAAAACTTTGCCTCTCGCATTATTGTACACATTTTATAATCTAGGCCTAGCGTGCAAGTTCCTAGATTAGTGTTTGATTTGTGACTTTTGTTTACACCACAAATTCGTGCAAATCTCTGCCTTAGCAGATGGCAATATATTTTAACAGTGCTTAGCGGTAGTCGCATTTACTGATTTGCTTTGTACCTTGTCCACAACACATGAGATACCTTGGGTGATGTACACCCTGCACTGATATTGTTAAGTAAATTATGATTGAGCATATTTCAAGATCGGTATGGACATAAATACATAGAACAACGTATACACTATAATATTGAATTTCATAAGTTGCATTACTACTACAGTTCAAAAATATTCATGACACACTAATGAAAAATTCTTTCATCGTTACATGCTGTTGAATTTTTTTTAAAGCATTTTTCAACATGAAATTTGTAAAATATTCTTAAACCTACGTTCATTTTTTTTTCTTCAAAATGCAATTGTTTAAAAATACTATTATTCCTTAACATCTACAAAATTTAATCGCACTAATCTTGTGTGCCTCATTGTCTTTAAATGTTACACTAAATTCTGAACATTTACACACAGAAAAAAATACACTATAAACTTAACCTACTACACACAAATGTAAACGTTGTTCTACTGAGCGAACTTCTTTAAGTCTTTGTATGGATAGAGTCCTTTAATCTCTTCCGATTCTACGTCACCCAACAAATAGCTACATCCATGTGGTATGTCTATGATTTTGTAGGGCCCGGCATACACCAGTTGCCATTTTTTATTCTTTTTCGCTAACAGAGATGACTTGGGATGAGTCCTTATTAGCACCAAGTCACCTGGTTGATACGCTGTTACCTTCTTTATTTTCTTGTCATGCTTCTCCTTTCGGCGCTCCGCGCACCTCTTTAAGTTATTTAAAGTCTCAGCTATAATTTGTTCGTGAGGTACAACTTGTCGTGGTACAGTTGGTAATGGTGACAGCCAGCTGTCGGTTTCATTCTTTCCAAACATGACTTCTAGTGGCGTATAACCGGTGGCTGAATGTGGCAATCTATTGTGGAGTTCCTCAAAAGTTGAAACGTATTCTGCCCACTTGGTGTGGCGATTCGGAATGTAAGTTCTCATGAACCTGTTCAACTCTTTAAAGGTACGCTCTACAAGACTGCTCTCCGGGTGAAATCGAGCTACAAAAATGTGTTTAACACCTTGCTCTTGTAGAAACGTTTTCCATTTGAGACCAGTAAAATAGGTGGCATTATCGGATAATATGATCTGTGGTTTGCCAACATTAACAAAATAATCTGTTCGTAATTTCTGAATGAGGGGTGTGGCCGTTGAAGCTTTTACAGGATACAATTTTAGAAATCAGGAAAAGGCATCATATACAGCAAATACATATTTCACACCACCTCTGCCAGTGGGTAGTGGCCCTAGAATGTCAACAGAAACTAGTCGTAATGGTTTGTTAGGAACGACAGGATGCAATTCACTTACAGTGGGCAGATTTGTAGGTTTCGTCCTTTGACAAACTACACATGTCCTTACAACATTCTGAATTATTCTTTTCATATTCTTAAAATGACATTGTCTTGCGAGAAGTGCTCTACATTTTTCAATACCCACGTGTCCCCACGAAAGGTGCACGTGCCAGATTAAATCACTGATACATACTTCTGGTACACAGATACACCACAAGTCCTTGTTAACATCCTTCCGGTAATATAATACCCCATTTTGCACAGAATAATGGCTACCTATCTGATTTCCACCCGAAGATAGGAGTTCTTGTTTGACTTTTCCGAAGGCGGGATCTTCGTCCTGTAAACTAGTCAGTTGCTTGCACGTCTGCAGGAACTTTTTTCGACAAGTAGGGTCTTTCATAACTAAAATTTTGTACTCTGTTGCCTGTTCTAGTATTGTTGTTAACTCAGGCAGACCTTGCGGCAACCGTGACAAAGCATCAGGTACTACGTTGTCACAACCTTTTATATACATTATTTGAAATTGATATTCCTGCAGAGCAAGCACCCACCTAGTCAACCTGTCGTGCATTAACTTGCATGTCAGCAAAAAACTTAAGGCCTGATGATAACAGAAAATTTTTACATTTTTTCCGTACACATAGTATCTGAACTTCTTCATGGCCCATACTACTGCTAGTGTTTCGAGTTCGGTGACTGTATATGATCGTTCACAACTTGACAACACTCGGCTTGCGAAACCGATTATTCTTACGTTCTTGTTTCCACAATCCTCATCGATTTGAAATAAACAAGGGCCTAGTCCGACAGTGGAGGCGTCTGTAGCAAGGCAAAATTCCTTTGACATGTCAGGATGTGACAGTAGATTAGCATTTAGAAGGGCTTGTCGTATTTGCTCAAATGACTGCTGGCACAGTTCATTCCATATCCAGGGTGTATTCTTTCTCAACAAGTTTAACAGGGTATTATCATTTAAAAGCTGGTCAGATATGAATCGTCTGAAAAATGACACTAGACCCAGAAATGCCTTTAACTGTTTCTTGGTCCTAGGAGGAGGGAAGTTCTCAATTGCTGCCATTTTCTTCGGATCGGGCACAATACCTGTAGGTGATATTACATGACCAAGAAATTTTATTCTCTCCCTGCCAAATTTGGATTTTGCGAGGTTTGTTGTTACGCCTACCTCAGAAAATCTTTTTAGTACGCATCTCAGCGTGTCCATGTGGCTTTCCCAATCGGGAGTAGCTATTAATAAGTCATCGACATACAACGTTACTCGGTCCAACAAATCCGGTCCTAATACTTTATCGAGCGCTGCAATGAAGACACCTGCACTAACATTTAATCCAAATGGTAAAACTTTAAATTGGTAACTTCTGCCGGCAAACACAAAGGCAGTGTACTTTCTTGATGATTCAGTTAGTGGAATTTGCCAATATGACGAACGCATATCGACAGAGGTCAGATATTTAACTCCATAAAACTTCTGTACCTGTTCATCCAGGTTTTCTGGTCGCGTTCTGACAGGTACAATTATTTTGTTAATATCGCGCGCATCAAGCACGAGACTTATACTGCCGTCCGCTTTCGCTACGGCCACGAGCGGACTGCTGTACGGGGATAGAGATGGTTCAATTATCCCCCAATCAAGCATTTTTTTTATTTCCTTCGTAACTGCCTCCTTCTTTGACCTCGGGATGGTGACGTTTGCGTGACAGAAAGTATCGTGAGGTACCACTTCGATGTTATAGGTGTAGCCCTCGATAACACCGGGTTTTTCCGAAAACACATTCTCATAATCTGTAAGTAGCTGAGTCAATTCGTTTTGTTGTGCTTCAGTCAAATGTTCTGAATCCCTAACTTTCATGGCTATCAGTTTCCTTTTTTCCTCTTTGTCTTCAGTAATAAAATCTTTAAAATATACTTGTCTTGTACTTAAGTCAGAATATAAATTCATTACCTGTATTCCTTCGAATCTCGACTGAAAGCTCCGGCAATATTTACCGTGCACTTCCCGTGTCCTCAACAACGGCAAAACTACACGTGTACCCTCATTCATAAGGCTTACTTCCCCGCACAAGAGGTCGATTTTTGCGTCCCCCTGGCGTAAAAATTCTATCCCCAGGATGCAAGCAACACCTAATCCCTTAACTACTAGGAACGAGCTTTTCATTGCTTCATTTCCTACCGTAAACTCGACTTGCACCTGGTGCTTTATGATATGAGATTGTGCACCTATTGCACCTGTAACACGACAATTCTTCACTGGCAATACTGGTATTCTATTATTTTGACTCAAGTACTTGTAAAAATTTGCGCTCATGACATTGGTTGACGCACCGGTATCGACTATTATGTGTATTGGTGCTCCATACATATCTGCTTGCAATATAGCCTGCACAACACTTTTGTCGGTTCGGTTACATTTCTGCGGTATGTCTACAAGTTCCTTTTCTATTTTTGTTCCTTCATTGTATCTCAGCATACAAAGTTTATGGCTGTCATCCGTGAATGTGCCCTCACTACACCATCCTGCAGCCAACAACGGAGAGTCACAGGTTCGAATCCTGCCTCGGGCATGGGTGTGTGTGATGTCCTTAGGTTAGTTAGGTTTAAGTAGTTCTAGGTTCTAGGGGACTTATGACCTAAGATGTTGAGTCCCATAGTGCTCAGAGCCATAGTGCTCAGAGCCAACAACGGAGAGCGTATTGTGGCTGTCTTTAGTTTAACGGATGAGCATTAGTGGGTTGACAGTTGTCTGTCACTTCCACTAACCTCACATTGTGGTTCTGGTTGTTGTTGTTGCTACTGTTGGGTTGGCCGCCCTGCCTCCCCGATGGTGTATTTTGATATTGTGTATGGCCCTGGTTTTGCGGTGGTCGGTTGTAACTTCCTGACATGTTCTGTGACGAACCTGGGTTGGCGTTCCATTGTGGCGCTGTATTTTGTTGCCACTGTGGTGTCGGTTCATTACAACCACGCCACTGGTTTCGGTTGTTCCGCCATTGCGGATTGCCGTTACCATTATATCCATCATGATGTCTCTTTCGATTTTGACGATTATAACCGTTGCCGTTATAACCATTGCCATTGTTTGTGCCTCGATTCTGTTGCCGGTGCTCTTGCCTATTCCCGTTACCATTTGGTACTAAGTTACTACCGTTACTGTGGCTGCTATTGTAATCATCGGCTTTTTGTTGATTACAGCCTGCATGGTTCCACTTGTTTTCGGTTTTCATTTCTTCGATCAATAAGTCAACAGAATCCACTATTTCCATGAATTGTTTTATATCGTATTCCGGCACATTGATGAAATATCTTTTCATTTCACTGGGAAACTTCATTTTTATTAATCTGATTATGTCACGATCGGACATTGGCTCGTCCCAGTACCTGGTTTTGTTTATATACTTTTCGAAATATTTGCGTAACGTTCCCATCTTAGGATTGTACATTCTGGACTGTACAACTCCTTTCGTAGTCTTTCTTGGACGCTATCGGACCAGAATTTTTGCAAGAATGCACCTTCAAACTGTTGCATCGTTAGACATTTTTCGGACACGTCGGTGGCCCACAGTGCCGCGTCACCTTGAATAAAGGAGACCACTAACTGTATTCTTTGTCTTTCCGTCCATGTCCTGGGAAACACATTCCTGAAGCTCTTAATAAATACAACAGGGTGGACATTTCGTTTTTCGCTATTGAAGGGTTGGAATGTCCTGTGTTTTATTACATTGTCCTCTTTTTTGCACATCTGATTGCTACATTCTGGGACATTCATCACTTCGTGATGTGCGCTGCACGGTATCACATGTTGTTCGTGCTCATAATTCGCATTAGGTTGCGGTTGCGCACTCGCACCCTGCCTACCGTCAGCGTTATTACAGTAATCAGTACGCGGAGTCGGATTCATGATCTGTCCGCCACTGTTTACATTGCTTTCCAACGCAGACAGTCTCCGCGCGACCTCCTGTTGCCAATTTGGCACCTCCGCTGTCACACGGGATTTGATCTGTGTTAATTCGGCGTGCAGTGCGGCAGCGCTAGCGTCAATATTTACACTCGCGGCCGCAGTCGCTTGTTCTACAGCTGTTTTTACGTCGCTTTCAATCTTTGCAGATATCTCGCGATCCTTTACTTCTAGCCATTCATTTAGTTCTTTTTCTACTTTTTGAGCTTGCACTTCCAAATATGTGTCAATACTTTTCCGTGCATCTATCTCCACATTATCTACGCGGTTGGTTAAAGTCTGGACATTATCTTCAAGCCTAGCCTGCGATATCTGTAATTTTTGCATTTCGCCGGCTAAGCTTTGCACAAGATCGGGTATTTCTTTGCACGCGTCCCGCATCTCGGCAAGTTCGCTTTGGATACTGTCTAGTTTTGCTTCACTGCGCTGCTCTTGCTCAATGAGCTTTTGCGTTAATTTTTTCTCCTGCTCATGCAGCATCTGAGCCAGTTTTTGATCTCTTTCCCTATCTCTTTCTTCTAACCTGCGCAGAAATTCTGCAAATGGGTAGGCAATCGGTGAGCATACTGGTGCCCCGCTTAATCTAGCACTCGATTGGCCCCCCTGCCCAGGCAGTGGAGTTGTTACTCTATTCCCATTCTGCTGTGGAGCGTCATTCACCGTGCACAGATCCTCGCCCCCCGCTCCGGAAATTATGTTATCCGAGGCGGTGGATTGGGATTCGTTTACGTATTGCAAATGATCCTCACTTTCCATATTAACAGAATTTTGTTCTTCTGGTTCAAATGGTTCAAATGGCTCTGAGCACTATGGGACTCAACTGCTGTGGTCATAAGTCCCCTAGAACTTAGAACTACTTAAACCTAACTAACCTAAGGACAGCACACAACACCCAGCCATCACGAGGCAGAGAAAATCCCTGACCCCGCCGGGAATCGAACCCGGGAACCCGGGCGCGGGAAGCGAGAACGCTACCGCACGACCACGAGATGCGGGCTGTTCTTCTGGTACGGATGCTTTAGGTTGTCCTATCTTACCCATACTAAATTCCCTTTAAGCCATTGACGAATCTTTAACACTGATACACACACGATCAATTATCCGCTCCAAAAATAAACATATAAATAAACAAAACGAATAATTATCCCCTCCAAAAATAAACACATAAATACACAAAACACCGAAGGTATCTCATGTGCACATGGGTTCGATATTCCGCACAGAGCTACACAGGATGCTTGCACAATAGGCCTTACCTTACTTATTTTTCTTTCTCGCAATCCTTTTTCTTTTCTACACTTTTTCCTCTCCAGATCTCCTCAGGGTGTGGTTTTGTTGTTGTACATGTAAAAGAATTCATACAAGCATTAATATTTTACAACAATTAGACACATACATAATTACATTCATTACAATAGAGTCAGATTTCGTAAATTTCGTATTTTCTTTAATCGGGCCCCAAAGTTGCGGCGCCAATCTCACGTCCGTCGGCCGTCGTACTTTAATATGTATATTATTATTGTTATTATTATTATTTGATTGTTGCCGACTTACGTGGTGGGCCTTACTAAAAATGATATTTCATTTAATTTTGATTTTACGATTAAAGGCTTTCCTGAAGTTCTCCTTTTTAACAATATTAATTTCAAATTATTTGTTACATTAATGAATGTTAGACTCACTGAATCTTAAAACATGAGCATATAAGTTGTACAATGTAATAAACTTCTCATATTAATTTCCTCGGCTAGTCAGTTCACTTTAAAGCATAAGATCTTTAGTTATTAATTAAAATTGCGGCCCACACACGCGCGAGAGTATTTTTCTTACCTCCGTTAACCATTGTATTGTAGTCAGAGTCCTGGCTCTGGGTCTCGGCTATGGTACTGAAAATAAGAATCTTAAAGCTAAGTATTTTCTGCAACGTCGGGCGGCTGTGGAGAAAAATTAATATTATGTTAATAGCGGGCGAGTTTTCCGCTTCCGCTAATTTTTCATAAGTTAATATTGCCACGTAATGGCGTCGTTGGCTGCATCGGCCGCTGCGATTGTTGAACTGTAAATTACTTGAATGAAGGTTAATTCAAGGAAGTCGGACATGAAATCGGGATCACCTCTTACAAATTAAAAGTGCACAATAATATTAAATCAGTATATTATATGCTTAACTCATACAAATATGCTTACATTTGCCAGCACTCGCAAGATGTCCCTCTATACACATTCAAGACACAAGAGGAAGTCAAGACGACTAAAAAATTAACAAAAGAGCGTATGTTGTCGTCTCTTTAGATCATTTGGTCATAAATTATTTCTTTGCATTTGAAACTTGGACAGAGAGATTATTATTTTACGGCTACACGATAAAAACATATTATTCAATTTATAAATACTGTTTTTCAAGTCCTTTCGTAATATAGCACTGGGGACGCTATAGCAATAAGTCTCTAGCTGTTTTAAGTTTAAATTTTATAGTCTCACTGATTGTTAACAATCTGCAGTGCAGGAAGCGAGCCGGCCGCGGTGGTCTCGCGGTTCTAGGCGAGCAGTCCGGAACCGCACGACTGCTACGGTCAAAGGTTCGAATCCTGCCTTGAGGATCGATGTGTGTGATGTCCTTAGGTTAGTTAGGTTTAAGTAGTTCTAAGTTCTAGGGGACTGATGACCACAGCTGTTAAGTCCCATAGTGCTCAGGGCCATTTGAACCATTTTTGCAGGAAGCGATGTTTGTCGCAAGTTGTATGCTGCTCGTGTTTCCCTTGCGGTAAACAGATGACTTCTATAGAATTCTGCTTGAAATACAGGATGGCCCAGAAGTCCGCTAACGTTCGAGAATTTAATATTTTACGGAATAATGTAGGCAGAGAGGTAAAAATTGACAAACGTGCTTGAAATGGCATGGTGATTGTCTGAGACCAAGAAAATGAGCACAAAATTACCAACAGAAGCCTCTTCATACGACACAAAAGCAATAATTAGCATAATAACTGATTTTTAGCAAATACGATGTTCTTTATTAGAAGTGCTCAACATCTCGGCCGTTATTCCAGCGTCAGTGTTGTGAACAGCACTGTACAGTATATCAGTAGGCATGGTGAGAAATTACCGTCACATGCTTAGTGGCATCCATAAGGATGTCGGACGATCGCGATGGACCTGCGACCTAGGGTAACATCACAATCAATAATCACACTGAGTGTGGTCTGGGGAGATAGAAGGCCAAGCATTAAGGACGCGGCGGATCAACTCGCGATCCTCACCAAACGGTATGTGCAAGAGATCTTCGACACATGTAGCAATGTGGGGTGGAGCGCCATCCTGTATAAAAGTCGTACCTTCCAGCAGGAATTTATGAGCCAGACTAGGGAGGATCTGACTCCCTCTCCCACTAAAACTCAGTTTATACTCGACTTTCATGTGTCGTCGTTAACATGTTGCTGTCCAGTGCCATCTGTTGGTAACTTTTTGCACCCGTTTTCGGTTTTAACGAAACGCAATGACTTTTCCGGAATGTGTGTCGATTCTTACCTCTCTTCCCAGATTATTCCATGAGTACTGGTAGATTAGTGCACTTTCAAATGTGAACGGACTTTTCGGTCACTCTGTATACTCGATTCCGGTATACGAATATAACGAATTTCTGGTCCTAATTAGTGAGAGATTTCTCTATGTGTGAACGAAGTTGCTAGGCCATTGGTCATGGAAGTTACTGTATACCCAAGAGACCATCCACTGTTAACAATCCAGACCGGCACATCTGCGAAACTGTACAGTACATATGATCAAAGGGAGTTACTGTGGCATCGCCGCAATGGAGGCTGTGTATGGCACTCTCATCAGCTAACAGTGGGTGCCAGAAGGGACCCGCGGCAAGCTATAGAGGGAAACAGCGCGTGTGTGGGGGCTCATCAGGTTGCAGTAAGCCACAGAGCTACTGTACATTCCAAAGGGTTTACAGAAACGATAGAGACGTTTCAATGAAGTAATATTGGTGGGCTGTGTCGAGGCAGATGGACAGTTTGTCGTACTGCAACCATATAATCCGCACACACATCACGAAAACATAAAGGGTGGGAGCGCTGTTGCAGGAACGTTACGGAATGCAGGTCATCCCTTGTCCTCCCTTTCTGTCCCGTAGCCAGAGACACAATAGAGAATACCTAGGCCACATATTTATTTCTTCCGTAGAGATACTGCCAATTAAGTAGTTTGCACACTGAAGTCTCCATAAGAGCTCCACGTGTAAGTATCCTGTATTTTACGTGAAATGTTTTAATCGCGTTACTGCCACTCGCCATAAAGCCAAACCTCCAGGTATCCTGTAGAACAGGATCATCCTGTTTGCACGATAGTACACACCCCCACACTGTCAATGGGTCGAAAGCTACGCTTCAGCAATTTGTTTTGGAAACAATGCAGTGTCATCCACACAGTCACGATTTTTGTCCTCGTGATTTTCTCCCCGTTGGCGACCTGAAGAAAGACATGCATGGACGTCTGTTTCAGTCGGACGAGAAGGTGCAAGAGTGGGTGCGGTTGAGGATCCGCCAGTGGTCGAATGTGTTCTACGAAACAGGAACTGATCCTCTCTTCCGCCAGTGGGATCAATTTATTAATGCATATGGTGATTACTTTTGACCAGTTATGGCGGGTCGGCCGGGGTTGCCGAGCGCTTCTAGGCGCTACAGTCTGGAACAGCGTGACCGCTAAGGTCGCAGGTTCGAATCCTGCGTCGGGAATGGATGTGTGTGATGTCCTTAGGTTAGTTAGGTTTAAGTAGTTCTAAGTTCTAGGGGACTGATGACCTCAGAAGATAAGTCCCATAGTGCTCAGAGCCATTTGAACCATTTTTAAGTTATGGCAGGTGTTTGGTTTTCACTTGACTGACCATTTTTTTCGACATAGTGCAGAAATTCGACACGTCATGGAATCAGTAATTTTATGGAAGACCCCTGCAGAAATATTGAGCCAGTCTGCCTCTACAGCCGGCCATAATTGCGGAAGTGCTGACGATGAAGGTTTTTTTTTCACGAACTGATGGGATACATCACTTCACGGTGGTGGTGGTGGTGGTTAGTGTTTAACGTCCCGTCGACAACGAGGTCATTAGAGACGGAGCGCAAGCTCGGGTTAGGGAAGGATTGGGAAGGAAATCGGCCGTGCCCTTTCAAAGGAACCATCCCGGCATTTGCCTGAAACGATTTAGGGAAATCACGGAAAACCTAAATCAGGATGGCCGGAGATCACTTCACGATTCACGATGGGATATATGCCGTGTGATCTTGATGGCCAAATAATTCGCTCGTACTGTCTAGAATGTTTTTCAAACTATTGACATGACACATTGTGATCCATAAAAGTTCTATCGTTGTTTGGGAACACTTTGAGGATTTTCAGTGGCTGCAAACGGTTTCAGTCAATGAGCGGCTCAGGAGATCCAATCCATTCCATATAAACACAGCCCAAACCATTATGGAGCCACCACTAGCTTGAACAGTACCTTATTAACAACTTGGTGCCATGGCTTCGTGGGGCCTGCGCCACTCTCGAACCATAACATCAGCTCCTACCAACTGAAATCGGGACTCAACTGGCCAAGCCAAGGTTTTCCAGTCGTTTGGGGTCCAATACGAAGTTGCTTGTCTGTTAACACTCACAACTGTACTCAGCCGCCGCTGCTCTTGGTCGTTAAGTGAAGGCCGCCGGCAAAGGCGTTGTCCTGAATTAAATGGCTCTGAGCACTATGGGACTTAACTTCTATGGTCATCAGTCCCCTAGAACTTAGAACTACTTAAACCTAACTAACCTAAGAACATCACATACATCCATGCCCGAGGCAGGATTCGAACCTGCGACCGCAGCGGTCGCGCGGTTCAAGACTGTAGCGCCTAGAACCGCTCGGCCACCCCGGCCGGCCGTTGTCCTGAAGTTTGGTATTCTCGGGTCACTCTTGACACTGCAGATCGCGGAATACTGAATTCCGCAATAACGTCCGAAATGAAATGTACCTGCTTCCAGCTGCAACAACAGTTCCGAATTCAAAGTCTATTCATTCCTGTCGTGCGGTCATAATCACGTCGGAAATCTGTTCACTTGAACCACCTGAGTGCAAATGACAGCTCTGCCAAATGACTAGCCTTTCTTATCTTGTGTACGCGATACTACCGCCGCCTGTACATGTACATATTGCTATCTCATGACTTTTGTCGCTTCATTGTATACTGCACAGTTCGAAGAACGCCTTAGTTTGGTACACTGACATGTCGTCTCCGGGAGCAATATTGTTCCAACGCGGCTCGGTATAGATTCCAACTGAGTTTCGATGACAAAAGTGGGTACGTCATTGGACGCTGCTTCAGATACACTAAAGTTCATCAGGAATGGTGGTTGGATGGCGGTGGCGTACCAGCCTCTCGGTAGCCCACATCGAGATTTTTTCCACTTGCAAGTGATCAGGAGAACGCGCTGTCCAGGGTAATAGTCAATCGCCCTCTATATCCAGGTTGGTCATGACGGTGTGGGGAACATGCTGTCTTGCGTTATCTTGCTGAATGAAAATACCGTGGAGCTATCGATGACAAGGAAGAGGCATAGACCTTTACACGCCAGAAACATAAACCCATACTGACGGGTTTGTTAACCAGACGTAATCAAAGTGTGTAGCGAATAGTAACAAACGCCATTACGCCAATTACTGGGCCCACATGAGGATGACGAGCACAGTCTGTCGATATTAGTTCTCCTTCTAACCCCCACAAATAAATACTCCCGTTGCGATGTTGTGTACGAAACTAAGACTCGTCTGAAAAGACAACATGATGCAACTGCTGCGTCAAGCTCTGTCCTTGGGTGCATCATTGTGAGCGTGCAACTTTCTGGTGCTGCGTGAAGGAAAGGCGTAAAATAGTCCCCATACTGGCTGTCCGTGGTGATTCAGACGTTGTCGCAATGTTTAAATGGATACTTGTCTGATTGGAAACCAAACTGTTTTCATTTAATAAAATATTCTCGGTTTTCAAGCAGCGTCGAGTGGTTAACTAGCGACGAGCTTTCGGCGGAGATCAGCTCTGTCATTGTCAAGTGGATGATCTCGTCTGAATGCCGCTGCCGTGCTTATATAGTCACGCCGCTGTCAGTGACTTCACTGATGACTAGTCCCGCGCAATATGTGGGACTGTTTTGGTGGTGCGAACGCCACCCCCGCTTCAACTCCTTGATCATGGAATCCCAGGCTGAGTACGGCTCAGAATACACCATGGTTCGTAAAAGTTCTAGGTGTTCTGCCCAGACGAAACTACCCACATCCGGGCACTATTGTTTGTTCGTTGATTTCTCTAGGTATGGTTGGTTCAAATGGCTCTGAGCACTATGCGACTTAACTTCTGAGGTCATCAGTCGCCTAGAACTTAGAACTAATTAAATCTAACTAACCTAAGGACATCACACACATCCATGCCCGAGGCAGGATTCGAACCTGCGACCGTAGCGGTCGCTCGGCTCCAGACTGTAGCGCCTAGAACCGCACGGCCACTCCGGCCCACTCTCTAGGTATGGGCTCATAACAAATTGCTACCGAATGTAATAAAAGCATTACTTTATGGACTGATTAACAAATACTCAATATGACCAAAAGTATCCTGGCTGAAAATGACATACAAGTTCTTGGCGCCTTCCATTGGTAATCCTGGAACTCATTAAGGTGTTGGCCGACCCTTGGCCTTGATGACAGCTTCCACTCTCTTAGGCATACGTTCAATCAGGTGCTGGAAGGTTTCTTGGGAAAAGGCAGCCCATTCTTCACTGAGTGCTGCACTGAGGAGAAGTATCGATGTCGCTCGGTGAGGCCTGGCACAAAGTCGGCTTTCCAAAACATCCCAAAGGTGTTCTGTAGGATTCAGGTCAGAAGCCTGTGCAGGCCAGTCCATTACGGGGATGTTATTGTCATGTAACCACTCCGCCGCAGGCCGTGCTTTACGAACAGGTGCTCGATCGTGTTGAAAGATGTAATCGCCATCCACGAATTGCTCTTCAACAGTTGGAAGCAAGAAGGTGCTTAAAACATCAATGTAGGTCTGAGCTGTGATAGTGCCAAGCAAAACAACAAGGGGTGCAAGCCCCCTCCATAAAAAAAAAAACACGACCATACCATAACACCACCGCCTCCGAATTTCACTGTTGGCACTACACACGCTGGCAGATGACGTTCACCAGGCATTCGCCATAGTCACACCCTTCCAACTTATCGCCGCATTGTGTACCGTGATTCGTCACTCCACGCAACGTTTTTCCAGGATTCAATCGTCCAACGTTTACTCTCCTTACACCAAGCGAGACATCGTTTGGCATTTACCAGCGCGATATGAGGCTTATGAGCAGCCGCTCAACCATGAAATCCTAGTTTTCTAACCTCCCGCCTATCTGTCGTAGTACTTGCAGTGGATCCTGATGCAATCTGGAATTCCTGTGTGATGGTTTGGATAGATGTCCGCCTACTACACGTTACGACCCTTTTAAACTGTCGGCAGTCTCTGTTAGTCAACAGACGAGGTCGGCATGTACGCTTTTGCGCTGCACGTGTCTCTTCACGTTTCCACTTCACTATCCCATCGGAAACAGTAGGGATGTTTAGGAGTGTGAAAATCTCGCGTACAGACGTATGACACAAATGACGCCTAACTACCCGACCACATTCGAAGTCCGTGAGTTCCGCAGAGCGCCGCATTCTGCTCTCTCACGATGTCTAATGACTACTGAGGTCGCTGATATGGAGTACCTTGGAGTAGGTGGCAGCGCAATGCGTGTAATATGAAAAACGTTTTTTTTCCGGGGGGGTGGGGGGGGGGGAGGATCAGGATAATTTTGATCACATAGTGTTGTTCTCTAAGCTCTCTTGCAGTACAATATGCAACATTTACGAAAGTACGTTTTAGATGAAACTTTAACCCTAACTATGGTACACGATGATACTGAATGCTGTAGCTGAGGTCACGAACTGGGACTGAGCTCTTGCACGATCGACACTGTATTAACTTCAGCAGGAGGGCACTGATGTACTGAGAGGGAGGCCGTGTCTTCTGGAGTGTTTCCCATACATTTTCACAGATTTTAAAGCTAATGACTGTGGTATCGATTCCGGTCGCCAACTGACTTTTGTATGGCGCCGTGATTTGACGATACGACATTTGGGACTGGCCGTACACCACCTTTTTTACTCCTTGTTGGTATGCTAGCGAATAATTTACTAAAAGATGATCCTGTGGTCAAATAACTGAGAGTATAAAAATTATGCGAATTTATATTAGTGGACATAAAGAAACAGCGAACAATCTGGAATAAACATAGGAAATACTGGAGATTTGACTTTTACAGGTGGTTTATTCACTAAGGCTCAAACTACCACTTAACGGTGGTCCTAGAAGCAGTTTTACATATAAATAAATGAAATATATCAAGAGTTATGTTCGGGGAAAAGATCTGACTTTTACGTCTTGTCATCACAAAAGGGTTCAAAACCGACAGTGACTGTTGCTGCCCCTGAATGTAGGTCCGTTAGGTCCATCTTAACGAGATTCCGAGTGAACATTGATAACTGAAGAACATGCTGCGGACGTTTGCAGGAAGATAAGACGAGAAACTGACATTGTTCACAGCTGCCCACGAAGCTGCATGCTATTAACGGATCAGACGTTGAGTCACGTATTTGTCTGTCTTCAGATTATGCAAGGCGCCAAGTGCATCGATGGCCTTGTGGGACATTCAGTCCACATTTTGTGGCGGTTGTAATTGAGATTTCAAGAAATTATGTAACGTTTTTGACGGGGAAACTCATACTGGTTACTGTGGACATGAACCAGCATGTTCATATCCGCATTCGCGACGACCCACTGAAAGGTCTTTCCGCTACATTTTCATGCTGGGTACACTGCGAACACTCCCGTCTTCAACTATGACAATGTCAGGGTTTTCAGGCTCAAATGGCTCTTAGCACTACTTAAACCTAACTAACCTAAGGACATCACACACATCCATGCCCGAGGCAGGTTTCGAACCTGCGACCGTAGCGGTCGCGCGGTTCCAGACTGAAGCGCCTAGAACCGCTCGGCCACAAGCGGCCGGCCAGTGTTTTCAGGGGTGCATAAATTCGTTCCTAGTTTGACGAACAGCCAGGCACCTTATTCAAATCGATGGTCCTCTAAATTCCCCAATCTTAATGCCATATACACTGATCAGGCAGAACATTATGACCACAACCTACTATCGACATAAACCAGTTCAGGCACTAGCAGAGTAACCTGGCGAGGAATGTCCTCTACTGAGACACATTCACGGTGAATGCAATATCAGTCAGCGTTCTGTCCGTTTATGGAATGGGAAGGCGTGATATCAATCTGAGTCTGTCCGAGGGCCAATTGCGATGGCCTGGAGGTTCGGCACGAGCGTTTCGGAAACTGCACGGCTTCTCGGCTGTTCGAGGAGTGCATTGGCAACTACTATTAAAACGGGCACGTGACCATTGGCACCGGATGTTGAGGCAATGGCAGAACGGTGCATGGTCTGAAGAATCCCGATACCTTCTTCACCATGGCAGTGGAGGGGGAGGGGGGGTGAGGGGTGCGAATCCGTCATTTCCCATGGGAACAGCTCTTTGACATCTGTACTGTGGGATGGAGACAAGATGACGGTGGCTTTGGGGACATTTACGTGGGCACTGGTTGCAGACCACGGGTCCTTCTTCATGACGATCATGTTTCCCGACGGCAGTGGCATTATTCAACAAGATCATGCATCGTATCACAATGCCAGGACTGTGATGAAGTAGTTCGAGGAACGCAGTGGTGAGTTCCAATTGATGTGCTGGCCCACCAACTCGCCAGATCTGAACCGGATCGAAAACATGTGGAATGTGATTGAACGTGGCGTCAGAGCTCTTCACCCCCTCTCCGGAATTTACGAGAATTAGACGATTTATATGTGCAGATGTGGTGCCAACTCCCTCCAGCAACCTATCAAGAAGCCGGCCGGTGTGGCCGTGCGGTTCTAGGCGCTTCAGTCTGGAACCGCGTGTCCGCTACGGTCGCAGGTTCGAATCCTGCCTCGGGCATGGATGTGTGTGATGTCCTTAGGTTAGTTAGGTTTAAGTAGTTCTAAGTTCTAGGGGACTGATGACCTCAGAAGTTAAGTCCCATAGTGCTCAGAGCCATTTGAACCATTTTGAGCCAACCTATCAAGACATCATTGGTCACACTCACGACACGTCGCCGCTGTTATCCATGCCAAGAGTCGATATACCGGCTACTAGGTAGGTTATCATATTGTCGTAGCTGATCAGTATAAGAGCTGGTGAAAAGTAGCTGTCAAGTTCTCCGCGGTTCGGTTGCTCTGTGGGAGGGTTGGGCAACCGGTGGCCCGCGGTGTGAAGTCGTAGTAGTGAGAGAGGGTGAATTGCTGCGGAGCGTTGCACCGGAAATTTTTATGGTGGCTACTGGGAAACGTAGTAAGTAAAGAACCACTGTTCATGAGACTAAACATTAATGTAAATAACTGAAGTTAAGGTGAATAGAAATGAATGTACTATCAAAAGCGAGTATTTTGAGACATAATTTCTTAGAGTGCCATTTATGTCGGTTCATTACCCCGTAAACATGAACGTCACTGACCCCATTGTTTTGAGTTTATGCAATAAAAGGGGTTTTTGTCGTGTACGTGTCGTGATGGTCAAAGAGCTTAAAACACAAGACAAAGAAATTACAGACATTGGCTACGAGTGTACACTGATTTGTATCAATGGGGAATGTTGAAAAATTGTGCCAGAAGGGACTCGAACCTGGTCTTCTGCTTAGTAGGCAGCTGCCCTGACCACTAAGCCACCCGAAAGCAGTGCTCATCGTAACTGAACCGACTGCCCTATCACGCCTCCCATCAATCGGCACACTATTAATGCTGTGCCCCTAGCCCATTATTCTCCTTACCCGTGGCATTTCGCTGATTCTCGTAAGACTTTTAGCCCGGTTTACATCCGCACTGGAGAGATCATTAGCCGCCCTCGCTTGAATAATGTGAGAGTGATGTCTGTTCTGTAGAGCGAATGAAGAGACCTGGGTTCGAAGCGCGGTCCGGCACAAATTTTCAATTTTCACCATTGACTTAAATCACAGTCCACTTGTAGCCAGTGTCTCTATTTTCTTTGTGTCTTAACTGGTAATGGCTGCTGCATCGGAAGATGCCTCTTCATTCGGACATGTCTGAAAAGACAAACACCACATGTATGAAATACGGGAATGTCTAATCAAGAATGAGTGGCTTCAGAATCTTCTTGATTCTCATCTTCGTCGAAAATAGTACTTAGAGACGGTGTTACACGGTATTGTGTGATATCTGCTGAGAGTGACAAACTGTTAGCTTGTTGTGCTGATATTCCTCTGCACATGTGATAGCCTGCAAGGGAATGTGCACTTTTAACATGAAGAACGTCGTATGTAAAAGAGGCAAGATGTGATGTTATGACAGTTAAAGAAAGTAATTTGCAACGCATTTAACTCATTCCACCACTTGTTTTATCCTCTGTATATTAAGAGGCATGGAACGCTATTAACTTTCACAGTGATTAGGTCTGTACTTCTTGGTTGATGGCTGGTTTGGGGAAGGATAGCAAATAGTTAGGTCATCGGTCCCAACGAGTTAGAGAAGGAAGGGGAAGGAAGTCGGCCGTGGCCTTTTGCAGGAAGTATCACGGCATTTATCTGAAGCGATTTGTGAATATCACAGAAAACCTAAATCAGAATGGCCAGACGCGGGTTTGAACTGTCGTCCTCCCGAATGCGCATCCAATAATAACCGCTGCTCCACCTAGCTCGGTCCGTACTTCTTTCGTTACCCTAACATTCCGAGCGTCCTTGCTACCATGCTTTTCCTCTCATTCCCCCTCCATCACCCCCCCCCCCCACCCTCACCCACACTCCTGCCCTTTTATTTTCACCTTCCCCTTCAAAATTCCTCTCCCTCGTATTTCCATCGTTTCACGTTCTCTCTCTCTCTCTAAAACCCGCACATGGATTCATATTCAGTGTAGTACTAGCCCCGTATATACGAATCTGTTACAAAGAAAGGTTAGTAAAAGTGCTAAACACATGAAAACTCGCCGCTGCTTTACTATGCGATGAGCGAATTGTTCGCTCTATGAGTTTCCGTGTTTGCGACATGGGTATTTAATCTGTTAGTCCTCAGAAAAGTCAAGCACTGATTTTATTTGAATTCTTATTAGTCGAAACTTTTCGGCTGAAAGTTTGAGAAATTGATTTCCAATAACAATCTCACTAACGGGCAGAATTTCTGAGAAGTTTTTAACAGTAATTCCTGTCGAAAATCGCTGGGCTTCCTGTGGAAACTTTCTCGCGTGTCCCGGTGCTTATTCCAGTAATCGTTTTTAAATTATGACTGGAGGGCACTTTCATGCCATAACCAGTTTCCGCCATTTCCTACTGTTTTGTTATTGTTGTAAAACATGAGGTTATGTTTTCGTCAGCATTTGTATATATTACGAGCGCAACGTATTTAAGTACTATATAATATAATAAAGCTGTTTGGAGAATATTGTTAATTCTTTATTTACAGGACTTTATGTTCAGTAAAATTCAGTATATTTTTAAAATTATTTGTATGGACGGTTTAGCCCTACTTCGACAATGATGTTCCATCTTGTACCTCTTGAAACGGAAGGTTCCTACCGCAGAGCAAGTGATATCTCTAAATGAACTCAGTTCTTTTATTTCCTAACAATTACCTCTGTCTTAAAAAAGAAAACGTGTATTAATTTCAAATAGCTTCTAATTCTATATATGTTTAATTTGTGGTAACTGAAAAATCTTTTACAAACCAAGACTGCTAAAAATGCATTTTCTTTTATGACCGGTCTCGACTGAGCTATGCTGTTATCATCTCATTTCATGCTTTAAAATATTAAAATATGTTGTACATCAGTGTTGTAAGTCGCTTCACGTTGCATATACAATTCCCACTATCATGAAGAATACTACAGAGTGGCATGTCAATTGCAAAATTACTATTTACAAACATAAACTTAACTGTATTTGTTGTTGTGAGACATGAGGTTGCGGTTTGGTCAGATGTTATAAATACTACGATTTCTCCACATTTAAGTGCTGTATAATATGTTAAAGCACCAGCTGGTGGTGAACATGAACACTTGTACTCGGCGCTATGCAGCTATGCTTATGGATGAACGTAGTAATTTTACATTTGATATGCAGATTTGTAGTGATCTTCATGATAATGGAAAGTATGGAAAGTGTACATGCAGTTTGAAGCCGCTTTCAACACTGATGCACAATACGTTACAATATTTTAAAGCACAAGATCCAAATCTGACAGCATAGCTCTGTCGAAACCGGTTTTCCAGTAAAATGCTTTTTCAGCTGTCTTGGATTATGAAGCTTCCTTCAGTTACCATACATCGCAGATGGCCCCCACAGTGACAACATCTGGAACTAAGAAACCTGGCAGTGCTTCGTAATTGCTGAATATGTATGGTAATTGCATCATAATCATAATCATCATCATCAGCAGCAGCAGCATTATCATCATCTCAGCCTTTTCCCACGTCATGTGGGGTCGGCGTTTCTTTGCTAGATCCTTCTCTTCCATAAATGCCTATCCAGTGCTTCTTCTCTGAGCCATACTTTCTCCCGTAGGTCCCCTTCTACCGTGTCCTGCCATCTCAGTTTCGGTCTTCCTCTTCTTCTTGGTCCTTCGATTCCTAGGTCTTCAGTTCCTCTACCCTAGTAGTACTCCCCTATTCTCTGCACATGTCCATACCATCTTAACCTACTTTCTTGGACCTTCTTCCCTATGGGCTACACTTTCACTCTTCCCCTGATGCGCTCATTCCTTAGTCTATCCTTTCGTGTCACCCCACTCATCCACTTTAACATTCTCATTTCTGCCAATTCCATCTTCTTCTCTTGGGCTTTTGTAATTGGCCAAGTTTCTGCGCTATACAGAATCGCAGGCCTCACCACCGACTTGTAAAGCTTTCCTTTCATTCTGCAGCTAACCTTCTGACCACCCAGTGCTCTACTCAGTTTCCTCCAGTTCATCCATCCACTATTTATCCTGTGCTGTATTTCGGCCTCCAGTCCTCCATCACTTTGCATGTAAAAGCCTAGATATTTAAATTACTTGACCAGCGTCAGTTGTCCTCCTTACAGGTTATTTCATAGGTCTTTGTCATCCGTTGAAAACGTATACTCTGTTTTGACCCTGTATGGTAATTGCATATACTTCCTAAATTCCCTGCCCCCTATCTCTGCCCACCTACTCCTGTCTCCCCCTCTCACGTACATGTCCTCTTTCCCCAATCTCTCTGTGCATAACTTCCTGCCCCCTCCTTCTGTCCATTTCCTCTTCCCACTCTCTATGTTCGCTTTTGTCTCATTGTTCAATAGACTATCGCGTAAAAATTTGAAGTAAATCCGTCAAGATCTTTTCTAGATTTCAGGTAACAACGTTTCCCATTTATAGATTACATATGTATTTATATATTTAATATATTACAAAAATATGTTGTCTGTGTCAGTCACAGTGTTCAACAGAGTATTGCCTGAAAATTAGAAGTAAATCGGTCAAGAACTTTTCGAGATTTTCGGTAACGACGTTTCCCGTTTATATATAACATTTTTATTTATATATTGGACAGGGTATTCAAAAAAGTGTCGAATACTTTGAGAGGTCGTAGTACTCACCGAAACAAAAAAAGAAGTCTAATAAACTTGGGTCCGGAAAAGCATACTTTCTGCTATAAATGTGTGTTTACAGGAGGTGTTCAACGTGGCGTCCATTCATGACAATGCACCCTCTGCCCTGCGGTATAAGGAACGAAGCAGCATTTGAAATATAACCGTGTTATACCTGATGGCACGCACTGAAGACGAGGCCTTGTAGCGTCTGGGCATCGTTGATTGGCGTGGCGTAGACCAGTTCCTTGAAGTCTCCGTATGTCCATATTTTTAGCGATGGTCGCGGGACTCGGCTGTTCGATAGAGGATGTCAAATTAAACACCTTCCAGCCGTCAGTTTTCTACTCATTTATTTAGGACACCAGTTTCAGCATGGTAAAACACTGAAACTGGTTTCCTAATAAAATGAGATTGAAAATTGATGGCTGAAAGGTGTTTAATTTGACATCCTCTAATTCCTTCAAGTGTCCCTACAACCAAATGTAGGAGATTGACATCTGGTGAATGAATGGGCAAAAGTGTGCCTCCGCCTCCCCCCCCCCCCTCCCGCCAAGCAATCCAGCGGTCCAGAAATGCTTGCGTCAGACGTTCGCGCACATTTTGACGAAGTGTGCTTTTGCGCCATCATGCATAAAGAAAAATTTATATTCATTGCTGCAATTTCATAGCCTCCAGCAACGCAGGCCATGCATTAATGAGAATGTTCAGATAATGCGTCCCAGTTTACCTTTGCGAAGTACACCTGCCCATACGTTGATTGAGAATCGATGTTGATACCGTCTTTCTTGAGCTGCCTGAAAGGATTTACATCTGCCCATATATACTGGTTATGGAAGTTCACAACACCATATCCTGTGAACCCTGCCTCATCGGTTGATGAAATTTTGGATGTGAACACTGGATCTGCAGCACACTTCTGCAACAGCCATTGGCAGAACATCCGTCTGCCATGATTAACCGTGGCCTTAGAGCCTGAACGTGCTGTAGATGACGTGGGTACAGCAATTGTTCATGAAATACTCACCAAATAAGAGACCGAGACACGCCTTATGATGCTGCTAGTCGTTGCACACTGGACCTAGGTGTTTCTTCCCCCGAAGGTAGCTCATACTCCTGCACGTCAGGCTTGAAGACTGTCAGTCTTCCGAGGTGCAGCGGCACGTGTGTCCCTCAGACGCTGGAAAAGTCTGCCGAGCTGAGTATCGGGGCGCGATCGGCGTTGTGGATATTTTTCAACGTAGAGTGCAGGGGGTCGCAGCCTGCTTCATTTGCTGAACCATGACAGAATATGATATCCGCCGTTTCACTTGTCGAGTAGTAGTCTTAAATTGCTAACAAGTGGTGAGACAGAGAAAATGTAAATGTACTACACCATTTGTACGTACAAACAGCGTAATAACAGTAAACAAGTAAGTTAATCCTCATTTGGGTGGAGGTGAAGCACCTTGATACATACCGTGATAATTGACAGTAGTGTTCAATAAAGCACACAAACAAGACGAAAACCAAAGTAGCCTACAACACTACCCGAACCACACGGCTGACTGGAGACCACATAATGGCGGATAGAGTACTGTGAGTAAGACGTCATAATACCTTGCGACATTTGACGAAGCGCCAGTGCAACAACAGTGCTACTCGCAATATGCCCAACCAAGCGTCGCGCAGCCTTTCCTATAAACTCGAGTTTATCTCGGAAAGTACCTGTTCCCGGACCCATGTTTATTGGACTTATTGTTCTTGTTTCGATAAGTGCTCAAATTGTTCGACACTTTCTTTTAATACTTTGCTTATATAACTGTCAAACTGATTTTTTTTGTTGCATAAATCGTGTGTTAGCAGAATTGTCAAACTGAACTCAGTTAATTTTATTTTTCATATCCGAAATACCTTTACCATCAAAAGTTACAAAAAAAATCAACCAAATCCGTCGTGCGGTTCATGATGGTCTTTATTCCAGTGTTTTTTTTCCAAAAACGTTTCTTTTACACAGACTTAGTCCTGACAATTACGAATACAAGAAAGCCAAAATCAATCAAAACTTTCGAGCCGTTCTTAATTGATGATATTTCATACATGCCGCAACTGATGTTAATTTCCTACTTCTCCGTTGGATCATCCAAAAATTTTCTTTAATGCAAACCTTGTCCTAACAATAACAAACAAAACAACAAATCAAGAAAATCGCTCAGGTCATTGTATGGAAGGAAATAATATGTTGTTCGACTCTTCGCGGAAAGTGCTCAAGAGAATTTCCAACAGTAAACCTTGCCCTGATGCACAAATCCACTTTTGTAACATCCGTCACCTGAGGGTATTGAGCATCTCTGTAACATTCTCAGGACGACTAAACGACCCAGCGACGAAACGCGAGCTCTTCGTTGGATATTCACTACCTCTTCTATCAGTCCTACCTGGTAAGGATACCAGACAGATGGAAAGTACTCAACAATCGGTCAAAGAAGCGCCTTGCAAGCCACTCCCTTCATACATGAGTTACATTTTCTTAAGATTCTTCCTATGAATCACAGTCTGGCATCTGCTTTCCCCACTATTTCTCTTCTGAGGACATTCCACTTAGGTTGTTCTGGATAATGACTCCTGATATCCTATGACAGGTATATTGTTACAATGAAATGAACACCCGTAGCTGCTTACAGGCGTTGACATACGTCAACGGGGACAGATGAAAATGTGTGCCCCGACCGGGACTCGAACCCGGGGTCTCCTGCTTACATGGCAGAAGCTCTATCCATCTGAGCCACCGAGGACACAGATGATAGAGCGACTTCAGGGATTTATCTCTAATGTAGTGCGGGACAATACGTTGAGAATGTGGGTTTCGCGGGAGGCGTGCCAGAGATAAATCCCTGCAGTCGCGCTATCCTCTATTTTGCTCCGTTAAGAGCGACATTTTAGGTTCTATCTGCTAGAACGTATTGAATGTAGTCGAAAATCTGGTCCGATACTCGGTAATCTCGTGCTTTTCTTCTCTAAATGGCAGTGCGGGGCTGTTTCAAATAACTTCCTCAAGTCAAGGAACACAGCGGCAAACTGAGCGCCGTTTGCTATGTCGTTGTGGATTTCATGGAGGAACTGAGCGAGCTGTATTTCGCAGCATCTCTGCGGAATCCACGTTGATTTTTATAGAGGAGATTTGCAATATGCGTTACATCGAATTTTACAATTTGTTTTGAACGCTTGAGTATTTCATCGCAATATGACAATTGCGTCTTCTTAACAATTTGCAAATGGCCACGGAAGTACAGAGCAGTCGGAAGGCATGTTTTACGCATAGTTAAATCAGGTTGGAAAGGGTAATGGAGTTTCTCTTATAATCTTGAACAGTCCCAACCTCAGTGGAGCTTTAACAAATACATATTTTAGGCTCGACATTATAACATTCACTTCAGAGTGCACATACATAAACTCTTTTGATACTGTGTGTAATGTGATCGAGACGAATCATATGCTTTAATCTGGTATAGAAAACGCTGTATAATTCTCATGATATCTTCACGTTCGCGCCAGCATCTCTGACCATCACAAAGAACCTGATTTAATTTTCGTGACCTCCATAAAATACACTCCTGGATATTGAAATAAGAACACCGTGAATTCATTGTCCCAGGAAGGGGAAACTTTATTGACACATTCCTGGGGTCAGATACATCACATGATCACACTGACAGAACCACAGGCACATAGACACAGGCAACAGAGCATGCACAATGTCGGCACTAGTACAGTGTATATCCACCTTTCGCAGCAATGCAGGCTGCTATTCTCCCATGGAGACGATCGTAGAGATGCTGGATGTAGTCCTGTGGAACGGCTTGCCATGCCATTTCCACCTGGCGCCTCAGTTGGACCAGCGTTCATGCTGGACGTGCAGACCGCGTGAGACGACGCTTCATCCAGTCCCAAACATGCTCAATGGGGGACAGATCCGGAGATCTTGCTGGCCAGGGTAGTTGACTTACACCTTCTAGAGCACGTTGGGTGGCACGGGATACATGCGGACGTGCATTGTCCTGTTGGAACAGCAAGTTCCCTTGCCGGTCTAGGAATGGTAGAACGATGGGTTCGATGACGTTTTGGATGTACCGTGCACTATTCAGTGTCCCCTCGACGATCACCAGTGGTGTACGGCCAGTGTAGGAGATCGCGCCCCACACCATGATGCCGGGTGTTGGCCCTGTGTGCCTCGGTCGTATGCAGTCCTGATTGTGGCGCTCACCTGCACGGCGCCAAACACGCATACGACCATCATTGGCACCAAGGCAGAAGCGACTCTCATCGCTGAAGACGACACGTCTCCATTCGTCCCTCCATTCACGCCTGTCGCGACACCACTGGAGGCGGGCTGCACGATGTTGGGGCGTGAGCGGAAGACGGCCTAACGGTGTGCGGGACCGTAGCCCAGCTTCATGGAGACGGTTGCGAATGGTCCTCGCCGATACCCCAGGAGCAACAGTGTCCCTAATTTGCTGGGAAGTGGCGGTGCGGTCCCCTACGGCACTGCGTAGGATCCTACGGTCTTGGCGTGCATCCGTGCGTCGCTGCGGTCCGGTCCCAGGTCGACGGGCACGTGCACCTTCCGCCGACCACTGGCGACAACATCGATGTACTGTGGAGACCTCACGCCCCACGTGTTAAGCAATTCGGCGGTACGTCCACCCGGCCTCCCGCATGCCCACTATACGCCCTCGCTCAAAGTCCGTCAACTGCACATACGGTTCACGTCCACGCTGTTGCGGCATGCTACCAGTGTTAAAGACTGCGATGGAGCTCCGTATGCCACGGCAAACTGGCTGACACTGACGGCGGCGGTGCACAAATGCTGCGCAGCTAGCGCCATTCGACGGCCAACACCGCGGTTCCTGGTGTGTCCGCTGTGCCGTGCGTGTGATCATTGCTTGTACAGCCCTCTCGCAGTGTCCGGAGCAAGTATGGTGGGTCTGACACACCGGTGTCAATGTGTTCTTTTTTCCATTTCCAGGAGTGTACATAAAAGCTCAGAATCGTTGACAATTAATATTTTCACAATCGAAATTGATAGGAAATACACTTCCGTTTATTATATTATGTTTTAATTATCATCACCATCTGTGCTGTGTGTAGCCGAGAACCGGAGAAAATTATGGTCCTTCGTAAAATCGCTAAGCAGTCATTCGTTCACCAATCTCGTGTGGCAATAGAAGACAGCAAAAGGAAAACTGAAACGTTAAGTTTTGCATTTAAGAAATCGTTCGCGTAGGAGGATCATACAAACACACCGTCGTTTGACATCTCACCTATGGAGGAAATAGTAATAAGTATCCCTGGTGTAGACAAGCAACTGAAAGAAATGAAAAGAAATAAATCGACAGGTCCGGATGGAATCCCAATTTGGTTTTACAAAGAGTACTTACTTAGCTTTCATTTATCACGAATCTCTCGTATTGTGCAAAGTCCCAAACGACTGGAAAAAAGCGCAGTTAACTCCTACATTTAATAAGGGAAAAAGAGCAGACCCGTAAAATTACAAATCAGTATCTTTAAAAACAGTTAACTGCAGAATTTTTTAACATATTCTGAGTTCGAATGTAATGAAGGTCTGTGAGACTTGGCTTCTGCCCACAAATCAACACGGTTTTAGAAATCATAGCTTGCCCTTTTTCACATAGTATGCTGAGAACTATGGGTGAAGGTCAACAAGCAGATTCAACAAATGGTTCAAATGGCTCTAAGCACTATGGGACTTAACTACTGAGGTCATCAGTCCCCTAGAACTTAGAACTACTTAAACCTAACTAACCTAAGGACATCACACACATCCATGCCCGAGGCAGGATTCGAACCTGCGACCGTAGCGGTCACGCGGTTCCAAACTGACGCGCTTAGAACCGCACGGCCACACCGGCCGGCAGATTCAACATTCCGACATTTTCGAAAAGCGCTTAACACGATGCTCCAGTGCAGACTGTTAGCTAAGGTGCGAGCTTACGGTTTAGGTCCCAGATATGTAAGTGGCTCAAAATAACTTCCTAAGTAGTAGGAGATGGTACCTCGTCGTCGACGGCGAGTGTTCATAAGGGACAAGGGTAATGTCAGGAGCGGCTCACGGAAGTGCGATAGGACGGCTGTTGTTCTCTGTATACATAAATGATCTGATAGCCAGGGGGAGCAGCAAACTGTGGCTGTTTGCTGATGATGCTGCGGTGTGTGGGAAGGTGTCGACGTCGTCGGGTGACCCTAGGAAGATACACAATGACATACACAACATTTCTAATTGGTGTAATGAATGTCAGCTACATCTAAATATTAAAAAAAAATGTAAGTTAATTGAGATGAGTCGGAAAAAATCCCGTAATGTTTGAATACAGCATTATTAGTGGTCTATCTGACAGTCAGGTCGATTAACACTAGAACGGCGGAGTTTCTAACATTTATAAAACAGCGAAATGGGGTCATTTTGACCCCACGTAACAAGTACCTTTTTTTAGTGTTTGTTAATCCATACTTTATTCCTAGTAATCACAACAATTATTTACAATTATAAATATTAATTACTAACTTTTTGAACAAGAACATATCATACCAATTTATTGTTGCTACTGCTAACAAGTTTCTTAATTATAGATTTTAATTTATTAACTATTCATACAACCTTCTAGATACATTTAGTGTATTTGGCCCATTTTACTCTCACATGTGTTTTACAAATAGCTCTGTATTACTTTTCACTCAAGTTATTTGAAATTGCTAGAAGCACTTGGCACAGGTGATTTCCGTTTTACGCGCACATTTTCCACACACAGCTTTGTGGCACTTTACACAGTTTTCGCTGATCTTGTTGCCTTTGCAGAGGCTGATTTGGCACTTCCTCCGCTTTTATAGCTGATTTCAGTCCCATATCGTCTTTCGTTGCCTGATGTTCTTACTCTTTGGTTCCCTTGAGTTCACTTGCCACTTGAAGTATGAACTTCTTCCTTTCCATTTTCTTGTTTGTTACTATGTTACAGGTGACACATGCATTTACTGCCGCCATGTCCAGTATGTTGCAGAAGACATGCATTGGCCATCTCCTACATACAACCTTCGTAGTATATTTACGAGTCATTTGATCACCCACATCCACCCCGTTTTTTGTTGCAATGTAGGACGTTACGGTTTCAAGTTTTTTCTTTCCTTCCTTGCTTATTGCTATTTCAGCATGCAGCGTACTCAGAAGAAGACATTTTTATTGTTCCCTTGGTATACAGTCTGTGTTGCCACTATTGTGCAGTATTGTGGTGGAGTGTATTTCAGAATTCGGCTTTCTTACTTCATCGGGGATTTCACGGCGGATCTTGTTCATTGTACCAGCTAATGAAGTTATCTTTTCTTTGAGTTTTTTAGCAAGTTGAAGAAACGTAAAGACGTTGTCTGTCGTCACATTTCTTCCTTGATTTGCAAATGGCTCCATGAGACGCAGAACAATGTACTCTCCGAGTGGTTTTTTCTCTCTATGCGTGTCCTCTTTGCCGAGGTATCGGAAAGCATTACATATATAGTTTGTCTTTACATCAACAGCCAAGCAGGATTTGGGACCATATTTGTCTGGCTTGTGGGACATGAACTGAGTAAACCTGCATCTTGCTTTGCTTGCTAACAGTTGCTCGTCAGTGATTATATTTTCTCCAGTGTGGTAAGCATGAATACTGTTTTCAATGAACTTACCCCGAATTTCAGATAAAAGAGTGAGTTTTTTTGGCTCCCAGGCGTTCAGACAGGGGTTGATTTTTTATGTAAACGGAGGAGTCCGAGAAGATCCTAAAATTTGTCCCTTGGTATATTGTCCTTGTTAAAAGCAGGCCCCCAAGAGTGCAATGAGAGATCATCCACAGACATACATTTTGCGCACAATACACCCCGAACATACACGATGGCTATCAGTTTCTCCAGTTGCTCAAGTGACACATTCCAGTCATTGTTTTTTAGTACGTTTCGAGCTTTTGATTCTGTGTATTTCTTCATGAGACGTAGCATTGCTTCATCAAAAATAAGACAGATGGCACCGATGACAGAGCTGTCAACTCGTTGGTAAGCACAATCAATGGGACTCCCTCTCTCTTTCAGAACATTCACAGCTGACCGCCTTTCTGAAGATGAATAATTACATTCTTCCACATGGTTCCATCCCTTGCAGTCATCTTTGTAGACGCTTCCAATTGTACCTGCTGTGGTGAAAGAGGTGATGATTAACGCATATCAACATCCGAATCCTCTTCCATTAATCGGCCCTTGTTCACAATGTCTTCATCTTCACTTGTGTCAGGAACATAATCATCATCTTCATATGTGAAGTCAATTTCCGATTCAAGTTCGGAATTCTCTAAGAAAGTTCACGCTGCCGATACATGTTCGAAAACGTGTTTCACGGACAAAGACTGTCTGAGTGACACAACATAAGCTGTGGCTGAGTGAAATGTACACGTGCCAAGTTGCAACAACGAGGAGCATCTACTCTGCGTTACTGCTCACTGTCGCCATTGTATTGTTGGATAATTTACTTATATTCAGAAGGGAAATTCAAGTGGGGTCAAATTGACCCCTTCCGCCGTTCTCGGTATACTGAATGAAATGGTGAAGAAAATTAAAATATTTTGTAAATAGTAAAACATCTTCAGAAAGAGGATAAGATATTAGAAAATGTCATCTAATTTCATTAATGAAGTAAATAAATTGAACGGAGTTTTAGGAAGGTGTGTTTCATCTGTGTAGGAGACTGCATATAAGATATTACTGCGACACATTTTTCAGTTCAGCTCGGGTGTCTGGGATCCCTTCCAGGTTGGGTTAAAGGAAGACTTCGAAGCAGTTCAGAGCTGAGCTGCTATGATTTGTTACCGGTGGCTATGATCGATACGCGCATACTGTGGAGATGTTTCAGGAACCCAAACAGGAATCCCCAGAGGGAAGGCGATGAGTTATTCAAGGAACTCTATTGATAAGATTTAGAGAATAGACATTTGAAGCTGACTATAGAACGATCCTACTGCTGCCAACGTTACCACGCGTTAGTACCACGAACATAAGACAAGAGAAATTAGCGCTCGTACGGAGGCATTTATAGTGGTTTTTCCTCTCTCTGTTTAAAAGTGGAACAAGTGGAACGTTAAGAGCTCGTTTCATTTTATATCACTTTGCGGAGATACGTAGTTAATCGACGTCACTATATGAATGAGCACGCTACTAATGCTGTATTCGAACATTGTGGGCTTCTTTTTCCTTCTCATCTGCATTAACTTACATTGCTCCACAATTTGAATCATCCGCCATTGATCACACCAACTAGAAATATTATCAAGGTTATCTTGTTTCCTCTTACAAAAAATAAGAAATGAGCGTACGGCATTGGGGGCCGGGAGTTCGGCCGCCGAGGGCAAGTACTAATTGCGTTGGACGTCACATGGGCGTCCTGCGCATCGGAGAGGGGGATGAAATGATGATGAGGACAACACATCACCCAGCCCCTGAGCGGACAAAATCTCTTGCCCCAGCCTGGAATCGAACCCGGGCCCTTTGGCGTGGCATGCGGCCGCGCTAACAACTTTTTTTTTCTTTTTTTTTCTGTTCGGTCATTGCGGACGTCACATGACATGTGTTCAAGTTCGTTTGTTGTTCCCTCCATTCAGCATTCAGTTTTTTTTATTACAAAGGTCAACCGGCTCTCAGACCGAACACGCTGAGCTACCGTGCCGGCATCACTCAGCTAATGGGGGCGGACATCCTCCTATAGTCATTCAATGACACCACGGCGACATCACCAAACAGCTGCACTTTGCTACACACCCTGTCTGCCAGATCATTTATGTGCATAGAATCCTACTACATATCCGTTGGGCAACCCCGACAATAATTTTGTCTCTGATGAATACAGGCCGTCGAGAACAACATACTGGGTTTTGTTACTTACAAGGTCTTCGAGCCACGCACGTTTATGGGACCCTATTCTATACGCTCACACTTTCGTTAACAATTTGTGTTGGGGCATCGTGTCAATGCTTTTTGGAATTCTAGGGATTTGGAAACCATTTGTCGTCCTTCGTCTATGGTTCACAAGATATCATGTGAGAAAAGGGTAAGCTGAGTTTTACACGAGCAGCGCTTTCTAAAACCGTGCTAATTTCCGTTTGAAGGAAATAATTAAATTCGAAGTCTGAATGTTTTCAGTAACTGTGCAGCAAATTGATATTAATGATATTGTTCCGTAATTTTGTGGATCCTTTCTGTTGTGAATTGGCAGGAGCCAATTCACGGGGTTTGGAGGAAGCCGAAAGGCACGCGTTTAAACTCACGCAGGCTGGCGTGAGGTCTGGAACAGGTCAGAAAAATAAGACTAGCAAAACAGGAGGTAACTGGTAGAATACTTAACTTTAATCCACAATTGGTGAACATCTCTCTTGACTGTACATGCTTCACAAGATAAATATCAATTGAATACGGCGCCTTGCTAGGTCGTGACAAATGACGTAGCTGAAGGCTATGCTATTGTCTCGGCAAATGAGAGCGTAATTTGTCAGTGAACAACTGCTATGAACGTCGGCTGTACAACTAGGCGAGTGCTAGGACGTCTCTCTAGACCTGCCGTGTGGTGGCGTTCGGTCTGCAATCACTGACAGTGGCGACACGCGGGTCCGACGTATACTACCGGACCGCGGCCGATTTAAAGGCTACCACCTAGCAAGTGTGGTGTCTGGCGGTGACACCACACTTTCTTTTACCGCAAGGGTCACCTGACATTTTTTCCAGCCGTTTGGGACTTTGCAATGGGCGAAAGATTCACGACAAATGCCAAGTAAGGAACCGATGCCACATTTGCTGTAGAATATTTCAGAAGGAATGATTATTTTTGCCAGACGGGGTCTCGAATCTGGGTTTTCGGATTGTCGCGAGCGGTAATGTGAACAACTTCGGCTGTCCGAGTAAGGCTTCCAGCAGTGGCTGCAATCTCCATTTGGCCTGGCGTCCACTCTTTCCTGCGCTCGCATTATATTACCGTGATTCCGGCTTCTTTCTCTCCACCTTGCCTTGTTATGGCATGACACACTGCAGTTCAATGTCCAAGACAGTGCATTGACGTTCAACAGCCGCTTTCAGTTAACAAAGAACTCGCAATTTTTTTTCAGAACAAATGAAAATCAGTGCCGGACAGGAACTCGAACCCGAATTTTCAGATTTACAGGTTCTAGTCCCAGCCTGTCACAAATTTTCATTTGTCCTGAAATATTCTACAGCTGACGTGGAAACATAATCGCAGCTAGCGAGTTCATTCTTAATTAAATGCTGCTGTTGATCAGCGTAGTGTCACAGACACTGTTATGTAGTACCATGTATATTAATGTCTTCAAAATTCTGACCCTTCACACTGAAATTTCGGACATGAAAGTAATAATTGGTTTACTTCAGCTTCTGGTTCAGAATCGTACTCAAATGAAGGAGAATCGTAAAATTCGATTCTATGTAGATATAGAAAAAAAGGTTTCATGGATAAAGCGTATTCGAATTATGGTGGAGATTCTTGATTGATCCAGATGATTTCTCGTAAACCATGGCCTTATAGGAATTTGAGTTTGTAATGCCGCATATGATCCCCTTTTTGTTTGTTGTGACACGTTGGACATCTTATGTTACAGATGCTTTCTGTGGATCTTAACAACATGGAACTACTCTGTGAACGGCGATTTCAGCTCTAGAACTGATCATATAGATATAGGCTGCCAAAGTAACGCGGAAGCTTCCCCTTTATAGCGAATGCCAGCGTGGAAGTGCGACCACAGCAGATGCACAGCCCGACTCTGCCGTTTACTGCGATCATGTTCCACTACCATATCCAATATGCAATATTTGGCCTATGTATACCGTCTCTGATGCCAACTAATTTGTTATGTATAGATTAAAAAACACTAACTCCTTATAAATTTGCTGTACAGCCTACTTACTGTGCTTCGGCCTCTTGTTCAGATATTCTGCAAAACAGCTTTTTTCTTCGTTGGTAGTAGATGGTGAGGTCGAAAGATACTTGGTTGAAAATTCACTGTTGTCAGTTTTTCGCCTACTTTTAAACCACTTTTCTTAATCTGTAATCTTGTCATTTCTACTTCATCTCAATTCTGCAAAATTCACAAGAGAAATAACAGAAGCATTGTTTCGCATATTATCTAAAGAAGAGGCAAAAACACCGTAAGTAAATTGTACCCTAATCTCATTTCTATAAATACTGAAATGTACAAACGCTATAAGCTTCCATATTTCCACAATGACCAGAGGAGGTGTATTGTAAATAAACTCCAAACGCTTCTGGTGAAAAATACTCTTTAATTCCAGTAAATTTAACAGGGAAAAACCAACATAATTGATTATAACAGGTGCTGCGGAAGATCGTCATGAAAACAAACATACCATTACGTCGATTATTTTCTTTTGACCAGAGAAGGCTAATTTGTAGTAGGGGTGAGTGTTGCACCTAGAGGATGTTTTGCGCAGCATTTGTAATATTTCATGTTCTACACATTTCAGTGGCGTGTAATATGTGAAAGCTAACTGTAAGCCGGCCTGTGTGGCTGAGCGGTTCTAGGCGCTTCAGTCTGGAACCGCGCAACCGCTACGGTCGCAGGTTCGAATCCTGCCTCCGGCATGGATGTGTGTGGTGTTCTTAGGTTAGTTAGGTTTAAGTAGTTCTAAGTCCTAGGGGCCTGATGACCTCAGATGTTAAGTCCCATAGTGGGCAGAGCCATTTAAATAATCTAAATACAATACATTGCTAATTCTTCAGGAATATAATTTTAAGAAAAAGTAAAAAAGCTGTAAATTTTTAGAACTGAGAGAAACCATATTTCGTCGGTGATGCACCATCTTGTAACTTGAATCAGAAGAAGTCATATTGCCATGAAATATGGAATACCTGCAAATGAACCGAGGTTCCTTGAAATAAGGGTCGTTGCTCTAGCTAATACGCAAAGTAACGCGATTCCGGTGCAGATATACAAGCACCGACATATATGCAAAATGTTAGTAGGGTAGTTGTGTCTTTCCGACGTGCGTCCGGTAAATGCGGAAACGTGAACTAGGGGACGCTGTTACTAAACAGGATAAACGTGCTGTTATTACCTCTTTGGCTGCCGAAGTACAACACCGCTAGGTTCAAAAATGGCTCTGAGCACTATGGGACTCAACTGCTGAGGTCATTAGTCCCCTAGAACTTAGAACTAGTTAAACCTAACTATCCTAAGGACATCACACACATCCATGCCCGAGGCAGGATTCGAACCTGCGACCGTAGCGGTCTCGCGGTTCCAGACTGCAGCGCCAGAACCGCGCGGCCACTTCGGCCGGCAACACCGCTAGGTACCCATCGGAGAATGGTGACAGCATCTCTGGCGAAAACCACTTTTGTGGATAACTGCAACAACAGGTGATACTGCTTACTGATAATGCACTTCATCTCACAAACGTCTTCACGCATTTGGTCCCTTAAAAAAGGCCTTGGTGGTTCGGCGATTCCTGTCGGACGAGAATGTGGAGCAGACAGTTACAGACTACTTCACGCAGTAGGACACTGTGTTTTAGAAAACGGGTATCTTTACCATGGGATGTAGGCGGGATGATCGCCTCATCGTTCACGGTGATTTTGCCTGATTTGTATACCGAGTTTGACTGTACGGCATTCGAACCGGAGGTTTTTGATAGTCCCTCATATATTAATAGTGTTACCTATCTTGAAGCAGAAAATCTGTGTTATTTTCCAATTCATTCTATTCCAAATGTACTTCATTTGTAACTGGTTTTGATAAAACTTCCGCTTAATTTGATGTCACCTGTTGACTATTGGTATGTAGTAGAGTAACAATGTAGCAGACAACTAAGTACATTTCTGACAGGATTTTCTGGATTTCCACGCTATTGCGTTTCAATCGAATATTTATTCCTAGGTATACGACAAAGTTGCGCCGTGGAACATGTTTCCATGCTTAGAAAAACCTTAATTTTCCAGAATAATTTTTATCATTTCAGGGAAAGACTGCAACACACGTAAAGTGAATACCATCTTTTAAAAATGGAATAAGAAAGTATATTTAATTTCTATTACAAGACTGGATAAAGAGTAAAGTCTGAAAAGTGTTTCAAGGTACAAGAGTCCCCTCTAAATGAAATTTAATTGCAAATTTTCGCACGTTTAAAGACTGTTGCATGATAAATTTATGAATTATTCACTTGTGAAGCTTGCGCTGTAAGCTGGCCATGAAACGAAACTTCTGTGTGGGTGCGATATTGGAGATACTCCCACAAAGGCAGCAGCCGCTCATATTGTTTCGTACAGCATGCACATTAAACGCCAAGTGGCGTTACTCGGAATTTCGCGTTTCCTGAAACTTTGCGCGTAGGCGCTGCCCCGCGATAGACAGAGGGAAGCGACGCCGGTCATAACGAGTTTGCAACAAAACAGGGTGCGCTGCTACTCGCTCAATGAGATCCCCGCTGGCCGCCCGATTCCAACTCGCTGCCGGCGCCTGGTCTGTCCACAGCCATCGGCATCTCCTCACTGCCCCCCTCCCCCACCCCCACCAACCACCCCCCCACGCACCACCCTAGCCTGTCGCCTTCCGCTAAAATTCCGTGACGCACCATTGTTCGATGTGTTGCGAGCAAAAGGGGAAAAGGCTTTGGCGCCAGTGCTGCCACCAGAATGTAGCGCGCAGCCGGAAAAGTTCCGCCGTGGGGTCATTGTGGCAGGCACGCGATGGCGGCGAACATCTGCCGCTCCCAGGCCGCGGACTCGCTGCTCCGAGCGAGCCACAGACCCTCCGTGCAGACGTTGAACGTCTACCACGGAACTATTCTCAGGTGCTGGGCCATAGCTGCGCTCTCTATGACGACATGTTAATGGTCTCATTGCGACAAAAGGTAACTGAGAATCGCGACGTGACAACTCTTCGCAATGCATTTTGTTTGTCTACAAGCTGTACTTATCATCCTTGCGAAAGGGAGGAGGGTGAAAAATATCATGTGTAATTGTCGCAGTGTTCAGTTTCACTGTAGGGAATTATTCCACATCACGAGCAGTTCATCCATCTCGTACGAATTCCGTAGTCAGCTCCAGCACAACACCAAAACTACGCAACTGGTAGCAGATACTATTTTGTCGAAAACTGAGCTGGTGCCTGTGTGAAAGCACGTGTTAATTCACACAATAAAGAAAAACCAGCAACTTTTTAGCCACTTTCATAGTGCTCATGGGCATCTACAGAAATTTATGCAAGAGAAGGAAAAATTCTAAAACTAATATAACTGATTCAAGGAATCTGAGAACGTTTTGCACCGCAAGAAGTACACAGAAGCGCCAAAGAAATTGGTTTAGGCATGCGTCTTAAAATACAGTGATATGTAAACAGGCAGAATACGGCGCTGCGGTCGCCAACGCTTATATAAGACAACAAGTATCTGGCGCAGTTGTTAGGTCGGTGATTACTGATGTAATTGCAGGTTAGCAAGATTTAAATGAGTTTGAACGTGGTATTATAGTCGGCACACGAGCGATGAGGCACAGCATCTCCGCCGGCCGGAGTGGCAGTTCTAGGCGCTACAGTCTGGAACCGCGTGACCGCTACGGTCGCAGGTTTGAATCCTGCCTCGGGCATGGATGTGTGTGATGTCTTTAGATTAGTTAGGTTTAAGTAGTTCTAAGTTCTAGGGGACTGATGACCTCAGAAGTTAAGTCTCATAGTGCTCAGAGCCATTTTTGAACAGCATCTCCGAGGTAGCGGTGAAATGGGGATTTTCCCGTAAGAGTGTTTCACGAGTGTACCGTGAATATCAGGAATACAGTAAAACATCAAATCTCCGACACTGCCGCGGCCGGAAAAAGATCCTGCAAGAACGGGACCAACGACGACTGAAGAAAATCGTTCAACGTGGCATGAGTGCAACCCTTCCGCAAATTGCTGAACATTTCAATGCTGGACCATCAACAAGTGTCAGCGTGCGAACCATTCAACGAAACATCATCGATATGGGTTTTCGGCAATATTGATGACTGCGCGATATAAAGCTTTACGCTTCGCCTGGCCCGTCAACACCGACATTGGACTGTTGATGATTGGAAACATATTGCCTGCTCCGACGAGTCTCGTCTCAAATTGCTTCGAGCTGATGGACGTGCACTGGTATGGAGACAACCTCATGAATCCATGGACCCTGCATGTCAGCAGGGGACTGTTCAAGCTGGTGGAAGCTCTATAATGGTGTAGGGCGTATGCAGTTGGAGTGATATAGGACCCCTGATACAGGTAGATACAACTTTGGCAGCTGTTTCATCTCTTCCATCCTTTCATGTCCATTGGGCATTCTGAAGGATTTAGGCAATTCCAGCTGGACAATGCAACACCCCACACATCCGGAATTGCTACAGAGTGGCTGAGTTTAAACATTTCCGCTGGCCACCAAACTACCTCATTTTTGAAAGTTTTGAAGGGTGATTTTTGCCTAACATATTGGCAAGGAACAAACAGTAAAATTTTTTACAAAACGACGAAAAAATTAGGCAAAGCGATTTATACCCAATGACAAATTATTTCTTGCTTAGAATCTAAGTAACATTTTTTTTACAAAACGACGAAAATTTTCTTGCGTGGCATATGGGCAAGAGAAAAATTTTAAAATTTTATACAATGGCCTCATTGATAGGAAAGGAGAAAACATGGCTCCTTTTATCAAAGTAATACGAAAAACTTGCTAGCCTAGTATGTATGTAATAACAAAACATCAAAGGAAATATAACAAGTTTCCTAAATAAGTAGATAAAAAAGATCATATAAGTTTTAACGGATGTGTAACATTAACTACTTAAGCATTGAATGGTCTTCAATATGCTAACATAGCCTAATAGCCAGTAAAATAATAATATTGGATTTTGTGCATTTTGGCACTTACGTTTCCATGACATTAATCGGTAGTGGTCTGACTACATGATATTTCATGTTTTTATGTTCGCAGTTCCCTCTGGTCAAAAGAAACCATGTCTACATGTTTCAAGTGCAGCAGACTCAGGGCGTCATATCCACTGACAACGACACTAATATTCCAGTTAATTGACGGTGTAAGCAGACTCAGGGACTTCATATCCACTGACAAACACACCTGCAGTCAAATTTTCCTCTGGTGAGACAGTCTGACAACGTAGGCAGACTCAGGGACCTTGTGTCCACTGACAACCATACGTGAAGTCCATTCGCCCAGGATGACACAGTTTGACAGTGTTGACAGACTCAGGGACCTCGTGTCCACTGACAACCACACGTTACTGCGTTATTGCGTAAGCACCTCCTCAAACTTATGTAGTACAAGTCTCGGTCGAGTATTTCTGTATACTGGAAACGTTATATTTTATAGAAAATAGATTATCCATTTAAAATACGATATCTCTAACCTCATTACAGAAATTAAGCAAGGAATAATATTACATCATATAAACAGGCATGTGAGCTCTGAGCTCATTTAAATGTTTTCTTTAACTCTATTGCCACAGAAATTACAGATTTGTGGCATATATCTCAAGTCATGAATAATGTGAGGCTCACTGCATGGTGGCAAAGTCAGTTTTCTCTAAATTTCTCGACACAGCAATCACAGATTTGTGGCATGTATTTTTCAATTTAGTCATAATATGAGGCTCACCACACAGTGGCAGGTTAATTTTCTTACGATTAGTTCCGCCAATAACAGTGGCAAAGTTTTGATTGTGACCACGAATTATTACAAATGTGGCACCATACAAAAAATATTATTTTAACTTCAAGGCATAAATCCTGTGCCGTCGAATTCTAATTACCTACTATTTTTACATTACTAGTGATGCCGAAACAGAATGTTACAATATTTGTTACAATAATTGTTAGGTACATTTTGTTTATAAAATATTTATAATACTACAAATAGAAAAGTAATTCCATAGTGATACTATTATATATAATAAAAGTTACAGAATCATTTAGAAAAACTCTAGCCAACGGCTTGCCAAATCAATTCATGAATATGTACAAAATTGAGTGAATAATTACGTGACTTTGCATCACAATTTTTACACTCTAATTATTAACTTATACCAAATTTATAATTATCTGTCTGTAATGACTGTCAATATTTCTTATGTCAAACGTCAATATCTGTGGTATAGCGTCTCAATGTTTTAATGTGGAGTCCTCATTGTCTCTGTTTGGAGGCCTCCCTAGTCTTTGTATGAATCTGTGTCGCCAACCCTTGGATGGTCACAAAGAACAAGAAAAAGAAACAACCTACAAAGCACACAATAAAAAAATAGATTATCCACAAAATACAATGCACAAAACCCCTCCATCTGTCCAGTAGAAACCGAAACAAATGGTTTATTCATCAAGGTGACAAGAAATAAATTTATGACATGACAAGACAAAAATCATCACCTTCCAATTAATCTCGTGCTGGAATCGGCACTGCATCACTAAATGACAATCATGAAACAGAAAAACACAAGATAAATATTAAATTGACTTATTTTACACTACTATTTACACATTCATAAAATATGGAAGTACTCTCGCCTCTTGGCGTAAGAGTCATTTCACTCTGGAAACAGAAAAGAAAGTGTTCAATGTACGTCATAATTATATAGGTCATAGCTCATTTTTTTTGTTTTTTTTTTGTCACGGCTGACTGTTTCTGGAACGTCTTTTTTCTCGCGACCCTTAACGGTAAGCGTGTTACGCTCCGATCTGAAAATATCGTCTACTACACAAAAGTACGTCACCTTAAGTGCTTTCGGTTCTGCAATGGAGAAAACTTCCATTGCGATCATGTTTCCTGTAAGAAATGCAATAAAGTCAACCTTAACAACAATAAGAAGAGAAACAACATTATCATTCTTACCATTCCACAATTTCACAGAGCAAAAATATTCATGGCACTCATTCATCACATAATTCAACACTTTGCTGTGTACTTGTATAAGAACTCCTTTTCGTGACTCATAGCTATGTCTTAACTTTACTGTGACTTAGATTTTAAGTAAGTGTGTACTCTACCTTAACATTACTGTGACTTAAATTTTACGCAAATGTGTATAAGCTATATTTTCCTTCATAGAATATCGTTGTGGGTTTCTTCATTTAGAAGTGTCTCTTTCTTACCATCTCTTGTTCTATAAATGTCGGAAAAGTGCTTCCTCATTGTGTCACACTATTCATGAGTGGTCCACAAATCCTAATATGCCTTACCTGGCAAACTAATAAACACCGAAAATCCACATAAATCATCACTCTTCAAACTACCTCATAAATCAGAACAAGTGTAAGTTGGAAGCTTTCCTAATTATACTGTTGCCCATCAAATATACCTTCTCAATTCAGAACAACTTATACACCATATTTTACCTGAAGATGATGTCAGCAGTTTCTGTTATTTCATGTTATTTCTCCCTAAAAAACGTACATAGTTATTTCTTGCATTTTACTTTAAATAAGTCGCGAAAAATTTCATTGTTTCAGTGAACAATCGTAAGATGTCAACAGCTGGTATAATCCTCTCGCCAGAAATGTCCTTTTGCAAAGTTCTCATTCTCTCAAACAATACAGATCATTCATAATCATTCATTCTTTGTTTTTCATACAGGATAGATAGATAGTAAAAGATTAATAGATAAACAGGTTAGTCAAAGATTATGAAACAGTACTCAGAATTAAAGTCGGAAGAATATACTGTAACGGCGGGGGCACCTATGCTGGCCAAACATATATTTACTAAATATCAGTAAACCCCCTAGGGCCTTATTCCTTGAAAATTTTAATGTGTGATAAGTGATGAGGACCTTGCGATTTATGTATTCGCATTGTCTTAAGTTCCACTACGTTTGTGTGTGCAATGCGTCGTATACGGAAGGGTCCTTCATATACCGAGAAAAACGTCCTACTCAAATATTTTCCCTTATGAGATAGTCGATGTGATCTAAGCAATACTTTTTGACCTACATGTAAATTCTTGACGTTGACACGTGGATTATGCAGCTTCTTTCTTCTGTCTGAAGCTTTCTTGATGTTCTGTAATGCTATTTTACCACTTCATGGTGTCTTAAACATAGCTGTACAGGGAAGGCTACTGATTGTTTTATCCTATCTAGTGGTTGTTTATTTTTCAACACAAGCAGTGGAGGCATAGTAATGGAATCATTAGGTAGTTCATTAATAGTGTTTTGGAAATCGGATAAATCTGTGTCTCAGTTTCTTTGTTGGCGATGGCAGTACAATCTGCAAAGTTTACCTAGCTCCTTCATGATATTTCTCATGGGTTACATGATGGCATAAAACATGATATAAATACTGTTTTAATTTTCCTGCGTCGCAAGGTTTTCAGCCAACTGTTGGAACGGAATTGTGGGCCATTGTCAGAAATCACCTTGTCAACGTGCCCTACTTCCTTCAAGAAATTCTTGACGAATGCTGTAGAAACTGATTTTGCTGTAGCTTTTCGTAAATATGTGAATGAGACAAATTTCGAAGTAAGCTCAACAGCTACGAAAACATATGAATGGCCTTGTCTATATCTTATTACTGGCCCGAAGATGTCCACGGCAGCCATCTCTTTTAATTTGACTGGGATGATTGGAAATACTGGTGTTCTGTGTGCCACAGTTGGTGGTTTTGCTTTCTGACATAACTTGCAATTGCCAGGACTTTACGGATTCTATTTTCCATATTGTAAAAATAACATGTGTCTCGTAATTTTTGAAAACATTTCTTCGCACCAAAGTGGGTATAACTGAGATGTGTGTACCAAATGAGTTTATTTACAAGTTCATCTGGTATGCATAAAACCCAAGAAGGACTGTTAGGACGTCTGCGTCTGAATAAGATGTTATCACATATGATAAACACTGTCTTATAGCAGGATGTGACTTATTTTCCCACTTCCTTTTTATATCTTTCCAAATCGAATCCTTTTCTTATTCAGGAGCAATGTCACTTAATGAGGATGAAATGGAGTTTTCAGAAGCAACCTTCTGCATGTACAGTAAGCTGCAATTATTTTCTAGGCAATCTTCCTCACTATTTTGAGCCAAACCAACAGGTGCCCGTGAAAGCGCATCAGCAATGATGGTTTTTGAACCTGGAATATATATATATATATATATATATATATATATATATAACAGTGAAGTTAAATTCCTGAAGAAATAAAGCCCAATGTTTTAATCGGTCGTGATTTAATTTGGCTGACATGAGAAATTGTAACGCCCAATGGTCGGTGTATAATTTTGTGTGCTTGTTTTGCTGATAGTAACAAAATTTATCAAACGCCCATACTATGGCTAATGCTTCCAGCTCCATGACTGAATAGTTGTGCTCTGATTTTGTTAATACTCGACTGGCAAAGGCTATACTTTTCTGAGCAAGAATTCCATTTTCCCAAACTGTGTTCGTACCTGTTATAGGTGTTGACAAGCTTTGTAGGCTAATGAAACGACGATAAAAATTTATTAGTCCCAAAAATCCTCTTAATTGTCGCTTGTTTGTTGGCAGGGGTATTTCTTTGATTACATTTAATTTTTCTGGATCGGGTGGAATGCCTTTTGTTGTAACAATGTGGCCAAGAAATTTGATTTGTGTTCGACCAAAGTCAGATTTTTCTAAATTGACAGCAATGCCATGTTCCCGAAATGTTTGTAATAACTCACTTAATACTTGGTTGTGTTTTGTCCATGAATTTTCTTCAATCAAAATGTCATCAACATAAGTGGTGATCCTGTCTTTTAAGTGTGTCAGTAATATTGTATTCAAACCATGGATAAATGCAGCTGACGAAACGTTGAGGCCAAATGGTAAATTTCGAAATTGGTAACAGTTTCAAAAACAGAGGAAATCTGTGTGTTTCCTACACCTCGTATTTAATTCCATTTGCCAAAAACTACATCATAAGTCCAAAGATGACATCATCTTCACTCCATGGAATTTTTGCAATAGTTCATCTAGTGTGTGCGGTCTATCAGCTTCAGGTTAACCACGTGTAATGGGCTGTTATATGAACTCACAGAAGGTTCGATGATTCCCTGATCTAAAATGGATTGTATTTCCTGTTTGACTTTGTCTCTGTATGTCAATGGGATGGCGTACGGTGGTAAAAACAATTTATTATGTTCCGTGACCTTGAATTCATAAAGAACGTTAGGTATTGTTCTTGTCTTGTGAGAAAAGACTTCACAATTTGTTTGTAATATTTCAAATAACTCATCAGTGCCTGCATTGGGATCTACTTCATCTCGTTAAACTTTCCTTTTAATTAATTGTTCTGTACTAATGGGCTGTTCTGTTTCACAGTAAAATATAGTGATGTTATTTGTGTAATTAAGAGACAAATTCAGTGATTGTTGTGCCTCAAACGGAAAGAGAAAACGCAGATAATTCACTTCCTCATCCTCCTTTGTTAACCAACTTTGAAATTTAAGTGTGACTAGCATTTGATTTACTCGTAACATGACTCCAGCATTACAAAAGTTTAACATTGCTTTATATTCAAGTAGGAATTCCACGCCCAAAATCATTTCTGTTGATAAAGGAGGGACTACTAAGAAATTTTCAGAAAACTCGTGTCCTTTACACCAGAAAACTAAAGACGTTTGATTGTGTATGTCTGCATTCTTTCCTTGAATGACTCCCTTTAATTTGATCTTTAATAATGGAAAGATTGGACAAACAGATGCCTGTTCACACTTCTTAAACATTGTCTCGCTAATTACATTCACAGGGCTACCAGAATGTAGTATAGCTGAAAGTAGAACATTTCCTACCGAAACTTTTATAATTGGATGAGTATACATAATTTCGCTGTTGTCATTTTCTTCTAATAATGTCTCTCTAATGTCCTCCAGTCCAACAAAGTTAACATGATTTGTTTGTCGGCTTTCCGCCGCTACAAACTGTTCGTTTGTTTTCCTTGGTGCTAGTCATTGTTGTGCCGGCTCGTGTTGCCGCGAATTATTGCTTGGGTTGGGTGGTCTGCTTTCTACATTGTCGCCACGCTCTAAATTGGAATTTCTGTGATCCTGCCAATTTTGATTTGTCCCCTCATCATACCTGATTTGGTTCTCATAATTGTTATGACCATAATTATCACGTAGGCTCGATACTCTGTATTCTGTATGAGCACCGCGTTCCGAATTGTAATTTGTATGTTCGCACCAATTTCGGTTGTCTCTACCGCGACCATTCCTTCTAAAATAATTTTCGTTTCCATAGCGCCTTTGCTCTCGCGGTCCGCGATCTCTATTACTGTACTGAGAGTTCCTATGATCATAAAAATCATTTCTCTGGCGTCTACGATCTGTGTTATTCGGTTGATGCCGCATATCGCGCCTATCTTCTTCCGCCCTGTACTCGTGAGGTTCGTCCGAGTTGCATACGCGTTTACGGTCACGCCGCAGATTATTATTTTCCCAATACTGATTACTATTATCTGTTTGTATGTTGTCATAGTTGTCAAAATCTAATTCTTGCAAAAGAGCTTGTCATGCCTCCAAGTCATCTCTGCACCTACCTGCCAAAATTATGTGGCGTAATCTGATCGGCAGTTTTGTCAAACAGATACGAATTAATTCCGATTGACTGTACGGATTCGTTAAATATCTGTTCACGCGCATCATGTTTTCAAAATATTGCACTGGAGTTGAAAATTTCGACTGCTCATAACTTTGCATCATAATTATGTAATGTTTTACACGATCTTGTGTAGTCTCTGACCACTAAGCAGATAAAAATTCGTGATAAAAATCACCATATGTGTGACATTCACGTACCATTGAGTGCATTCTTGTTGCAGGATATCCTTCAAGATAACTGCAAATGAATTCCAGTTTGTGGCCAATTGGCCATGTTGGTGGTAAAGAATAGTCAAATTGTTGTAACCACTCTCGAGGGTGGATTTCGTGACTAGTATTCGGAAAAATTTTTAATTTCCTAACTGTGAGAAAATGCTTATCGTCAAACTCGTCATTTTTCTTAGCGGATGAGTTTTCTTTTACAGCGTGACTCACGTTTCCTTCATTACGTCCCGCAAACGTGTCATATTCACGAGAAAAGTGGTCAGCATTTCCATAATTAACGCGCTCATTGTCGTTACCAATTTGGTAACTGTCGGTTCTATCAGTGTCATTGCTGCGATAGATCTTTTCTTCGATGCTGGCAAACTGTTCCTGTATATTTTTCACGTTACGTTTGTTTTGCTGATTAATTGTCCTCTGCTCTTGTTTAAAACGTTGCAGAGACTGAAATTCTTCGGTATCCGCGATCGGTACCGGCTGAGTCTCATCTGACCTCGTATCTAACCCGCTACTCAGTTCCGTCACTTTCATGGATAATTCATCTACCTGTTTAGCTACTGTCTTTAATTGAGTTTCTATCTTTGAACCTTCATTGGTGGTCTGTAATAGCAATGACTCGACATTTTGTCTAATTCCTCTACTTGCACTTCTTGCTGTGACGTCTGTCGTTTCACTTCAACAATATCAACTTTTGTACATGATCAAGTCGGGATACAAGATCATTGTCTGATTTGAATTCTTCACGTACCTAACTTTTCAACTGACTGGTCATTTCTTCAAATTTACAATTTAACATGTCATTCACCTCACCCCGAAACAATGTGAGATTCTCGTTAATTTCGTTCTGAAGCGATTGGAAACTCTTTGCATTATTGTTGTTAAATTCAGTGAGTTTACTCTCCTGTCTGTCATTAAAGTGAGTTTACACAGTAATAATTGTAAAACATCATTACTGGGGACAGGGAGTACAACGTTACTCTTCTCTGTTAAAGCAGCAGCAGTACCTGCATTTCCACTAACAGAAGGAAAGGCAAAATTACTCCGCCATATCGGAGTGGTAACGAGACCTGAATTTCCACTGAAAGTGGGGAAAACAGAAGTACTCTGCACGTTTGAGGCGGAAGCAACGGTGGAATTTCTCATAATGAGTTCGGTTTGCGTCACTGTATTATCAAGTCGTAAGTTGCGTGTAGCACACAGCTGTTCATCACGCATTGTTGGCAAATGATCGCCTACATTCCGATTCTCCGCAGTATTGCTCGAAAATTCCCGGATTTCAATATTCTCAAAAGAATTTCCTACTCTCGATTCCTAATTTTCGGAAACTGCGTTTGAAACCGCTTCTACATTCATGTTCGGAACCGTATCTACGTTCGCGTTTGCAGTAGCATCTGCATTCTTTTCCATTTTCTTTTGTGCTCGCGTCATCATCGTCGCAATACGAACGAAAACATGTCACTAAAATACACCGCTATCCTAAAAGTACCTCTGTTCAATTAACTATTACACAATGCAATAACAATTTCAAAGACAAAATTGCTGAAATAAAATTTTGTGTTAATACAAAGCAGTGCCCAAGCGATCAAATTGCTGTGCCGCCACTAATGATTACTGCTGCGTAAGCTTGCAGTTGGCAGTAGAAAGACGAAGCATATTGAACTACAACTCATAAAAAAAAAAAACTATCCTGGCAGGTATGTCGACAGGTGATGGTCGTGAGCTCTTTCTTCTTATCTCGTGTTTTCTACTGAAAATCTCGTGCTTGTACTCTTGTTAACTTTACTATTACAGAGATCGCCTAAACTTTATTTTTTTATTGGGCCTGTGCGCAACAAATAACTTACTTGGTGTTTCTGCTGCCACAGCTTGATCTGCTGCATTCCATTATTTAACAAAAACATAAAAAAACCCATACTCATGCTGAGTGCAATGCATGTTCTGTGTGGGGGCTCCTGCTGTTGCTGCGGCTGCGGCTGCTGCTGCTTACTACAACTATATATGATTCAAGAGAAAGGGTTTGGTCAAATCTAAACTCGACAAATGATAACCCAAACGATTAATTCCTTTTTTTCAAAAACCATAATCTGAAAGCGATTCTTTCTCATTGAATTAACAAAACCTGACAATTACAAAAGAAATCAATGACAAGAATAAATACTTAATCTATTTGCCTAACAATGGTTTCCCTTAAGAATTCAACTCCTATCATTACCAAAATTACCATCTGCTGATACGCACATACGCAAACCCTTTTCTTTAAATTAATAAGCACGCTGCAAATTATAGAAAAATATCGACTCAATACCAAATCCTGTGTCGCTGCTGGCGGATACGGCAGTACGGCAGCTCGGCGGCGACCCGTCGTCCAACACACGTGCGCACCACAGCAGGCGGGCTCCTACACTGGCTTCCAAACTGCCACTAATTAATCCGTGCGCTGCGAAGCACGACAACAATATCTTAGATTCCATAGATTGTGTTTGCGCGCTGTAACCAACATTTAAATCGTGAGAGAGTATTGCCAACTCTTAACTGATAAAGCTACAGTATTTCCAAAAGCTTTCCAAAAGACTATATCTGTGGTTTAGTACAATCACAATCATGTCTAGAAATGAGTGAGAATTTTGCTATCAATAAAAGGTTTTTACCCCTACATTCCAGGCGAAGAAAATATCCCTCTTGCTCCTGTTGTGAAATCCTATGTTAATGTTGCTTATTTGGAACAAATACCGCCGTTAACGGTTTCGAACGTACAGATTCCTTCTCAACGCGCTCTTCACATTTAAAATTTGAATATGCTTTTTGCTGATTTTGGCAAAAAGGGCTGGGATGGAGTACCCTGCATCAAACAGCGATGTGTTCATGGAGAAAACAGTGAATAATGACCACATAACCAGCCTCTTAAGATACGAACTGAATTATTTTTGTGTTACGTCGTACATCGACAATTTAGACTGCGTTACAAGAAGTGTGTATTTCGCAGGATGCCATAATACTTGTGAATTTCTCTTAGTCACTCGCTGCAACACATCTGTAAGCCATATTGTGGGAGTGTAGCAACATTTTTTAATTTATTAATGGCTCTTAGATATCATCCATACTGCCAGGTTTCAAATGGTTCAGATGGCTCTGACCACTATGAGATTTAACATCTCAGTCATCAGTCCCCTAGAACTTAGAACTACTTAAACGTAACTAAGCTAAGGGCATCACACGTATCCATGCCTGAAGCAGGATTCGAACCTGCGACCGTAGCGGTCTCTCGGTTCCAGACTGAAGCACCTAGAACCACTCGGCCACTCCGTCCTGCTGCCAGGCTTCGAATGATTTTTTTTAAAAACGTTAACCGTTAATAAACAGTAATTATCAGTTACCGGTACGCTCATTTAATATGAAATTTAGTTAGTGATCTAGGAAAATTAAGACATTTTTATTATGTTCACAGCTGTAGATCATCAGCTGCAGAACGTTCTTCCCACAAAAATAAAATATCTGTCGTCAGCTGCACAAAATTTTTATTTGATTCACTTTCCCAGTTTCAGCTGTTTAAACTGTAAACTTCTAAAGTGAAATAGACTCAAACCATTAGTAAGCAAGCGTCAATGATATTTATCAATGTTTTGACGCTTTTGTTTCCTATTCACATCTTCCGATTCTTATTTTGCCATTGGCTTAAGAATAATTTGAACCTATTTACTTTCTGAAAATGACAATATAGAGCGGTGGTGTGTTGGTTGGTCGATTTGGGGGAGGGAAGTAAACAACCATATCATCGGTCCCATCGGATTAGGGAGGAATGGGGAAGGAAATAGGCCGTGCCCTTTCAAGGAAACCATATCGGCATTTGCCTGAAGCGATTTAGGGAAATCACGGAAAACCTAAGGCAGGATGCCCGGATGCGGGTTTGAACCATGGACCTCCTGAATGGGAGTCCAGTGATAAACTGTTAGAACCGATAAATTGAAACAAATATTTACGTCAGTTTTTCAATTATATGTCCATAAGAGAACCATAATTTTAGACCTACAGTGACCAATTTTGACTGTAAGCTACAGTCATCTTCTGAGCAATTGTTGCACCATTTTCTAACAAGGTATCAGACCATCTTCTGATCATATGTTGCAGCACCTCAAGATAGATGCAGCTTGCAGTCGAAACATTTCAAAGCAAAGCAACCCTGACGCCAGCGACGAGCGCTTTTCCATTGCTGTGTTACGAGATAAGTAATTTAGTTAGTAATTAATTGTTTTTGCTGTATATTGTACAGTATTTACGTGCATTAGTATCAGATAGACTTGATAAATTGAAGGTTTCAGTTTTTAATTGCGTCTGAATAGGAAAAGTGAAGTTTTTGTTTAGGACAGTTTCGCGTGTACGCAAACGTTTGTTTACATTGTTAACTGACGTTAAATATCAATTAAGTCAGTGTACAATACTCATTATTTACGTTTATTAGTGTCATTTAGACACGATACATTGAAGGTAGCAGTTTTTATATTTTTATTAGGTCAATTTAGCATCTACGTAAACGTTTGTTTACATTATAAATACGAGGGATAAAATAAATGGTTCAAATGGCTCTGAGCACTATGGGACTTAACAGCGGAGATCATCAGTCTCCTAGAACTTAGAACTACTTAAACCTAACTAACCTAAGGACATCACACACATCCATGCCCGAGGCAGGATTCGAACCTGCGACCGTAGCGGTCGCGCGGTTCCAGACTGAGGCCCCTAGAACCGCTCGGCCACTCCGGCCGGCTACGAGGGATAATCAGTAGATGTAGCTTACCATAGGTTACTGTTTAATTCTTTAATAATATTCACTAGATATCCCCAGCAGTTTACTGTAGGTCACTGTTTTTTTATTTAGTATTCACTAGATAGTCCCAGCTGGAAAATAAGCACCGGATCCAGTTCCTACCATACATTTATATTGTTTTTTATTGTTGAGTGTCCTTTCTGACAACTAGAGTGTAACTGTTAACATTATGTGGCAATAGGTTTCCTTAAGTTTCTTATAGTAAATCACATATTAGCTAGATGGGGAGGGACTGTGTCTGTTGTGTACGGATGCAGGAGGAGTTGGACACAGTCCAAACGGTGCGGGAAATTTTGTTGGACACAGTCAACAGGCTCAAGAGTTCCACCTTGAGGTGCGGTGGGGTTGGGGTGCCTTGAGCAGCCTCTGCTGTACTAGATGTGCTGGAGGGGGGGGGGGGGGATGTCACAGGTCTCTGTCACTGAGCCGACCTCAGGTGCGACTGAGCTGGCTGGCCAATTCTCATCTCAGTGTGGGTGGTGGACTGTGTCGATGTCTCGAGCCTCAAGGCGAAGGCTGCCTGGGGGACGCAGGCTCCGGCCAAATCCCATTTACTTTGCTAATAGATTTGGTGTGCTGCCTGATGCTGGAAGGGGGGGGGGGGAGAGACTGAACCGGATCAGAATGTACCTACTGCCAGGATAGTGGCCACCCGTTCAGCAGGGTACGGACAGGCACGTGGGGATAGGGGTTTGTTAGTGATTAGGAGCTCCAGTATTAGGCGGGTCATGGAGCCCCTCAGGAACATAGCAGCTAGGGTGGGGAAGACGTCCAATGTTCACTCGATGTGCTTGCCAGGGGACCTTGTCCGGGATGGGAAAGAGGCTCTTCGGGCGGCTATCGAGTGTGTGGGGTGCAGCCAGCTGCAGGCTGATGCACATATCGGCACAAACGATGCCAGTCGTCGGTGTTCCGAAAAAATTCTTGGGACCTTTCGACGGCGGGCTAAATTGGCGAAGGCGGCCTCCATCTCTCGAGGGGTGGAAGCCAAGCTGACGATTTGCAGTATCGTACCCAGGGTGGACTGGGGTCCTTTGATTTGGAGTCGAGTGGAGAATCTAAACCAGAGGATACGTCGACTTTGTGACGAAAATGGTTGTAGATTCCTCGACCTACGCTATGGGATGGGTGTACTACACAAGAGGAAGCAGCTACATGGGTGGCACAGTTCTTGTGGCGTACACATGTTTTTTTTTTTTTTTTTTTTTTTTTTTTTTTTTTTTTAGATTAGGTTCCTCCCCATGGAAAACAAACCATTGGCATGACAAATTACCAGATCATGACATTCATGTGGGTGTGCCAACTGTGAAAATTTTTAGTTCGCCTAAACAGATCATTCCAATGGATTTAAATATGCTAAGTCTCATATTAGTAAATTGTCGAAGTGTCTGTAGCAAGATACACGAGTTACCCTTAGAAACAAACAGTAGTAATTCCAATATTATATTAGATAGCGAAAGCTGGTTGAAACAAGACATAAATAGCAGTGGAATTTTGAACTCGGATTGGACAATGTTTAGGAAGGATAGGACTGATGCTATGGGAGGTGGTGTGCTGATTACAGTTAAAAGTTGTTTAATCGCAAGTGAGATCGATACTGGGTCGGACTGTGAAATAGTCTGGATAAAGCTTTCAATCAGACAAGGAATGACCATTGTATGAGTGTAGGAAATCGGATACACATAATTACCGGCCAATTTCACTGACATCGATTTATTGTAGAATCATCGAACATATTTTGTGTTCAGACATAATGGGCCTTCTAGACACTGATAAGCCCACCTGCAGAAACCAGCATGTTTTTTGGAAACAGCGGTCACCCGAAACACAGCTGGTCCTCTTAGTGCGTGATATACAACAGGCTCTAGATACCGGCTCCCCGGTTGATGCCATATTCCTCGACTTTCGAAAGGCGTTCAACTTACTTCCGCACTGTCGCTTGCTCCAAAAAGTGCGCGCTTACGGTCTATCCGACGACACATGCGGTTGGATTGAAAGTTTTATAACAGACAGAGAGCAGTATGTCGTCCTGAATGGGGAGAATTCAATAGAAACAAACGTAGTATCAGGTGTGCCCCAGGGCAACGTAATAGGTCCGCAGCTTTTTATGAATTACATAAAACATGGTTGATGGTATTAAAATGGCAGTAGACTGTTTGCCGTTGATGCTGTAGTCTACAGGAAAGTAGTATCACACGAAAGTTGTGAACAAATCAATGAGGATTTGCAGAAAATAAATGCGTTGTGCAACGACTGGCAGTTATCTCCCAATATTAGTACGTGTAACCTACAGCGTATAACAAAGCGAAAATCCCCATTAACGTACGAGTACAAAATAAATGCCCAGTCTTTGGAAACGGTAACATCCGTCAAGTATCTGGGTGTGGCTATACGAAATGATCTCGAAAGGGACGAGTGGTTCTAGGCGCTTCAGTCCGGAACCGCGCGACTGCTACGGTCGCAGGTTCGAATCCTGCCTCGGGCATGGATGTGTGTGATGTCCTTAGGTTAGTCAGGTTTAAGTAGTTCTAAGTTCTAGGGGAATGATGACCTCATAAATTAAGTTCAAAAATGGTTCAAATGGCTCTGAGAACTATGCGACTTAATTTATGAGGTCATCACTCGCCTAGAACTTAGAACTAATTAAACGTAACTCACCTAAGGACATCACACACATCCATGCCCGAGGCAGGATTCGAACCTGCTACCGTAGCGGTCGCTCGGTTCCAGACTGTAGCGCCTAGAATCGCACGGCCACTCCGACCGGCATAAATTAAGTCCCATAGTGCTCAGAGCCATTTGAACCATTTTTGGGACTATCAGATTACACAAGTAACGGGTAAGGCGAACTCTATATTGCGGTTTATTGGTCGAATCCTGAAGCGATGCAGACCCTCAACAAAGGAAGTTGCTTACAATACTTTAGTTCGTCCAGTCTTTGAGTACTGTTCGTCTGTATGGGACCCTTACCAGTTGGGTCTGATTCAAGAGATTGAGAAGATCCAAAGAAGAGCAGCAAGATTCGTGACTGGTACATTTAACCACAGCAAGAGCGTCACAGATCTCCTAGAAAGTTTGAAGTGGGACACACTTGCAGATAGACGACGACCTAAATGGAAGGGGCTGCTCAATAAATTCCTAAATCCGATCTTCGCCGAGAATGTAGAGCATATATTATTACCACCAACTTTCAAATCGCGCAATGATCACCATTAAAAGATAAGGGAAATAAGAGCTCGTACTGAGGCGTTCAGACAGTCGTTTTTCCCTCGCGCAATACGCGAGTGGAACAGAGGGGGGCAAATATGACTTTGGGGCGAATAGTGCCCTCCCCCACACACCACTTGGTGGCTAGCGGAGAATATATGTAGATGTAGAACACTGGAATTATCTGGTGGAAAAAAACAAAACTGGTTTATTATATCGTGACTACCTTCTAGGCTAGAGCTGTCTAGAGGTCTAAAACTAGAACTCGGGACGGTACCTGCGGATAATCAACTTATCTAGTGAGCTTTCTAGGCTTGATTCATGACCCATACTTACAGCTCCCCTTCCAGCAGTATCTTTTTCCTAGAATATCTCTTATACATATCTTACTGGACAAACATTCCTGGAGGAAAAGCTATCACTGAGAAATGTCTTCGTTTTTTTCGTTTGTTTCCTGAATGAATCAAATGGCTCAAATGGCTCTGAACACTATGGGACTTAACTTCTGAGTTCATCAGTCCCCTCGAACTTAGAAATACTTAAACCTAACTAACCTAGGGACATCACTCACATCCATGCCCGAGGCAGGATTCGAACCTGCGACCGTAGCGGTCGAGCGGTTCCAGACTGTAGCGCCTAGAACCACTCGGCCACTACGGCCGGCCCTGAATGAATCACTCATCCAACAACTGTGAGGGCGTATCTTGAGTCGTGTCTCGATAGCTTAGTCGGTAAGAGCACTACGCCTGAAAGCCAACGTTCTTGGTTCGTGTCGACTTCTCCATTCAGCTGAATTTGCCAGGAAGTTTAGAAACAGCACACAATCCACTGCAGTGTGAGATGCTCGTTCTGGAAATTATTATATCGATCATAAAACTCTCCAAAAAGACAGTTACGTATTACCTAAGATATCATGTGTAAAAGTTTGTTACATTGTTGTAGAGCATGCTGCACGCTCTAAAATCTGAGATCCTGCAGCCCACTGGCGCTACACGAACGCAGCCTAGCACGCCCAGGGAGCCGGCTTCCCTCAGAACTGCGCTATTCTGAGCATATGTGTGGATAATTATGGCCATATGCCGAAGGCTGCACACGCGGGGAACTTGTGTTTGCAACACAGTACTACTACCTCTTAGAGGAGCCGTTTGCAGCGTAGCAGGATTTTATCATTTGCGGTCATTTTCAATTTTTATTTTCTTGTCAAATGTGTAAGTCTTATTACTTAATGAAATAAGTGCAGTAGATAGTGCTAACGCGGTGAGCAAAAATACAAAAATCTTGTCATATGGGCATTTAACATCTATTTGGAAAGTAAGGTTCGACAGGTTGCGAAATGAAAAGGATAGTGAAAATCGGATGAACTCTTGCACGGAAGTGTTCGGTAGCGTCTCTAGCATACCTCTGTACAGTTCTGAATACACAGCGAGCACATAAAGATACCTAAAATTTTGCAGGCCTGTGTGGCCGAGCGGTTCTAGGCGCTTCAGTCTGGAACCGCGCGACCGCTACAGTCGCAGGTTCGAATCCTGCCTCGGGAATGGATGTGTGTGATGTTCTTAGGTTAGTTAGGTTTAAGAAGCTCTAAGTATGGGTGCCTGCTATTAGTTTTCACCTGATTTCATGCAACCCAACATAAAATACGTGTCATGCATTTCCTTGCTCATGGCAATCCTCAGCCGCACACTGCAGGGGGAGTGAGCACGCCCCTGCAGCATTTCCCTTAGGAAGTGTTTGATCAGCAACCTCACAGCCACTAATTGGTTCCCTGTGATGTTTGTTCCTGCTCACGCGAACCGCTGGCTATGAAGACACCATTTTGGCATGGACAAAGAACTGCAGGCAGCGTAAAGAAGTGGCGGAAAGCACAGGCGGCTGTCTTCTATGACGGGTGCAATGGAAAGTTGGTACAACGTGACGACAAATGTCTAAGTCGGGGCGGCGAATGTGTAGAGAACTAACAGTGAGGTGTAGTAAACTTTGTAAACTGAACATTTCCGATTATCACAGTAGTTTCCATTTTACGACTGGTCGGACCTTACTTTCCCAAAAGCCCTCGTAGAATATGTAATATATCTGGAAATATGGTTCATGTTAGTGGAACATATTGAGCTGCCCAGATTAAAATCACTTAAGTCTGAACGTTGGCGAGTCTTTGTCAATTTCGTAATACGAAAGAAGTTCAAACACATATGTTGAGCCAAACACTGTAATAAATTTAACGTCTTTTCTCTGCAGTTGATGATATTGCATCTGTAACGAACACTGCACACAAGAAGTTAGTACGAGTTTTAACTGACTGATCCACGATTTCAGATTGTTATAACGCAGGCACGAAAACGGGAATCTAAAGAGTTCAGCGATGCAACACACTTTTTCTCTGCCAGTTTCCGTTGAAAAACTGCGGAATTTGTTGCAAGATATCGTATAATACTCCCGGCCCAGCCTCTACAGTTTCATAAAGTACCGATAGCTGGCCGGACTATACACAGATTTCAAAATGGCGTCTGCTACAGAGCTGTCATTGAGTTTATTTTGACGGAAAACCAGAGGATCGCAGATAATCATAGGCGCTGTAGAATTTCTGCGGAGATCTGGCAGTGAACAAAAGCACAGTGAGTCGTTGGGCGTGGCATCAGTCATCGTCGCAACAAGGTCGCTCTGATCTGCCTAATCCCACGCGTGCCAGGTGGCAGCACGAAGCTCTGACTCCTGCAATGTTAAGATCTGCGGACAGTCCCATTCAAGTTGATCGAGGGATCATAATGAAACACCTCGCAGCAGAATTTATGTCTCCCTTGATAGTGCCGAAACAATCGTCTATCACTTGGGGCACTCAAAGGTATGTGCCCGCTGGGTTGGTTCAAATGGCTCTGAGCACTATGGGACTTAACATCTGAGGTCATCAGTCCCCTAGAACTTAGAACTACTTAAACCTAACGAACCTAAGGACATCACACACATCCATGCCCGAGGCAGGATTCGAACCTGCGACCGTAGCGGTCACGCGGTTCCAGACTGAAGCGCCTAGAACCGACGGCCACACCGGCCGGCCCCGCTGGGTTCCTCGCAGCCTAACACATGACCATATGAAGCAACGAAGGAATGTACAGGGTGTTCCATTTATCTTGACCACCCTAAATAACTGTTTGTCCAGGTGCAAATTACAAAACGTTTCAAGAAAATGTTCCTTGTCCGTCAGGGGGACATCAATCAGCATAATTGCCTTCGTTGTAGCTTTGTTTTTTACAAAGATATGAACAGCGGTATGACTTTTTTTAAATGGCACTCTGTATTTTTATATTCGGTAATTTATTTTCTCTCTTAAAGACCTATTTAAAATGTATCATAGTGTACCATTCACTGAAACACAACGTTATTAATTACATAACACAAAACTGACGTTGACGCTCCCAGCGCTTAGTGCAGGTACTCTGGGCAATGGAACACATCCACGTGCTGACGTTGACAGAGGACAAATGTAAACATAAGTAGAACGTAAACCCGTCATTCCGTCAACCCTCGTCAGTTGAAGAGTTGTGTGAGTAGAATGTACACGAACGAAGAGAAGGTAGAAATGCTACTCATCTATGGGGAATGTAAGTTAGCAGAACAGTAATTGCATTACTGTTTTCTTATGTACGGGTACATTTAGTACAGTAGTTTAGTCTTTTTAAGTATTTTTGTGTAGAGTAGGCATGAAGTGAAGGCTGTCCTTCCTACAAACTGCATCGTCATAACATTTCTTTTATTGGTCTTTTTGAAGGTAGGCGAAATGCTACGGAGGCAGCGGAACTGTACAGAGAGCGATATCCTGAAAAGGATGCACCTCACCGACGGATGTTTTCGCGTCTTGTTGCGACGCTTCAGGAAACGGGAGGTGTCAACCCTCGACAACGCAATCGTCGTAACACTCGCACAAACGAAGCTGCCGAAGTTACTGTTCTAGCTTCCGTTGCTATGAATCCATATGTGAGCACACGATATCATGAAGACGAGATTGGCATTCCTAAAACCAGTGTACATCGTATTCTTACACGTCCCCGGTTCCGTCCTTACCATGTACACCTACATCAAGAATTGCATGGGAATGATTTCCTGAATCGTGTACAGGTCTGTCAGTGGGCACAGCAGCAAATCCTCGCCAACCCGAACTTCTTCTACAATGTTCTATTTACAAACAAAGGACAGGTAAATACAAGGAACATGCATTATTGGTCCAGCGACAACGCACGATGGCTTAGGCAGGTGGAAAATCAGCGTCAATGGAGAGTTAATGACTGGTGTGGGATGCTTGGTACTACAATTATTGGCCCTTATTGCATCAATGGTAGTCTAAACGGCACAGCGAATGTCAACTTCCTCAGACGAATTCTTCCTCCTCTTCTGAATGCATTGCCTCTAAGAACCAGAATGCTTATGTGGTATCAACACGTCAAGCCTTGTGTACACGCACGTCATGTTCTGAACCGAAGGTATCCTGCCACCTGGACTGGTCGAGGAGGAACAGTTACTTGGCCTGATAACTCTCCTGATTTAAATCCTCTGGACTTTTTTCTTTGGGATGCATTAAAGACGTTGTATATAGCTATATTCAACAAAACCAGAGGAGACGCAGGAACGTATTATGCGTGCTTGTAATTATCTTCAGCAGGCAACACTGGAAGCAGTAAATAATTAAATAATTCTTTCATTCAATGAGTGCACCAGTGTATCGGTGTCCGGCGTCACCACATTGAGCACCTTTGAATGTTCTCCTCTTGAGCAATGGTACAGGAGAGTGGAAGTCAATTTTGTGTTATGTTTTTACTTGGTTATCATTTGTTTTCTGACAACTCCAGGAAGTGGACGAGTTTGTGATCTGAGCTCAAAGTCAATGTTGTGTAATGTAATTAATAACGTTGTGTTTCAGCGAATGGTACACTGTGATACAGTTTTGAATAGGTCTTTAGGAAAGGAAATGAATTACCGAATAAAAAATACAGGGTGCCATTTGAAAAAGTCATACCGCTGTTCATAACTTTGTAAAAAACAAAGCTACGACGAAGGCTATCTTGCTGACTGATGTCCCTGTGACGGCTAAAGAACATTTGCTTGAAACATTTTATAATTAGCATCTGGACAAACAGTTATTTAGGTGGTCAAGATAAATGGGACACCCTGTATATACGGAACTGCTTGCACGTTACTGAGTCTGAGAGTGACAGTTTTTTGTCGAATATCGTGACAGTCGATGAAATTTAGGCTCATCACTCCGGAAACAAAATGGAAATGGTAATTCATAGAGGGGCGCCGCACGGGGTAGCCAAGCGGTCAGAGGCGCCTTGTCACGGTCCGCGCGACTCCCTCCCTCCCGTCGGAGGTTCGAGTCCTCCCTAGGGCATGGGAGTGTGTTTTGTCCTTAGCGTAAGTTAGTTTAAGTTAGAATAAGTAGTGTGTAAGTTTAGGGACCGATGACCTCAGCAGTTTGGTGCCACAAGACCTTACCACAAATTTCCAAATTTCAATAGAGGGGCGCCGCGCCCCTCTCCTCCGAAGAAAAAGTTCAAAGCCACACCCTTAGGAGGTAGAGTCATGGAGATGGCCTTCTGGGATTCTGAAGAGGTTGTTCTGTTTTATGTCCTCCCTCAGGGTGCAGCGGTCAACTCTGAAGTGTACTGTTCTACCATCAGGAAATTGAAGAAACAACTTCAGCGTGGCCTTCGCCTCAAAAAAGCGAACGAAATTCTCCGTGACAACGCAAGGCATCGCTCAAGTCTGCGCACACGAGAGGAGCTCAAAAAACTTCTTCCTCATCCACCCTACAGCCCGGAATTCGTACTTTTCGACTTCCACCTGTTTGGCTCAGTGAAGGATGGACTCCGCGGGAAGCAGAACCTGGATGAAGGAGAGATTGATGAAGAAAGACGTGCGCTCCGACGTCGATCATTAGAATGCCATAATGCAGGCGTAAGGCCGTGGCATTGAACGGAGATTATGTTGCAGAATAGTGTTTTGTAGCCAAGATAGAGGGAAATAATTTGTTGTATTGGAATCCTGAATAAAGCCGCTTGCTTTCAGAAAAAAAGTATTGCGTTACTTACTGAACGCTACTAGTATCTTAAAAGATCGATAAGGCACAAATGAAAGTGTAAGACAGACTTTCAGAAAATACAAATGGCAATGTCTGGACCAATTAGGATACTGTTCTCAGAAGGTTCTGTTAAGGAATTTTAGACAGACGCTACTGCACGGAAAAATTTGTGAGAGTTTAGTCACATCCCTCATATGCCTCAAACAGTAATGAAGAAGTTAAGATTAGTTTTTAGACCAGTTAGATCGTTTCTGTTTGTTCAAACTTTCTGAAATGGGCTACAGAACAATGAACTGGTCTGGAGTTGTGACTTCGACGAAGCGTCTGTCCTACCAAATGTAATATCCCCCACTCACATCTTGTTGCATATATTCATGGTATTTCAATTTAGTTTCTTAACACACTCTCAGAAGACTGCAGCAGCAGCAACAGCTATCAACTACATCAGTTGGTGTTACGTTCAGCGTATTCATGGAACATTTATCCTCACATTTTACGTCATTACCGATGTCTGTTGTCCCACCTGCCACAGTGCCTTTTCATGGGAGCATCGGTCTTACATATAACGTCTACGGCAACAAAACAAGCGACTAGAATGCAGCAGTTGGTTCTTTTGGCTGTGTGATTCATCCTCGTCATTTAAGATGACAACACCTTTCCCCGCCATCTGCACGGCATGAAAAGACTACCGCTACTGCAGGCTATCGGATTGTTTTCGTTAAGCCCAATTATAGTCAAAAATGGTTCAAATGACTCTGAGCACTCTGAGACGTAACATCTGAGGTCATCAGTCCCTTAGAACTTAGAACCACCTAAACCTAACCAACCTAAGGACACCACACACATCCATGCCCGAGGCAGGATTCGAACCTGCGACCGTAGCGGTCACGCGGTTCCAGACTGAAGCGCCTAGAACCGCTCGGCCACACCGGCCGGCCCAATTATAGTCAACCGTGGTGTGTGCCACTGATATTTTTTCTAGAACAAAAATGTCCATCATAATGTTCGCTCTCGCTGTGACGACAGCTCTGCTACTGCCTATATAAAAATTCGGCAACCTGGATATCCGAGTCAGATTCTGCCGACATATCGGAAGGTCCAGACACGCGTTCGAATTTGTGCGGCTTCGACTGCATTCATCGCGTGTCACTGCCGTTTTAACATTAAAACCTGCAAAACACTGCTAACTACCAGGGCTGACACCAAAGCTCAATACAATCAATAATTTAAAAAAAAAAATGGCTCTGAGCACTATGGGACTGAACATCTTAGGTCATAAGTCCCCTAGAACTTAGAACTACTTAAACCTAACTAACCTAAGGACATCACACACACCCATGCCCGAGGCAGGATTCGAACCTGCGACCGTAGCAGTCCCGCGGTTCCGGACTGCAGCGCCAGAACCGCTAGACCACCGCGGCCGGCAATAATTTTAAAACTTCGAAGTCATGTGCTCAGGGACCCAAGAGTAATTCATTCCGTAAGTTCTTATCAAATATCACTATTGTTCCGTAGCTCTCCTCGCTGATGTTGCTGCCCATTTCGTCATCGTGGGATTAAAATTGTTATACTTCACAATAGTTCTATACTCTGTCATATTATCGTTTCCTTCCTTAAAGCCTGGTTAAGATTAGCGAAAATTTCTTTGAAACTCAATGTTATGTAAATTACTAAAACTTAAAAATGATTTCGTGTAATACCGGCTGACATTACTGCATGAAAATGACATCACTACATGAAAAAAGACATTTTATGAAAATGCAGGGCGTGCGTGATTGATGCTAATATTGTATCGCGTTGATGATGTAGTTGAGTTCGAAGTACAAGTTACGGCCTAAGAGTGAGTGGACGAAATAGGCGAACAAATGCAACATATAGAAGAAATGTACTTGGTAGCTTCACCCATGACGTCAGTGTTTTTACACACACAGTCTATTTGACCTTCGGAATCTCTCTCGGGCCGTTTAGTTACACTTTTTAAAAACTACAACACTTCTGCTATCGGTTAAGAGTAGAGACTCTGATGGGTATTTCTTCCTATTTCATCTCTGAAGGAAGCTCGCCATTGTACCCGGATTGTATGCATCCATTCCGAAGCAATCGTAAGCATTCGAAAATCAATGTTCCACTGTATTAGGTATTATTATATTCACTCGGTGTTTCCTCTACTCCGACTAGCCACTGTGCTTTCATTTATGTTACTATTTCTTGCGATTGCGGGTGGATGTTGACGTATTAAACTGAGGGAGGCAACAATTTTCTTTAGTGATTAATATTTTCAGTCACACTACCTACAAGTCTATAAGGAGCGAACAAAGTGTTCCTATTTGAGGGCGTTGCTCCAGAGTATATTTAACGTAGCGCGACCACGATGCGGGTGTATAAGCACAGACGGATTTAGTGTGACATCACCGACTTTTTGGCAAGGTATTAGTGTGGCATTCGTGTCCTTACGACGTGAGGGCTGTAAAAGCAGGAACGTGAACTATGACGACTTTAGCATCCAAACAGGACGACGTGCTGTTATTGTTTTCTTGGCTACCGAAGTACAAACATCGGTAGAGAACGATAAAAAAACGAAGAATGCATTTTGGGCAGCATGTATGTCGAAAGTCACCGTTACGAAAAACTGCTTAATCCTAACGCACGTCCGCACATCGCAAATGCCGAACCGCGGAAATTACGCCAACTCAAGTGAGAGGCAATCGAGCAGCCACCCTATAGTCCTGATCTCTCTCCAAGCGATTATCATACCTTCCGACGTTAAAGAAGGCCTTGAACGGCCGATAACTCCTGTTCAGACAAGAATGTGCAGCAGACAGTAATGGACTTCTTCATGCAACACGACACGGTGTTTTAACAAACGGGTATCCTCAACGTGGTGCGTCTGTAGGATGATAGCCTCAATGCTCACGGCATACCTATTCTCGACTGTATGGTTTTCGAAAGCAAACTTTCTGATCGCCCTCATGGCTCACTTAAGTCAGTTATCGCAACCAGCTGTTCTCAACAAGAACTTTATGCCTTCCTCTTATTCTCTTTGGCTCTGAGCACTATGGGACTCAACTGCTGTGGTCATAAGTCCCCTAGAACTTAGAACTACTTAAACCTAAGTAACCTAAGGACATCACACACATCCATGCCCGAGGCAGGATTCGAACCTGCGTCCGTAGCGGTCGTGCGGTTCTAGACTGTAGCGCCTTTAACCGCTCAGCCACTCCGACCGGCTTTATTCTCTTTACCTGTGTTAATACTCTATTGCGAATGACTTCGATGTTTACTGGCCGATTAAACACATAAAAATAAAAGAATGTCTATCATGGTAACGTGCATACCTCAACGCATCTACACTCGCAGCACACGCGCTTCATCACGGTATGTGGCATAAATTGCTGTATGTACCTGTGTCACCTAGAACCTTTCCTGCTCCAGTTTCGAGTGATTGTCGTAGGCTTCCACGTGATCTCGAAGCACTCCAGCTTTACGTCCATAATGTCCTCGCGAGACATAAGTAGGAGGCACCAATGCAATGGTTGACTCATATCGGAACGTATTCTGCCTGCTTAGCTGAGTGGTGCCGGCACGGTAGCTCAGCGTGTCCGGTCAGAGGGTTAGCTACCATCTGTAATAAAAAAAAAAAAAAAAAAAAAATCTGAGTGAAAGGATCAACGAAGAAACTGAACGGTTGTCATCGCACGTCCGCCCCGAACGAATTCTACGAACAATGAAGAACAAAATGAGATCAACCCAAGAAAAATGTGGTAAGGTGCTTCCCCACCACGCAGCGGGCCCGGGTTCGATTCCCGGCCGTGTCGAAGATTTTCTCCGCTCGTGGACTGGGCGCTGTGTCGTTTTAATCACTTTTCATTCTCATTAACGGGGCGCAACTTGCCCTAAGTGGAGTCGATTGAAATAATACTGGCACTCGGCGACGAACTTTCCCGGGTGGGGCCTCCCAGCCAATAATGCCCCACCAGATCATTTCATTTCATTTCTAGGAAAGTACAGTCGGGTAATTTTTGAAGCAACAGAAACTTTTTTGTAGCGTCTGCCACGTTAATAAACTTCTTCAACAAAACGCCCTACTCCTCTTCGATTTTCTATGTTTAATCTATCGATCATGTGAGTAATATGCCCCAAACTGAGGACCAACTTACTTTGTTGGTGGACTAAACAGTCGCGATTTAAGGAAGTCTGGTATCCTGCGCAGACAGAGACGACCAGTACCTCAGAGACTATTAAGGATTCTAGTTCCGATAGTATAGTAACCGACTGTTAAATTACACTTTTCATCAACGCTGACACTAGTGGCAGCCTGTTTTCTTGTGCTACTGTACTACAGCACACCGTAAATATCCCACTAAAATTATGCCATTCTCTCCTAATGCGAGTTGGAAGTCACATTAAAGTTATGCCGTACCTCTTCGAATGCGAGGCGGAAATCACAATAAAATACTGCCATTTCTTTTCATATACATGATGCTATGCAAATAAAATGGAGGAGAACATGGTATATAGTGCTCTCTCTCTATAACTAGAAAGGAGTGTCGAAAGCTGAAATGATGGTCAGCTGCGCTACGACCAACACGGGAAGGAACGCAGCTGTCTTTTGGGCTTTGCATGCTCTGGACTGATGTCATCCCTTGAACCAGGGCACTGTTCTTCTTTGAAACTCCATATATCGTATTATGGGGGTGTATGGTATGAGGAATTTTTCGAAACTTCTGCAGGAATGGCACTGTGGCTGAGTGGTCAGCATTGCCGCTTCGCACGCCGGGCGAGAAAGTTCTTCCTATTCCCACCTCTATCGCAGCGCTGCGACAGCTCCGTTGTTTGTTCTCAGTGTAGTGTAAGTCGTTGTGTGCGTCACATCGTTGTTTGACTATCGGAGTCTCGTGTTTGTGATACCATTTTGACGTGGTGTTGTCTTCCGTCGTGGTGTCGTCCGTGGTTCCCAGGAATGTTCCAGGCACAGGTACCGTCAGTTTTAGCAAGTCCACGCATCCTGTACATCCCAGTTCGTTAACCCTTTGTTTCCTGACATAAGAAAAAAATTACTTTTTAACATTTTCTTTGCAGAATTTATGCTATTGTGGCCTCAAATGACGGTAGGATTTTTTGTAAAATTTTATTTTATTTTTCACAACGGTTTTCTCTCCTGGTACTCAGAAGTACCGTCAGACTCCATGGACAGAATCACAGCATGCGCAGAAAAATGCTCCAATTTTTATAACTTGTACTTTATTCCACATAAATATTAAATATTTTTACGTTAGGAAATTAATTAACAGAAATATGATATTTCTGAATTTTTTTTAAATTTCGCATAAATTTATTCTAGAGCAACTTCACAATACATAGTAACTTAGCTATACATTTTTGACAGTATATACATATCACATATTTAGTGATACCTCATGAAATTGTAGGAAACAGTTCTTTTTCTCATTGCAGCACAAATACACTTTACATGTACTACATTGTGAATGTGGTCTCGACTGAATTTTATTTTTCACACACATTTCGCATCGTCCTCTTTTACAACTGAACACTACAAAATGGTTCCCTCGGTTGCCAAGACGTACATCCTTCGGAACAGAAAAGTTATCCTTCCTTCTCTTTGGGAGAGTTATTTCATCTTTACCTGAGTTTCTCTTTTTGAGATTTGGCACTTGCTGTTCATTCATTAGCCCTAGTGCCACAGCACGCCTGAATTCCAGCAGTGGCAGTGCCCCATATAGATCACTGAAAATGACGTAAGCATTGACAAAAACAATTTGTATTGCTCCCCAGAAGAGACGGTGTCACCATTTCTTTGATCGCTTGTCAAGACCATAAATTGAACGTAATCTGTCTGCATGATCCACACCACCCATGTTTTTATTGTTATCACATACAATAACTGGGCATGGTATAGTCATACTAGTTCCATCTTTCTGTTTTCTTGTCACTGCGCTCTGTTCAGTGCCATGGAAGTTTGACGCAAAATACACTACTTTATTTTCCTTCCATTGAAATACTGTTAGGTCTAAAGATGACTCTCTGTGATTTGATTTAGACATTTTTCTTTAGGTAAATTCCCTGGTAAACCTTTCCTGTTTGTTCTAATTGTTCCACAGGCAAATGTATTTACGGATTTCTGTGTGAGAAAAAGTGGACAGAACAACTAGTGAGAGGTAACGCATTGTTGCTACAATAAAGTGTTCGCACAACCTGACGGTACTAATAAGTCCGCCTTATATTTTCCACTTTATCTCATTCACCTGTAACGTAATGCTTCAAACTATTATAAAAAAACAAAGAAGGTAAGTACGTACAATGGAAAACTCAACGGAAGTTTCAATAAATTGCGCACAAATTCAGGCAACACCATGGAAACAAGCGCATACAATCTTCTGTTTTCACAGCAGCGTGCGAAAAACAATTTCAAGCTCTGACCGCCAGAGAGGTCTATGTATTGCACATTAACATCTATGAAACAGTAGAGCAGAGTTACTGTTACGTACCGACAGGCTCTCAGATCACGAAACTGCACCATGAGAAAATAATGAGAGTCAAAACTTACTGGTACTTTTAAGTACCGTCAGGCAACAAAGGGTTAAGCAATTCATGATTGGCTTATAGATACGATCAAGGTCACTTCAGAAAGGTTCACACGGCTCAATTGGATTCTGAATCGAATGCGTTTTATGTCAAGTTCGTAGACCCTCATCAGGCTAACAGGCACCTTTTGCGGCACGGACAAGAAGTACCTTTCACTCATCGCGATGGCTCTAACAGCATGGTTATTCTGGCGAAGGCGGAGATAGAATGTACGAACGTTAGGGTGTTTAACCTTTCCTCAAGTTCGTTCTACTTCCGTTTGGGAATATACGGAATGTATGGTGGGAACGCTGGGCCGCTCAACGTCTTTTACAAGTTTATAGCGAAATACGATCCGTGGGCGTGGTCGTCAAACGGAATATTCCTTTTCATATGCAGGTATGTGGATACTGGGTACATGTAATTTACATAGGTCAAGAAGGGACCAGTTTAGTACGTAATGAGAGTGCATACCTCTGTACGACCTGTCCGCGTCCCGTCACGGTCTTAAAATCCACTTATGAACAACGTAAAAGGCTGACTTTAGCGGATCTGGCTCCCCAAGTGACAGACGTTGTGCCTAACCAAGTTTTTGTAGTGCACGGCGAGTCATTGCGAGATAGTCCTAGCGCATTTCCGCCGTTGGCATTGCGTAGGTACTTCGCCACCGCTTCGACTTCAAAACAAGCGTAGACGGACGCAAGACAGTGAGCAGTCAGACGATACCTCTTCGCTTCTCCGCACTTCTGAAATGATTCCGGTGGAGGAGTCCTCTACCCTCCCTCAGTTTGGACAGGATGATAACTCGTCAGCTGCTGTTCAAGATTCTAAAGCGTCCAGAACTCCTCCGACCTGACTCCCGGCAGCGAGACCCTGAATCTGTAACATACTCCCACCCTCCTCCTGCGCACCCGGATGGGGAAAGCATGCTACAAGCCGCTGCCGATCAGAACCAGGTCTGCCCAAGTGTCCCAGTGCCACATGTGGTGACGGTAAAAGACGAATCGCAAGTTTTCGTTTCCGTTCATTCCCAGGGGCCGTACAGCCCACTGGGGTTTACCCTCTGTACCTGGTACTAAATTTCCACAGGAGCCAACCACGCTGCGCCATGATGCTGTCGCCTTCCAGCATAGCCGCAGCAAACAGACGTTTTCAACCAGAACGTGTGACATAGCGAAAAACAAAACAAACAAAAATCAGAAAAAGGGTGGAAGACAGGGAACCACCTCTTTACATTCAGATTCATCCGCTGAATCTGCCATGGATGTTAACGGTCATTTGCAAGTTATCAACTGTATAGTTTTGGTAATGAAAGGATGCGGACCTGTAGCTTTCTTACCTTGAACGTGAACGGATTAAATTCGAGCTAGACTTGCGGCGTCACGACGATTAATTTACGATTCAAGCGCAGACGTTATATTTTTGTGAGAAGTGTTATTTAACAATTTTTCCATTCCCGGCTTTTCTGCTTTCCGTAATGTGGTTCCTGAACTATGTACTGGTATTGCGTTATTTTATAATGAGGGAATACCACTGATTTCGACGTTCTTGATAACAGCCGAGGAGTAGGATGCAATTTTTGTGAACATACTTTAATTATTCTTCGTGCCCCTTAAGGATCTGGTCGTTCCACAGATCGCGCCCACTTCTATAAAGAGGATATAGTTAATTTACTTCGTAAAACTACGCAGAAACTTCTGTTAGGCAGTGATTTTAATTGTGTTTTGCATCCTGTGGATCAGTTTCCTAATTTTAATTTCGGTAAGGATCTACACGATTTTCTGAGTTCTTCGAAAATACGAGGTGCGTGAACCTGTCAGTATCCCACTGTCGTTAGGTATGCGCATTTTACACCTACTTCCAGCAGCCGAATCGATCGCTTTTTATCTTTCTGACTCAGTAAGTGGACAGCTGTTAACGACTGGCGTGATAAGCGCAAGTTTCAAGGATAACTGTGCCGTAGCTGTTACTTTAAAACTTGCGCAGCAACCTGTAAAACAGTATCGCCTCGCCTGGATGTTGAACACACCCCTCGTAGGGGATCCTTCCCTCGAGAGGTTTGAGCCCGTAGCTTGCTTTCGCAGGACAGTTATGCCTCTCTTAATGGGTGCTGGTCAGGGCATGCCAAACCTTTGTTCCGGAAAGAGTTAATGCTTTACGGTGCTGAGGGGGTGCGGGATCTCCTTCGGACCCAGGAATTTTATAATTCCGTATTGCGTCAACTTCATGACAGTGCGAGACAAGAACCCCTACGTATTATGGATGTCCGCCAGGATAAGGCAACAATTGGAAGGACTCAGGCTGCGATCAAAATCTCGCTCCTTCCTATAGGATGAAGTGACTTCTTAATACAACGTTATGCGGCTGCGGACGCGTCGAAAACGTGCATGTGTCACTTCCCTTAGTCGCACCGATGATCAGACATTGACATCCCAATGTGACATTTCCAGAGCGACCTATAATTGCTACACCGACCTTTATGATGTCCCTGCTACTGATACGATTGTCCCTGATGGATTTAATCCTCTCCTGGATTTGCGAGGTTCCTTCTTGTTGATTCACCATCGCAAAAATTGCCGGGACTCGACGGCATTCCTAAGGAATTTTATATACATTTTTGATCTCTCATAGGTGAGATTTATCACTAATAAATGTGGTTACCTCGGCGGGTGGAGGCGGATCTGATTCGTAACCCCTCCAATGTAGGTAAAATAGTTCTAATTTCGAAGTAAACCGGACGTCCAGACATAGGTAAAATCCGTCCGATCACACTACTTAATTTCCAGTATAAAACTGTCGCCCCGGCGGTTAATAGCCGTTTGTTGATACTGCTAGAGAATTGCTCATAGAATGACAAGATGATGAAAACCCAGCAGTACTAATAGGGTACATCTCCGTTCATTGGAGAGGGGGCTCCCCTGCTGTCTCCCTTGCTGTCCACCATATCTGTGTGCCTAGACGCACGATTCTGACTTCGGTAGTCAAAGGTCACGACGTTGTCTCGGTGGCTGCAACGACTTGTCTCTTTGGAGGCTTGCTTGAATTGATTTTAATAAGGCTTGTGACATGGTCAGTCACGATTTCTTGATGTAGGTGCTCAAGGCGACCGGTTCCAATCATACTGCGTGTCACGTATTATTCAATCTTTTTACTGGTGTTCACGCATGTGTCGTAGTGAGTGGACAACTTACTCCCCAGATCACCATCCGAAGGTACTTACCGCAGGGAAGCCCCCTGTCTAATGAACGGAGATGTACCTTATTACTACTGCTGGGTTTTCAAAATCTTTTCATTCTGTGGACAACGGTGACTGCTCAGCACAAATCGTTGTGGATTACTGTTGATCGCTGCCCGATGAAAATGGCTGCACTCCATTGGCGGGAGGTGACGAATAGAATTCAAGGGGCACTTCGTGAACACGATAGCCGTTTCCTTACTCTCCTCCACAAATTACACGTCTTAGATACCTAAATTTTCAGCAAAGTGTACTATGTCGCAGAAATATTCCCGCTCCCCGCGTTGATGGCACGCAAATTGATGGAATTGTCCGATCGTTTCTTTTCGAAAAGTCATATTTTTCTACTTCGGTATGAAGTGGCTGCAAGGCCCTTTCCCCTTGGAGTGTGCCGGCCGGAGTGGCCGTGCGGTTCTAGGCGCTACAGTCTGGAACCGCGCGACCGCTACGGTCGCAGGTTCGAATCCTGCCTCGGGCATGGATTTGTGTGATGTCTTTAGGTTAGTTAGGTTTAAGTAGTTCTAAGTTCTAGGGTACTGATGACCTCAGATGTCAAGTCCCATAGTGCTCAGAGCCATTTGAATCTTGGAGTGTTGGGACTCCCCAGTATCAATGACTTCAGTATTGTATACAAGGCGTACCATTTTAACTGTTACTCGAGCGAATCACTCTACTGCATATCCCTTGTTTACATGTCATCGACCGGTTAGTCCGACTCAACCTGCCGCTGTTGGCAGGATCAATTCTAAATTGCTGCACGTACGTGCATTTTATATTATAACAAATTTTAGCCGTCCGGGTTGGCCGAGCGGTTCCAGCCGCTAGTCTGGAACCGCGTGACCGCTACGGTCGCAGGTTCGAATCCTGGCTCGGGCATGGATGTGTGTGATGTCCGTAGGTTGGTTAGGTTTAAGTAGTTCTAAGTTCTAGTGGACTGATGACCTCAAGAGTTAAGTCCCATAGTGCTCAGAGGCAGCCATAATAAGTTTTCTGGGAGCTGACATTTTATCAATGACATACCTTATCGCCAGGTACTAGCTTTCTTGTAGGGGAGTAAATCATCCTTCTCCGTGGTTGAAATGGTCGCGTCATTTGTACCCTGGAAAACAGTGTGGTTTCAAGTGAGTCTTCCCATCCCCCCAATGGAAGTCGCCTCATCGTGGTATAGGGTGGCTGTGAGTGGCATGAGTGACATGAACATTTTCAACAACTTAAGTAACTGCATGAAAATTCCAAGGACCATGTTACAACTGAATGAGCACTCAATAAATCTGGCAATACAAGGATAGATTTTTGTTTGAACAACGTCTTGGTATTTAATATTCAAAGGCGTAACGAACAAGTGAAAAAAAGACACATTTTGAGCTGTTTCAATGATGTCACGTGTTTCCTAGCTCCAGAATTACTTACTTTCAGTGGACACAATGAAGCAGAGGGCAGTAGTAATCGGGGCAATTATGTCAAAATGTTACTTTTAATGGCACAAAAAGAGGAATGTTGTCAAATCACTTGCTGACTTCAATTATTTTTCGAGCTATCTTAAGTGACATTCAGAATAACCTCACATATTCCATTCGTGAAGTCATTCATAGAGAAATTTGAACAGAACTACAAGAAACGCCATTTGCTGTAGTTTTTATGGATGAATCGCTTGGTGCCTGAAGCCAGTCCCAACTTTCAACTATTTTGTGATATGTATTATCCACCGGTGAAGTGTGTGAGAGAATTTTGGGATTTGTTAATGTCAGTGATAACCGAAGTGCTGCTAGGTTAGCGGACCATCTGTTTGGCTTTATAAGTAAAAACTTGTGGCTCACCCATACGATGGCTGTGCTGTCTTGGCTGGGCAACATAATACAAAAACTTGTGAGAGGCAAATACCCCTCAGCTCTCTTCGTTCAATTCTTCTCTCATAAACTGAATTTAGTACTGAAACCGTCTGTTGAAAAATACAGGACTGCAAAATATTTTTTCAGACAATCCCTGGTTTATCTTCTTTTTTCCCCAAACCTTCTAAAAGATCCAACGCTTTGGATGAATTAATGAAATAACGTTTTACTTCGGTATCGAACTCCAGATGGTTATATAACAGCAGATTAATCGAGCTAGTGGCGAAATATACGACTGAAATCGAAGAACTTTCGGAGTCTATGAATGATGATCCTAATGAACGGGACGGAGAAACAAAAGCACATGCCAAACGCTTTTACCCGACACTTTAGCAATTTAGTTTCAGTTGCTTGCTTCATATTTTTTCCCGTATATTTCCCAAGAAGACAATAAATTATTCTAAGACTGAGGTACAGGAACCTTCCGTTATGCTTGAAGAAGTGTGTTGTAAAACCGAGCCAGAAGAAAGTGATAGTGAGGCTTCAGAAAGAAGCAATGGGATGGCGAAAATATTTCTTAAAATAATATTATTTCCTGGACACCTCCGAGGTCCATAATATTAGATGACTGAATACACTAAATATCAAAGACAAACTTATGTAATCTTTGCGGCTCGGAAATTAACGCCCACTCCATACAGTGACAAGATGTTCATAAATATAAACTCCTGTGTCGAAGCAGTTACACAAGTAACTATCAGTGTCAAAGCGCTTCCTGTCTCTGAATGGTAGAATTTTCGTAAGTATTCTTATTATAGATAACCAAATCGTCGAAATAGTTATTTATATGCGTAGACTTGATGTCAGAAAATACCTGAGCCATCACTTGTGATGGTACCACTGCCCCTGTACATAACTCGAAGCAGGCTCTATTAAATTCGTATATATTCCAATCGGTGGTAAAGGCAGTAAGAGGCTTTGATCTGCCGTGTATGAGTAGACGACTGTAAGCTTGATTCAGATACAGGGAGGTGAACAACTTCGCTCCCCATAGCTGTATGAAACTAGAACTAGCTGAAATAAAAGCACTGATCGTATTACAGTTTTCCTATTTAATTTTCTGCAATCTATGAAAAAACCTACTTCAGCTTGGGAGCTAAGAATATGGGCGCCGCATAAGGCGATTTAGAAGTGTGAATTACCTCTTTACGTAACATACCGTCAAAAGTCGTTTTAACAGCTTCATTCTCGGTTGCGATAGTTTATACGCACCTAAATATTGTATGTAACCTCAATGGGATACTCCCAACTCAATAATTAGCACTTCAGGAAATTCTTAGCAGATAGCTATAAGCTTTCGTTTCACCTTGCCTTGTAGATGACGCTCATTTCCACGCTGCATCAAACTATCCATCTGAGCTAATACCGGCTTCCTTTGGTTATTTCCAACTACGGATTACGCTTCTTTAGGCTGACAAAAGGCTATCATATATTCCACGCTAAACTTGGAATACACGGTATTAGCCGCCCAATCAGAAACCAGCCACACTTTGCTAATAAAATCGGACCCCAGAATACATGGTACGGTAAGCCCTGTTCTTAAACTGACTTTAAGTTTCCTAGTGTGTGGACTTACACCGATCTTTACAATAACATGTACATTCATTCCTGCACTCATACTGTTTGCTGTCATGAAGAATTTTAGCTCCTTTGGTATAGGAGGCATTTCATGTTTGTTAAGCCAATGTTTATCTAGGGTTGTCATCGCACTTCCTGAATCTAATAAAGCACATACAGATTCCCGTCCACAAAATAACGTACGAATGGCATTTTTCCTGTGTCTCCATGAGAAATTCTTTTAGTCATACTTACAGGGTGATCCTTTGCATTTTACTGTGGATGGAACCCCCTCTGCACCGTCGTTCTTTTTCCACATTTTATCAATGATAAAATTGTTTATAATGCCTAGATTAAACTTTTTCCCTCTTAAATATTGCTTCCATGTAAAAGAATAGGTGTGCCAAATTTCATCGAAATCTTTCCAATAGTTTCTGATATGTATCTATTCCTGAAAGGAGGAAACCTTACGTTGCAGAAAAATCGTTTTAAAGTTTGGATGAAATAATTCAAAAAAAATTTTAATCGTAACTTAGCTAAAACTGCCCATGTCCATATTTCAGTTTTTCTTCATCATCCACTACAGCTCTTTTACCTCCTCTGCTCCTTTACCTAGCAATTTTTATCTACATTCTGTACTGAAGTCTTCGCCTTCGCGATTGGTTGCTCATTGATGATCCACAGTATCTGCTCGGTTAAGATTCCAGGTGTAAATCTCATCTTGCTGAGGTTGTGAAGTGTTGCCACATTCCCATAATTAAACACTGTGCATGGGGGCTTAATTAAAATAGAATGCAAATAATTTTAATTTTTGCTTTAGTATTAGTCTGTCCGATTACGAAGTCTCGTACCGGTTGGCCCTGACTAGTATTATTACGCTATCTGACTGCATAGAACAACAACAAAGAATGAAATGGAAATTTTCATCAACACAATTAATTAAGTCCCCAGCAACTATAAAAACCTACGAGACCAAAGCACAAGTGTAACTGTTCTGTGTGTGGAAGTATGACTCAACGTACGCATCTGGCACGGTTCTTCTTCAATAACACAAGAATTTTTAAATAACATTTATACTGAATTAATTAAAGAAAATAGAAATACCATAATTACTCAAGAAAAACCAGAATTACACTCTAATACAAGAACACAAGCCAGATGCTTTGTTGACTGAACCTGTAATGACGCATTATTTAAAACATGGAAATAATGAAAAATAAATCAAGTTTCGTTACCTTCATATATTGACCAAAATCACTCTAATCATTACAATATATCTCCACACCGACTCGCTATTACCACATCTCAACAAGAACTTTTCAGCATCACATCTCAGCAAGCACTCCCTACTAGCACATCTGAACACGAACTGACTACTACGAGTCCTGGACAAGCACTGACTTCTAGCACATCTCAATAATGACTGCCAGTGGAGGCGGCGGAACAATGCTCTCTAGCGATCTCTGGCGCTGTGGCTCAGTGTAGCCACCTTTCATATGCCCTTCCTCCACGGCTAGAATTTGATGGTATTTTTGCCAGCATTGGTGGTGAAAATACCACCAAATTCGTCAAAAAAATACAGACAAAAATAAAAGATAATATTAATACGTAAATATCATATAACTAGATAAAATTTTGGCTTTGCACTGACCTTTCAATAACCTAATATATAAAATATAGTAAGCAATACAAATTCTTTCATACATGTGACTTTACATAATAGTTTACACAAGTATTGTGTGGTTAAACAGTTCAATCAATAGCGTCAGCAATGACGAATATGTGCAGGTAAGAGTCTCATAACTTTTCACAAACAGTAATACACAAAAAATCAGTTTATACAAATATTCACATAAACGCTTTCCATAGCTCAAGAATAAGCAGTTGACAGTTCCAGCAGTAGCACCCAGCAATGGTCAACAGGTGCAAAAACCAACAAGTGACATTTTTTCAGTAGAAACAGTCCATCAGTGGCACCCAGTAATGTTGAATAGATGCAGACACCAACAAGTAACACCATTTCAGTATAAGCAGTTCCATTAGTGGCACCAGCAATGTTGAACAGGTGCAGACACCTACAAGTAACACCATTTCAGTAGAAGCAGTCCATCAGTGGCACCCAGCAATGTTGAGCAGGTGCAGACAGCGACAGGTGACATCTTTTCAGTAGAAACAGTCCATCAGTGGCACCCAGCAATGTTGAGCAGGTGCAGACATCAACAAGTAACACCATTTCAGTAGAAGCAGTCCATCAGTGGCACCCAGCAATGTTGAGCAGGTGCAGACATCAACAAGTAACACCATTTCAGTAGAAGCAGTCCATCAGTGGCACCCAGTAATGTTGACCAGGTGCAGACAGCAAGAAGCAACATCATTTCAGTAGAAGCAGTCCATCAGTGGTACCCAGCAATGTTGAGCAGGTACACACAGCAACAAGTCACATTTCTCAGCAGAAGCAGTTCCATAAAATTCACTATCACTGATCACACTGTTCATCAGAGTTTATAAGCAGAAATTAAACATGTCCTAGTGGCACCAATCATGTAGAAAAGGTACAAGTAACAGTCCATAATTTTTACTATCACTGATCACACAGTTCATCAGCAGAAATTAAACATGACTAAATGTCACACATCATGTTGAAAAGTGCAGCACCAACACTAATCAGACAGTTCAGGCATGAACAATAGTTTGAATACACATACAATGCTTTTACACTAAACATACAAATCATAACAAACACACAAATGATATCAGATAATTGTCCTATTAACTATTACAATACACAAATACCAGTAAACCTATAATATTTATGGGTGTCAGTGCAAGCCACTACCAACAAATAAAATAATATTTAGGAGATAGGTGGGTAGGATTAGGAAAGGAAAACACACAAAACACACTCACTCATCTTTCATCCACATTAAGTACTACTGTGTAATTGAATAGTGTTAACTGTGTAAATGTAACTCTGTCCAAGATTTGATGTTCATCATGTGTACCAAGTAGTAGTGGCAGCAATGTATAACAGTCAATAATAGTTAAGTCAACGTCATAGTCATCATGTCAAGACCAATGTTTGCCAAGCCAGATCAAAATGTACGGTTGCTGAACAACTGTCAATGAGCCAAACAAATGCTTCCTCTCTCAAAAAAAGTATGTACTGCTTATTGATTTAACAAAGTGTGTGTGTGTAGACAATCTTTCTTCTACTTGAGTGTTCTAGTCTACCATCTTCATCCTCCTTGTTCCATATGGACCAACAAAAAAAATATGCTCCTCACTTACTTTACCTCTTATCCACCAAAACTCCAATAATCATCAGCATCAATACATCGATACATATAAACCTTTGTCCACGAAAACTCCAATAATCATCATCATTACTTTACCTCTTATCCACCAAAACTCCAATAATCATCAGCATCAATACATCGATACATATAAACCTTAGCACCAATATCATTTCACTTCCATAACAACTCTTTCCTCTAGTCAGTCTCCTCGAACAAGTACAGACAAAATCCTAGTGCAACTTCAATTCAGCATCCCATACAATCCGAAGACACAGTGTCCACACACAACCTCTGTGTAATCCATCTGACACAAATTTTCTACTCATTATAAATTATAAGATACATTTTGGTTCCTTGTCCATCATTAAATAAAAGAAATGCATACATGACCTCTAACAGCCTTTAGTTTGAATAACTTTCAGTAATTAATTACGATTACGGAGTGTGAATGATCATAATATTTCACAGTGTGTACACCACTTCAAGAATCATGGCACAGGCAAACATGTGGAGTATTTCTTGTGTCAAGTGTCACTTCCTATTTCAATTGCTCATGAAGAATGCAGTGTAATAACTGTCAATGGTCTAAACCTAGTGTTGGTATGTCACGTCGTTAGCTTCCTTCCTATTAGCATAAATTTATACAGCTTCCTAAAAACCTCCAGCTCATGTGACTTCTATGCAGTTTCTTGTACTAATGTCGTTTATGTCGAATTATACCAGTTCAGTTTCTTATCTTAAAATAGAAGGCGCTGAGCGTAAGCAAAACATGCGATAGCGAGTAAATATCCCAGTAGTGAACAGAATGTCAACAAGTGGATGCAGCACAATTCTTACAACGAGGCTCTGCCAAGCGAACAATCTATAATTAATACAATAGTGTGACCTAAACTCTATGTACGTACACAGTATATCAGCATTTCTATATACTAAATTGAAGAGTAGTTATGACAACAAAACAGAAATGTGTAAATGTGAAATCCATACGCACAGCAGCAAACATGCCTTACACAATAAACAGGTCATTAGCATCGCATCGACATAAGCAAATAAATGTTCATATGTAATCTTAATAAGTAAACATGAAGGCGCAAGCAGATAAATCACAAAGTGTAACTTACATATCTAACCACATCAGCACAATTAATCAGGTGACAATTATAATTTAAATAAATAAGCACAGCTGGCACATAATTAAAAAAAATATGACGTCAGTGAAAAAGCATAGCAGCCAAGCGATGCATAATATACGCAAGTAATAACACTGTTCATTAATCAATAATTGTCAAAATCAGTAAATGTACACAAGCACGTCGCTTCACAAGTAAATTCATAGAACATAAAATTTAGCACAAAGTATGAGTCACGTAATCGCGAGCAGCAAATTACGTCTAAAGTACGTACCTAAGTGAAATTATGTTACCTGAAAAATAAACTCAATTAATAGTTACCCTTTTTAGTTTATTAGTTTCATCTTCGAAATTACATTCTTCCTGAAATTTTCTCGATAGTAAGTCCTCTTAACGTCGGACACACACAGAATTTACCTGAAGGTCTTAAATATTTTACACACCGTATCCTGAAAAATACTGAACGTTAATAACATAATTTTTGAAGTCATTATAGCTTTATACTGAATTTAGTCGGAGAAATTAGACTGTGTATTTGTTTACGTCTGTCAGTGCATTCGCACTGAGCGCTCGATCAGCTGTAGGCGCGTGACGTAGAAAGTGATTGTTTGCGGTCAACGACAGCCTTGTGCGGCGCGCAGACTGACTGTTGCTTTGAGTATGTGCCGCCGCCAAAACACAGCGCGGTATCCTTGTACTCTCTCCATGTTTACGTAAACTGTTGGTTTCTCACAAGTAGGTCATTCCACAAAAATTTTTACGTTTGATATATGATGTATTCCTTTAGAGCGTCGTGATTTAAGAGTTTCTACTTCAACAGTGTTATCATGAATAATTTTGCGGACTCTATATGGACCGTTATAAAGCAGAAAAAATTTATGACATAAGCCTTTTCCTTTATGAGACAAACGATGAGACTTAATTAACACCTTCTGACCAACTGACAAAATTTTTAAACGACCAGGACGTTTAGCTGATTTCTCTCTTCTAGCAGCCGCAGATGCAATATTTCGTAGAGCCAGGTTGACAACTTCAGAATGCTGCAGTTTCCGTGAAGGCGGAAAAGGAACGATTTCAGAAATGCGATTTGTTGGTACTTTATTTTTTAATATCAATAGAGGCGGTAAAGAAGTTGAGTCATTAGGAAGTTCATTCAGAATGTTTTGAAAAATATGAAGATACTGATCCCAAGTTCTGTGATTCTGATGACAATAAAGACGGCACAATTTATTGATTTCCTTCATCCATCTTTCTGAAGCGTTAGATTGAGGGTGAAGAAGTGAAATGAAGATTGGTTTAATTTTACGACGCCGTAGAGTACGAAGCCAAATTTTAGAGCGAAACTGTGATCCATTATCTGATATAACCTTATCAACATGACCAACTTCTTTAAGAAAATGTTTGATGAAAGCGTTAGATACTGAACGAGCTGTTGCTATGCGTAAAGGTGTAAAACACACATATTTTGATGTCAACTCCACTGCTACGAAAATGTACGCAAAACCATTAGTAGAACGAACCACTGGACCGAACAAATCGACTGCAGCCATGTCCTTTAATTTCGCTGGAATGATAGGAAACAACGGTGCTCTGTGAGAAACAGTTGGCGGCTTAGCCATTTGACATAATTTGCATTTGGCAAGAACGAATCGAATACGTTTTTCCATATTACTGAAGTAGCAATTTTCTCGTAATTTATGAAAGCATTTTCTGGGACCAAAGTGCGCATAACTAAAATGTGTGTACCAAATCAATTTATTGACCCACTCATCAGGAATACAAACTAACCAAACAGAGTTGTCGACCGATTTCCGTTTAAAAAGAATGTCATTGCGAACTAAATAATGCTGTCTAATCGCTACGCTTTCCTTTCTCCTCCACTTCTCCTTAATGTCCTTCCAGATTGGATCCTTATTTTGCTCCTTAGCGATGTCCTGGAGCGAAGACGAAATAAAGTTCTCAAACGCCACACCTTGAATGTACATCAAACAATAATGGTTTTCTTTGCAGTCCTCTTCAGCACTTTGTTTCAAACCCATAGGTGCACGTGATAAAGCATCAGCAACAATATTTGAAGATCCCTGTATGTAAACAATGCTAAAATCAAATTCCTGTAGGTACAACGCCCATCGTGACAATCTTCCATGAGTTAATTTTGTTGACATAAGAAATTCCAGAGCTCGATGATCGGTGTAAACCTTAGTATGTCTGCCAAACAAAAATGTGCGAAATTTTGTGAAAGCCCAAACAACAGCCAAAGCTTCAAGTTCCGTAATCGAATAATTCTTCTCTGATTTAGAGAGAACACGACTTCCAAATGCAATAGTCTTCTGTACTACAACGCCGTCTTCTTCTATCTCTTGAAATAAATGTGCACCTAGGCCTTTGTATGATGAGTCCGTCGCCAAACAAAAATCTTTAGATAGATCCGGATGTGAAAGAAGTGGAGCAGCAACTAAAGCATCACGAAGTTGTTCAAATTCTGATTGAGCTTCCTCATCCCAACACCAATTAGATTTCTTTCCAGATAGTTCACATAAACGAGGTGTGGCCAAATTGTCCAATCTAACAAAGCGTCTAAGAAAATTACAGACACCAAGGAAACTACGAACATCACGTTTTGTGGTAGGAACAGCATAATTACGAATAGCGTCTAGTTTCTCTGGATCAGGGAGAATACCTTCTGTAGAAATAATGTGACCGAGAAATTTCACCTGAGAACGACCAAATTCTGATTTTTCCAAGTTCAATCTCATGCCAACTCGTGCAAAAATACGTAATAATGAATCCAAAATTTTGTTGTGCTCACTCCAAGAACGTTTAGCAATAAGAATGTCGTCAACATAAGAAGTAATATTGTCACGAAGATAAACAGGTAAAATTTCATTTAAACTACGAATGAATGCTGCTGAAGATACAGTAAGTCCAAACGGTAATTTCCGAAACTGGTAACAGTTACCAAAGGCTAAAAAAGCAGTATATTTTCTACAATCAGGGTGGAGTTCTATTTGCCAAAAACTTGCGCGCATATCAATCGTGGATAAAACTTTAATTCCATGGAAATGTTGAAGAAGTTCATCTAAATTTTGTGGACGGTCAGTTTCAGGAATAATAATATTATTTATTTGTCTGGAATCCAGAACCAAACGAATTGATCCATCCTTTTTAAGAACAACGTGTAATGGGCTGGTATAAGGACTGACTGCTGGCTCAACAATGCCCTGATCTAACATGGATTGAAGTTCATTCTTAACCTTGTCTCTGTAAGCCAAAGGAATAGCGTACGTTTTTCCTCGAAATGGTGTGTGTTCTTTCACTTTAAATAAATATTGTAAGCCTTGTATAGTTCCTGTGTGATGACTAAACACTGTAGCATGTGAAGTCAAAATGTGGTGCAGCTCTTCTCTTGCAACGTCATCTGGCACTTCAGCTTTCTTAACCTTTTCATTAATTAATTCTTCGCTATTAATTACATCATCCATCGCGTCTCTGTATTTATTGTCATTGTCATGAATAAACACATTGTCGTCATAATGCTCAACGAAAACATCAGAAGTAAGAAACCTTAAACATTTTGTATCTGATTCTGATCTTGCTAAACACTCGAAAAATTTCAAACATTTCGGCATTCCGGCAACAGTCAAATTCACACTTCCTTCTTTAAAGTTCAAAATTGCCTTATGTGCGTTAAGAAACTCCATACCTAATATAATCTGTGTACTGAGTAATGGAACAATAATAAAATTAGCAGAAAATTCGTATCCTTGACAAATGAAATTTAGGTTGGTCTGTTGTTTAACTTCTACACCTTTTCCAGAAATCGCTCCTCGAATTGTAGTTTTAGAAATAGGTAACACAGGACAGGCAATAGTTCTTTCACATATACGAAAAACTGATTCACTAATGACGTTCAATGGGCTCCCAGAATCTAAAACTGCAGTGAACTTATTCTTACCCACACATACTTCAATAACAGGATGTAAAAATGCGTCTACATTATTTTCCTTTTCATCTAGCAAAATGTGTCTCATGTCTTCCAGGCGTACGTAGTGTAAAGTCGTAGTGTCATTACTTTCTGAACCGTCTATACTGCTGCCAGAAGCCGAAGCTGCTAGTCATTGTCGATTGTTTGCGTCACGTCTTTGATTATTGCCGACATTTCGCGGATCAATTTCTACTATTTCCACTTGTCTCTCTGAATTTCTGTCACGCGGAGGATGCCAATTAGGTCCTTCCTGTCTGTTAGATGCAAATTCTTGGTTGTGTCTGTTATTAAAATTTCTGTTTTCCTGTCTGTCTGCATAACTACTTCTTGTATAATTTCGACTGTCACTTCTGAAATTATTGTTAGACCTACTACCCTGATTATTTCTGTAGTAAGAATTTCTATTACTGTATGGATAATTTCTGTCTTGATACCGACTACTGTTTCCGTATGAATGATCATTCCGGTACGAATTACCGTTATTATAATTGTCTGTGTAATTTCTGTTAGAACGTCTGTTATTGTCATAAGGCTGGTATCTATTGTCCTGTCTGTTACGTCTGTCATTCTCAAAATTACCCATATAACGCCCGTTCCGATCACTATCCCTTTTCTCTGAAAATCTATCGTAATTACTGTTACTGAAAGAGTTACAAGAAGTCCCGTCGTCGTTGTCATACTCAAGTTCTTGTAACAAAGTCTTGAAAGTCTCAATGTCGTCTTTACATCTTCCAGCTAAAGCAATTTGTCTTATGGATTGTGGCAGCTTAGTTAAACAAATGCGAATTAATTCAGTCGGGCTATAAGGGTTGGAAAGGAACTGATTCTTTCGAATCATGTCTTCAAAATATTCCGCTGGCGTGCGGAACTCAGACTGTTTGAAATTACGCTGCATAATAAGACTGTGTTTAACTCTGTCTTGCGTGTTTTCGGACCAATATGCCGATAGAAATGCATGATAAAAATCATTTAGGTTATTACAATCTCTAATGAGTGCGCGCATCCGCGTCGCCGGTTCGTTTTCTAAATATCCACACATAAATTCCAGTTTGTGACTTAATGGCCAATTTGGTGGGAGTGCATACATAAATTGATCTAACCATGCACATGGATGTATGTCATTTTTAGAATTGCGGAAGATCTTAAATTTCCGAACAGTCAAAAAGTGTTTATAGTCAAAGTTTTCGCCTCGTGGCGACAAAGACCTACCGCGTCTGTCCCAGTCCCAATGTCGATTATTGTCAAGTTCGCGCGCCTGGCGCTCTCTTGTTGCATCCCGTAAATGAAACAAATTATTTTCTTCAAACCCCTCTGGTATCTGTGATTCTAAATTTCTTTTGCCGTCTTTTCCTACGATTTCGCCTTCAATTTGTTTGACTTGCTTTTTTAATGCCTCAACTTCCCTTTTAACGCGTTCATTAAATTTTCCCTGATTTTCAACATGCTTATTTATGTCCTGGTACTCTTCGGTTTCTGCAAATGGTAATGGAGCTGTATCATCTGAATCTCTGTCCCCATGTAAACTAAGATTTGTCAATTTATCTGAAATCTCCTCAGCTCTTTCCGATAAGTCACCTATTTTTTCTTTCTGTTTACCTACGTCTTCCGTAAGTGTCGCGACTCGGGTTTCAGTGTTGTCACATTTGGTAGTTAACTGTTCATATTGTTGTGTTAGATTATTTATTCTGTCATTTGGTACGGATTCCTCGATTCTCTCAAATATCTCTTCCTTATCGTGTGCACGTTGTAAATTTAACTCTGAAAATTTTTGTACTATCACGCGATCTCTTTCTTCCTGTTCTCTATCCTGTTCCCTTTGTCTAATCTCTACTGCAATTAATCTATTATTGTGAGAATTCAAAATCGGTTGTACTTCTTCTCTGATTTCTTTCTTTAATTCATCTTTCATGTTTTTGAAACATGTCCCTATTCGTGAATCTAACCGTGTTTCCATTGTTCCCATCTCAGTTTTGATTGTTCCTATCTCTGTTTTTAATTCAGATCCTTGTGAGTCTAACCGTGTTCCCATTGCTCCCATCTCAGTTTTAATTGTTCCTATCTGTGAGTCTAGTGAGTCGAACCGTGATCCCAAATTTAATATTGCACTCATCAACTGCTCCGTGTTAAGTGTTTCAAAATTCTTTTCGCCCCTAACATTTCCCGCAAAACCAGTTTCCTTCGTCATAGCTGTAAAGCTATCTGTGTTCGATACTATTTCAGAATCTATTATCGTTAATCTCGTATTCTGTGAATTTCCTGATTGAGAAAAATTTTGAAATGGTTCCGGACTATTTTCCCGACTTATTAAATTGTTTTCCACTTCATTATTCATGATACTGTTTTCCTCTGTTGGCGAGTTCGCCATGTTAACAATTTCGTCATTCTCACTATCCATCATTTTTGCCTTTTTCATCGATCGCGTAATCATTTACAAAACATACAAAACTCGTCACTGTACGGAAATTATACACAATGACTCGTTATCTCCAACAATACCATTCACTCGAAATGTTTCCCTCAAACACGATTAACGAACAATTGAAATAATTGCACTAAATCGTCAAACGCGTATACAAGACAACAAATCAAATTCAGAGAAGAAAAAAAAAATACCATTAGAAGAATGCCAATTACCAAATCTACACATGCAATATAGACTACAATTACTAAACTACAAATTACTACAACAATACTACTGTCTACTATTTTTACAATCAGAAGAATTCCAAGGGACGATCCGAAGCAGTGGTCGCCACGTGCATGGTGGCTTTATTAAAAATGAAAATGCAAATAATTTTAATTTTTTGCTTTAGTAGCTGTTTGTCCGATTACGAAGTCTCGTAACGGTTGGCCCTGACTAGTATTATTACGCAATCTGACTGCTTAGAACAATAACAAAGAATGAATGGAAATTTTCATCAACACAATTAATTAATTAAGTCCCCAGCAACTATAAAAACCTACGAGACCAAAGCACAAGTGTAACTGTTCTGTGTGTGGAAGTATGACTCAACGTACGCATCTGGCACGGTTCTTCTTCAATAACACAAGAATTTTTAAATAACATTTATACTGAATTAATTAAAGAAAATAGAAATACCATAATTACTCAAGAAAACCAGAATTACACTCTAATACAAGAACACAAGCCAGATGCTTTGTTGACTGAACCTGTAATGACGCATTATTTAAAACATGGAAATAATGAAAAATAAATCAAGTTTCGTTACCTTCATATATTGACCAAAATCACTCTAATCATTACAATATATCTCCACACCGACTCGCTATTACCACATCTCAACAAGAACTTTTCAGCATCACATCTCAGCAAGCACTCCCTACTAGCACATCTGAACACGAACTGACTACTACGAGTCCTGGACAAGCACTGACTTCTAGCACATCTCAATAATGACTGCCAGTGGAGGCGGCGGAACAATGCTCTCTAGCGATCTCTGGCGCTGTGGCTCAGTGTAGCCACCTTTCAACTGCTGCAGCTTCGAAAGCAGAAATGTTCACTACCAAATTGCAAACAAACACAGTCTTTGGATCTCTTCAAAATAAGGGCATTGACACTTTCATTTGGGTTCTGCGTTTTGCCATGCAGACATTTTTCTAGCAGTTCTGGTGAAGTCAGTGCTCGAAAAGTTGGTTTAATGGCCAGTGGAACCTCATAAGAAAGGTTCTTTTTATGCCTGTAAGCTTCCCAACTTCACCTTGATTTTCAGAAATTTGCACCCTACATTAAAACATAGGCCATGTTGAGGTGTAGTGTCCGTCAATAAGTAATGAAACCAAATGGCCCATAGTGCCTTCCTCACACTATCCGAAAGTCTGAGATTGTTTCTTACTGCCCCACCATAATAGACTTGCAGACCGTGTCTCCTCTCTTTTGCTAGTCTGTTTTTATCTCCTCTAGTAGCTTGCCTTTATTGTCTGCAACAAGTCTTCCGAGTCGGCCACCAATCCTCTTCTCGATATGGCCTAAGCACTCCGGTTTTCCAGTAGTGCAGTCTTTTCCACAGGGCTGACATTGAACTACATTCTTGAAAGCATTAGATTTTCCATCTCCTAAATATTGTGTGTATCTTACTCCATACTTTCGCGAAGACCTATGGAAAATGACTGTCACAGCAGCAGCTGCCATCCCACCACTAGAGCCTACATAATTCCTGCTACAAACAGCTTTGTGAGCTTTTGCTACTCTCTTTGCCTGCATGATTGTATTTCTTGTTCTTGGAAGATGCAGAAAAGTATTTAGACATCACTAGTAAGTCTACTACTGTTCCAATGTCGACACTAAAGAGTGTCGAAACTCTATGCAATCTTAGTCACAGCAAACTACTATTTTTTTGAAATTAGTTGCATTACAGTTTTCTGGAATTGGCTCTTGACTGCCATTTTCATGCTCTCTTTACTTACTTCTGCAACTGCACAGAGAAGAGTCGTGTTTGTTGCAGGAAATTATAGGGGAGGACTGGGCATGTTCATAATATCACATGAAAGGTTTCCACCATCTCTTCCAATTCCTATACATCTTAGTCCAAAGCAAATCTCATATTGGCTCCATAATTCTATTACTGGCCTACGATGTCTCGAATGTTGTACAGCATCACAGTTTTGATGTAAAATGTGCAATGTTCTAACCAAAACATCTCTCTTTCCATCATCCACTAAACTCATATTTCCTCCAAAAAAAGAGTACTTGCAGGGTTTTCTAAGTGCCGCTGTCACCAATTCCAGATCCACAATACAGAAACATGTATTTGTGTCATGATTTGTTCAAAAATGGTTCAAATGGCTCTGAGCACTATGGGACTTAACATCTGAGGTCATCAGTCCCTTATAACTTAGAACTACTTAAACCTAACTAACCTAAGGACATCACACACATATATGCCCGAGGCAGGATTCGAACCTGCGACCGTAGCAGTCGCGCTGTTCCGGACTGAAGCGCCTAGAACCGCTCGGCCACCACGGCCGGCTATGATTTGTTCCTTCTGTCACAATATCTTTCCCAAGTTTTAGTTTAGATGCACTTGGAGACAAGATAATATTTGCATCTGCAGGCCTGACACTAACCTCAACATCAGTTTTCCGCTTTATATTATATATATGGGACTTACTATATTTTTAATTACTCTACCAGGCGTAGGCATTGCCAAAAGATAAATATATTCAACTTTGCACAAAGAATGACGCAATAAATCCAACTTGACTGAAATTCCACTAAAAAGCACAAAACTTATTTACAGAGCTTCACAGCCTTCCACACCGAACTGCTTAGACCACAAAACGGCTCCTAGCTGCTCTGTACTACACTACTGTATTGCATACAAAAAATCACGGCCTTCTCAAGCTATATTTTCCAGGTTCACGGACAAAACTGATCAAGAAATTTTTTCCTTGAGTGGGTACCTTGAAAACTGCGCATGGCGCATTACACCGGCTACAGTTTTAATTTTTTTGTACCATTTGTATTTCGAATTTCAAAGAAAAATTTTGGGATAATAATCGCATTTATATTTACTTTAAAATAAGCAAATAAAAAATTTGTGATTTTTTTTCATGATTTCTATCACCGTCTCCTCTTAAGACATAAAAATACAAACCAAGTATCTTAAATGTTATATCAAAATTACAAACCGAAGTAATCATAAAATTAAATACAAACAAAAACAAAAGTCACATACAAAGTTTTTGATCACATCGAGTGTGCATATATAAAACTGGTACGGTCACAATGTAACAAATGTTAAGCTTCGTCCTACACACATGAAATTTAAGTACAGGGTGTGCAATTATTATAGGCTTGCCGACCTTACGAAGAAACACTTCAGACTTTCGTGCAGAGACGACCGACACGCCTGCAGTGTGGCAGGCTAGGTCCCACGACCACACAGCAATTCAAAAAATGTTCAAATGCGTGTGAACTCCTAAGACACCAAACTGCTGAGGTCATCGGTCCCTAGTCTTACACACTACTTAATTTAACTTAAACTAACCTACGCTAAGAACGACACACACACACACACACACACACACACACACACACACACACACACGCCCACACACGCCCGAGGGAGGACTCGAACCTCCGGCGGGAGGGGCCACGCAGTCCGTGACATGGAGCCTCTAACCGCGCGGCCACTCCGCGATGCTGCGCAGCAATTCACGTCATTTATACAGTAGATGTTTATTTAATAAGCGAATGCTCAAGATCGTTACAATAGGAATTAATAAAGCCGTGTGTAAGCGTGTTCGACAGAGCACCATCGCACTATACTATCTATATTAATACAAATTTTATATGCATGCGACGAAGCTCAATATTTGTTTCATTACTGTTACCTTAGCATTTTTTCAAATACCGTCTCGACTTGATCAATATATTGCGCTTAATATTGTGTGTGATCCTTCCCTTTTTGCTTAACTGGTGTATGACGCATTTGGTTTGTAATATAGATGTATTTTGTACCGCAGTTGCATCTTTATTTGGGTCTGATGATGATCAAAATGTACTGAAAGTGATTACCAGTGAAACGGAATAAAAATGTATATAAATATTAATTTTTGGTGGTGCCCAGGCAGCTACACTTAAAACTAGGTATATTTTAAAGATAGCAGCTCTTAAATAAATATTTGTCTGTGGAATATGTGTTGTCAAAGAGAAACGAATTTATGTCGGATTTACAACACGCTTTATAACCTGCACACATTTCCCTTTAATGGGAAGTGTTCTAAAATTTATGTATATGAAATACGTTTCTGCGCCTCTGATCCCTTAATAATGAGCAGTAAAGATCATTTGTTCTTATAAAACTGCGGTATGGAAATGACTATTCTACTTATGATAAATTTCACTAGCGAATATGTCTATTGGGAGGGTGCCGCTAAAATGCGTAACTCCTCGAAGAGATTATTGCAGGTGAGCGCCACTTTGATCCTTACAGCTCATTTTTGTGCATTAAGTATTTTCTTTCCACGTGGTAAGTCACCCTAGAAAATTATTCCATCAGGCATTATTGAATAAAATATGCAAAACACGTTAGAGGTTGTTTTGGTGGTTTCCAGACTGGTAATAATACGAAGAGTAAAGTATCAGATATTAATTGTTTGAACAGTTATGTAATATATTGCTCTTATTTTACGTTTTCATCAAAATTTCATGTTCGTTGAGTCATTTATCATCAGCACTATGAATTAAAGAAAGCTTATTAAGGCAGGCTGGTTCAAATGCCTCTGAGCACTATGAGACTCAACTGCTGTGGTTATCAGTCCCCTAGAACTTAGAATTACTTAAACCTAACTAACCTAAGGACATCACACACACCCATGCCCGAGGCAGGATTCGAACCTGCGACCGTAGCAGTCGCACGGTTCCGGACTGAGCGCCTAGAACCGCTAGATCACCGCGGCCGGCAAGGCAGGCTGCAAGTCTTTTCTGTTCTGCTATTTGCCCCCCGTGAACCATGGACCTTGCCGTCGGTGGGGAGGCTTGCGTGCCTCAGCGATACAGATGGCCGTACCGTAGGTGCAACCACAACGGAGGGGTATCTGTTGAGAGGCTAGACAAACATGTGGTTCCTGAAGAGGGGCAGCAGCCTTTTCAGTAGTTGCAGGGACAGCAGTCTGGATGATTGACTGATCTGGCCTTGTAACATTAACCAAAACGGCCTTGCTGTGCTGGAACTGCGAACGGCTGAAAGCAAGGGGAAACTACAGCCGTAATTTTTCCCGAGGACATGCAGCTTTACTGTATGATTAAATGATGATGGTGTCCTTTTGGGTAAAATATTCCGGAGGTAAAATAGTCCCCCATTCGGATCTCCGGGCGGGGACTACTCAAGGGGACGTCATTATCAGGAGAAAGAAAACTGGCGTTCTACGGATCGGAGCGTGGAATGTCAGATCCCTTAATCGGGCAGGTAGGTTAGAAAATTTAAAAAGGGAAATGGATAGGTTAAAGTTAGATATAGTGGGAATTAGTGAAGTTCGGTGGCAGGAGGAACAAGACTTTTGGTCAGGTGAATACAGGGTTATAAATACAAATTCAAATAGGGGTAATGCAGGAGTAGGTTTAATAATGAATAAAAAAATAGGAGTGCGGGTTACCTACTACAAGCAGCATAGTGAACGCATTATTGTGGCCAAGACAGACACAAAGCCCATGCCTACTACAGTAGTAAAAGTTTATATGCCAACTAGCTCTGCAGATGATGAAGAAATTGATGAAATGTATGACGAGATAAAAGAAATTCTTCAGGTAGTGAAGGGAGACGAAAATTTAATAGTCATGGGTGACTGGAATTCGTCAGTAGGAAAAGGGAGAGAAGGAAACATAGTAGGTGAATATGGATTAGGGGGAAGAAATGAAAGAGGAAGCCGCCTTGTAGAATTTTGCACAGAGGATAACTTAATCATAGCTAACGCTTGGTTCAAGAATCACAAAAGAAGGTTGTATACCTGGAAGAATCCTGGAGGTATTAAAAGGTATCAGATAGATTATATAATGGTAAGACAGAGATTTAGGAACCAGGTTTTAAATTGTAAGACATTTCCAGGGGCAGATGTGGATTCTGACCACAATCTATTGCAGATTGAAACTGAAGAAACTGCAAAAACGTGGGAATTTAAGGAGGTTGGACCTGGAGAAACTGAAAGAACCAGAGGTTGTAGAGAGTTTCAGGGAGAGCATAAGGGAACAATTGACAGGAATGAGGGAAAGAAATACAGTAGAAGAAGAATTGGTAGCTCTGAGGGATGAAGTAGTGAAGGCAGCAGACGATCAAGTAGGTAAAAAGGCGAGGGCTAATAGAAATCCTTGGGTAACAGAAGAAATATTGAATTTAATTGATGAAGGGAGAAAATATAAAAATGCAGTGAATGAAGCAGGGAAAAATGAATACAAACGTCTCAAAAATGAGATCGACAGGAAGGGCAAAATGGCTAAGCAGGGATGGCTAGAGGACAAATGTAAGGATATAGAGGCTTGTCTCACTAGGGGTAAGATAGATACTGCCTACAGGAAAATTAAAGAGACCTTTGGAGAGAAGAGCCACTTGTATGAATATCAAGAGCTCAGATGGCAACCCAGTTCTAAGCAAAGAAGGGAAGGCAGAAAGGTGGAAGGAATATATAGAGGGTTTATACAAGGGCGATGTACTTGAGGACAATAATATGGAAATGGAAGAGGATGTAGACGAAGACGAAATGGGAGATAAGATACTGCGTGAAGAGTTTGACAGAGCACTGAAAGACCTGAGTCGAAACAAGGCCCCAGGAGTAGACAACATTCCATTAGAACTACTGATGGCCTTGGGAGAGCCAGTCATGACAAAACTCTACCATCTGGTGAGCAAGATGTATGAGACAGGCGAAATACCCTCAGACTTCAAGAAGAATATAATAATCCCAATGCCAAAGAAAGCAGGTGTTGACAGATGTGAAAATTACCGAACTATCAGTTTAATAAGTCACAGCTGCAAAATACTAACGCGAATTCTTTACAGACGAATGGAAAAATTGGTCGAAGCGGACCTCGGGGAAGATCAGTTTGGAATCCGTAGAAATTTTGGAACACGTGAGGCAATACTAACCTTACGACTTATCTTAGAAGAAAGATTAAGAAAAGGCAAACCTACGTTTCTAGCATTTGTAGACTTAGAGAAAGCTTTTGACAATGTTAACTGGAATACTCTCTTTCAAATTCTGAAGGTGGCAGGGGTAAAACACAAGGAGCGAAAGGCTATTTACAATTTGTACAGAAACCAGATGGCAGTTATAAGAGTCGAGGGGCATGAAAGGGAAGCAGTGGTTGGGAAAGGAGTGAGACAGGGTTGTAGCCTTTCCCCGATGTTATTCAGTCTGTATATTGAGCAAGCAGTAAAGGAAACAAAAGAAAAATTCGGAGTAGGTATTAAAATGCATGGAGAAGAAGTAAAAACTTTGAGGTTCGCCGATGACATTGTAATTCTGTCAGAGACAGCAAAGGACTTGGAGGAGCAGTTGAACGGAATGGACAGTGTCTTGAAAGAAGGATATAAGATGAACATCAACAAAAGCAAAACGAGGATAATGGATTGTAGTCAAATTAAATCGGGTGATGCTGAGGGGATTAGATTAGGAAATGAGACACTTAAAGTAGTAAAGGAGTTTTGCTATTTAGGGAGTAAAATAACTGATGATGGTCGAAGTAGAGAGGATATAAAATGTAGACTGGCAATGGCAAGGAAATCGTTTCTGAAGAAGAGAAATTTGTTAACATCGGGTATAGATTTAAGTGTCAGGAAGTCGTTTCTGAAAGTATTTGTATGGAGTGTAGCCATGTATGGAAGTGAAACATGGACGATAACTAGTTTGGACAAGAAGAGAATAGAAGCTTTCGAAATGTGGTGCTACAGAAGAATGCTGAAGATAAGGTGGGTAGATCACGTAACTAATGAGGAGGTTTTGAATAGGATTGGGGAGAAGAGAAGTTTGTGGCACAACTTGACTAGAAGAAGGGATCGGTTGGTAGGACATATTTTGAGGCATCAAGGGATCACAAATTTAGCATTGGAGGGCAGCGCGGAGGGTAAAAATCGTAGAGGTAGACCAAGAGATGAATACACTAAGCAGATTCAGAAGGATGTAGGCTGCAGTAGGTACTGTGAGATGAATAAGATTGCACAGGATAGAGTAGCATGGAGAGCGGCATCAAAATAGTCTCAGGATTGAAGACCACAACAACAACATTTGTCCCTTCGAAATACATGGACATTAACTTAATAAATTCTATATAGAGTAAAACTAAAAAATTTTTACGAAATTCATGTTAATTTTTGTTTTTGTTAGTACATTATTAATAGCAACTTATCTTGTGAAACTACCATAGGCTACCGTAGATTATCATAAGTAAGACCAGACTATGGCAGTTTTCGTTGTAGCTTTGGTCAGTTAATGAAGTGCTCGCATTACCTGTTCATTAGATGCGTTGCATACCTATCGGGTGTTAACTCATAACGACCGCTTTCTTTACGTATGCTTTGGGTGTCTTACTAGATTCCACAAGAAAATGGAAGCGGTGAACCCTCTAGAAACTCAGTGAGAATATATAAAGGACCGCGTAACCTACGAAACATTTTTTGTTCTGCATAGTTATCCTCCTGTCTGTCACTTAAAAGTAAACAATATTTATATAAAAGTAAAATTGTCACTGTTTAATCAAGGTTTCATTGGAATTCTGGTGTTCTTCAACGTGAAACGAAGGTATGTTGCAGTAAAAATAAGGAAAACAATACCGATTAGTCATATAGCGGTAAAAAACGCAATTTCAACAAAAAGGTAAAATTTAAAGAAATGCAGAACAAAACATGTAAAATATCGCTTAAATACTTCGTCGATCTTATTTAAAGTATGTTTCTGCTAGTCATAAACAACTTCTGCATTCGTCAACTATAGCAGCAATCTCTTGCCTATGATCATGAAGAACAACGTTTATTGAGTACAAAAGAACACTAATTGTACACACGTATTTTGTGTTTGTGCCTGTAAAGTGTACTAGCATCAAAAGTAATTGCTTTGGTTACATAAAAGCGCATACGTTACGCTGTCAGACAGTTTTGGTAACTTATAAAATGCAATTTATAATCTGTAAGAATATAAAATGCACAATGGGCTAACACTGAATGACGTGCGGCTCTAATTACGTGCAAAATTAACAAACAAAAACAAAGAGAAGTCGTCGGCTCCCAGTTTAATTTTACAGTCGTTTATGTTTCTTTCCCTACCAATGATACCACAACTACCGGTATTCCTACCATTCAGTTCGTTATTTATGTAGTGTACCAAAACCAGAAAACCGTTGTTCTGGTATAGCGCTAGTCAAATAGAAAAATTTTATAATCAAATATTATAATTTTTCTATCTGAAAATAAATCTGCAGTTGAGCAAGGTGCCAGGTTTAAGACTGAAAAAAGTGCACTTCAGATTTACATTTCCTTATTTCTAGGTATTTCATTTCCAAGGCAGAGACCCAGCATCAGAAATGAAATATTCAGTGAATATTTCTCTTGCATGAAATGTGTCTATCATTGGCACACGTTTTACAAAGTTAAATTTTGTGGCTCCAGACTTATAAAATCATTTGCTGGGTACCACAGTTACGTCTTCGTGTACTATTTTCAGTAACATTATGCAGTAACGAAGTAGCTAAAGTTGTGTAATGTGTTTAGAAAACTCCTGAAACCACCTGCTTTGTAGTAAAAATTTTTGAATCATAATACCAAAAGCATTTTCTGACGTGCTGGTGGCACGACTCTAAAGATCGATGAAATTATGCTACTTATCATTTAAATTATCTCCTGGGTAATGGTACTGGGCGAGGTGGCACAGTGGGTAGCACACTGGACTCATATTCAGGAGGAGAAAGGTTTAAACTCCTGTCCGGCTATCCAGATTTAAGTTTTCCATTTCTCCCTCAAGCAGTCCAAGTAAGTGCTGGAATGGTTCCTTTGAAAGGGTACAACCGATTTCCTTGCCTATCACTGACACAAGCCGAGATTGTGCTCCGTCTCCAGTGACCTCGATGTCAACGTGACGTTAAACAAAATGGCTCTGAGCACTATGGGACTCAACTGCTGAGGTCATTAGTCCCCTAGAACTTAGAACTAGTTAAACCTAACTAACCTAAGGGCATCACAAACATCCATGCCCGAGGCAGGATTCGAACCTGCGACCGTAGCGGTCTTGCGGTTCCAGACTGCAGCGCCTTTAACCGCACGGCCACTTCGGCCGGCAACGTGACGTTAAACCCAAATTTCCTTCATTCCCTCCTGGGGTATGTCTCATTATGTGTATTTAAAAATAAAATGTCTCCTAAACCACAGTACCATATGGAACTTAAGTATCGGCGTTTGATGGGGTAGAATCTGCTGGCACACTCTTTGAATTGGCTAAGACAGGGCTTCACAACATACGTGCTCGCGGAGCAAACTGTGAGCAGCAAGGCGCGAGCACAGAGCAGCGTGAGCACGCTACCCCCACTACCGGACCAGAGCGGAGAGTGGGGAAAGTCACGTGGGGCACACAACAGCTGCCGCCAGTCAATGTAAATCCGCGGCCACCTGCAGGGATATCACTCACGAATTATTACTGCGACAAATGAAACAAATAAAGGAGAATGTACACATTCCACATAATTTTATTAGCTTAGTGTATGCCTCTACATTCGCATTAATTTGTGAACTGTTACACAATAAAAGGTGTCACTGAAGTGTGGAATTCTCGGTTATCTTGTACTTTTTGCCGGCCGCAGTGGTCTAGCGGTTCTAGGCGCTCAGTCCAGAGCCGCGCGACTGCTACGGTCGCAGGTTCGAATCCTACCTCGGGCATGGATGTGTGTGATGTCCTTAGGTTAGTTAGGTTTAAGTAGTTGTAAGTTCTAGGGGACTGATGACCTAAGATGTTAAGTCCCATAGTGCTCAGAGCCATTTGAACCATTTGGACTTTTTGCCCTTTATAATTGCGTCTATGTTCGGAGTAATTGTTCTTGTGCATTTTAGGCGCAGCGTGCAGTTTAAATTTCGATCAGACAATGCGTTTCTCAGGCACGTCTTGTTACATTTCATTGCAGAGAACAGTTGTTCACAAACATACGTGGAACCGAACATTGATATTATTGTAGCCGCCAGTTTGTGCAAACGAGGAAATCTATCCTGAAGGAAGTGTCAGTAGAATTCCAAAATGTTTTTCTTGTTCTGAAATTTGTCTCTGTATTCTCTGTCACACTGCAGGTCAATAATTTCTTGCTGCAGCTCAGGACGAATCTCTTAAATATTCGCTGAATATGGAGAGAACAGATCAAAATCACTGTCTAGTGCTGTCACATCTTGAAAGCGCTGATCAACAAAACTATGTGAATAACGTTCACAGTCTTTGTGAACATCTTGCATGGATGATAATTTAGGAAAATGAGCTAGGTTTCCTGTTTACAGCTGACTCACCCAAAGTGTCAATTTCATTTTTAAAGCTCGTATTCGATCTATGAAATGAGTAATTAGCAGATCTTTACCTTGTAGTAAAATGTTCAAAGCATTCAGTTAAATCTGCTAAGAACGCGAGATCACATTCAAACGTGCGCGCGCATTTCCCCTCCCCTCCCACCCCTCCCTCACTACTCCGCGACCTTGCACCTGCTCGCGAGCACGTGCCTGAGCAGACGCGAGTACTCGCGTTCAAAACCGGCCAGTTGTTAAGCCCTAGGCTAAGACTCCCTCATATTTGCTTCTGTCGTATTCCCCCATATTAATTACCATAAAAGCGGTCGCGGCGCCGTTGTGTGTGAAGCGCCCTCTAATTTAGGTCGTTAATACGGTACCTCCATTATAGTGAGCCGCGGTGGCCCAAACTCGCTGCGAGCTAATCTGCCACAGCTTTCTCTTGTACCGAATTCGACCTCACTTGCGTTCTGTTTACGACTTCCTGTAAACATCTCCTATTCTGGTCACTGAAGAACTTTTTTGCGTGTATTTCGGCTGATCCCTTCCTTCTGTAAGTAGTTTACTTCATTTTAACTTTTGTATTGTTCCAGTAAAAATGGTTACATAATAAAAACTTAATAATCACCCCGGCAGGGTCCTTGATAAATAGAATACGGCAGAAACAACTACCTGGATAGCTCGAAAGGCATTAGGAGATGATACTCACAGACAACAGCAAAACCTGAAAAACTCTCTATATATTTTCATCCAATGAACGAGTATGGAAAAAATCGGTGACAGGATATAGGACTTCCTTGCAGATCTTACTCAACACTTCTTAACGGAACTAACTTCTGACCTGACCTGACCTTCAGGTAGATACAGGTTAACAAAATTACTGACTGCAAAGGTAATTTAGAGAGTACCCCAAGAGAGTGATAAAGAACCACTATTATATAATTTATATCGCGAGGTTCCATCCGAGCCACTCGTGAATCCGAGTATGACTAAATTCCGAACGCAACTGAACCTGCGTGTTTGCTGATGATGATGTGGTGTACGGGGAGCTGTCGAAGTTAAGTGACTGTGGGAGGATACAAGATGACTAGACTAAATTTTTAGTTGGTGTGATGAATGGCAGCTAGCTCTAAATGTAAAAAAAAAATGTGCAAACGTGTGTGAAATCTTATGGGGCTTAACTGCTAAGGTCATCAGACCCTAAGCTTACACACTACTTAACCTAAATTATCCTAAGGACAAACACACATACCCATGCCCGAGGGAGGACTCGAACCTCCGCCGGGACCAGCCGCACAGTCCATGACTGCAGCGCCTAAGACCGCTCGGCTAATCCCGCGCGGCTAAATGTAGAAAAACGTAGGTTAATGAGAATGAGTACGAGAAAAGAAACCTGTTACGTTCGGATCAGCCTTAGTAGTGTTCTGCTTCGCACAACCACGTCGTCTAAATATCTGGGCGTAACGTTGCAAACGAGCTTGTGAGGAGGATTGTGGTAGGAGGCGAGCGGTCGACTTGGGTTTATTGGGAGAATTTTGGGAAACAGGTTCATTTGTAAAGGAGGCCACATATAGGACGCTAGTGCGACCAATTCTTAATAATTCATCAAGTTTTTCGGATCCGCACCAGGTCGGATTAAAGGAAGACTTCGAAGCAATTCAGAGGCGGGCTGCTAGATGTTTTACCGGTAGGTTTGGTCAACACGCAAGTATTACCAAGATGTTTCAGGATCTCAGATGTGAATCCTTGGAGGGAAGATGTTCTTCTCGAGGAACACTACTGAGAAAATTTAGGGGACCAGCATCTGAAGCTGTCTGCTGAACAGTTTTTCTGCCGCCAACATACATTTCACCTAAGTACTACGAAGGTAAGACACAAAAAATTAATTCTCGTACGGAGGCTAAGAGACAGTCACTTTTCCCTAGATGTATTTGCGAGTGGAACAGGAAAGGAAATGAATAATAGTGGTACAGGGTACTCTCCGCCGCGCACCGTATGATGCCTTGCAGATTATGTACGTAGGTGTAGACATAGACGTGTATTACGGTCGGCTCCATATGTACGCCGTGTCGCTACTAAACTGTAAGCAAATATGGCGCTAAGTGATACCAAAGTGAGATCCCAGTAAATCGTTACGGTGTCGGATAAGGCACCAACAATCTCCTATAAAGCTATTGGACGGGATCTCTAAATACGAAACTGTTCAAGTTCCAGTTACGATTACACATTTATACTTACAAACGATAAATGAAAATCAATACAACTAGGAACGCAGCATCAAAAGAGATATCGAAAGTCAAACTTTAACAACGATATAATTAACAGTTTTAATGGATGCCATATTTGCTTGAACGCCACGGAATTCTATTTCTTCTTTTTTTTTTCATCTTCTTTTTCTCCACTTCAAGGAGTGGAGCGGACTGTTCGCAATCCGGCCCTTTGAAAAGTTGCGGTTTTATTTAGCCAATTATCAGACAAGCCGATTGTGGGCCACATGGGGCCATAAGTTGAGAATAAATGGAGAGGCTTACCAGTTCCAGCACTCGCCTCATAATGAAGGGGAACCTCCCGAAAAGCTTGGTCAGAACTAAGCAAATGAACCCATACCAATTTAGTTCTGGACATCGTCCTTCGTTGTACACCTTATTCCAACCAAACATTTATATCCTGTAACATGAACAATGTAGAAAAGGACAGATTGCTACATACCATAAACATGACATGTTAAGTTGTAGGCAGGCACAATTAAAAGACACTTACACATAATCTTTCGGCCACAGCCTTCGCTAGGAAAAGGAAGAGACGTACACACCATTCATTCACACAAGCAAGCACAACTGACACGCCTTCGTCACAAAAAGAAACAACTCCAGTCACTCACACAAGCAAGCACACCTCACCACACGTGACCACCAAAGCCGGCAACTCGCACCAGAATCCAAACTGCCGAAGTGTCGGATACAGCCTTCGTCAGAAAACGAAACGCTCCATTCTTTCGCCAAGCTTTCCGAACTGGCGGAGTTCGCGGTCATGTGCACTTACTTCTGTTAATGGATAGGGTGTGTTTCTCTTTGTTATTCCGAAAATGACGATGGCCGAAAGCTTTTTGGTAAATATCTCTGGATTCTACCTGCTTGCAACTTAACGTGTCGTCTTAACGTTAAACGGAAATGCATCTTTTCCTACATTGTTGATAGTTCAACTCCAGGTATCCATTGTTTGATATATGCCGCGTGTAACGCATACATTTGATCATCATTAACGTTTAAGCGTGTTTGAGCAATCTGATGGCGAATTTAGTCACATAGCATGTACCTTATGTCATTCTTAGGTGTGTAAGTGAGCGTCGTGAACAACTATAAGAGGAAGGAAGTGCTAGCTCGCGAATAACACCCAATTACATAACAGTGCATTACTTTAAACACATTTTTGAGACCCGGCGCCACAAATAAATCGTACAGTACGTGTGCTGGTCTTCGGAAGTGTCAGATAGCCATGGTGTGATGAACAGATGCCCACGTCTCCATGTGCTGCCCATCTCTGCAGTGCCGCGGAGCCTAAATCCCTAAGTACATATCTATCCTGTGTTGGCATCCAGAAGGACCACATACTGAAGCGTCCTGACTCTAAGAGCGCCTAAACCAGAATCCCTGCCCGAGTAGACTGGTCTCTTGCTCCACCAAGGTTCTCTCCTATGATTACTCTTTACAACCCCCGAAATCCCCCAGCGGGTCCGGGGTAAGAATAGGCCCGAGGTATTCCTGCCTGTCGTAAGAGGCTACTAAAAGGAGTCCCACCCCCTCAAGGGGGTAGTTAGCGCCTGCGTCCGGAGACGGACGGTTCCACTACCTCTACTTGCGGTCATTTTGCTTTTTCCCTTCTCGTTTCTTCCTTCCTTTGGTTGGTTCCTTTCTTTGCTCTTCTCCACTTCACTGTCTTCCTTACTCTTTCCCCTGCATAGTCTCCTTGCCTTCTCATTGCTTTCTTCTCCTTGCCTTCTCATTGTTCTCCTTGCCTTCTCATTGCCTTCTTCTCCTTGCCTTCTCATTGCCTTCTTCTCCTTGCCTTCTCATTGCCTTCTTCTCCTTGCCTTCTCATTGCCTTCTTCTCCTTGCCTTCTCTGGTCTCCGCCTCGGCGTTTGGGACACTGTCCTCTCTCTCTCTCTCCCTCTCTCTCTCCTTTTTCCTCTTCTTCCTTCCTCCCTGTGCGCGCCTGAAGGCCGACCCACGCGTTCGCACGCGTAGCCGGTGACGGGGTAACGCGTAATTCCCCGCCCTGGGTAGACATGTAAGGCACGCGCGTACCCCCTGGTAAAGGCCAGGCCCGGGGAGGGGTGATTGCCTGAGCTGATACCTTCTGACCATGCCGATTGGTCCCTCCGTCTGTTTCTCGGGAGGTGTGACCTGAGGTGTAAACATTCACCTAAGGCGGGAGTGCCCTCTGAGAGGGTCCCCACAAGGAAGGAGCGCGCCATCGGAGACGCTGGCAATCATGGGGGATTCCTCCGCAATGGATTTCACTCCATCTCTCTCGACTTCTGCCCAAAAACGGAAACGTGACCAGCTACCAGTGACAAAAGTACTACCGCCTGCCCCACAGTTCCTCGTCGTTTCTCGATCTGAGGACGGAAAGGATTTTTCCTCTGTCAACCCTTTCGTTATCCAGAAGGGCGTCGATGCCATAGCCGGATCTGTCAAATCTTGTACCAGGTTGCGTAACGGTACCTTATTACTCGAAACTGAGAGCGCCTTTCAGGCACAAAAACTGCTTCGGGCCACACTCCTGTACACATTCCCTGTCCGGGTGGAGGCTCACCGAACTTTGAATTCGTCTCGTGGTGTGGTCTATACTAGATCCCTCGACGGCTTGACTGACGAGGAGATTCAATCTTTCCTCGCTGAGCAGGGCGTGACGGCTGTCCATAGGGTCATGAAAAAGGTCAACAATGACCTTGTACCGACCCAGACACTTTTCTTGACCTTCGATAGTGTTCAGCTGCCATCGCGCATCAAAGCGGGCTACGAGGTTATTTCTGTTCGCCCCTATGTCCCGACACCTACGCGCTGCTACCAGTGTCAGCGTTTCAATCACACTCGACAGTCTTGTTCCAATGCGGCTAAATGTGTCACTTGTGGCAGGGATGCCCATGAGGGTGACTGTCCACCTCCGTCTCCTCGTTGTGTGAACTGTCAGGGTGACCATGCCGCATCCTCCCGCGACTGTCCTGTCTATAAGGAAGAACGCTGTATCCAAGAAATTCGGGTCAAAGAGAAAGTGTCCACCTCGGCTGCTCGCAAGCTATTGGCTAGTAGGAAGCCCACGCTGCTCCCAGCGGGGAAATACAGTACTGTCCTCGCCTCTCCTCGGACTACCAGGGAGGTGGCAACCCAGACATGCGATCTGACCTTCAGCACCACGGTCGTCCGTTCGGCCAGTGCTAAGATCGCGCGGTCGACGTCTCCTCTTCCTCCCATCACCCCACAGACACCAGCCCCTTCATCAGCTTCTGCTAAGACGAAGACCCAGAAGTCAGATGCACGGGCCTTCAAGAAGAAACCGTCCCGTGCAGATTTCCTACGTACCTCGACCTCCCAGCCTTCGACCGGTACTTCCACCAAACGTCCTTCCAAGAAGGCAAATAGGAAGCACAGTTCTCCTTCTCCGCCACGGCGCATTTCTTCTCCTGCGCCACCCAGCGGTTGCCGCCCCAGGCCGTCATCCGTTTCGCCTGGCCGCACCGCTGGTAGCCGAACATCTGGCCGTTCACCGGCGGAGGAAGCTCCCCCTCCCGGCCATCTTCCCAAGATGGCCGATGAACCTATAGACCCAATGGACGCTGACTGTCCGCCTACTGATAGCGGCGGCAGTGCTCGCTCGAAGCCAGGCCCTCAGCGGCCTTCGAGGTGACCCCTTCTTTCATCTTCCCTTTTCTTTTTTTTTTTCTTACGATGGCACTTATTCACTGGAATATTCGCAGCATTCGCTCCAACCGAGAGGACTTGAAGTTGCTGCTCCGCTTGCACCGTCCGCTCGTCGTAGCCCTCCAGGAAACGAAGCTACGCCCATGCGATCAAATTGCCTAGGCACACTACACCTCTGTGCGTTTTGACCTACCCCCTGTGGTAGGTATCCCAGCTCATGGAGGGGTTATGTTGCTGGTCCGGGATGATATTTACTACAATCCCATCACGTTGCACACCGGCCTGCAGGCAGTTGCCATCCGCATTACTCTCCCCACTTTTACATTTTCCATTTGTACCGTTTACACTCCCTCGTCGTCTGCCGTTACCAGGGCAGACATGATGCAACTTATTGCTCAGCTACCTGCACCATTTTTGTTAACTGGAGACTTCAATGCCCACCATCCCCTTTGGGGCTCTCCAGCATCCTTCCCGAGGGGCTCCCTGTTAGCAGACCTTTTCAACCAGCTCAATCTTGTCTGCCTCAATACTGGCGCCCCTACTTTTCTTTCGGACACATCTCACACCTATTCCCATTTAGATCTCTCTATATGTACTCCCCAACTTGCACGCCGGTTCGAGTGGTATGCACTTACTGATACATATTCGAGCGACCACTTCCCGTGTGTTATCCATCTCCTGCAGCATACCCCCTCTCCGTGCTCATCTAGTTGGAACATCTCCAATGCAGACTGGGGGCTCTTCTCTTCCAGGGCGACCTTTCAGGATCAAACATTCCCAAGCTGCGATAGTCAGGTCGCACACCTCACGAAAGTCATTCTCACTGCTGCTGAATATTCCATCCCTCACCCTACTTCTTCTCCACGTCGCGTACCGGTCCCCTGGTGGACCGCAGCATGTGGAGACGCTTTACGTGCTCGTCGACGTGCTTTACGCACCTTTAGACGCCACCCTACAGTGGCGAATTGTATCAATTATAGACGATTACGTGCACAGTGTCGTCGTATTATTAAAGAAAGCAAGAAAGCCAGCTGGGCTGCTTTCACAAGCACCTTCAACAGTTTTACTCCTTCTTCTGTTGTCTGGGGTCGCCTGCGCCGGCTATCTGGCACTAAGGTCCACTCACCAGTTTCTGGCTTGACGGTCGCGAATGACGTCCTTGTGGCCCCTGAGGCTGTCTCCAATGCCTTCGGCCGCTTTTTCGCAGAGGTTTCGAGCTCCGCTCATTACCACCCTGCCTTCCTCCCCCGCAAACAGGCAGAGGAGGCTAGGCCACCTAACTTCCGCTCCTCGAATCGTGAAAGTTATAATGCCCCATTCACCATGCGGGAACTCGAAAACGCACTTGGCCGACCACGGTCCTCCGCTCCAGGGCCTGATTCTATTCATATTCAGATGCTGAAGAACCTTTCTCCTGCGGGTAAAGGTTTTCTTCTTCGTATTTACAATCGCATCTGGATTGAGGGACATGTTCCCGCATGCTGGCGCGAGTCTATTGTTGTCCCGATTCCTAAGCCGGGGAAGGACAAGCACTTACCTTCCAGTTATCGACCCATCTCGCTTACCAGCTGTGTCTGTAAAGTGATGGAGCGAATGGTTAACTCTCGATTGGTTTGGCTGCTCGAGTCTCGACGCCTCCTTACCAATGTACAATGTGGATTTCGCAGGCGCCGGTCTGCTGTTGACCATCTGGTTACCTTGTCGACCTTCATTATGAATAACTTCTTGCGGAAGCGCCCGACCGCGGCTGTGTTCTTTGATTTGGAGAAGGCTTACGACACCTGTTGGAGGGCGGGCATTCTCCGCACCATGCATACATGGGGCCTTCGCGGTCGCCTCCCTCTTTTTATTCGTTCCTTTTTAATGGATCGACAGTTCAGGGTACGTGTGGGTTCTGTCCTGTCAGACACCTTTTGCCAGGAGAATGGGGTGCCACAGGGCTCAGTTTTGAGCGTCGCTCTCTTCGCCATAGCGATCAATCCAATAATGGATTGCCTCCCAGCTGATGTATCAGGCTCCCTTTTCGTGGACGATTTTACCATCTATTGCAGCGCGCAGCGTACGTGTTTCCTGGAGCGCTGTCTTCAGCGTTCTCTTGACCGTCTTTACTCCTGGAGTGTCGCCAATGGCTTCCGTTTTTCTGCCGAGAAGACGGTCTGTATTAACTTCTGGCGCTACAAAGAGTTTCTCCCACCGTCCTTACGACTCGGTCCCGTTGCTCTCCCATTCGTGGAGACAACAAAATTTTTAGGTCTTACATTTGACAGGAAACTTAGTTGGTCTCCACATGTGTCTTACTTGGCTGCCCGTTGTACCAGTTCTCTCAATGTCCTCCGTGTTCTCAGTGGTATGTCGTGGGGAGCGGATCGAACCGTCCTACTTCGCCTATATCGGTCGATCGTCCGCTCCAAGCTGGATTATGGGAGCTTCGTATACTCCTCTGCACGGCCATCCATCTTACGCCGCCTCAACTCCACACAACATCGGGGTTTACGACTCGCGATCGGAGCGTTTTATAATAGTCCCGTCGAGAGTCTTCATGCTGACGCTGGTGAGTTGCCACTCACCTACCGGCGCGATATACTGCTTTGTCGGTATGCCTGTCGGCTACTGGCAATGCCCGACCACCCGTCTTATCGTTCCTTTTTTGATGACTCTCTCTACAGTCAATACGGGTTGTATGTCTCCGCCCTGCTACCCCCTGGAGTTCGCTTTCGTCGCCTCCTTCAACACCTTAATTTTTCACTCCCTGCCACCTTTCGAGTGGGCGAGAGCCACACGCCACCTTGGCTCCAGGCTCAGGTTCGCGTCCACCTTGACCTCTGCTCGCTCCCGAAGGAGGTAACCCCCTGTTCAGTCTACCACTCCCGTTTTGTCGAACTTCGTTCGAAGTTCATTAATATGACCTTCATTTATACAGATGGCTCTAAGACCAACGACGGGGTCGGGTGTTCTTTTATTGTCGGGGCACAAAGTTTCCAATATCGGCTCCATGGCCATTGTTCGATCTTCACAGCTGAGCTCTTTGCCCTCTACCAGGCTGTCCTTTACATCTGCCGCCACCGACATTCTGCATATGTCATCTGCTCCGATTCCCTGAGCGCTATCCAGAGCCTCGGTGATCCGTACCCGGTTCACCCTTTCGTGCACCGGATCCAACGCTCTCTTCAGCAGCTGGTGGACGTCGGTTCTCCGGTTAGCTTTATGTGGGTTCCTGGCCATGTCGGTATCCCTGGGAACGAAGCTGCAGATGCCGCGGCCAAGGCTGCGGTCCTCCAGCCTCGGACAGCTTCTTGTTGTGTCCCTTCGTCAGATTGTAGCAGGGTAATTTGTCGGCGCATTGTATCGCTGTGGCATGCCGATTGGGCTGCACTTCCAGACAACAAGCTTCGGGCCTTGAAAGCTCTTCCCGTGGCTTGGACGTCCTCCTCACGCCCTTCTCGGCGGGAGGAGGTAGTTTTGGCCCGGTTGCGAATTGGCCACTGCCGGTTCAGCCATCGCCATCTGCTGACGGCTGCGCCGGCGCCGTTCTGCCCATGTGGGCAATTGCTGACGGTCCGCCACATTTTAACGTCGTGTCCGGATTTTAACACCCTGCGTCTCGATCTTGGCCTGCCATGTACTGTAGAAGCCATTTTAGCGGATGACCCACGAGCAGCTGCTCGCGTTCTTCGTTTTATCAATTTGACAAACCTCTCTAAGGACATTTGATGATGCTGTTTTTTAATCCTTTGCCTGTCAGTCTGTCTTTTATCGTGTTTTCCCTTTTAGTTGTTTTAAACTTATGCCTCGCGGTGCATTCTTAACGTAGTCAGGGCGCTAATGACCATTGAAGTTGTGCGCCCTAAAACCACAAAAAAAAAAAAAAACCGCCATAAGGAGGCAGGCAGGAGAACGCAGCAAAATGCCTTTCTTCCTCCGCCCGTCAGGCTAATGCACAAAATCTCCAAAACTGCCACCCTATCGGACTTGCTGTTAAAAAGTCACAACTCCCGTATTATTTAATCAACAATCGCTGGCGTTCCTGCTTACGGAAAGTACGACGGCAAATCGCTTTCCAGACTCGGAATCCAGGCTGGCGCCATCTTTTTCTGCACAACAGATAAAAACAATGCCACCCATGGTGGAGTGTTAGACTCGCACAACTTTTACAACGATGTTATCAGTAATTCCGGCTGCAGTCAGTTCTTCAGGAAGGGTGGCCTTATCAACGACAATGCCGCCGAGTTTTCTGCTGCCCGGGCTGACAACCTTAAAGATATGTAACGGTCAGCTGGGACGTAAGGTATTTTCCAGATAGCGTACTGTAGAGACATTCGTGACATGCACCAGACGGGTAATTATACAAACGTGTAAGAAATGAAATGAAACTATCGTAATCACGTAATCACTCCTAGGTACCTGTGAATTAAGTTTATTATTACGGAAGTTACATGATTAATTACTCTAATTATAAAACTATGAAGTGAAAAGATGAATACAAAATGGAGGCGGCAGCAGCACCTGGCTGACACCTCACAATATTAATTATGTATGGAATAACGCTGCAGGCTCCATGATGCTATTCAAGGACGCTGCTGCTGTCGATAGGATGTTTGCGTCACCAGAAACTAGCGAAATCCCGAAATACCTGCGAGTGATTTACGAGCAGTGCACTAACTGGAATATGAACCACAACGTAAAAAAAAGTAACGTACCACACATACATAGTTTAAGGGGTCCACTACAGTTCGACTACATTATTTGGCGACAAAATAACTGGAAACAGCAACTACTGTGAAATACATAAGGGGGGCATAAGGTGGAATGATTACATAAAATAGATTGTAGGAAAAGCACAAGCCTCTGGGATTCATAAAGACAATCTTAAAGTACTGTACACCAGTGCCAATTCCCTTAAGTAAGTTTTCTATGATACATCACTGCCAAGTAACATAGCAATGGTAAGATGTAGTACAGAACGTAACGCAAACAAATAACAATGAGACGTACAGAAATTGCACTGTTATTCAAAGACAATAATTACACTGGAGATTCTGAAATTTGTGATGTTCCTCCGGACATTTCAAAAGGCGAGACATCGTTCTTAATAGTGTGTGACAACCACGGAGGGTAACGCATGATCTGCAGCGTGACCCCATGCTGACCACAAGGTATTTCCATTCCTCCACCAGCGAGACTGACAATGGCTGGTGGTGAATGTGGACATTCTGCAGTACGTATTCCCAACGCATCCCATACTTGCTCAACGCCATTTAAATTGGGGGAACGGTTACACCAGTCTATTCGCCGAATATCCGCTCATTCCAAGAGTCCCTCCAGCTGCGCTGTTCGATGTGGTCGTGCGTTTCATCCATAAAGGTGAAGTCAGGGTCTAAAACACCCCTGAACAGATATACGGTGAGAAGGAGCACAGTGTCGAAACAGAAGTTGACCAACGAGTGTACCATTTTGAAAAATTTGGAGGTCAGTACACCCACGTAACATTATCCCTTCCTAAACTGTAATACCCGAACCACCAAAACGACCGTGTTGAACAATGTACTTGCATGCATTACGTGTTCTCACATCTCGCCGTGTAAGGGTACGTCGAGCATTGTTGAACACGATCGTTCTGGGGCTCAAGGAGTTATGGTGTGTGGAGTCGTCATGTTGCATGGACGAACTGATATCCGAAATTTTGAACACATTACCCTCTCCGGCCAATGTCACTGTGTATCTGTACTCCTTCGCTATGTACATATTTTCAGTGGTGCATTCGGTCCTAATGTCAGTTTTATGGATGACAATGCGTGACCCTAGCGACAGAACAGTGGAATACGTAACTTGTAGAACAGTCCAAAGAGCATAAAAGTATAACAAATGACAGTCGTAAATTCGGCATGAGCTACCGTCTATTACTTACATGTGCACTAACATTGTGTATCTTGTTGCATCAAATGGGGCGTATCAAACAGTTTGTCAATTTACGTGCCATCCACAGATCAGTGTTAGCATGCTCTGTGTCGCTATATTGAATACCATCGGAAACATAGGCCCGCGAATAACATAACTTGAAGGCGAATATGACAGTTATTACACAGGGCGTTCGGAAATTCCTATTAAAAACTTCTATGACCTGCAGAGGGGACTGAGTAGACAATATTTTTAATTGGAACCCTTGTCCGGAAAGGAATCTTTTCCGTGCTGCAACCGTTTGAAAATATATTTCCTAGATAGAAATGTGATAGGGTACTCATGGTAGAGGGTTCTTACGTCGGACTGGCTGATGTCATTTGGCGTCTGTCCTACCTCTCTGGCCTGGTTCGTGCCTCACATGAGTCTCTGTGTTAGAGCAACACGGTTGAAGACATACTGTATTTGCAGAATACACCGACATGATCCTTCCGTATGACGAAGCTCACAGTAATGGAAGAGCTGTCCGTCACCTGTATCAAGATCGTTATCCACAACATGTGACTCCATCGCATACCAATTTCGCCACAATTACGCCACGGCTTCGAGAAGGGGATTCTTTCACCGTCAGCAGGCGTGACGGTGGTGCTCCAAAGAGACGCCGAATACCCGATCTCGAAGAGGCCGTGCTGCATCACGGTGAAGGAAACCCATCTACGAGTACTCGAGAAATTTCTTCGGTTATTAATGAGTGTGACCGCTAAACAAACGATGTTCTGGGTCATGCCTAATAAATAACTTGTAAAAGTGGTCTAGTTAGCATCATGTTTTCAAACGATCGTATCACCCGGACATGTGTTCCTGTTCAAAAAGTTATGTACTCACTCCCCTCCACAAGTTCCAGAAGTCTGTAACCGGAATTTACTAACGCTTTGTATATCCGTACTAGACATGGATTTTCCCCATATTTTACTGTCTTTTTCGATAGTATTCGATACAGGACATGCTGACATTGATTTGTGTGTCCGGAGGTGCACTGACAAATTGATTTGCACGTGTAATCTAATGCTATATTACGCATAAATTTACTGCATATTAATGAAATTGACTGTAGCTGATGCCGAATTTACGACTTTGTCATTTATTATGTTTTTAAGTCTTTTGACTGTTACTGGAGAGCCTACTTACGATTTTCTGTAATTATGTGATTTTTTTACGTGGTTGACAATTACACTTTAGTCAAGATGGGCCAATAGCACGCAAATAATGGATAAATTTGTAGTCTACAAAAGACAATGATTTCTTTTATGAAATACACCAAAGTTGCTGTTACAAATAGCGAGTGGATGGTAACCATTGGCTGGAGAACGTACAACAGAAGTGAATGCGCCATGGGAGAAGAAGACGAATGGCAGGAGAGAGCTTTGCAAGAGTTCTCTTCGTTTGGAGCCTTGGAGAAGAGCAGCTGTTCTGGTGGAGTCTAGGAGTCAAGGTGCTTCACTAGCTGCTGTTGCTTTCAGATGGTAGTCTTGCCAGTATACGCGAGTGGCGCCCTGTGTACACTCTTCTCGTGTCGGCGTCACGAGTGTTTGCGCCCTGATTGAGGTGAGACTCACCATAACTCTCCCAAGACGTGACACAAGAAGCTGTGCCCAACGCTCGCCGCCCGTCGTCCACCGCCCAGCCAGCGCCGCCACCTGCGTTGTTCCGTTCCGGAAGGCTGAAATTTTCGGCCTTAATCCTCGTACAGAAGGGCCTGCAAAATGTTGTCAACACGCTGGTGTTGGCGACATGTGTCCGATCAACTGGCAGAAATTTGATGGACATTCAGCAACATTGGGCGACATTGGGTCAATGAAATTTATTGACTGTTGTTTGTATCCGTGTTTTCCATTTCAAATGGAGAAAACCGTACGATGTGGACCGAGTTGTCAACATTTCCGTTTAGCAAGTGGTGAACATAAGGTTTCACCAGGCTAGTAGAGTTTTGTTAACTCCAATACTCTCTTTAACGTATGTTAAAAGCTAAACATAGCCTTACTCCACGATCACGTAACCTATTCGTAACCTATCTTTTGTAGCAAACATGATGTGGACAAAAGCGCTAATTCAGGCATTTTACGGAAGAAGGATCCATTGCTTTATTTTCTCTTTTTCGGGATATAGTTTAAACTTAGTGAGTGGATTATGTAGAATATTCCAAAATGGTTTTGTTTCATTACCTCAGTACTGAGTGGTCAGGCAGCGTTTCCTTGATGCGTGTGCACAGCACTTTTCATTCAGTTTAATATAAAGACTGCTTGCATGTTTAAAATTCAGTAGTATTTTGTTCTCAGATACGAAGAAGATCGTTCAATACATGGCCCACTGACATACATAGCTAGATATACACGTACATCATCCCAACTTTGGAAAAAGAAATAAAATAGTGGAGTACTAAAAAACCTCAGACCATCATCAGTGGTGTTTAATCCAGTGAAGCCAGAAAGAGAAAAGTATGTCTAGAATTTATTTAAGTACATGGATCACTAAAGTAGTTGATGGTTACACAATACGCTTGAAAACAGTAACCGCCAACCAGACGCTATTTAGAAAATAGATATCCACGAAGGACATGAAGAAGAACTCAAGTTCCTTGAGTGTCTAGAAAATATACCAGAGACAGTGTCTCTCATAATGTATGGACCACAGGTTGAAACAGTAGAAATTTAATTGGATAGCTGTATTTTGTTATTAATTTAATTTCTGTTGTATTATCTTGTGCGTTTCTCAAGGTTCCCTGACAGTAGGTGTTATTAAGAATAAAATTACTGCTATATTTTAATATGTTATGATCGTTAAAATAATATTTGATGGAAGAAATGTTAGCTCATTATAACCTATTGGCTCTGATTTATGGAAAAAGGGCCTGTCAGAGTTTTAAAGAAACGTTTTTTTTACGGTAAAAACGTAGGCTGAAATATTTACTATTATGGGAACATGAACTTAATAGTAATAAACTTCTTATTAAAATATACTTGTGTGTTAGAATCAGGCTTTTATTCAAATATATTTAAAGGAAGTATTTAAACTGTCCCATCTCAAATAAGGTTTTGTCTTATGAGCTTTTATTCCGGAAAATGGAATTTCGCGCATTGTGCGAAACTACTTGCGTAGAATACCGAGACACGAATTCGAAATATGATGAAACATCGAAAACTGTTTCGCACTTTAAAACAAATATGGATGAAATATACAGGAAAATAAATCCAAAATATTCACTATAAGTAGGAACGGAAGAATATACAGGAGAAAAGTAAAGGTGGAGCTGGTAAAATATGTGAAGACAGTATGTGGTTTGGATACAAACTGTTGAGCTTTCTCGTAGAAAAGAACATGTCCAAAGTTAGTCGCAGTTCTGTTGAAGAAGACACTTATTTCTTATTGATTACATTTTAAAAAGAACTAGTGGCACGACAAATGTGTTATTCTGTTGATGCAACTACATACGGAATAGACGAACACTAAAAGCTATAATCACGCGGACAGTTACTTTTATTTTAAATCATCTAAGGCAGAAAGTAATTATAATGTAGTATATAATAACTTAAGAAAAGAGTAAAGTCATGCAAATTCGTTTACCGAAGGTACTTTCCCACATTCTGAAGTAGAAAACCGAGGAATATGGCGCAGTGTTTAGCACACCTGATTCGCATTCTGGAGGTCACACCCGCCTCCCCGTGATTTCTCTAAATCGCTCCAGGCAAATGTCTGGATGGCTCCTTTGGAAAGGCACGGCCAATGACCGAGCCTAGCTTGTGCTCCGTCTCTAATGACCTCCATCTCGACGGGACGTTAAACTGAATCTTCCTTGAAAAATAAATAAAAAGATGGGCGAATGCTACTCTGATTTCTTTCCCTTCCGAGAAACATTTCGCCGGATGCGCTGTATTTTCAGTAAACCTCTCTCATTTTCAGACTTCCACGAACGACGCGTCACTGCATCAGTGTCTAAATCTTCATTGTCAAATATAGCAGGTGGTGTGTATTTCAGTGCAGACTTTGCATTTTGTCTAAGAAAGTTGTGTAGAAAAGGAAGCAAGTAGTAGACTTTTAACTTCTTTTGGATGTAGTGTAATATGATTTCTAAACACTCTGAAAACAACGTCCTGCAAACCAGATTCATTCTCGTTAATGTGACGAGCGCTCCTCAGTCGAAAATTAAACGTGGATTTTTGTCTGTGAAGGACTTCGTGAGATTTGGGCTCAGCGAAAATGCGTCATGTGGTACCAACAAAAAAGGAGTAACTAGTTGGCTTTTCTCTGATATAAATGTCGGTTGGGGAAGTTTCAGTTTATGTTTATTAACCTTCTTATAAAATTCTGTATTCTTAAAAATTCCAACGTCTGAGATTCTCGTATGACAACCCATATCGGCATACCGAATTCTGTTGTCATCATGTGTATTTGCCATCAGAAAGACATATACTCCGTGATAATTATAATATACACTCTGTAGCACCCAGGTATAGGCATACGTAAACAGAGATATGTAAACAGGCAGAATACGGCTCTGCGGTCGTCAACGCCTATATAAGACAAGTATCTGGTGCAGTTTTTAGGTTAATTACTGCCGCTACAACTGCAGGTTATCAAGATTTAAGTGAGTTTGAACGTGGTGTTACATTCGGCGCACGAGCGATGGGACGCAGCATCTTTCATTTATTCCTGGAAAACTTGTATGCCTTGCTGTGCTATCTGTCAGATAGGGGAAAACAAATTATCATTTGTGGGGGGCTTCTGTGTTGATTCACTGAAAGAGTGTAATAGGAAGAATGACCGGGATATCTTGCTCGGTTCTTTCAATTTGACGTCTGTCATTAATTTTCCTACTCGGGTAGTAAAGAACAGCAGCACATTGATAGATAACACTTTTATAGACCAAGATAAGTTTAAAAACATAAATTTTTGTCCTGTTGAGAATGGCCTTTCTTATCATGGTGCTCAGCTAGTTACAGTATATGACATAGCTCCATTCGGTAATTCGAAACTACCCTCCAAAGTTGTGCGTTCAATTAATGACTCAACAATTGGAAATTTCAGAGAAAATCTTCAGCAGTTAGACTGGGATGAGGTGTACAAGGAACCCGATGCTAATTTAAAATATAACTTATTTCATGATACACTTGTAAGAGAATTGGAAAACCGTTTCCCCAAGAAAGTAATTAAATCTAATTATAAGAAACCATGCAAAAAACCTTGGCTTACTAAAGGAATAAAAATATCTTGTAACCACAAAAGGGAACTGTATCTAACAACAAGAAAGAGTAATGACCCAGAAAAACTACTGTGCGGCTTTAAGAAAGGTTATTAAGAAGTCCAGAAGCATGTGCGTCATGTCTGTGATTAATACCTCTGATAACAAAATCAAAACAATTTGGAATATTATTACAAGGAAGACAGGGCAACCAAGACTACAGGATGATGGCATTACCATCAAAGCGAATGGAAACTTGACAAACAACAAGCTGGAAGTCGAAAACGTATTGAATAATAATTTTTTAAATGTTGTACAGAAAATAGGCTCTAAATGTTCATTAGAAGAAGCAAGGCAGTTAATAGAAGAGGTCTTACACAAACCATTTGATACAATTGAAATTCCACCCACCTCTCCTTCTGAAATTAGGAAGATAATAAACTTTCTCAAGAATAATAGCTCACATGGAATTGATGGCTTTTCCAGCAGTAAAATAAAAGCTTGTTCCCAAGAGATAAGTGGGATTCTTAGTCACATATGTAATAGCTCTCTGAAGCAGGGTATTTTCCCAGATATACTGAAGTATGCTATTGTTAAACCACTGCATAAAAAGGGGATACGTCTGATGTCAACAACGACCGCCCAATCTCTCTTCTGACTGCCTTATCCAAAATTACTGAAAAAGTAATATATTGTAGAGTAGCTTCACACCTTTGTAAAAATAAAGCTTTAACAAAATCTCAGTTTGGTTTCCAGAAAGATTTTTCAACGGAAAATACTATATATACTTTCACTAATGAAATATTAAGTGCTCTGAGTAACCAGAAGTCACCCGTTGGGATTTTATGTGATCTCTCTAAGGCTTTTGATTGTCTAAACCATGGAATACTTATAGATAAGCTCAATTACTGTGGTATGAATGAGACACCACTCAAATGGTTTAAATCATACCTAACTGGAAGAGAGCAGAACTTTTAAATAAGCAGTTCACATAATATACAAAATAACTGGTGATTTCTCAAACTGGGGAACAATCAAGAATGGGGTGCCGCAAGGTTCGGTCTTGGGTCCTCTGCTGCTCTTAATATATATTGATGACTTGCCATTCTATATTCACGAAGATGCAAAGCTGGTACTTTATGCCGACGATTCAAGTATAGCTATCACGCCCAACAAACAAGAATTAACTGGTGAAATTGTAAACGATGTTTTTCAGAAAATCATTTAGTGGTTCTCTGCAAATGGGCTCTCATTAAACTTTGACAAAACACAGTACGTACAGTTCCACATACTAAATGGAATGACACCATTAACAAAGATAGACTTCGATCAGAAATCGGTAGCTAAGGTAGAATATTCAAAATTTCTAGGTGTATGCATTGATGAGGGGTTGAACTGGAAAAAACACACTGAAGATCTGCTGAAACGTTTGATTTCAGCTACTTATGCTATTAGGGTCATTGCAAATTTTGGCAATATACGTGTCAGTAAATTAGCCTACCACACCTATTTTCATTCTCTGCTTTCGTATGGCATCATATTCTGGGGTAACTTATCATTGAGTAAAAGAGTGTTCAATGCACAAAAGCGCGTAACCAGAATAATTGCTGGAGCTCATCCAAGATCATCCTGCAGACATTTATTTAAAGAGCTATAAATCTTCACTGTGGCCTCACAATATATACATTCCCTTATGAAATTTGTTATTAACAATCCGAACGAATTCAGAAGTAATTGTAGTGTACATGGCTACAACACTAGGAGAAAGGATGATCTTCACTACTCAAGGTTAAATCTAACTTTGGCTCAGAAGGGGGTAAATTATGCTGCCACAAAAGTCTTTGGTCACTTACCTAATAGCATCAAAAGTCTGACAGATAGCCATATAGCATTTAAAAGGAAATTGAAAGAATTTCTTAATGGCAACTCCTTCTACTCATTAGATGAGTTTTTGGATATAGTAAGTGGGTAATTTCCCCAAGCCCCACAAAATATAAAAATAAAAATATTAAGTGTAATGTAATATTTTGTGTAATGTAATATCTTGTATAGACACCTTTTATTAACCTGACACGTTCCACATCATTACGAAGTGTCGTATTCATGATCTATGGAGCAAGTACTAATCTAATCTAACCTAAGGTAGGAATGAAGTGGGGATTTTCCCCTATGGCCATCTCATGAGTGTACCGTGAATATTAGAAATCTGGTAAAACATCAAATCTCCGATATCGCTGCGGAAGGAAAAAGATCCTTCAAGAATGGGGCCAACGACGACTGAAGAGTATCGTTCAACGTGACTGGAGTGCAGACCTTCCGCAGATTTCTGCAGATTTCAATGGTGGCCCATCAACAAGTGCCAGCGTGCGAACCATTCTACGAGATATCATACATATGGGCTGTCGGAAGAGAAGGTCCACCCGTGTACCCTTGATGACTACACGACACAAAGCTTTACGCCTCGCCTGGTCCCGTCAACAGCGACGTTGGACTGTTGATGACAGTATGTATGTTGCCTGGTCGGACGAGTCTCGTTTTAAATTGTGTCGAGCGGATGGACGTGAACGGGTATGGAATCAGCCTCATGAATCCATGGACCATGCATGTCAGTAGGGGATTGTTCAAGCTGCTGGAGGCTCTGTAGTGGTGTGGAGCGTGTGCAGTGATACCGGACCCCTGATTCAAATGGCTCTAAGCACTATGAGACGTAACTACTTAAACCTAACTAACCAAAGGACATCACACACATCCATGCCCGAGGCAGGATTTAAACCTGCGACTGTAGTGGTCGCACGGCTCCAGACTGAAGCACCTAGAACCGCTCGGCCACAACGGTCGGCACCGCTGATACATATAGATACGACTCTGACAGGTGGCATGTACGTAAGCATCCTGTGTGATCAGCTGCATCCATTTATGTACATTGTGCATTACGACGGACTTGGCCAATTCCAGCAGGACAATGCGACTGCCCATACGTCCGGAATTGCTATCGAGTGGCTCCAGGAACACTCTTCTGTGTTTAAACACTTCCGCTGGCCACCAAACTCCCAGATATGAACATTATTGAGCATATCTGGGATGTCTTGAACGTGCTGTTCAGCCTGCCCTTCAGGTTCATGGTGTCAGTTCCCTCCAGCACTACTTCAGTCGTTACTCGAGTCCATGCCACGTCGTGTTGCGGTACTTGTGCCTACTCGTGGGAGCCCTACACGGTAATAGGCAGGTATACCAGTTTCTTTGGCTCTACAGTGCACTTCCGCTGTTTTCAGGTGCTTCAATCACTTTATGCTTCCCATAAATTGCGCCAATGCGTGGGGGAATTTCCTTTTAAAATTTATTCTGTTTGCAGTCTCTCCCCATTCTTCTTCTGATCGTTGTACCTGCGAGCAATACAAAGTGTAGCGGTACAAAAGATTTAGTATATCCTCTTCACGCTGACAAAACTTGTTTCTGAACACACTTTCTAAACATTGCATATTAGAGAAATAAATAGTAACAATACAGCATTTTAGGAAGACGCAGCGGAAGGCTGAGGCCTCGATGTCGATTTCGACGGTGCAAGCATTTCATTCACCAAACACAACAAGGAAGATGGAGCACAACATGAGAGTGATGATTTCATTCTAATTAGATCATGCGTACCTGCAACACCTTACTTGTCACGTCTCAGCCTACAAGGTTAACATCATCGGAAGTTTCAACTGCCAAAAGAGCCAAAATAAAAACAAATTATGATCCCCGAGTGGATGAAGCTTACAAATTTATGCTAAGTATTCAAGAAAATATGAAATCCAAAGATTATTTTGTAGTTTATGGTGAAAATGTAGCCATCAGAATGTGCGCTGCAAATCAAAATAGTCGGGCTACGCGCATAGCAAAAAAATCGCATAGATAATATTCTCTTCTAGCTGGAAGTGGATGAATTTACAGCGCATTGGTTAGTAACGCTCGATCCGCAAAGATCAATTTCCAAGTCATCAGAGGACAAGGTCTACAAATATTGTTAATCAGTTTGGTATTCCCCAACAAAGTCAGCTACACAGTCTTCAGCTTCACCGCCAATATCTACACACATAAAAAAATTTTTGCATCACCTCGAATCAGAGAGTTCTGGAACCTGTACAGAAAATTGAAATAGAGGTCAACATAAACATCGTTTCCGCCCTTTTTACTGCTCTTGAAAGCCACACATTGCAAATTGTACCACCATATAGAGAGATCTTCAGAGGTGGTGATCCAGATTGATGTACACACCGATGCCACTGATACCCAATAGCACGTCCTCTTGCATTGATGCATGCCTGTATTCGTCGTAGCATACTATCCACAAGTTCATCAAGGCAATGTTGGTCCAGATTGTCCCAATCCTCAACGGCGATTTGGCGTAGATCCCTCAGAGTGGATGGTGGGTCACGTCGTCCATAACAGCCCTTTCCAATCGATACCCGGTATGTTCGATAGCATTCATATCTGGAGAACATACTGGCCACTCCAGTCGAGAGATGTCGTTATCCTGAAGGAAGTCATTCACAAGATGTGCACGATGGGGACACGAATTGTCATCCATGAAGACGAATGCTTCGCCAATATGCTGCCGATGTGGTTGCACTATTGGTCGGAGGATGGCATTCACGTATCGTACAGCCGTTAAGGCGCCTTCCATGACCACCAGCGGCGTAAGTCGGCCCCAAATAATGCCAGCTCAAAACATCAGGAAACCTCCAACCAGCTGCAGTCACTGGACAGTGTGTCTAACGAGCTCAGCCTGGTCGGGTTGCCTCCAAACACGTCTCCGACGAATGTCTGGTTGAAGGCATACGCGAAACTCATCGATGAAGAGAACGTGATGCCAATCCTCAGCGGTCCATTCGGCATGTTGTTGGGCCCACCTGTACCACGCTGCGTGATGTCGTGGTTGGAAAGATGGACCTTGCAATGGACGTCGGGAGTGAAGTTGTGCATCATGCAGCCTAATGTGCACAGTTTGAGTCGTTACATGACGTCCTGTGGCTGCACGGAAAGCGTTATTCAACATGGTGGCGTTGCTGTTAGGGTTCCTCCGAGCCATAATCCGTTGTTAGCGGCCATCCACTACAGTAGTAGCCCTTGGTTGGCCTAAGCGAGGCTTATCATCGACAGTTCCTGTCTCTCTGTATTGTAAGTAGACTGTTTAGGTTTTAATGTTGGTAACGTCGCGTAGCGCTTTGTATGAAAATTACTGACTGTGCTGTGTGCAGTCTGTGGCTGGTTGGCATTGTTGGAATATTCGCTATTGTAGTGTTGGGCAGTTGGATATGAACAGCGCGTAGCGTTGTGCAGTTGCAGGTCAGCCGCCAGCAGTGGTGGAGGTGGAACACAGATGCCAGACTTTTGAGAGCGGACGATGTGGACGTGAGTCCGTCAGAAAGAGGAAATTTGTTAGACTGGATATGGTTCAAATGGTTCAAATGGTTCTGAGCACTATGGGACTCAACTGCTGAGGTCATTAGTCCCCTAGAACTTAGAACTAGTTAAACCTAACTAACCTAATAACATCACAAACATCCATGCCCGAGGCAGGATTCGAACCTGCGACCGTAGCGGTCTCGCGGTTCCAGGCTGCAGCGCCTTTAACCGCACGGCCACTTCGGCCGGCAGACTGGATATCATGAACTGATATATATGTGATGACTTTTGAACATTATTAAGGTAAACACATTGTCTGTTCTCTATCAAAATCTTTCATTTGCTGACTATGCTTATCGGTAGTTAGTGCCTTCAGTAGTTAGAATCTTTTATTTAGCTGGCAGTATTGGCGCTCGCTGTATTGCAGTAGTTCGAGTAACGAAGATTTTTGTGAGGTAAATGATTCATGAAATGTATAGGTTATTGTTAGTCAGGGCCATTCTTTTGTAGGGATTATTGAAAGTCAGATTTCGTCGCGCTAAAAATATTGTGTGTCAGTTTAGTGATGACCAAAATAAGTAAAGAGAGAAATGTCTGAGTACGTTCAGTTTTGCTCAGCTGTTTGAAAATCAAATAACGTAAGAGGTTTACCAGCAAAGTAATTCATAGATTTTTCTTGGGGGAGGTTTCAGTATATCTTCCATGTCCGAACAACATCGCTTTGATTCACTTCGAGACACCTGGATACTTCCTGGCGCAAAGTAACAATGCGGACGAGATCGAACCGCGGTAATGACCGTCTAGGCGAGGTTGAACTACAGACAACACGAGCAGTGTACGTCCTTCCTGGTGGAACTATTGGAACCGCTGGGCTATCGGATCCTCTGAGTCTAATAGGCGCTGCTTATCCATGGTTGTTTACATCTTCGGGCCGGTTTAGTGACATCTCTGAATAGTCAGAGGGACTGTGTATCTGATACAATATCCACAGTCAACGTCCATCTTCAGGAGTTCTGGGAACAGGGGTGATGCAAAACTTTTTGGATGTGTGTGTGTAATAACAACTCCAACAGCCTAGCCATCACCATCGTCGATGCCAGGCCAGTTGATGCTTTCTTTTCGTATGTTTCAACTTCAATAGTCTTCAGGGCCACAGTCTTATAAACCAGAATCTCAGGCAGAAACATCTTGACAGCCCCATTCATGTTATAATATACCAGAACAGCAATAGCGTCAGTGGCAAAAGTCTATGCCATAATAAAATTTAAATACTTCTGAAAACCAGCAGCCTCAGCCTTCCACTCCGTTAATAACATGTATCCAGATACAAGCTGCTCTAAGCAACAAATGTGTTTCCATCATCCGTCAACAAGCTGCCAAGATTTTGGTGGTCGGTCCGTACATAACCATAGTTCAACTTCGTCCTAGCGTAAAGTGTTTTTTTTTTTTTTTTTTTTGGGGGGGGGGGGTACAGAATGCAAACTTGCGGATAGCTTCCAAAATGACGAGGAGAAAAAAAAGGAGTATAGCTTGAAAAATACGCAATTATTGGGGAGAAACAACCAGGACAGATATTAAGTAGGTTAATTTACATTGCTCTGAAGGCCGAGATAGATGAAGTAATGTAACGTATTATATTAACTACCAGACAGAAATGAATGAAGGTACATGTTGCCAAAGGTCTCCTACTCGTGCATAGTCAGTTGGACGCCACAAGACGTGAGTTCAACATGACTGTGTAGTAAAATGTGGCTGGCCCCGCAATTTCAGGCAATTGACAGAACGGGAAAAGACAGCGTGTGTCAACCAGCTAGCAGTTACGGTGCTCAGTGGTGGTGCTGCTCATTACAACCCGGCCCAGAGACAACATCTGGAGACTTAACAAGGACAAGTATGACAAGTATACCCCACGAGTTTGGTACTGCTAACAGCTTTGTTTCACGTGCTTGGGGAGCGTTCCGAACCACAGGCACTCCTGTCCGAAGGAGAGGAGGTGGTCGAGCCCGGTCAACTACAGCGTCAGATGAGCGCTACATTGTGTAACAGGCAAGAAGGAACCCACGTGAACAGCGGGCGCAATTGCACCCACCTTTAACAGGACTGCAAGGCACGCAATCTGACACTTTACAGAGGGACGGCGACCGTATGGGCGTGGTCTCGTTGTTCGACGACCACACCCGTACATCGGCGGCACCGCTCGCGATGGTGCCAAGAGACAACTTGTATCACGAGGCTAGTACAATCCAATACAGTCGTCCTATCAAGGAAACATTCCTTGCGGTACGGGGAATTGAACGCTGGTACTCAGCATAACAGTCAGACACGCTGACCACATAGCTACAGAGGTGGACAAAAAAGAAGTAACCTAACTTTATTAAGGTGATAATGCTTTATATCTTCTCTTCGTAGACTGATCTGTTGATTGACTCGACGCTGCCTACCCACTTGACCCGAATAAAAGTCCGAGAAGTTTTATTCAGTCACATTGCAGCAATACCATGTATTCCATTCTGATACTACTGTCCTTGACGTCACCGAAACCATCGTGGTACTTACTTACACTCCGTTTAAAGATCCTTTAGTGAATGAACTTGGCGCAAGGCTGATCAATCTGGTCTCAAAGGAGAGTCTACTGCTGGGACAATGTGTATGCAACCTCTCTACAACCTCTACTAATCATTATTCGATTTCTCCTCTACACATTCTCCAATACTGGAATCGCTTGAGTTTTTATTTCTCAATTTTACAATTTCCACTCACGTTATATGCGTTTTTAAAATCATCCTTTTTGTAAAGGTGCTGTAGTTTCTTAGTATTTTTTTATTGACTTGAGCGTGCCATTTGTCTTATTTATTTTGGAAACTACGTGATCGTTCCATTATGTACAGTAACTTTTGTATGTGCACAAAATAACAAACTACATTCAGATAATGCAATCTAATATGCGGAGCTATAAGGATTTTTCTGTAGCTCACAAACGATAAATCGGAATAATACGAAACTAACTAATTTTAACTTATAATGGACACATTATAAAAATTTCATCAGATTACTTCATGTAAATAAAGCATGCTGATGTCAGAGTGCGTGAAAATTTCGGTAGTCAACAAAGCAAAGGTGGTCCTAAATTAGAAAATACCGTACTTCCTGCATGCTTTGCCAGCAGATGCTTTGCAAATGTCGAGTAATTGTGGGATGCCTTCTTTGTAAGTATCCGCAGCAAAGGGTTAACGTGGACGTTCCTCGCAAGGCTGTTTATTTACGATATCCGTGGACGGCTGCCCAGTTCCGGTGTTCGTTTGTGTAGAGAACAAACTGCGATGTTAATTAACGGCTAAACAAAAATACGGAAAATAATTTTTAGTTTGCAGATCAGATGCACCTTCCCCACTCGATCTTTCGGAATATTTTTCGTGATGTTTGGTTATGATATGACTGACTACTTTAAGGACTCATTACGCTTCCTGCCTCCTAAATATTTCTAAATATGTACTTTTCCTTTTTCATTTCAGGTACGTCGCCGGCGTGGAACGTGGCCTCAACAAATCACAGCATAATTCGCGGCAGCATAGTTGGTCACTCGAAATGGTAACGTATCACAACAAAAGGTCTCAATTAACAGGTGAACACCCGCAATAACTGTTGGACACTTATATGACCCTTTTGATTTTTAATTTTAAATTTCTTTTAAGCATTAATTTTGCGTTTCACCAGGAAGCCAAATGTAATGCTAATTTTAACATTTCAATTTTTACTTTAACTTCCGTGAGTCGTGTCGCATCTATATAGTTGCGTGATGTAATTACATTTGCGTGGTGTTACAAGCGCATTAGCTCTGCATAAGAACAGATTCATATTGCGATAATGAGGCACTGTTGTGATTGGCTTACATTAAGATTTTTAATTACGCTAGATGAAAAAACGTTGCTTGACAGTGGTCTAAAATTGACTGCATTATTATTACGGCAAATGGATCATTCCAAAATGTTTAGCAGATGCTAGGCTACGTAACACTTTGCGCACACACACTGCTCTCGTCACAATAGTCATTACTCAGATGAGTTTGAAAGCTCCACTAAATCACAGTGCTGGTGTTTAGTACTGGGACGAGAATCTGTAAAACTTTACCTTGTTTCTTTTCTTTAAGAAAAAAACGTACAAATAGATAAAGATATCGATCGCCATTCCTGAAGCGATAAAACTGAGAAATGAATCAGTATTGTCACTCAATAATATTAATAAATTATTTCTTGATTTTTATACAGTATTTAGTGAACGAAATGAAGGGATCAAGCGCAAATTTGTTTCTCTACCTGTCCCACTAATGTTACGAAACATTTTTAGAGATGAATGAGTTCATTTGTTTACTTCATTGTTTTACATTAATTTTACAAGGTCTTACTAGTCAAATTAACGATTAACTGTAACAGTCAGCCGGCCGGTGTGGCCGTGCGGTTAAAGGCGCTTCAGTCTGGAACCGCGTGATCGCTACGGTCGCAGGTTCGAATCCTGCCTCGGGCATGGATGTGTGTGATGTCCTTAGGTTAGTTAGGTTTAAGTAGTTCTAAGTTCTAGGGGACTGATGACCACAGAAGTTAAGTCCCATAGTGCTCAGAGCCATTTGAACCATTTGTAACAGTCAATTTTCAGTACGTAAATAATAACTATTTACATTTAGAAACCATCTGACCACTTTCTCTGTGTGCTAAAGGCACATCATTTGTATGTCTATCAAGTAACGCTAACGTTAGAGCAAATAATTAGTTTTCAGTTAAAAATGTGCCTTTTTAAGATGACATGAGAGAAAGAAAATAATAAGGCTTTTAGTACTAACACAAGTTATTATACATCGTACCACTACCTTGTTGCCGGCCGGTCTGGCCGAGCGGTTCTAGGCCCTTCAGTCTGGAACCGCGCGACCGCTACGGTCGCAGGTTCGAATCCTGCCTCGGGCATGGATGTGTGTGCTGTCCTTAGGTTAGTTAGGTTTAAGTAGTTCTAAGTTCTAGGGGACTGATGACCTCAGATGTTAAGTCCCATAGTGCTCAGAGCCATTTGAACCATTTTTGAACTACCTTGTT